>NC_080762.1:55812500-56437500 GCF_020826845.1 Diceros bicornis minor | reverse complement strand
GTTTCTTGGTGACAAACTCCTTTAATTTTTGCTTATCTGAGAAATTTTTGATCTCTCCTTCCATTTTGAATGATAACCTTGCTGGGTAGAGTATTCTTGGCTGTAAGTTTTTTCCTTTTAGCACTTTAAATATATCGTGCCATTCTCTTCTAGCCTGTAAGGTTTCTGCTGAGAAGTCAGCTGATAGCCTTATGGGGTTTCCTTTATATGTAACTTGACATTCTCTTGGGACTTTTAGGATTCTCTCTTTATCTTTAATTCTGGACATTTTGATTATGATGTGTCTTGGTGTGGGCCTCTTTGGGTTTATCTTGTTTGGGGCTCTCTGTGCTTCCTGTACCTGGATGTTTGTTTCCTTCCTTAGGTTATGGAAGTTTTCATCTATTATTTATTGAAATAGATTCTCTGCCCCCTTGTCTCGCTCTTCTCCTTCCGGGACACCTAGAACACGGATGTTAGTGCGCTTGATGTTGTCCCAGAGGTCCCTTAGACTGTCCTCACTCTTTTTAATTCGTTTCTCTTTTACCTGTTCACCTTGGGTAATTTCTTCTAGTCTTTCTTCTAGCTCACAGATCCGTTCTTCTGTATCCTCTACTCTGCTTTTGAGTCCCTCTAATGAATTTTTCATTTCCAGTATTGTATTCTTCATTCCTGATTGGTTCTTTTTTTTTTTTTTTTTTTTTTTTTTTTTGTGAGGAGATCAGCCCTGAGCTAACATCCGCCAATCCTCCTCCTTTTTTGCTGAGGAAGACGGCCCTGGGCTAACATCGGTGCCCATCTTCCTCCACTTTATATGGGACGCCGCCACAGCATGGCTTACCAAGCAGTGCGTCGGTGCGCGCCCGGGATCCGAACCAGTGAACCCCGGGCCGCCGCAGCGGAGTGCACGCACTTAACCGCTTGCGCCACCGGGCCGGCCCCATGATTGGTTCTTTTTTATATCTTCCATTTCTTTGTTGACATTCTCACTGAGTTCATCTATTCTTCTCGCCAGATCAGTGAGCATCCTTAACACTCTTAGTTTGAACCCTCTGTCAGGTAGGTTGCTCATTTCTGTTTCACTTAGTTCCTTTTCTGGGGTTTTGTCCTGTTCCCTTACTTGGAATTTATTCTTTTCCCTCCTCATTTTGCCTCTTTCCCTGTGCTTGTTTCTACGTATTAGGTAGGTCAGCTACGTCTCCTGCTCTTGGATAGGTGACCTTATGTAAGTGATGCCTTAGGAGGCTTCCAGTGTGCTTCCCTCAGTTCTCAATGTTCCAGGGGTGACCCCTATGTGGGCTACGTGTATCCTTCTGCTGTGGCCTGTTAGCTCTCCCTATATGCACCCAGGGAGGCTGAGTTATGCTCCTGGCCAGCTGTTGTTATGCTCAGCTGCTTGTAGTTGTTGTGGGCCCTTCAGTCTCTTTATCAGGTGTGGGGAGCCCCAGCACGGTTGGCTGTAAGTTCTAATACCACATTTGTGTTGCAGTATTTCTTTTAAGTGAGTAGGCCCCCATCGTGGCAGGTTGTTAGGCTCAGAGCCTTACAATTGCTGTAAGCCTCTAGCCTATTAGGTCTCTTGTCAGCTCTCTGAGGATTGCAGCTGGGTGGGGCTGGCCTCAGGCACAGGAGCACCCAATTGTTTCAGGCTTTGGAAGGTGGGGCAAACCTCCTATGTGGGTCTTTGAGAAGCACAAGTCTTCTGCAGCTGACAAGCCCTGTTGCCCACAGGTCCACACCACTGGCAACACAGTCCTGCCCCATGTGAGCGCCCCGACCTCCCCAAGCAGACCCAGTCTCACCACGGCGGGAGCCCCACACACTCTGGCACCGCCCCACACTCTCCACCCGCTCCTTGTGAACACCCTGCCTGCTCAAGTCGGCTCAGTTGCCAGGCTGCCGAGAATCCAGTCACCACTCTATGCAGGCCCACACGTTGCCTGAGGGCTTGTTGTTGGGTGGGGCCAGTCTCTAGAGTGGGCTGTCTGCCCTTGCTGAGCTGGATTAAATCGGTGCACTAGTGGGTGGAGCAGACCCTGGGCTAGCAGGCCTCAGGGAGAACTCCGATGGCGTCTGTGTCAGCACGCTCACACCAGGCCACAACAATGGCCGCCGCCAATGTCCCAGTTCCTGGAGAGGTCTCACCCCTCACCGAGATGCACTCAGCGCCTATTAGGTGAGTCTCTTGTCACCAAAGCACTGTGCACCTTTCTTTCTGGTGATTTTAGGATGCTTTGTGGAACAGGCGAGTTTGTTTGCGGGCCCTTTAAGAGCCAGTTTTAGTTTCTTTGTGAACCGGGTTTTCTGGGGGTGCTCCCCAGTGTTTTAGTAGCAGGCACAGTCTGATATTATGCCGCTGGTCTCGATTGTGCTGGGTCCACAAAATGCCCACAGCGGGGGCGCTCCCCGGCTCAGGGCCCCGCGCCTCCAGGGAGGGTGCGTACCTGTGAGCTGCTCCCGGCGGCCGTGAAGCTGGCAGCTTGTGAAGGCGGTGTTTTTCCTCTCCAGAAGGGAGTCTCTGCCTCTTCCACCTCAGTTAGGATTGTCCATTGTTGCAGGAGTTCCTCTCATCCAGTTTTCAGTTCTGTCTCAGGGGTAATTTTTCCACGAGTAGTTGTAAATTGGCTGTGTCCACGGGAGGAGGTGAGTTCAGAGTCTGCCTACACCGCCATCTTGACTCCGCCTCCTGTGTTTTGTTTCTGATTGGTGGTGTCACTACAGAGATGTTTGATAAGATTTAAAGGTTCTTCCGGGGGCAGGAAGCACAGGGGCACTGACAGAGGAAAGGCAGAGCTCCTTGTTATTCAGAAATCTGGAAGGAAAGAAGGCTCCCCGGGCTGGGCCATCCAGGGCATTGCACGTGGGGAGAGGGCCCCAGCAAGCTGGAACTGGAGAGAGCTCCTATGGCAAGCTGGTGGGGTTAGCTGGGTTTCCGTGGTTCCTCGTGGACTGGCTAATTTAAATGATTTCAGCTGGCTCTGGGGCACAGGGCCTGACACTAGCTGCCTGGTACCCGGCTCTGTGGCAATTAGTGCTAGTGCAGAGTGGCCCTGAGAGGGAGAACCTGCTAAGGAGAGTGGTCGGGGCGTGGACTTAATTGACAGCTTAAGAAAGGGGAGCTAACTGGCTGGGGCCTCAAAACTTGGTCAAGACAGCATTAAAACAACCAAAACAACAATGACAACTCCCCCCCCCCAGACTCCTATATTAAAAGAGATGACAGACATCCCATTTTAAAGTGGTTTAAATACTAGTGTTAATTCAAAAACATAGGTTACATTCAATGCCCACGTTCTGCCTATGCATACACCCACTCTTACCAGCACCATATAAATGAACGGGTAAAAATCAATGCCTGGGCATTGATGGTAACAGCACTAAAGATTACCCCACTCCCACATGTTTCCTTCCTCCTGTTATTTGTTTGGTTTTGTTTTACTTCCCAAAGAAGCTTAGAATGGAAGGGGAGGAGGAAGGCTTTGTGTGTGTGGGTGTCAGGGTAGGTGGCTTTGAAGATCATGGTACCGCTGTTGGGTTAGGAATAGAAGCTCAGCTCTCCTCTAGAACACCCTTCCTCTGGTCTAATTGTGAGGACTAAATTAGCCCTCCAGTTTAGGATTAGGGAGGAATTCGTGGAAACCTAAGCTGTAGGAAAACTAAGTTGCATATCCATGACCAGGTGAAAAAAGATGGAGATTTTTCTTCTCTGTTTCTGCTCCTGCTTTGGGCTTTAGTTGAGTCTGTTCCTGGACATGTGTGATGGCTCTGGGTGTCTCAGAGGATCTCTGCCTGGACTGTGGGTCGATACTTGATTTACAACAAAATTTAGGATGCTCATTCAGACCCATGAACTATATTCCAAATGCCCAGATAAGAAGAGAGAACCCAGACAAACCGATCAAAGGCAACCATATTTTCTCGAGCTGTTGTAAAATGGGAAGGAATCTAATGGGGATTCCCAGAACTTGTGTGGTCCTGACTGATTTTCACCAATCCTTATGAAATTTGGCTCTATAAGGAAAATACTGTATTGCTGAAGGGCTCTACAAGGCCTTACCTCTTGCATTCAGGCCCAGACAGGCTGCCTTACCTTGAGGCAAATCCTTGCATTTAATGTTTAAAGATTTCCCAGGGTCCATACCAAAGAAAGATTAAATGATGACTCCAGGTTTTTCTCAATTTGGTTCAGGGACGAGAAGGTCTTTACTCTGGTGTGAGGTATTCGGTGACCCCAACCATTGATTGAGTTCCTGTATGAAATGGCTTAGTGTAGAGCTCCATTCCAAAGGGTATACATAATTTTTGTCAATGACAATTATATTTTTATATTACATCCCTTTGAATCTTGAAGTTGAAACCAATTTATAAACAAATAGGAAAAACTGCACGTTTGGCCTTTTTTCAAATGTATTTATTATGAGGCTTTATTGCTGCCTGAAAGTACATTCAGGATCTCTAAAATTATTTGTACAAATGGACTTTAATAAGTATTATCTATTGGTCTGATATAGAAGACATAGAAAAAATTTGAATAAAATGATGCCTTCTGGAAATGCTGCATAGGAACCATTGAAATCCTTGCCGGAAATTCAGAGTGATATGAGTTGAACATGCTTATCCATCTCTGATGCTGAAATAGAACTTCAGTAGTGGAATTCCAGAGAAGTTATTGGAGGATTTTTCCTACCCTAATTTAAATCGTGCAGCAAGGGGAGGCAAACGTGGCGAAACAGACATTTCATTGATAGGGAAGCTGGAAAGAAGTTCTGCCTTATAGGGGATGCAATGCTAAATTGGATCTGGGGGAGCTGAGCGGTACCAGTGGTGCACCTAAGTGGTACTGGACACTTCCTGTGCACAATGGCACATCCTTTCAGCCTCGACTTGGTCTAACGATGGCTGGGGACACTAGTTCTGGACTGACTTGGACTCTTTTGGGCAGATGTACCTGACATAGGCTTGCCCAGACCCGTGCTGTGAGCATCTCTGTCCCTGCCCTGGGGATCCATGACACTGAGGCTTGGGAGCCCATAGAAACCATCCAGCATTCAGGCGTACACAAGTGCCAGGAAGTATGGAGAGCTCACACTCAGCCAGGCCCTTGACCAGTGCGGGGCGTGCGCCTAGAGATGAATGCCCCCTTTCCTTCCTGAGATACAGCCCATAAAGCTGCTCAGAAACCTGTGGGTTCCTCCCAGGTGGACCCTGAAAACCACCCTCTGTATTGACTCTCCCTTCTTCCACATGTACTCTCCTTTCCCTCATCCTTGCTTTCTGGGATCACATTCTTAAATAAATCGTGCCTACAGTAACTTTTTTCTTCAGGCTGTGCTTTCAGAGGATCCTAGTGGAAGATTATTAAGAAATTCTATAAATCCACCTAAATGACACTAGCACACTAGGAAAATGAACAAAGGACATAAGCTGGCAGTTTAACAAAAAGGAAAAAATATACAAATTTAATAAATAAGAAGTGTAAATTAAAACAAAAACACAAAATTTTTGTCTAGGAAAGAAAATTTTTGGTTGGTTGGGTTCATGTGCTCTGCTTCCGTGGCCCAGGTTTCACAGGTATGGATCCCAGGTGCAGACCTACACACCGCTCATCGGGCCACGCTGTGGTGGCATCCCATATAAAGTAGAGGAAGATGGGCACGGATGTTAACCCTGGGCCAGTCTTCCTCAGCAAAAAGAGGAGGATTGGCATCAGATGTTACCTCAGGGCTGATCTTCCTCACGAAAAAAAAAAGTTTTGAGGTAAAAATTTACTTTATCAGAATAGCAAATTACAACAAAATAGATAACGTTGTAGTAAATGTTTGAGGAAACAGTCTCAAACTTAGTAGTGAGGACACCAAATTGGACATAAATTTGCTATTGTCCTTTCAGAAGTCACTTCTCCATGAGTATTCTTACTTTTTGCATGGTCTGGCTTTCTGAGCAAGGGGAATGTTTGAATAGCAAAGGTCTTGGAAGCTAGAGGTTGTGAATTTCTCCAGCGACATGTAGAAACTTGTCTTTCCTGGAGAGACATTTGCTTACCTTCTAGGGTTGTGAAGATCTCTCTCTTTTTCTCTGCAGAGGGGATAGAACAGATATCCAGCCACCCTGGATAAGCTGTGAGTCTCAAAATTTCAAGGATCGTCTCCTGTAGTGCCAAACCTGCTGCCTATACAGGTGAACATCTGGTCCCCATTATGTCACCCTCTGGGGAACTAGGGCATAGCGAACCAATGCAAGATGCTCCTCTGGCTGCTCTTTGTGCTATGAGCAGTGACTGGTCTGTTCTCTGACCCGAGGGCTGAAGTCTCTGTCAGAGCATGTGCACACACACACGCACATGTCTATATAGCCGTGTAGGCTGACTTGTGAGCCCATAAGGAGAGTAAAGTCTCTGACCTTTTGCAGTTTGGGACTCAACATATCTCTCAAAACTAAAAGTGAGCATCACCTTTTGACTTAGTTTTAAACCTTTAGAAACTTATTTTATGTGAGGGTAGAAGGGCACGTGTGTTGGCTGCCTGCCCAGCATCTGTCCCTCCCCTTTGCAGCAGCACAGCATTTCTTTTGGAGAACTGGCCCCTATTTCATAGCAGCTGTGGCGGGGTGGGGGATTGGCTTCCTCCCAGTCCCCAGAGTGAGTCCTCACAGGCCTCAGCAAATCTGCCTAATATGACATGCTGCCATGTTGACTGGATCAGCAGCCAGTCCTTTGACTATCGGTTCATGTTATTTACCTGGACATTGTTATTGCTTAAGATTGATTGGGCCATGCAGAGTGAAATAAAGGACATCTATTCTAAGTTGGGATGAAGAGAAAATCTCTTATCTCAATAATGTAGGATAGGATGTGTGACCTGGAATTGCTGCAGCCATTTGTAAACATTGAGAGAAATTAGGCTAAGGGTTAAACTGTTAATAGAAGACTGTGAAAGAATTAGAGAAAAATGGAGCCAGCACCCTGATTAAACCATGCCTGAACTCCTTTTGAATGTTCAAGTTATGTGAGTAAATAAAATTGTTTATTGTTCATGTCAATTTGAACTGAGTTTTCCAGTATGTGTAATGAAAATCTATCTTACTGTTAAAGGGGGTGAGAAAGGAAGGGTGCGAGGAGATCAATACTCAGTCTATTTCTCAATAGATTCTCTATTAATCTACCTGTCTGAAATTCCTACCCTCAGAGACATTCCTTTGTGTTAAACTATTGATCTAGACCAGTGCCGTCTAATAGAACTTTCCGCCAGGATGGAAATGTTCTATATCTGCACTGCCCAATATGGCGGCCATTAGGCATGAGTGACTATTGAGCACTTGAAATGTTGCTAGTGAGACTGAGGAGGTAAATCTTAAATTTCACTTAATTTTAGTTAGTTTAAGTTTAAATTTAAATAGCTGCATGCAGTTAGTATTATCCAATTAGACAGTGCAAATATAGATTGCCCTGTTAAAAAAAGCAAAGTACCTAGAAAAATAATAAGGTGGCCTTATCAAGTTTTAATATGATTTATTAAAAGCTTCTTCTTGGAAAACTTAAACTTGGGCCTGGAACAAGATGTTTGGTGTATTTGTTATTTGATTTTTATTTGTTTGGGGGATGGATCATGTCAGAGAGACCCAGAATAGGGACACACTTTTATCTTTTCTCCCAATTATGAATCTTACCTTTCAAGGATCTACTATTCCATGAAATTATTTTAAAAAGGGAAAATAGTTGCCAATTTTTCTTGATATAGGCAGTGTATTTTCTTACAGTTTAGTTTCACATCAATGGGAATATAAACAAGAGCAGTAGAAATAAATATATCAGGAATTCCTTGTAAAAGAGGTAAATGATGTGTCCCAGATGTATGGATTTTGGAAACAGACTCTATTACATCAAGAAAACTCTAATCAAGAAATAAAAGGGAAGTCCTATCATTTTCCTTCTCTCCTTTTCTCTTTTCTTCCTTTCTTCCCTTCATTTCCCCCTGCCTACCTATATTAGTTTGCTAGGGCTGCCATAACAAAATACCACCTACTGGGCAGCTGACACCACAGTCCTGGAGGCTGGGCATCTGAGATGGAGGCCTCTTCAGGCCTGGTTCTCCGAGGCCTCCCTCCTGGGCTGCAGATGGCAGCCTGCCTGCAGTGTCCTCACATGGCGCTTTCTCACATGGCAAGCTCATCTCACGTGTCTCTTCTTCTTCTTAGGACATCAGTTCTTCTTCTAAGGACACCCATCCTTTTGACTCATTTGACCTTAGTTACCTCTTTAAAGGCCCTATCTCTAAATTCAGTCATATTGGGGGTTAGTGCTTCAAGATATGAATTTGGGATGAACAAAATTCAGCCCATTAAACTATCTTCCTTCCTTCCACAGATATTTGTTAAGAACTTATGGTGTGAAAGGTACTGAGATCACAATAAGAACAAGGAACATAGAGTCCCTGTCCCAACAGAGTCCCAGACTTTATGGAGGAGAGAGATAACTTAACAAGTGACCTAGTTAAAATGTAATATGTGTTATCATGGGGGAAGCTTAGGGCATTATGACAGCACATGAGAGGGACATCTAAACCTCTTGGGCGGATATGAGGGAAGGCTTTTGGGAGTAAGTGATACCAAGCTGATATCTGCAGACAGAGTGAGAATGAGCCCAAGAAGGGGGTGCTGGAATTGGAGGACGCAGTCAGAAGAAACAGAAAGCGTGATGGCCGGGAGGTGACATAGAGCTCAGTAAGAATAGGGTGAGGTGATATACAAAGAGGCAGAACAGATAGAACCTTGTGATTGCTTAGACAGGGACAGGGAAGTGTGAGGGGGAGAGTGGTGACCAGGCCAGCCATCACTCCCTGTACTTCTGGGAGAGAGAGGGAGGGAGGGAGGGAGGCAGCAAGGGAGGGAAGAAGGGAGAGGCCATGTCAGTCACGTCATGTCATTCTGGGAATCATGTGTTGGTAACTCAGCACTGTTTCCTCTCTCACTTCTCTCCCCTGTATTCAGGGACTGGAATCCTGGAAACTACATTTTCCAGACTCCCTGTCAGCAAGGTTCCTATTTAAATTCTATCAGTGACAGGCACTTACATTAGATTTGGGAGTCAAGGAGAAGCAAAGGCACTATTCCAATGAGGAGGTAGTGGGTCTCTTGAATTTCTGTGTCCTGAGAATTACCCCCTTCATTGCTATAGGAGTTGAGGTCATCAGTGCTGTCTCCCTGTAATTCCTACACTTCCCATGCCTTCCAACAGTTTTTTAAGTTTCTAATCCCAGAATTAAATCCCTTCCTGCTCAAAATATCTAAAATGATTATTGTTTGCCTGATTGAACTCTGACTTATAATATAACCTCAAACTGAGCATTCCATATCAGATGCTAGAACTTAGTTCTCCAGTCCTCTGAGATGCTTTCAGAACTAGCTCCATTATTCCTCACACCCATGTTTGGCTCAGTTATGCCCAAAGGGCCAAGCATCCTTGTCAAACATTCCCACCCAGACTTTCCTTCCTACTCTAGCCATCTCAAATTGAATCCAATCTCCTTTCCTTCTCTTTCTCCTAAATTTGTGTATGTACCTTCTGGAACTCTCCATCTCTGTTTAGCAAACCCCATTGCATCTTCAGCATCTCCTCTGAATGCTCCTTTTACCTCCTCACTAAATAAAAATTTGGCTATCCTTGAGGACATTGCTTTCTTTGGAGCCACATGTCAAAGGGTCAGGAAATGGGGCAATGTTTTCCTTGCTTTCCCGTGTCCCATGGCTGTTTGCAAATCATTTCTCCTAGTTTCTTTGAAGTAATTATTATCTGCTGATACCAGGCCATATCTTCTCACTGCTGATCTATAATTATAGCCACTGGTTGCACGACCTATTAACTATCTCCTTACTCTTTGATATTTGATTTGCAATGTTCCCATCCAGAGTTGTTTAAAATTCATTATATGTAAAACACTTAGAAAAGTGGCACAAAATAAGTTCTCAATGAGTATTATAATCATTGTCATCATCTTCATTTTTTCTGCTTGCACCAAAGCAAGTAAACATTGCTGGAGAGAAATCACATGACTGGGATTATTGATTTCTCTTTGAATTCATGATTGCAGTTCTCAGACAGGCCCTGACCCTGCCCAGCTGTCAGTGTTGTTCTTTATTAAGCTTGCTTTCCCACTCGGGGAGATGACTTACTACACTTTCTTCTTCTTGTTTTTCTGTATTCCACACCCTTTCACTCTAACTCTCAGTTGATGATCTCAGCTCACGATTAATTGAGACAATACATCTAAACTTGGAGACTCTCTTATCTTCCCTCCACCAGATCACTTCTCTGAGCTCACCTGCACCTGCCCCTCTGCCTTCCTTCCCGTCCCCACGAGGGGAGTGGCCTCCTTTGATGGCAGCCGCTCCTTCCACTTGTTCTTGCGTCCCTTGTCTCATCCTCTCTCAGAGTCCCGCTCCTCCTGTTATCCACTCTCCCACTGGATCATTACCACAAACCAAAAACCCAAACAGCTTCGATAACAAACAACTCCCTGCAAACACCCTCTTTCTGCTCTCGTTTGTAGCAAAACTTCTACAATAGTATTCTGCAATTACTGTCCCCACCTCCTGACCTCCCGTTCACTTTCAACCCTTTCCAATCTGGCGTCTGACCCCACACCTCTGCAGAGACTGAGATTGCTCTTGCTGAGGTCAGTGTCTCCATGCAGCAAACTCAGTGGCCCCTGCTTGGTCCTCGTGTTTATCAGCCTCACAGTGGCATTCAACCTGGTTGAACTATTCTCGCTTTCTTAAAGCATTTTCCTGTTTTACCTTATATGACCCCACAGCTCCTTGGTTTCCTTCAAAATTCTGTTCTTTTCAATCCAACCTTTATACTGGGGTATGTTTCTGGGCTATACATTCAGATCTTATCTTTACATCCTTATATCATCTCTTAAAGCCCTGAGTCTATGAATACCAGTATACTAGAATACTAGATATACTGTATATAGCATACTGTACTAGAACACTAGTATAAAAAGTGGAGGAGGATTGCTTGGGCTGAGGAGCCTCCTGTTTGCACACACACCCTGGCTCCGTCCCTTGCTAGCTGTGTGACCTTGGGCAGATTACTTGACTTCTCTATGTCTCAGTTTCTTCATCCATATAATGAGGATAATAGTGCTTTAGTTACAGGGTTGTTGTGAGGATTATATTAAAGGTGTGTGGCTTGTCCTAAGCACTCAATAAACGTTAGCTGCTATTATTTCTAGCTCCTGCCTAGACTTCTTACCTAAGGTTTGGAGTCATATGCAGCTGCCAAGGTAAGAACTACTCATAGATGACTAATCCAAATTAACATGTTCAAAACAGAATTAAAAACTGTTTGAATCCCCAAATTAATATGTTTAAAACAAAATTCAGAATTTTTGATTAATCCCCAAACTTGTTCCTCTCCTTGGTCTTCACTCTTTCACTAAATGGCATTGTTTTTATTTATTCAGCAAAAGATTATTTTTGAAACTGGGGGTCAATGCTTTCTATAGTTTTTAACAATCTGAAATTAGAAAATTGAACTATAGCTAGTTTTGAGAAAGTAAAATCATTGCAGTATTTCTTGGATTAGATAATTTTACCATCAGCCAAAACATTGTGTTGAACTCCCATTATACAAAACTCTCCACTGAGTGTGTGTGTGTGTGTGTGTTGGCATTGGTGTGTTTGCCTGCTAGAAGTTAGGAGAAAAGTGACATGCATCCTAGAAATAGAAGATCTGGTCCCATGATTTCTATTCTAGAAGAATATTTTAACTTACCTGGGCAGATAAAATACAGAATCACACTTATCTTTCAAACACCTATGAAACAACCATATACTATCAAAATAATCAATAAATATCTGTCATGTCTTCAGGATTACATTTGCCACTTGTTCCATTTCTAGTATTTCTTCCAGATGTTTTTATAACATTTTCTCTTAAGTAGTTATTTACTTTTTTGCAGTATTCAGTTTTTCTGGCCCTTTTTTTTTTTTTTTTGGTGTGGACCATTGGCCCTGAGCTAACATCTGTTGCAAATCTTCCTCTTTTTGTTTGAGGCACATTGTTGCTGAGCTAACATCTGTGCCAATCTTCCTCTATTTTGTATGTGGGATGCTGCCAACAGCATGGCTTTATGAGCAGTGTGTAGGTCCACAGCTGGGATCTGAACGTGTGAAGCACGGGCTGTGAAGCAGAACATGCGAGCTTAACCACTATGCCACCAGGCTGGCCCTTGCTGGTCCATGTTTTTAAGACTATTTTTTTGCTTGCTTTCATAATGACTCCAGATATAGACGCAATATTCTTTTATGGTACAGTTATCAAAAGGGAAGAAGTTTTGGGTTTACAAAGAAAATACATGCCCTGGAATTTCATGATGTTAGAAATTTAGTGATCTTTTAGTGATCATTACAGCCACACAATATCATTTACTAATCACACACTACATTCCAGCCACTGCACTAAACAATTTTCATGCATTATGTCATTTAAGCATCATAAGAACTCTACCAGGTAGAAGTATTATTAACTACAAATGCCAGGTGCAGAAAATGGGCTAAAAGAGGCTAATTAATTTGTTTAAGGTCACATAGCTAGTAAATGACAAAGCCAACATTCAATCCCGTGTCCTCTTATTCCCAGTGCTCTTCATCACTAACTTAATTTAAACTTTTTAAGTGATTACAAAGAAATAGTTCATTCAGTAGTGTGCCCTAATAATTTAAGTGGCCTATTCTTTCTATTTATGTTTTGTCTTTTTCCAGTTGATGAATTCCTAATTTTTTTGAGATTTTCACATGAGCAGCTTTATTAATGTTTTTTTTACACACTGGATAGAAAACTTCATTACCTCATTCTCCATTATTTACCCAACTGTAAGATTCAGCTTCCAAGTTTCAGCTAAGGGTTTATAAATCAGTTTTTGTTGTATTCACCATTTCTCTTAGTACTATGGTTTCATTGTATGATGATGATTTTGAAGTCTGCATTATTGCAAAGGTAAGACTTTCCACATATTAGTTCCTTTAAAAATTTAGTTTGATTCCCAGATCATGTCCTCGGGCTGCCAGAATGGCTCTGTGGCAATGCTGAAAACTGATGATAAATAGAGCATGTTTAGATTGAGACTTGTGAAACTGGACTGAAGCACTTATCTTTAGATCCAATTTTGGTGATATATGTATTATGATTCCTGGCAAGGAAAAAGCCGCTTCTAGTTGATGGAAACTTTTTCTGAAATAGACTCGCACAGAAACTCCCTAGGCAGTAATGAAAAGAAAAGGCTGGATTCTCTGACTTTGTCCTTGAAGAATATAACACGTAGCGTGTTCAACAGCAGCTTTTCCGATCATACAGAAAACGTCTTCATAGTGCTGTTTCCTCAATGTTGGCTTTCAATGAACATTAGGGAATCATTTTTACATTATGGTGCTAAAGATACTCGCACAGGGAGCTGAGATGATGGAAGCCAGGGAAGTAGCTTTCTTGTGACCAGACTGGATCAGGAATAGGACTGAAGTTATTGAGCCAGAGTGATTTGGCTAGAATATTTCATAGATCTTTTTCTTCTGTCAGTCTTAGTTAACTAATTAATCAATACCCCAGATCATTCTGTAAAATATCTTAAGAAAATTAACATATACAGTTAAAAAATTAAACAATTGAACAAATCTGGGTAAGGAGAAAAGCTAGGTAAGAAATTAATAAAGACAGCAGCAATATTGATGCCCAGAAATGCATAACACACCATCCTGAAGTGTAGATGGAGGATGACTGAGAATTTGGATCTCAATTTCCTAGAGGTCAAAGAAAAAGTGAAAGATAATTATAAAAGTCAGTGTCCATTATAAATAAACCAACTAACGAGTCCTGAGAAACGTAGATATCTCTAATACCGAGACTTGAGAGAATTTTCTCCCATGAGTACACATAAACAGCCTAAAATCCCTAATGGCATCATAATTGATGCAGTTCCATTTTGTAGTGTTTGGATATGTCCTTTGGAGTGAGGTGAATACGTGATTTAGCCTCATCATTCAGGGAAGGTGCTCCTTTTGCCAGATTTGGGAGTGGGCACAAAATAATTTGGCCCAGATATATAGCTCTGAGATAATATGGCTTGTTTCAAAGGAGAAGTTAGACAGACCACCTGGTTACAGCATACATGAATGGACTGCATAGTCTTAGGACCATAAATATTTTCTAACTAAAAATATTAAAATATATTATTACAAAAGCAGTATATGTATATTGTAGAAAATCAAAAGATACAGATAAATAAAAATAAGAAAGAAACCATTTTACCTCATCCATAAAAAATTATGATAGTTAGTGTTTTGCAAAAAAGTCATATTATGCACTGTATTTTGTAAATAGCTTTTCCCAGTTAAATTGTTAGTTAAAATATTTACTTTTTCATGTCAGTGAAGTTTTATCTTTTCTAATAACCGGTCTCTATTCCATATTCCCCAATGATTCCCTAAATGTCCTTTATAGAGCTGATTTGTTGAAACCAGAATCCAACTCAGGTTCATGCATCAAATCTTGTTACTATGTTTTCTAAGGTTTGTTAACCCAGAACAGTGCTTTTTATCATGACACTGACTTGCTGAAGAGACTGTGCTAGTTGTCCTACAAAATGTCTTCTCTTCTGGATTTATCTGGCTGTTCTCTTATTTCCTATATTTCCTAATGAACTGGAATGAATTCCAGTTGAACAATTTTGGCTGGACTACACCACGGGTGATGTTATGTCCTTCACAATGCGTCGAATTGGAACACACTTTCCATCTGGTCACCCCTCCTTTGGTAATGTTCAGACTGACCAGCGGATTGGGGGGGAAACCACGATCCTCTCTTTGTGCAGACGTGTTTTCTCATTTCATCATGTGAGTAATCAGTAGGGTGTTACTTTATCACCGTATAAATGTACAGTTTTCCATCAACCATTTACCTAATGGTTTTAATGACAATTGATAATCCTTAAATGATTTAATATTCTTTCGATCATTTGATATTTATTTGCTGGCATTCTTCCAGAACATAGAAGAATAGGTCCAACTTGTCTATTTGGTTACCCTGAAGTACAGTTTATTTTGGAAAATCAGGATACCTACTTAATTCTTTCATGTTAATTACCAATTTTGAAACTATAAAAAGTTGACTTAATAGACACCTTAGATGATAACTAAATTTTCTGGTGTTAATTTTCTAGAACCATTATTCTTTGTGTTGTTCAAATGTTCACGACTTCAGCCAGTGGGAGCCCCTTCTTATTAGCTCTCATATCCTTTTGACCAACCCCACTTATCTTTGAAACTTCTTGCTTCCTGTCACAACACATCTCAGACTCACCTGTACCATCCCTACCCTAGTCTTGGAATTTCTCCAAGTGCAGAATGGTATTAGAGATGAAGATATGATATGAGAGCTGCTATGGTAATATTTTTCCTAATGACTATAAATATTATTTTTCCCAATTGGTTTCTAATAAGCACTGGCAGCTGAAATTTCAAAGATTTGTTCACTGGTTGTTATCTGGAACAGCTATGTTACTTATCAAGGGCAGATGTTTGTAATATGCAACCAGTCCAAAGGTAGGATAAGGGCCTCTTATTAAAATTATGAAGACTTAATCAAGATTGATGCCTGAACAGATGACATTCTCACCTTTGCATAAAGTTGAAATTAAAGGTAGCAAGTCTTCAATTTCTAGTTGATTTAATTATTACGTACATCAGAATTTAGCAAAGTCTAAGAATAGGAGAGTTGTGCCTAAGTCCAACTTGTTTTTCTTATGTAGTATTTTTGTTAAAGACACAGTTCATGAAAATCTTGTAATCTGAGTGGCCCATTCATCAAATGACTAAATCTGTAAGTTCGGCCAAAAGACAGAAAATGGAACTTTTGCAAGTCGGAAATTTGATCTATAATCATCATTAAATAATGTCTCCAAAACCTCTTACTTATCTTTGTAATGATCCATTAAAAAAAAAAAGCAGAATATAGAAGTGTTTACATTTAATGAATTCTTTTTTGGATTCTACTTGAAATGGGGTCTTTTTCACTTGGCTAGACCTTTTCTTTTTTGAACTTAGACTTTTTGAAGACGAGAAATTCTATGGCTAATTCCTAATGTCCCCTATCGTAATGGCAGGTTTTATATCATCTTTTTGTTTTCTTTTTTCTTTTGCATTTTTTTGTGTCTTGTGATTGGCAGGTGAATATTTCTCAGAAATTTTGGGGGTAGAATGATGCAAATTATTAGGAATATAGATTAAATGTTGTTTAAATAAACCTAGACTCCACCTCAGACTTCTGAACTCTGCCCTTAATCTTGTTACTTCGGACATGTGAGAGTAAACTCACAAGACAGAATAAAAATAAATAAAAAATTCATTTATGGAGGAAATGAACACTTTCTACTTTGTCTAAGTTGTCTGCCTGATAGAAGGAGATACATTAGAACTTTTAATTATTAAATAAGAAATAACTCTGGCCCCTGACATAAAATTGAATAGCTATAGGTTGGGATTATAGATTTTTGGCTAAATATTTTTCTCTTTGATTAAGAATACATATTTATATTCATACCTATATCTGTATCTATATGAATCTCAGTTGTCTATTACCAAGTGTTGAGATTAAAAACCAAGTTATTAAACTTCTCCAACCCTAGAACTCTGACTTATTCAGAGCCTAGTAAGGAGGAATCCTTAATGCTGCTATCTCAGGGAAGTGTTCACTTACTTTTGAAACTATTTTGTTGCTCTCCAATACATAGGTGTCTTCATTTCACTTTTTATTAAGCCGTTGGACTTGCTTGTCTCCATGTTTCCTTTTAAAGCCATTCTCATGATTTACAAGCCACATTCTTGTGTTTTAGGCAGAGTTGATGCACACACAGGCTTCATAACTGTACATGGAAGCCTTGGTGTCAAGCATACCACAAAACCTCACCAGGATGAGGTTAATTTGTTCTGAGTAGCATAGCACTAAGAGAAACTATTCATTATGCTCCCTATGGTTCTTTAATCTAAACAGAAACATGGTTCATCCATAAGTATTTTCTATGATTTAAACTATTTAGATTTTTTTTGTGAGGAAGATTAGCCCTGAGCTAACATCTGTCACCAATCCTCCTCCTTTTTGCTGAGGAAGATTGGCCCTGGGCTAATATTTGTGCCCATCTTCCTCCACTTCATATGGGACGCTGCCACAGCATGGCTTGACAAGCGGTGTGTCGGTGCGCACCTGGGATCAGAACCTCGGGCCACTGCAGTGGAGCACGTGCACTTAACCGCTACACCACCGGATGGCCCCCTATTTAGAGTTTTAACCAAAATATTTATTAAATAATACTGATAGTTAACAACCTCTTACTTCTACATTGAGAACATGTATATTCAAGACGAGGAATTATATTACTAGAAAATTTCTATTTTAAAAATATAAATTGCATGGAAAACATATTAATGAAATAAACAGAATATTCTCCTTGGAGTTAATGTTTTCTGAAAGCTGAATGATTTAGATTTCTCTATGTATTATAATGTTATTAAATGCAATTTCTCTAGAACTAATGAAAAATAGAGTCTAAATCACAGAATCTAAAATGTCAAAGTTTTAGATCTTGCAATTTCTTGCTTTGGCAATTTTGCAATTGTTATAATGCGTCATGGTAATAAAAATCTTTGAAAATCTGAAAAACATTATCTAAGGTGAAGTTAATGGAGATGAACTAAATCTTCACAGATGTGATGAAGTAATTTTCAAGAATTGACAGAACTTTAAGTAAAGACATTAAAATCATAGGAAAGAAGTACACACAATAGTGCTTGCCCCCAAATATAAATTTGCAGATCTGTCTTATACATTTTGGGGGAATTTTTTAAAAGTATTCCGAATTAACCCAAAAGTCAACACCTTTTGAAAGATGTTACAGTAATGTAAACATGTAATTGTCATCAACAATAAGTTCACTAGAAGATATTGGGATAAATTCAAATTTGCAAAAATTTGTTGACTTCCAAAATTATATCTTAAATTTGAATTGGTTTTATATCTTAATATTATGTAAATTATAGTCATATATGCATTCATTCAATGAAGACTTAATAAGTCCTATGTTCCAGGCACTGTAATAGGAATTGGGGATATGAGTTGGCATAAATGTGCTGTGTTGGAGGCTGACTTCTATAGCAGTTAGAAGCAATTTTGGCTGTAGGTAAGGAAAACCTGGCTATTAGTCATCTAAATGAATAGTTTTCTCCTATTGAGCATTTCTGGAGTTGGAAAGCTGCTGGTTTTGATTCAACAGTACATGAAGAATAGAACCATCCTATGGGCTTTCTTTCATACTTACAGTTCCAGGCATTTGCATCATGACTACTTTCAAGACAGGAAGAAAGGGGAAGGAGCTGTGCTAATGAAATCTGTCCTTTCTATCAGGAAAACAAATGATTTTCTAGATGTCACCTAGAAAAATTCCATTTATTTACCATTGGCCAAAACCTTGTCACATGCCCACTTCTAGATGCAAAGGAAACTATAATTGAGTATTTAGTCTTTCCAAGTTTTATAATGGAGATGGAATGGGAGAAGGAGGGTGAATATTGAGTTGGGTTAGCTTATTGGTAAGGTCTACCTTAACTCTTCACTTGAAAAGTAGTTATTGATATATGATAAGGAAGCCAACTATATTTTTCAGCAACTAGAGAATGATATGGCAGATAAACTTTTATATTCTCTAGACATTGTGGTAGAACAAGAAGAAAGACTCCACTAGGAAATTAGAAAAAGCCTATGAAGTAAGAGTGGAAATTATTGCAATAGAATTTTTTATATTTTTGTGTATTTTTAAAGGGAAGAAGGTAATTTTAACATGTGATAGAATAATTGCCTTTTTTTTGTCTTTGGCTTTGTGGGAGTTGAATGCATATATTTTAATATTTTTCACTAGAAAGTAGGGAATTTTATTTTTACTGTTTTATACTTAAATAAGTAGGAGTTAGATATTATTTTATCTTAAAACACTGGAATTAGGGAGTTTTGCTTCTAGTAATAGTAAATTAGCTAATATTGGAGGACTAACCATGATGTAGAGACAAATAATAAATTCTTGATGAAATAAAAAACAATTTGAAGGTGCTGGAGAGTGGCCAAAAGCAGGCAGAAACTGAAGAAGTTGCGATCCTTATAAAGGGGAGCTGCACTGAGTGTCTTACATTTATGAGTTTTCTGCCTGAGAGTGTTCTCCATTAAGAGTGATATGGAATGGCTGGAATTCAAGCAGAAAGTCGCTGTCTTACTGGCTTGAGGAGTCAAAGGATGGAGTTCAATATTACCAAGATAGATGAAAAGTGAGGGAGAGGATTCAGGATTCCTAAAAAGGAGGGAGCTAGTTGAGATGGAGGCCCCTAAACCAGCACATAAACCCTATATAAGTCCTTGATTGGTCCCTAAACTATGCATACATGGGCGAATGCAGTGGACCTGGCAGAAAGCAGAACTGAGTGGAGATTTCAGCTGCTTACAAGGGAGCCAGAGTTTGGAGTTTGAGTTCAACCAAATTAATTGACTGCTAGAACAAAAACCAATAATCTACAGGAAAAAATGACAGAATATGGAATATTAAAATGCATAATTCATAGTGATCAAAATAGAATAAAAATTACTTGACATGTGAAGAATCAGGAAAATGTGACCCACAGACAAGATAAAAAGCAGTTAATAGAAACCAACAACAAGATGACTCAGATGTTTGAATTAACAAACAAGTTCTTTTAAAGCTATTGCAGATATTTTCATGGGCTAGAAGAAAAATATCTCATAATAAATGAACAGATGGGGAATCTCAGGAGAGAAATGGAAACTGTAAAGAGGACCAAATGGAATCTGTAAAACTGAAAAAGTATTTGAAATGGAAATTAAAACTGGATGGGCATAATATCAGATTGGAAATTGCATAAGAAAAGGTTAGTGAATTTGAAGAGAGATCAAGAGAATAGGGGGGAAACTGAAAACAATAAATAAATAAAAAGAACAGCTCAGTGACCTGTGACCTGCGAGGAAATATCAAGTAGTCTAAAATGTAATTGGAGTCTCAGAAGGAAAAAAAAACGTGGGAGAATTGGGACAGGAAAAGTATTTGAAGACATCACAGCTAAAAATAATCTAAGAATCTCAGCAAACCCCAAGAAGGATAAATGCAAATAAAACCACACCTAGGAACATCATAGTCAAACTGCTGAAACCCAAAGATACAGGGAAAATCTTGAAAGCACCTTGAGAAAATTCACACCACATACAGGGAACGATGATGCATACAACTGCTGACAGTGATACATATAACTGTTTCTTATCGGAGACAGTGGAGGCTGGGAGAGAATGAAGCAGCATATTTAAAGTGCTGAAAACTAAGAAGAAAAAAAATCTGTCAATCTGGTGTTCTATAACCAGTGAAAATGTCTTTCAAAAGTGAAAGCAAAATTAAGAAATTTTCATGCTTAAAATAGAACTGAATTAGTCACAGCAGACCTGCACTGCAAGAAATGTTAAAGGGAGTTCTTCAGCCTGAAGAAATGACACTAGGTAGAAACTTGGATCTAATGAAGGAATTGACTGGCACAAAAAGTAATAAATATGTGGGTAAATATAAAAGAAAAATATTTTTTCTTCCCTTAATTTCTTTAAAAGACATATGACTAAGGCAAAAATTGTAACACTGAATGGTGTTTATAACATTATGTAGATGTAATATACGTGACAACAATAAGACAAAGGCTGAGGGAGGGAGTGTCAATAGAACTATAATATTCTTACAATCTACCTGAAGTAGTTTAATATTAACTGTATGTAAACAGTGAAAATTTAAGGATGCACATTTTAATCCATACAGCAACACCAAAAAATAATGCAAAGAGATATAGCTTCTTAGCCAATATAGAATTTAAAATGGAATACTAAAAATATTCAAATCAGTTAAATGAAGGCAGAAAAATAGTAGCAAAGGAAAAAAAAACCAAATGATACAAATAAAAAAATAGCATAGTAGAAGATCTAAATCCAAATATATAAAAAATTACATTAAATATAAGTGGACTAACATTCCAGTGAACAGACAGAGGTTGTAAGACTAGATAAAAAGGTAAGACTCAATTATATGCTGTATATAAGAGATACACTTTAGATATTAAGACTGGATAGGTTGAACATTTTTACTTTTCTATCTTTTTTTTTTTCTCTGCCCATTTGGATGGATAAAAATATACCATGAAAACATTAAGCATAAGAATAACAGTAGACCAAAGTGACTTCAAGTCAAAGAGATTTATCAGAGAGAGAGAAGGACTAGTCATAATGATAAAAGAGTCCATTCAACAGAAAGAGTTAATATTTCTAGTTGTGTATGTGCCTAATAACAGAGCTTCAGAATATGTGAATCAAAAACTGAGAAAAGAAAGAGAGTAACAGGAAAATCCACAGTCACAGTTGGAGATGTTTTTCTTAGACACCAATCCTTCAGTGATATATAGAACAAATAGGCAAAAAATCAGGCGAGATAGAGAAGACTTGAACAACACTGTCAACCACTTGACTCTACTGATATTTATAGAACATTATACCCAAAAACTGAAGAATACACATTCTTTTCAAGTGTCTATGTAGTGTTCATCAAGACAGATAATCCTTGGCTGTAAAACAAGTCTCGATATATTTTGGGAGATTAAAATCTTACAGGGTATGTTTTCTGATGACCATGGAATTAAATTAGAAATCAATAACAATGAGAAGTTTAGAAAATTCCAAAATATTTTAAAATTAAACAACATACTTCTAATAATCCATGGGCCAAAGAAGAAATCACAGGAGATTTTAGAAAAATTTTGAACTAAATTATAATGAAAAGACAACATATAAAAATTTATTGAAATGCATCTAAAGCAATGTTTAGAAGGAAATTCATGATTTTGAATACTTATATCAGAAAAAATAAAATGGTATAAAATGAAAGAGTAAAAAAATAAAATAGAAAACAGATGAAAACAAAATTAGCAAAGAAAAATGCTGGTTCTTTGAAAATATTAATAAAACTTGATAAACCCCTAGCAAGACTGAGAAAAATAAATATGTAAATAAATAAAAGTAAAAATAAGAGAGAGAGAGAAAGAGAAAAAAAGAAACAAATTACTAAAGTACTAATGGCAAGAATGAAAGAGGGACTATCACTACCGATTCTACAGACTCTAGACAGATAAAAAGAGACTATTATAAACAACCAGGAAATTCAACCACATAGACGAAATTGAGAAATTCCTTGAAAAAACATAAAATACCAAAACTGGCATAAAAGATTATAAAAAATCTGAAATCTATCTATATTAAAGAAATGGAATTTATTATTACAAACTTTCCCATAAAGAAAACCCTAAGCTTAGATGAATTCATTGGTGAATTCTATAAAAAATAAATAATCCCAATCTTACACAAGCTCTTTCAGAAATAGAGGAGGAGGAATCACTTCCCTACTTGTTTTATGAGATCAGCACAACTCTGACACCAAAATATGAAAAAAAAACTCATTAAGAAATTGCTAGCCAACATACCTAAAGAATATAGATGCAAAATCATTAATAAAATATTAGCAAACCAAATTCAATGACCAAGACAGGCTTATCCGTGAAATGCCAGGTTAGAGTTAACATTTGAAAACCAAACAGTATAATTAATCACACTAAAAAAATAAAGGAGAAGCACCATATGATTATCTCAAAAAAAAATGTGCAAAATTCAACACGCATTCATTAAAAAAACTTTTAGTAATTACAGGAAGAGAACTTCCTCGGTCCAGTAAAAGGCATCTGTAAAATAGAAACTACAGCTAATATCATGCTAAGTGGTCCAATATTCTACAATTTTCCCCTGGGATGAGGAGCAAAGCAAGAATGTCTGTGCTCACCACTTCTATTCAACATTGTCTTGGAGGTTCTGGTCAGTAAAATAAGGCAAGATAAAGAAATAAAAAGCATAACAATTGTAGTGGAAGAAGTAAAACAATCTCTAGTCACAGGGGACATGATTGTCTATGTAGATATTTCTCAGGAATGTCAAAGCAACTACAAGAAATAATGTGTGAATTTAGAAATTTCAGAAGTATGAGGTCAATTTACAAAAATCAAAATCATATATATACATACTAGGTAAAAATAGAAAATAGGGCTGGCCCCATGGCTTAGCGGTTAAGTGTGCACACTCCGCTACTGGCGGCCTGGGTTCGGACCCCAGGCGCGCACGGATGCACCGCTTCTCTGGCCATGCTGAGGCCGCATCCCACATACAGCAACTAGAAGGATATGCAACTATGACATACAACTATCTACTGGGGCTTTGGGGAAAAAAAAGGAGGAGGATTGGCAGTAGATGTTAGCTCAGAGCCAGTCTTCCTCAGCAAAAAGAGGAGGATTAGCATGGGTGTTAGCTCAGGGCTGATATTCCTCACAAAAAAAAAAAAAGAAAGAAAAGAAAAGAAATTAAAACAACATTACTTTTAAAATATCAAAGCTTAAAATATTCTGGAATGAATTTAACAAAATATGTGAATGTCCTCTGTACTGAAATCCACAAAGCAAAAATGCTGAAAGAAATGGAGTGCAGAAATATACCATATTCATGGACTGGAAGACTTAATTTCATTAATTTGTTAATTTTTTCCAACTTAATTTGTCAATTCAATGAAATATACATCATAATACCAATAGAAATTTTTATAAAATTATCCAGTTCATTATATGAAAATGTGAAGGTCCTGAAATATTAAAAAAATTTTGAAAATGAATGAAGTGGGAGGATATAAGCTACCGCATTTCAAGATTTACAATAAAAATTCATTATTCAAGAGAGTGCAGTCTTGGCATAATGATAGACAAATAGATCAATGGAACCGAATAGAAAGTCAGAAATCCACGTGTATACAGTTGATTGATCTTTGACAAAGGTGATAAGCAATTCTGTGGGCAATGGACAGTACACATCAGTGGAAAAGCTCATCTCTGATGTGTTTACAAGAAAATAGAGGAGGTTATCTTTGCAGCCTGGTGTTGTTAAGCTCCATTACTTGGAGAGTAAATGCAGAATAATAATAATAAAATAAAAAATGATTAATTAGAATTCTTCAAAATTAAAAGCACCTTCTCCTCAAAATACACTATTTTTTTAAATTTTTAAATTTATTTTTTTGTGAGGAATATTAGCCCTCAGCTAACATCTGTTGACAATTCTCTTTTTGCTGAGGAAGATTGGTCCTGGGCTAACATCCATGCCCATCTTCCTCTACTTTATATGTGGGACACCTGCCACAGCATGGCTTGACAAGCGCTGTGTAGGTCCGAACCCAGGATCCAAACCTGTGAACCCCGGGCTGCCACAGCGGAGCATGCAAACTTAACCACTATGCCACCTGGCTGGCCCCCAAATACACTATTAAGTGAATTCAAAGGCAAGCTAGACTGGGAGAAAGTATTTACAAAGCATATATCTGACAAAGAACTTGTATCCAGAATATATAATGAAATAATACAACATAATACTAAAAACATAACAAATCAATAATAAATGGGCAAACATTTGAACAGAAAATTCATCAAGGAAGATTCATTAAATGGTCAATAAGCACACTTCAAAATGTGTTTAACATCTTTAGTCATCAGGGAAATACAACATAAACCACAATAATATAGCACTACGCAATTAGGAAATTCACTCATTTCAATTACATGTGGTCATTTGACAAATTCTGGCCAATGGGTTGGGGGCAAAAGTGACCTGTGTCACTTCTAGGCTGGCACATTTAATTGTCAGTGCAAAGCCCTCAGAGTTCTCTTTTCACTCTGGTGTGTGATGACTTGTAACCCTTGAGTTGGCAGCTGATTCAGTCACTCCCTGAGTGACTGTGATGTACAGAGCCTGCCTTCCGATCCACGGTGAGCAGGATGGTTAATTTTATGCGTCAACTGGACTGGGCCACAGAGTACCCAGATATTTGGTTAAACTTTATTTCTGGCTGTGTCTGTGAGGGTGTTTCTGGATGAGATTAACGTTTGAATTGGTAGACTACTAAAGAAGATTGCCCTCCCGAATGTGGGTGGCCCTCATCCAGTATATTACATAATAAAAGGCTGAGTAAGAAAGTAGTCTCTCTCTCTGCCTGACTGTCTTCAAGCTGTGACCCTGATCTTTTCCTGCCTTCAGCCTTGGACTGGAACTTGCATATTGGCTCTCCTGGGTCTTCAGGTTGCCGACTGCAGATCTTGGACTTCTCAGTGTCTACAATTATATGAGCCGATTCCCTATAGAAAATCAGATATATATTTGGAAATCATATACATGTCCCATTGGTTCTGTTTCTATGGAGAATCCAGACTAATAAGATTTGGGTAGTGAGAAGTGGGGTGCTGCTGTAACAAATACCAAAACATGTGGAAGCAGTTTTGGAACTGGATATGGGTAGAGGCTAGCGGAGTTTTGAGGTCATGCTGGAAATGTAGACGTTAACAGTGATTCTGGTGAAAGCTCAGAAAGAAGAGAGAACTGGAGAAGAAGCTTTCATCCTAGAGAATACATACGTAATCATGAATAGAATGTTGGTAGAAATATGGTCATTAAAGGCCAGTCTGATGAAACGTCAGACAGAAATAAGGAACAAGTTATTGGCAACTGGAGGAAAGGTAATCCTTGTTATAAAGTGGCAAAGAATTTGGCTGAATTGTGTTTGTGTTCTAGTGCTTGTGCATTATAGAACTTGTGAGCAATGAAATTGGATATTTAGCTGAGGCTATTTCTAAGCAAAGTGTGTTTGATTCCTGCTGACTGCTTATAGTAAAATGTGAGAAGAGAGAAATGAATTGAAGGAATTGTTAAGCAAAAAGGAACTAGAATTTAAAGATTTGGAAATTCTCAGCCTGTCGATATTGGAAAAATGAGAAAACCTGTTTGGAAAAGAATGCTAAGGGTGTGACTGGAGTATCACTTAACAAAGAGATTATAGAATTATACAAGCAGAAACACAGCCAGTTTTAACTGAAGGAGACAGAAACAGGATGAAATGAAGGAAGACTATTGGACTTAGATTCTATAGGACCAGACGATAGAGATATTTGGCTGTCAACATGTGCTTTATTTCCCTTCTTCAAGACTAGGGAAGAATGACCCTGAAGGCCACCTAGGGCTATATGGGTCAGGTCCCCTCCCAGCAGAGTCTTAGGAACATGACCCCAACTGGCAGAACCTTGAGAGTGTGGCCACCACCCAGCAGAACCTTGGGAGTGTGATCCGTGCCCAGCAAAGCTGTGGAGGTGAGTCTGCTGCCCCAGTGGGTCTCAAGCCTTAAGATCTGATGGCATTTGCCTTGCTAGGTTTTGGACTTGCTTGGAACCCATCACTCTTTCTTCCTGATTTTTGCCTTTTGGAGTGGGAATGTATCCTATGCCTGTTCCACCATTGTATTTTGGAAGCACATAACTCATCTGGTTCCACAGATTCAAAGCTGGAGAAGAATTTTGCCTCAGGATAAATCATTCCATAAATCTCACCCATATCTGATGTAGACGATATTTAGCTGAGATTTTGATTTGAGGCTTTATTTATTTTTATTGAGGTAACATTGGTTTATAACATTACATAAATTTCAGGTGTACATCATTATATTTCAACTTCTGTATACACTACATTATGTTCACCACCAAAAGTCTAGTTGCCATTCGTCATGGTATAAATGTGCCCCTTTACCCCTCTTGCCCTCGCCTCACCCCTTTTCCCCCTGGTAACCACTGACCTATTCTCTGTATCTATGTGTTTGTTTATCTTCCACAAAGAGTGAAATTATATGGATTTGTCCTCATTGTGACTTATTTCACTTAGCATAATACCCTCAAGCTTCATCCACATTGTTGCAAATGGTGAGATTTCATCTTTTTTATGGCTGAGTAGTATTTCAGTGTATATATATACCACATCTTCTTTATCCATTCATCTGTTGATGGGTACTTAGGTTGTTTCCAAGTCTTGGCTGTTGTGAATAATGCTACAATGAACATAGGAGTGCATATATCTTTTTGAATTAGTGTTTTCACGTTCTTTGGATAAATACACCGAAGTGGAATTGCTGGATCATATGGTATTTCTATTTTTAATTTTTTGAGAAATCTCCATACTGTTTTCCATAGTGGCTGCATGAATTTACATTCCCACAAGCAATGTATGAGGGTTCCCTTTTTTCCACATCCTCTCCAAAACTTAATATTTCTTGTCTTTTTAATAATAGCCATTCTGATGGGTGTGAGGTGATATCTCATTGTGGTTTTAATTAGCATTTTCCTAATAATTAGTGATGTTGAACACCTTTTCATGTGCCTGTTGGCTGTCTGTATATCTTCTTTGCAAAAATGTCAGTTCATATCCTCTGCCCATGTTTTAATTGGGTTGTTTGCTTTTTTGTTGTTGAGTTTTATGAGTTCTTTATATATTTTGGATATTAACCCTTTTTCTGGTGTATGATTTACAAATATGTTCTTCCAATTAGTAGGTTGCCTTTTCATTTTGTTGATGGTTTCCTTTGCTGTGCAGAAGCTTTTTAGTTTGATGCAATCCCTTTTGTTTATTTTGCCCGAGGAGACGTATTCAGAAAGATACTGCTAAGACCAATGTCAAAGAGTATACTTCCTATGTTTCCTTCTAGGAATTTTATAGTTTCAAGTCTTACATTCAAGTCTTTAATCTGTTTTGAGTTAATTTTTGTGTATGTTTAAGATAATGGTCTACTTTCATTCTTTTGCATGTGGCTGTCCAAACCATTTATTGAAGAGACTTTCCTTTTCTGTTGTATATTCTTGTCTCCTTTGTCAAAAATTAGGTTTATTTCTGGGCTCTTAAATTTGTTCCATTGATCTGTGTGTCTGTTTTTCTGCCAGTCCTGTTGTTTTGATTACTGTAGCTTTGTAGTATATTTTGAAATCAGACAGTGTAATACCACCAGCTTTGTTCTTTTTTCTCAGGATTGCTTTGGCTATTCAGGGTGTTTTGTTGTTTCATATAAATTTTAGCATTCTTTGTTCTCTTTCCGTAAAAAATGTCATTGGGATTTTGATATAGATTACATTGAATCTGTAGATTGCTTTAGGTAATATGGACATTTTAACTATGTTTATTCTTTTGATCCATGAACATGGAATATCTTCCCATTTCTTTGTGTCTTCTTCGATTCCTTTCAACAATGTCATAGTTTTCAGTATGTAGGTCTTTCACCTCCTTGGTTAAGTTTATTCCTAGCTGTTTTATTCTTTTTGTTGTGATTGTAAATGGGATTGTACTCTTGATTTCTTTTTCTGCTAGTTTGTTATTAGCATATAGAAAGGTGACTGATTTTTGTACATTGATTTTGTACCCTGAAACTTTACTGTAGTCACTAATTATTTCAAATTGTTTTTTGGTGGATTCTTTAGGGTTTTCTAAATATGGAATCATGTCATCTGCAAATAATGACAGTTTTACTTCTTCCTTTCCAATTTGGATCCCTTTTACTTCTTTTTCTTGCCTAATTGCTCTGGCTAGGACTTCCAATACTATGTTGAATATGAGTGGTGAGAGTGGACATCCTTGTCTTGTGGTCATCCTTGTTCTCAGAGGGATGGCTTTCAGTTTTTCACTGTTGAGTATGATGTTAGCTGTGGGTTTGTTGTATATAGCCTTTGCTATGTTGAGGTACTTTCCTTCTATACCCATTTTATTGAGGGTTTTTATCATAAATGAGTGCTGAATCTTGTCAAATGCATTCTCTGCATCTATTGAGATGATCATGTGATTTTTATTCCTTGTTTTGTTAATGCAGTGTATCACATTGGTTGATTTGTGGATGTTGAAACATCTTTGCATCCCTGTAGTAAATACCACTTGGTTATGGTGTATGATCCTTTTAATGTGTTATTGTATTTGATTTGCTAATGTTTTGTTGAGCATTTTTGCATCTATGTTCATTAGCAATATTGGCCTGTAATTTTCTTTTTTTGTGTTGTCCTTGTCTGGTTTTGGTATCAGGGTAATATTGGCCTTGTCAAATGAGTTAGGAAGCATCCTCTTCTGTTTAATTTTTGGGAAGAGTTTGAGAAAGATAAGTATTAAATGTTCTGTGAATGTTTGGTACAATTCACCAGAGAAGCCATCTGGGTCCTGGACTTTTGTTTTTGGGGGAGGATTTTGATTACTGTTTCAATCTCTTTTTTAGTGACTGATCTATTCAGATTCTCTATTCTTGTTGTATGATTCTAAGAATTTACCCATTTCTTAAAAGTTATCCTATTTGTTGGTGTATAGCTTTTCATAGTATTCTCTTATAATCCTTTGTATTTCTGTGGTAATAGTTGTAATTTCTCTTTTTTTGTTTCTGACTTTATTCGATTGAGCTTTCTCTCTTTTTTGCTTAGTGTGTCTAGCTAAGGGTTTTTCAATTTTGTTTATCTTTTCAAAGAATCAGATCTTAGTTTCATTGATATGTTCTATTGTCTTTTTAGTCTCTGTTTCATTGATTTCTGCTTTGATTTTTATTTTCTTCCTTCTACTGACTTTGAGCTTTGTTTCTTCCTCTGTATCTAGTTCTTTTAGGTGTAATGTTAAATTGTTTATTTGAGATTTTTTTTTTGTTACATAAGGTAGGCCAGTATTACTATATGCTTCCCTCTTAGTACCACTTTTGCTGGATCCCATAGACTTTGGTATATTGTGTTTTCCTTTTCATTTGTCTCTAGGTATTTTTTTATTTCCCCTTTGATTTCTTTGCTGATCCAATAGTAGTTCAGTAGCATAGTGTTTAGCCTCCACATATTTGGGAATTTTTCAGCTTTCTTCTTGTAGTTGATTTCTAGTTTCACACCATTGTGGTCAGAAATGGTGCCTGATATTATTTCAGTCTTCTTAAATTCATTGAGGCTTTTTTTGTTTTCCAACATGTGGTCTATCTTTGAGAATGTTCCATGTACACTTGAGAAGAATGTGTAGTCTGCTGCTTTTGGATGGAATGTTCTCTATATATCTATTAAGTTCTTCTGGTCTAGGGTTTCATTTAAGGCCAATATTTCCTTGCTGACTTTCTGTCTGGATGATCTATCCATTGATGTAAGTGGGTAGTTGAGGTCCCCTACCATTATTGTGTTGCTGTCAATTTCTCCCTTTAAGTCTGTAAATAGTTGCTTTATATACTTGTGCTCCTATGTTAGGTGCATATATATTAATAAATGTTATGTCTTCTTGATGGCTAGTCCCCTTTATCATTATATAATGTCCATCTTTGTCTCCTATGTGTTTTGGCTTGAAATCTATTTTGTCTGATACCAGTATGGCTATACCCACTTTCTTTTGGTTGCTATTTGCTTGGAGTATCATCTTCCATCCCCTCACTCTGAGCCTATGTTTGTCTTTAGAACTGAGATTGGTCTCCTGGAGGCAGCATATTGTTGGGTCTTGTTTTTTAATCCATCCAGCCAGTCTATGTCCTTTGATTGGCAAATTCAATCTATGTACATTTAGGGTGATTATTACTATATGAATACTCTGAATATTAATACTGCCATTTTATCTTTTGTTTTCTGGTTGCTCTATATTTCCATTGTTTCTTTTTCCTGTGTTTCTGGTGTGATTTCAGTTTGGTGGTTTTCTGTGATGTATTTCTGTTTCCTTTTTTTCTCTGTATGTTTTGTGACTCTGCTCTTAAGTTTTGTTTTGTGGTTACCATGAGGTTTATATAAAGGATCTCATTGATGAGATATTCCTTTTACTGCTGGTAGTATATTATCTTCATTTGCCTATGCAGGTTCTGTCCTTTTCCTCTTCTCCATCTATATTTTTGTTGTCATAAATTATCTCTGTTTATATTGTGAGTTTGTTACCAAATTGGAGTGGTTATAGTTATTGTTAATGCTTTCTTTCCCTTTAACTTTTGTGTCATAATTGTTTACTAAGCTATTCAGATATAGAGTTGCAATTTTCTGATTCTGTCTGTCTATCACCTTGCTTAAAGTTTTGTATATTTTTGCCTTTTCTTTTCAGGTAGGAGAGCTCTTTTCAAAATTTCTTGTAAGGCAGGTCTAGTGGCAATGAAATCCCTCAGCTTTTGTCTGTCTGAGAAAGCCTGTATTTCTCCTTCATATTTGAAGATAACTTTGTTGGATAGAGTATTCTTGACTGACAGTTTTTATCTTCCCATATTTTGAATATATCATTCTGCTTTCACCTTGCATGTAGAGTTTCTGCTGAGAAATCTGCTCATAGCCTAATGAGGGTTCACTTGTAGGTTATTGTTTTTTCCTTCCTGGCTGCTCTTAATATTTTTTCTTTGTCATTGTGTTTTGACAGTTTTCATGTAATGTGTCTTGGAGCAGGTCTTTTTGTGTTGAGATAATTAAGTGTTCTATTACCTTCATGTACTTGTATATCCAGTTTCTTCCCTAGGTTTGGGAAGTTCTCAGCTATTATCTCTTTAAATAAGCTCTCTGCTCCCTTCTCCCTCTCTTCTCCTTCTGGATTACCCATAATCATTTTGTTGCTTATTCTAATTGAGTTGGATATTTCTTGTAGAACTTCCTCGTTTTTTAAAAATCTTACTTCTCTCTCCTCTTTCACCTGAATTATTTCTAGATTTCTGTTTTTGAGCTCCTTAAATCTCTCTTCCATATGTTCTGCTCTATTTCCAATGTTTTTTGCATTATTCTTCATCTCCTTTATTGAGTTCTTCAGCCCCATAATTTCTGTTTGTTTTGTTTTTTATTTTAGAGTTTCAATCTCTTTGGTGAAGTACTCTTTCTGTTCATTAATTTTGTTCCTGAGCTCATTGAACTATCTTTCTGAGTTTTCTTATAGCTCATTGAGTTTCTTCATGACAGCTATTTTGAATTCTCTATCCGATCACAATTTTTCATGACTTCAAGTTTGGTTTCTGGAGAATTATCATTTACTTTCTTTGCTACCCTTTTACCATAAGTTTTCATGGTACTCGATGAGTTGTTCTTCTGCTGGTACATTTGTGGTAACAAACACCTTTCTTATTTTGGGTAGGGCTTTATTTACTTTGGTTCTGAGCTGCTTCTGGTTGTATTTGAGAGCCTGTGCTTTCCACCCTCCACTGCCTCTGCCAGAGGCACTGTCAGTGCCCTCCTTGTGCCACTTATGCCTCCAAGGTTGCTAGTGCCTTGCTGCGGTCATGGGTGTGGTCACTGGGGTCACCGGGCTGCTGAACACCTTTGCTGTTTCTGGTGTCACCTGAGTCACCGGTTCCTCCACTGTGGTTGGGGTAGGGGGAAGGTAGGGCAGGAGCTGGGGTCGTGGGCACCTCCACCACGTCTGGGGTTGTTGGGTCTGTATTTGCCATTGCTGCAGGTAAGGGGGCTGGGTTTTGGGTGCCAGTGCAGCTGGGGGGTACCAAGGTCATGGGCTCTGCTGTCACTGTTACTGGGGTCTCTGTGCCCTTGGGTGCTGCTGCTGTGTGCCACCTCTGCTGTTTCCAGTCTTTCTGGAAGTGCTGGAACTGCCGCTGCCAAGGGTCCTGGATTCACAGGTGTCACTGCCACTGCTGATCAGGTTGAGTTTGTGGGTGCCGCCAGCACAAGGGGAGGGCTACCTGGGTCACAGGCACCACCATGATTTCCGGAGCCTCCAGTTGCAGGCACTACTGTGGTTCCTGGAGCCTCTTATCAGAGCACTGCCACCACTGCTGGGTGAGGGAGAGAGGCTGGGTCGCAAGTGCTGCCGTGGTACCTGGAGCCTCTAATCATGGGTTCTGCTTCAGTTCCTGGAGCCCCTGGTCTTGGGTCCTATTGCTGTTCCTGGAACCTCAGGTCACGGGCACCACCATGGCTGCCAGGGCACCAGTGTCTTGGATGCAGTCACTGCTGATGGGAGGGCCAGGGTCGGAGGCGCTACTGCTGAGGGAAGGGGAGGGTGCTGCGTCATGAGTGCTGCCCCAGTTCCTGGAGCCTTCGGTTGCATGCGCTGCATCAGTTCCTGGGGCCTTTGTTCATGGGTGTTGCTGCAGTTCCTGGAGCCTCCAGTCTTGGGAGCCACTGTTGCTGCTCCCCTGGTTCTACTGTCTTCACAAGGTCCAGTCCACCCACCTTCAGATGTGTGGATGTATGGATTTCTCAGGTGTTCTGGTGTCCTATGCAGAGGATCCTTTGTTGGTCCATGGCTGTCCTACTGGTTGTAACTTAGAGAGGAGAGACAAAGGGGGCAACTCACTTCACCATGATGCTGACATCACTCTCTTTGGACTTCAGAGTTAACACTGGAACAAGTTAAGACTTTTGAGGAAGTTGGAATGGAATGAATATATTTTGCATGTAAGAAGGACTTGAATTTTGTGCTGCCAAGGGGTGGAATATCATGAACTAAATATCTATGTCCCCTCACAACTCATATGTTGAAGCCCTAATCTCCAATGTGATGGTATTTGGAGGTGGGGCCGTTGGGAAGTTATTAGGTTTAGATGAGGTCATGAAGGTGGGGCCCCCATGATGAGATTAGTGTCTTTATAAGAAGAGGAAGAGAGACTAGAGCTCCTTCTCTGCCATATCAGGACACAGTGAGAAGGTGGCCATCTGCAAGCCAGGAAGAAGGCTCATACCAGGAACTGAATCAGCCATCACCTTGATCTTCAGCTTCCCAGCCTCCAGAACTGTGAGAAATAAATGTCTGCTGTTTAAGCCACCCAGTCTATGGCGTTTTGTTGTGGTGGTTCAAACCAAGACAGTGGACATGGAGAGAATTAACTTTTGTTCCTTAATCCACTGAGATTTTGGGGTTATTTGTTACTTTAGCCTAACCTAGCCTGATATAATAGAATGGTTGTAAAACCTGATTTTGGCTACCCACACTTCCTGGATCTAACATTCAGGTTCAGAACACAAATTTTACTACTCTACCAGTATTATCCTGCTACATTGTTAAAAGGTTGTACAATAATGAGTATTGTCAGTTGGTTTATTGCACCTCTGAAATGTTGACTGCTGTGTGGTAATGCCCATCAGTTGTCTCTTGTTATGGAAGGCCTGGGAGAGACTAAACATTGGTGTCAGCCCTGGCTGGGGCCTACCACGAAGAATAACCATCTCACTTTTTATTGTGAAAATAGGTCATCATATTTGTTATATGCTCTGATAAGATTATTTCACTAACTCTGGTACTTCTCAAATAAATCATGAAATTCAAGGATGTCAACATTTTAGTTAAGGCCAATTCTTATATATTATTTTCTAATATTACTCTTTTTCTCTAAATTGTGTGCTTCTACTTTATGTATTTTTCTTTCTTATTCCCTGGTTTAATTATTTTTCCTCAACATAATATAATGGTATCCTAAAAGCAGAGGGGCCACATCTTTCTATCTATCTTATTGGCAAAAACTAATTTAAGTAGGAGCAAGTAGGAGCTAATTTGTTAGGTTGCATATTTAGTGTAAAAATTAGAACTGAGCATTTCTTAACTTTAGCTTTATATGTATGCTTCAGATGCAGCCTGATTGTCTGAAATATTGTTGAAAGTAGTTAAATTATTTGTAACAGCTGAGATTTCCACTTTGACTTGCCAGAAATTAGGAGAAAAATGTTTTCTACTGAAGCCAAAGTTCATATTATTAAAAAAAATTCTCCAACAAAAAACCCTTGTCACATTTATCATATGATGTAATGTGACAAAACATAAATATAATTCCATTTTCTCTTATTTATTTGACCATGTCATAGTATACTACATTAAAATGATTTCTCTTGGAAGAAAAGCAAACTTCTCAAGTATTTGTGGTATGAACCAATAATTATTATGTAGCATCACAAGGCTACTTCTGTTCTAAAACTTTAGAATTTTGAAACATCTTTTTCTGAATTCAGAGCAGGCTAGGCAGAATTCCGTCACAAAGAAGGCTGGGGATACTCAAGGATCAGCCCCACAGGAGCTTGTGATGCTCCATGTGATATCTGGAATGGAAAAGGGATGGTACAGGTCAGCTGAGAGGCCAAATAACTGAGTATAGGTTAAGAAAGTTCATGTGCTTTCCAAGGTATTCTCATGCAGTCTGCCCTAGTCCTTAGCCTGGACAATATCTTAGGTGAAGAGGGTTAAAGATGTTTATTTGAACAGAAGCAGAATGAGGTTCCAGGTGCATTTCACTTTTAACAAAAATGTGCACTTGAAAAATCTGGTATAGCTACTATTTTAAGCCACTAAAGCTTTGAAATTATTTGGAACTTTTGAGAGTGACAAGGGGACACTATCAATAATTATGCCAAGTAGCATGAATAAACTTGGACTTTAAAAAGGCAAACTAGGATTATGTATATATTTTCTCATTGAGTTTTAAAATAATTATATAAATAAAAATAATTACGTAAATAATACAAAATACAAAATAGTACAAAACACAAAAATAATTACATAAAATAATTACAGAGACACTTAAACTTCATTTAACTTTACACTTTGATGTAGTCTTTAGCACATACATAGCTTTCTATAAGGGTTGGTTAATCTGTGTGATAAACTGAAGCCAGAAATAGGATGAAGTCTTCCTGTTATCTTTCTTGTTGAGCAGTGCCTGAGTGGATCCTGCTCTAAAAACACCCATAGTTAAGAATTCCATGGAAATATCAAAAGAGATTAGAAACATGAATACTTAGTGCTGGGCTTCATTTCCAAGGATGCTGTACTTTATGAGATGGGCAACTCCCTTGCTCTTACTTTGCACATTGTAAGAGAAGCCATGATAGGTGCCACAGAAGAAAAAATATAAGCAAAGAAATTTTCAGAAATGCTTTGTGCCTTGATTTAAGAAATCCAGTATGCAGTTGTAAAAGTAGAGAGTAAAGTGATTATTTTCTTTACCATCAGGCAAGGTTAATTCTTCATTAACTAGGATAATGGTGGTGAGTGGGGGTGGATGGTGGTGAATATCCAAATCCATGGTTAGAATAAAACCACTCAAGTATGATATAAAATAGAATGATTGTAAACTTATTTGGTTAAAATTGCATTAGATCGAAAATACAATTGAAAAATTGAAAATACATTCAGTATTCTGCAGATATCCATATATGAAAATGATAGACATATAATAGTTTAGGAATATGAAATACCATATAAATTTTTTGATAAAAAATGGCCAAAATTCTCTATCTGTTGAGAATGTCTGTTATTATCTGGGTTTTTTTTTTTTTTCCTGCCTGACCCTCTTGCTCTCTCTCTCTCTGTCTCTTCCTCCTGCCTCTTCTCCACTTCCTTTCTCCCTCCCTTTCTCCCCTCTCTTTGTCCCCTCTCCTTCTCTGTAATAGAATGAGACTGAGTTGGGCAGAGATGCAGAGATGTGTGCGTATTCCCTTCCTCTTCTTTTCAGCCATCATTTAATGCCCCAGAGCCTCCTGTTTCTGTTGTGTGGCTGTGCTGTGGCTGACTGCTTGGTAGAGGAAGATGCATTTTTGCATGGAAGTGAATACAAGTTGATGTCTATCACTGTGGTGTAGGGCTGGATGTTAGAGGTGAGCCTCCTAATATAGCTGTGTGGAGGGGACATTGGTCAGGGAGGGTAGGTGAGATGAGGGGATGCCTTCTAGGGAATGGAGCAGGGGCTGAGCTAGGGCTTTATAGGGTATTATAGCATGGTTTAGGGGCTACTTTCCCAGGACAGTACACATGGTCACTCTTTGGTCCTCACACATGCCCTGGAGTCAGGATGACCCTCTGCTCAATTTCTTACTGCAGCCATTCATGGAGTTATCAACCCGTGGCCCCGGGCCTCAGTGGTATTTTATAATGCTCTTTATAATGGCAAAGAATTCCCACCAGAGGCTAGATATCTTCTGATCTTTACCTCTACCAGACCCTTCAAGGTGCCTGAGGTGCCATGAAACTGGAATTTTAATATTCTTGATCCTCTTCTTTACTTTGGTCATATCCACCTCTTTTATTTTTTTTTATTTAGTTTTTTTTTTGAGGAAGATCAGCCCTGAGCTAACATCTGCCAATCCTCCTCTTTTTGCTGAAGAAGACTGACCTTGGGCTAACCTCCGTGCCCATCTTCCTCCACTTTATATATGGGACGCTGCCACAGCATGGCTTGCCCAAGCGGTGTGTCGGTGCGCGCCCGGGATCCAAACCGGCAAACCCTGGGCCGCCGCAGCGGAGCGTGTGCACTTAACTGCTTGCACCACCCGGCTGGCCCCCATATCCACCTCTTTTAATCAACTATTACAGATAAACATGGTTCTCCAGCTCTCAAAATAAATGGCAGAAAGAGAAGTGTAAGTGGAGAAAACATGGTCCACTGCAGAATCTCCTTACCGGGTAGTGAGGCAGAGCACACACTGGCGGAGGGCATGGCTGCAATGTGTAGCTCTCCTTAGCCGAGACAGTGAGAACTCAGAGCATGGCTGGAGCATGCATTATGAGTGCACTGTAATGAATATGAGTACAGTAACTGTTCAGAATCGAGCACTTTTATACATGTTTTGTTTCATATGTGTGCGTACATGTATGGCATTCCTGTAGTAGAGGCTGTGCAGTGGCCTCTTTCTTCTCTGTGCCTCCTTCTCCTGCCCCCACCAATATACTTACTTGTGTTCATCTCCATCCTTCGCACTTCCCCATCTCTCTAGGAGTAGACTTTCAGACTAAAGCTACTTCTTCCCTGGGGCCTCTGGGGTAAATCCTTTCTTCTCATGCTCCTCAAGGACCTCACCTGATTATTTCCCAAAGGGTGGGGATTGCTACTGCAAGTACAAATCTTGGTGATACTAGCAAATATTCAACTAAAAATTGAAGGCCACGCTTGTCTCCATTGTCCTTGTTGTTTGATATTGAGAAATTCTCTTGCTTCCCTTTCAACTCTAGATCTCACTATAAGTGGACCTCTTCCAGGACCCAGCTTTTCTGCGGCAGCTGCTAAAAGCAACTTCTGTGATATGCAGTTCACACTGTTGACAGCTTATCTCTCCTGTTTTTTTCTCCAGCAATTCTGAGCTATTGACAGTAGAGAATTGTCTACAGAGGGAGAACTGAAAGCTTCTTATCTCTTTTCTCATGGTCCCAAACTCATGAAAAAAAAAGTGTTCTTCTTTTAATCTGAATCTTATATTGTTTGGGGTAAAAAGCATAATATAGACAGGAGTATTAAAACAAGTGAACAATTGGGGCCAGTCTGGTGGCGTAATGGTTAAGTTTGCGCACTGTGCTTTGGCGGCCCAGGGCTTGCAGGTTTGGATCCCGGGTGCAGACCTACTCACTGCTTATCAAGCCATGCTGTGGCAGGCGTCCTACATATAAAGTAGAGGAAGATGGACATGGATGTTAGCCCAGGGCCAATCTTCCTTAGCAAAAAGAGGAGGATTGGCAATAGATGTTAGCTCAGGGCTAATCTTCCTCACCAAAAAAAAAAAAAAAAACCACACAGCAAACGATTAACACAAAAGAACCACAGACTCACACTTGAATCTTACCCCAGTGATTCAGAACATGTTTTTAGTACTGTAAAGTAGTAGATGACTTAACTGGATTTTACTGAAGTTTAAGAACAGGCTGATCCCTATAAGCTATAATTGAGAAAAGGACTGTAGGTCACACCCTGGTCTCTGTAAAGGAACCCACACATGGATACTACGGCCAGCAGAATCATCTTTGCATAAACAACCCCAATATTTGTATTGTGTTTATATCTAAGAGGGATAATAATCTCAAGAGGGACTGATTGTAGTCTGTCACTTTTAATGATCTTTCCTTTTAAGTATCAGTGAAAATAAGTGATCATTTTTTATGGAAATAAGAATAACCTCGAATAAAATCATAGCATAGCACGATGAAGACTGTAGAAAGGAAAGACTGAGCAGAGCATTAGAGATGTTTGGGGAAAGGTGCATGAGAAGTTGAAGATGAGACCATGCAAAGATTATTTTAATATGATTTAGAGCTGGAATCAAAATAGTAACAACTGCTCATTATTATCTGATCTAATGCTCAATTATACATTTTATGTACTGTTTTCTTTAATAATCACATCAACCCTATGAAGTAGATCTTATTCTCCTCGTTTTTATAGAGGAGGAGCTGAGATGCAGAGAGAATGAATAGCTCAAGCAACACAGCTAGTGGGCAGCAGGCTTTGAGTCTGGTCCCGACTCCGGGCCTGTGTCTTCCTACTTTCTCACAAAGGGTGAGACTGAACGGAGAACTAAAAGCCTGAACTAAATGGCTACCAGGTGATCACCACGCTCCTTCCAGCTCTGATTTTCTACTCAAAATTTCTATGCACATTAAAAAAATTGTTTTCAACATTATTTAATGAATAGTTACATCATGTGAAACTCTAAGGCACAATTTTAGATTCACTGACAGCATTTTAAAAAGTGCTATTCAAATCAGCCAACACCATCAGAAAACCTCATTTTGAAGATAAATTAGTGTCATGTTTAACACTGATAAATTGAGAATCTCAACATTAAAGAACTTGCAGAGTTTTCTAGTGAGTTAGGTAAGTTGTAAATAGATTTAAGAATCCCCCTTTTTAATAATTTAACTCCATTTCTCAAGCTTGATAATCATTATATTTCTTGCTATGTGTTATGGAGACTGATTTATATTTTTAAAAAGTTTTGAGTGCCTGGAAATTACTTTTCGAATACAAAACACTAAGTCACATTTTTGCTAAAGAAAGGCTTGCATAAAGCACATGCTATTGCGTTTCACCAGCCTTGTACCAGTGCTATTGGTGAGGATGGATAAGGGAGACCCCCAGTCGTAGTAGGAATGCTTGTGGTCCAGGCAGGGTGCATTGCTAGCATGCTTCTGGGCGGAAAAGGGATACTGAATCTGTGAGAACTTGTCCAAATTTCCCATTTCTTAAGCAAGGTCTGTGATTTCTAAATAACTGGTTTCTGCTTTAATCTGGCATTCCACCAGGAGCACATCATGACATCTCTGATTTATTGACCCATTTATTACTGAGTTTATATATGGCGCCTTTTGTCCAAAGTTTTCTAGACAATGAATAAGCTTCAAAAAGAAATTGTTCTTAAAACTGCTCTTTGAATAACAGGTATAATATAAAATCATGTAAAAAGAACTTCATGTCATTAGTTCACCACAGTCATCTAAAGATCAATTATGTGGTTCATTTTTGTGGAATTACATCTGAGTGTAAATACATTTATTTTAATCTATATCTGTATATGATGAAAAATTATTAGTCCATTGCTGTGGACACTAGAGGGCTGGGGAATTAATCTTACTTCTACCACAAACTGGGTATATGCCCTGGGCAATTTAATGAAAGTCTCTTGACGTTCCCATTCTGGGTTGTTGAAAATACATGAGGCTGGACCAAGATCAATCTCTTGTCCTCCCCGCTCCTTTACCTTTATCAAATGCTACACACTTTTCCATTTCTCATTTTGAATATCACTGATTCCTTTCTCTAGAATGCCTTCTCCTCTTGCCAGAAACCTACCCATGATTTCTTTTAGAGTATCAGTAAGAAAGGAAATGTTCCAATGAGAAAGTAAAAATTGTACATGGCTCATTGGAAGATAATAGTAGGTGAACTACACATTAGATTCTGAAATGGTTTCATTCAATTCTCAAATACTTATGGAACAATTGTATGTGCCATACACTGAGCTAAAGTAACAACTGGAAAACCAAACACAATCCGAGTCCTCTTGTTGCTTACGGGGGAGTGTGGAATCATTAAGTGAGCCAATGAGAAATTTATGCAGTTTCCTCTGTGGAGTCTTGAAGGATGGTATAGATAATATTTTCCTGAGGTGATGGAAGAGGAAGTGTCTTTCTGATAGTCCAACAAGACATTCAATGATGCCAACAATGTTCTAGGTACTGTGCATTACAGAGACTAAGCGATGAATTAATACTTGTGTCTCTGTCCTCACCAGCCAGGATGACATTTTACTCTGAATTAAAGTGCATCTTGCTGCATATAAGCCAGGTAGACCACCTGACCCAAAATAGCAACTAAAAATTACTTAAATTTTTATCAAAGAGCTGAATGCACAGAGTTTAAAAATCAAATGGTGCTTCAATGTTTACAATGAAAAACAGCAGCCACCTACCAGACCCCACCCATCATCTAGTTTCTCTACTAGAGGCAACCATTGGTGAACACTTTCAACTCTTAAAGCCATTTATTCTGGCATTTATCTATGTATTTAAAATAATATGTTGTTATTTATTCATTTACCAATTTTAAGTATAATATATCAACTACTTATTAAAGTAGATGAGCGTTTACTTTTCTAACAACACCTGTCTCCCCCTCCAAATAGTTATATCACAATGCTTAATTAAATCAATATTCAGTGTTTACATCCTTATGACATTATAATACATATTATTGCTAAATGAAGTGTATTCTGAAGACATTTGCTTTTTCATAAAACTTTTGTTTTTCCTGGAGTTAATAATTGCTTCATATTTTCATTTGCATAGTTTTCTATGTATTTATTTCTCCCTATGATATTTAGGATCAGAGTTAGTTAGGGTGACAGAAAAAAATAGCAGTGGGTTAAATAAGGTAGAAGTTTATTTATCCCATGGAAAGCAGAGTCTGTAAGTGAGCAGTTCAGAGCTGTAATGGCAGCGCTGTGATGATCAGTGTTTAAGGCTTCTCCTTTTATCTCACTCCTCTTCTATCTTCAATATGTGGCTTCTACCTTAGATTCAAAGTAGCTGCTCAAGCTCCATCTGTTGCCCACATTACTTTCAGGAGCAGGGTGAAAGAGAAAAATAAGAACATACCTCCTTTCTTTGAGGATACTTTCCAGGAGTTCCAATCATCACTTCCATTTACATTCCATTGGCCAGAGCTTAGTCATATAGCTGCCCCTAACTGCAAAATTAGTTAGGAAACATCTTCCTTTTTATTCTAAGAAGCCATGTGAGTAAGAATATGAGAAAGGAAATTGTGGGACACTTAGAAGTTTCTGCCACACTTCCTAAATACTCCAATAAAATTATAAAACTTTCCAACGTTATATTTCATAGGCTTGAACACAATAGATAATCTGTCAGTGTCTTTGTCTCTGAAGAATTGCCTCCAGGAGTTTTCAATTCTTCCACTCTACATTGGCCTAATTGCATCCTGGAATGCAATCAGGTAGCATCCTGGAACTTTCCTCCTGAACTTTCTCTGCTAATACTCCATATGAAGGCTCTTGGTTCCTAGATTCTATGTATTCTTCCTTCTGTTTTCTTGTTCCTTTCGGTGAAGCACATCCTTCAGTAGTTTCCTGAGAAAGGGTACATAAAAGGTACATTTTTTGAGGTTTGGCAAGTGTGAATATGTCAATTTTCTAGACTCAAACTTGATTGATTGTTTACTGGATATAAAATTCTAAATTGAAAATTATTGCTAATCAAAGTTTTGAAGAGAAAGATTAGTCAATGAAATTAAGCTCAAAGATTTTTGAAAGATAGAGGCAACTACATAGTTTTTAAATTTCACTGAATTTCCCCACAAAACAAACAGAAAAACTAGGATAGAAAAACTAAAGCACAAATAACATCAACAACAAAACTAGGTGAAAAAGTATTCCAGAAAATACCAAAATATGAGTAAACAGGAACAAACCACTAATAGCTACAGAACCCATGTGGTATCAAAAGCAATTCAAGAGGAAGAAGAGGGAAGACGATAAGATTTCAATGATCCAGGGAACTGGAGACCGCTACTGTCTCAATCAGGTACTCACTGGAAGGCTTCATGGGCAGTTCTGAAGACAGCAGCTGAAACTCAGAGAGAACTGTTCCATCTTGAGTTAAGTACAGGGGGCTATGGGCAATTCTGATGCTGCTGGAGCAGTTTGGTGGCATAACCTTAGAGAGATGACTTATTACAGTGATTTGACTATAGATTCCTAGTTCTAGAAGGACAAAAGAACTGCAGAAAAATCTTAAACTGTTATAGTACTTATAAAGTGGATGGTAGTGTTAGTACTGTTACTCTTGGATAGTTTTGTATGTATGTGGGATAAAACAAATAGTAATTATGTCAGTTTCCTTTAGAATAGATTTTTGTTGTTGTTGTGGGAGAAGGGAAAGAGATATGTAAGATTTCACAGAGGTTAGTAAAAACCCTAAATACTGAATTTTAATTGGAAGTATCAATGATGTATCTTTGATATATTATATCATGATATATTTTGTCTTAAAAATTACATATTGCATATTTTCTAGCTCTGTCAACAGAAAAAGTCTAGAAATAATGAGTAACCCAGTATCAGTCTATCCACCCAACACCCAGATAATGTTCTTTTTTAAATGCTATTTCCTCTGAAAGAAAGCAGAATCCTCACAGAACTGGCTGATTCCAGGTCTTGGTCAGGAAATATAAAAGATAAGCCTGGAATTTTTTATTATACCAGAAAGTAAGATATTATAAAAAGCAAGAGTGTCAAAACTATTGGGTCATGTCAAAAGGACCCAGTGGCCTATTTAAATGGTTTACATGGCCAAAGATGGGACAATTTGAGCATCAATAAGACTAATAACCTCAATGGGCTGAAACACACGAACACATCAAATATAGTTAAATTCATAAGTTCATATGAGCCCCTCAAACTTCACTGGTTATCATTGAAAGATACTAGGAAAGTAACTCGTTATTTTGAAAATTGGTAAATAGAGAACAATCAAGAATTTATCCTGCCTTTCCAGTAGGAACTAAGTCAGGTAACTAAACAGTCGATAAGAGGACATTTATTTTTCTCTTTATATAAATATTCCAGTTGACAAATTAAGAAGGAAAGGTAGAATAAGAGCAGTAGTGTTTTGCAGCTGCCAGGAAATGAGTGGGTTCAGGCCATGGCCGTCACCGGCTGCTCACATCATCATGACGTAGCTCCTGAGTCAAATACAGAACACAGCCGATCAACTGGTCAAGCTAAAAAAACGTGAACTAAATCTGCTCAAGCCTCAGGATCTAATGACCAATTTACAGGGATTACAAGGGAGAGAGGAACACTAACTGACACCATAGTGAGGCAATCAGCAAAATCCGGGCAGTAGGAAAATTTAAAGGAAAAATCACTCAGTTTCTTCAACAAAAATTTTGCAAGGAATAAAAGAGAGACGGAGAGGGAACCTATTGATTAAAAGAGATCAGAGACATTTTAACAATGGCAATGCATGAATCTTACTTAGATCCAGATTCAAATTGTTAAAAACACAAAGGAAAAAGATTTAGAAGATAATCATGGAAATGTGAACACTGACTTGTTGGTTATTAAGGAATTTTGCATAGCTATTTGGGATGGGATAATAGTATTGTGGTTATATTTTAAAAGGAGTGTTTTTTTTTTTTTGATATGTACTAATGTATTTACAAATAATATATGTTGCCTAGATCTTATTCCAAATACTCAGGGAGGAGGAGAAATAGTTGGGGGTAAAAAGAAACAAGATTGGCCACGAGTAACTAACTGTTGAAGCTGGGTAAGAGGTCCACTGAGATTCCTTAGACTCTGCTCTCTACTTTGTATATGCTTGAAATTTCCCATAATCAGCAGTTAAAGTGCAATTTGTGGCTGTTTTCCCTTGTCCCCTGGTTCTAGTGCCCCTGCGAAGTCTCACTACCCTCACCACCAGGACAGGGATTTGCCCTTCCCAGCTTCTCTCCAGAAGCTTCTGGTCTTTCCCATATCCTTGGTGTTTCTACACTTCACAACCATGTGCCCTGCTCTGGGTCTTGCTAACCCATTGTGCTGCACACTTACCGACACTTCAATCTAGAAACACAGTTGTCAGTTCTGGGAAATTTTTCTTTTATTATTTATTTGATAGTTTCTTGCCTTCTGTTTTACCTGTTATCTACTTTTGTGACACTTGTTGGTCATATGTCAGATCTATATTTACCGTTTCTCTGACATTATTAATCTCTTGTTCTTTAATTCTGCTTTCTGGAAAAATTTGAATTTTGTTTTCCAATCCTTCTATTGAATATTTTTTTTTCTTTTATCATAATTGTAATTTTTAAGAGTTTTTTTCTTGTTTCATCTTCATTGCCTTCTTCTCACTCCCCCCCCCAAATGCAATAATTTATCTTTCAGAGGTTATTTTTGATGTTTTCTTCTGCTTTGCATAGTGTTCATTTTATTTGAGCATTTTTTTCGTTGAGGGGGGATACCCTTTCGCATTGGAGGCTTTCCTCAAATATCTGGCAATCTCTGTCCACTCAGATTTTAGAGTGAGGAACTAAAATTCATAGGATTCATAGGATCAAGAATTTTGTTATTTCATTGCAGGATCATTGAGTGTCAGTCTTTGTAGCATTTTCTTTTGAATCCAGCAATCTCTTCCTGGCAAGTATAACTCTCGCTCCTGCATTCTGGGAGCCAAAGTGTGGAAGCCAAGGGAGGGAGCCAGGCATCTCCCCGTCTGAATGTGAACTTGCGTTGAATCTCCCAAATTTAGTAGTATGTTTTCCTTCAGCTCTTCCCGGTATTTCCAGATACATAGTCTCTATTTTGCACGCTCTCCGGAGAATAATTATCCGTCTGCTGAGCTAGAGAAGATGATTTAGATCTTTGATTGCATCTTTGTGACTTTCAACTAGCCCTGAGGTTGTGAGCTCCACCTTCTTTGTCTTGACGTGGACCTGAATCCTCCAAGTCCCAAGATTGTTGGTCCCACCTGTTTTTAGATGTACTGGAATCCTCTAATTCCTGAGCCTTCCAGACCAGGAATAGTAAGTATGTATCAACATGTGTGTGCCACCTTCAATTCATAATGTTCCTCTCCAAAACTGTGTTGATATAGATTCTGTTTGGGTAAGGTTCATGATATTATAGTTTAGGACTGATGGGCATGGCTAGTAAAGGTTTTGATACAAGGGTTGTAAAGAGATTCTCGGACAGTAAACAGTGGTTTGATGGTATCATTTGAGAAGCTGAGTAGTTTGATGTTCATTTAAATGGATTTTGAGGAAATTTCTAAAATAAACAGTGTAGTTATTTGCAACTTTTTTTTTCCCCTGGGCAAAAGTTCCTTGGAGTAGTCAAGTCCTGTTCGTGAAGACAGCCTGAGAACAGTGCTGCTGCAGTCCCTTGTGGGTTGCTGGGGGCCCTGCTTTAATACACCCTGGCTGCCAGAAGCTACAGCAGCTTTCAGCTATTCCATCTTCAACTCGTGGAGAGGGTAAGAAGAGGGACAGAGCTTTGCACCTGCAGTTAAGTGCTTTGTTTGGGGACTGAAGCATATCACTTCTACTCACAGGCTACCAGCCAGAACTAGTTACATGGCCCTGCCTAATTACCAGGGGGCTAGGAAACGTACTCTTCATGTACTCAGGAAGGAGAGGTAAACAATAGTGAGATTATCATATTGTTGAAGAAACAGCTGAAGATTAATTACACTGATAGAAAAGCCTTTTAAATACTTTTACATGTCTTAAGTACTGGGCTGTTTTTTTATTGATGTCCAATTCTTATGGATTGCTGTTTATATTAAAACCTCAGTCTTAGCTTTTACAGGCAACATTATCCCCCATTGATGAAGACATAAGGATGATAAAATAGAGTTCTTATTTATTGATTTTTAATAACACTGTCCTTACTAGGCTTAGGAATTAGATATTTTGCAATAACTGGAAAGGTAGGACATGAAAAGAACTGTGAAATTTATATTGCGAAGTTTCTAAACTTGGTTTAGTCTCAAAGGACTCGCCTATCTCCATCTCTCGCACTAAATATATTTCTCCTATGGCATTTCTTCTGCTAGGCTAGTAAACGTTTTTGCTTCCATCTGGACTCAGTTCTGAGCTATGTCACTGATGACACTGTCCAGACTATAAATGCAGATGGGATTAGAGAAAAGGAATGTCTATAATGACACACAGGCGCTCTTACGTAACAGAAGACCCATAATCCAATGCCGTCTTATATAAGGTGCTCTGTGTGTTTAATGGGGTCCAGTGTGATGTGAGTATCATTGCAGATTTACCTACTTATTTTGGAACAGTATGAACTTTGCGTGCTCTCTGTTAACAGTGTATATTTTTGGGATTACATTGTATTGGATTTTAGTGTCCATTCTTCTAGATAAAAATACAGAAACATTTCCCTATTACAGCAGAGCTAACAGCTAATCTTTCTGAGTGCTTATTATATGCCAGAGAGAATACTAAGTGCTTTATATGGATAACTCATTTATTCTCAAAACAGCCTGTGATCTTGGTGCTACTATTGTTTACTCATGTGGAGTTGGGGAAACAGACTCAGGGAGGCTGAGTACCCTGCCCCAGCCACATGGTTGTAGGGGGGCTCTGACTCAGATGTCTGCCTGCGGAACCGGTATCCTAGCCAAGGCTGAGGCTCCTCCTGAGTTTCAACTTCCTCAGACACATCCTCACAGTCGGGTGTGCCATTGGAGTTGCATGAAAAGTGGGAGCAGTATAGACCATGGTATTAAACATCACTGTAGGGAGCACTGAATGTTTAATAATATTGCCCCAAGCCCTGTAATTCCAAGATCATACTGGAAGCCTAAAATGGATTTTTTATCCTCAACCACGATTCAAGGTAAAGAGATAAAAAAAGAGGTGGTGTTTGTTAGGTGAGAAGTTATATACTATGATTGAGGTTCAAGGTCCAAATGCTAATCTTTTTTAAAAGACTTCTGCCTCTGCCTGGTTTTTAATTCTGAGTTTGTTGTTCTATTTCTGTATAGTCTTTGGTAAGTTAACATCATCCAGTTTTAGCTTCCCTGTCTGAAAAATAAGGTTATAACTACCTTAAATACCTTCCCGAACTGTTGGAATAATCAACTCTGGTGACACGGGTGCTCTGAGATCGTGCATTTAATCATTCTGCTCCTTCTCTCCTGCCTTCTTTCATCCCCTCCTCCCTTCTCCTCCTCTTCCTTTTCTTTGTCAGCATTTGTATGTTTTCTTCTAGTAGTTGTTACCACCAGAACTCAGAAATACTTTTTGACTGAATTTATGTTGCGTTAAAGTGAACATTTGCATGAGATCTATGGAGTTCCTACATTTTATAAAAAATTTAGCAGTGAATTAATTTGACAGGTTTTTCGGAATTGAGCAGCCGTTTCACTGACATATCTATATGTTTAGATTTTGTGTGGACATTGCCTAAAGCAGCATAGAATCAAGGCAAAACTGAGGTTTTAGAGATCATAACATCTCCTTATTATCCCCCCAGAGCAGCAGGTGCCAGGTGAACAGGCTGAACATCAATTAGCTTAAAATAAATTTGAAGAAACTCAATTCTTGTCAGATCACTATGTTGTATACCTGAAGCCAATATAATACTGCATGTCAGCTATACTTCAGTTAAGAAAAAAGAAACTCAATTCACAAAATTTTCCTGAAAAATTTTAGTTAACTGTTATAGCAGCAGTAGAGAACATTTCACTTAGCAAAATCTAGGATCACAGAGTGTTTTATCTTCTATGAATGTATTTGATATTCAGAAAAGTATATTTTAAAGTCAATAAACAAATTTTCAAAGCTTAACATGGACTTTTTCAGTTTATAGTGATTTTGTTTAGCTCATATTCTCAATTTCTTATTTTGCCAAAATTTCATCATTTTTACAATTTTCTTTTCAATTTCTTAAGTAGAATGTCAATCTTGGTTTATGATTTATAGCAATTAGCAGCTAAAATTTATTAATTCCTAGTACATTTCTTATTGTATCCTTCTATATTTGGGGATTTTTACAGAACTTATTTTTTAATAATTCTTTTATCATTTGATTCATAGTTATCAAATACAGCATTTTAGGTACCAATCATATGATTAAATCTAATAATCCCTTCGCAGCTTTCCTCCTCACTTCTTTTCTGTTGGGTTAAATAAATGTTTGCACACGTTTATTTACACTTTCATGCCTTTTCTTTCTGCAAACTGCTACCAACCCCCATTCTCCTTGTAAAGAAAAGAAAAGTTAAGTATTTTACTGTATGAGTATTGTTTTAGTTACTTCTGATTTATTTGGATACTTTTGAACGTCATTTCTATTGTTTCACACTATAACACCTTCCAGTTCTTTCCGTCGATTCCTCACGCAGCGCGAGCGTCAGAACGCCTGGGGGTGGAGCCTGAGCAGCACTACTGCACCAAGGTCTCCGGGGGAGGCCCTGTCGCCGCCAGGGGAGAAAGTCGCTGGCTGGGACTACGATTTTCATTATATCCCATTTGCAGGGTTCTTTCTCAGCCAAACCTGGTCTTCTCATTCAAGAGGCTCTGTGAACCAGCACAAGCTTGGCAACTAGGTGAGAGGCCGAGACTTCCGGTCAGAGCGACTGGAGTCAGGTTACTGCCTATCAGACTTCGAATTTTCCCATTTATAAATATTAAGCTGCGCCTGCAATGATTTTATTCCTAGGTACCCCATGACCAGTTAGACATTGCCACAGATTCCTGGGGGTTAAAGCACTCTGATTACTGCCCACTCCCTACAGCTGATATGGCTCAGGTGGTTAGGCACTCCCACCTGGCTCCTGCCACGCCAGGATCCCATGATTGCCACTAAAATCAGAAAACCTGATTCCTTTGTAGCATCCCTCCCCATCATCTATGATTTACAGGAGACAGACTTCACAGAGCTTTCCAAGCATGTTGTTGCCACCCTCACCAATGTATTTCTTAGTGCCTTTGTGAAGGGTGTCCCCTGAGCCCTCACTGGGGTTATGATTAGGGAGTGGCTGAACAGTTGGTACATAAATACATCCAGCCAAGCATTCTCATCTTCATGGGATTTTAGACTTTTTCCTCCACGGAATATCTTGGATTTAAGTTCTGGCATTTCAATCTCATTGATTATAAACCACAGTTCAGTCCAAGCTCAATTAATAACCTAGCAGACTGTTACTGTTACTCATACACATTAAATTCTGAATCCTAGGTGATTGCACTATATCAATTTATTTCCCCCATTCTAATGTATTATTAAGAATCCATCCATTTGTATACATTCTCCCCAGATTTCTGCTGATTCCGATTGCCAGGAGCCTGCAATTCTTTAGGTGTGCAGGCTGTCTCCATCTGGGCTTGGCCTTATTCTTCTCTGACTAGATTATGCTGGGATCTGACTTTCATTATGGACCTGGAGACAATGAGGGATGGTGGGGGTTGGTCCTCAGGGGAAGAGGTATTTTCTTGTTAATCAGCTGCCCCTGGTGTAGCAGTCTCAACTCCCAGTGATAGATTGATAGGGACTTTTTAGGACTTTTTCCATGTTTCCTACAAGCAGTCTGCAGGAGAATGAAACTGAGCAGGTAGCACAGCAAGTGGCAAGGCCAGGTGATAAGCTTAGTTTCCTGAATCTTATAGCACTGCTTGCTTAGGAAGATTATGAGGGGTACTAGGGGGACAGAATACCATGGTGGGAGGAAGAAAGATTCAAGGAGAGAAAGAGTAATTGATTTTTCCCATAAGATATAATTAAATAGCAAGAGGTACAGGTTGAAAAGAGAAAATAAAATATACAACATTAGATGCAGGAAGCCCTTTTCTTCCATGAAAGAAGCTGTAAGGCAGTGTTTCCAAAACTCAGCCCATTTCTATGAAAGAAAGAAAGATAAATGTAAATTGTCCAGGCACTCCGGTCTCACTACCACTTGTGACGTGTGATCTAATTTCTAAGGTTGTGATTTTGGGGAAAAGGTCGGGAAGTAAACATTTCTTTTATAACAAACTTTATGATGCTTCAATAATTAATGCCATTTTGAGAATTAGTACCATTTTGGCAGTTATTTCGTTAATGAAAAAGGATTATCCAGTGAATATTTTCTAAGATTTATAACAGATGGAGTTGCAAAATATTAAAGTAATTTAGTGTCCTAACAAAAATATCTGTGAAAATTTATAGCTTTGATGTTCTGTGATAGTTTTTTGGAGGACAGGGTGTAATATAACACACATGCTTCTTATTATAATACTTATTTTAGATTTGTTTAGCAAAATTCCTAACCGTAATTTTTCCTAGCTGAGGACTTCACTTAACTCAATTATATATACAGATGGCTTTTCTAACAGTTTGCTTTTTTATTCTAAATGTTACAGTTGTTGTGTTGTTATCTATTGACTGGGTTTCCAGTCCATCAAGGCTTTCTGATGGTGGCGCTCGTCTGTTTATTCCACTTAGCCCAAAGCATAGTGGCTGGCAGGCAGGGATTCTTGCTGAATGAATGACAGTGTGAACGATCACAGAGAATAAATAACGTGCTTGAATCTATTGGATTATTAGTAAATGAGAGTTTTAAAATAATTTATACATCTGGATTATAATCTCTTTAAGGCATTTACTATAAATAGTTTCACTGACATTATAATTCTTTTTTTATTTATAGACTCACAGTTGCAACACTTTTTAGTATTTACAGACTTACAGTTGCAAATGTTAACTTGAATACTTCAAATCATTAAAAGTAAGACTGAAATTCCCAGAATCAAGTAGTTTCTTTGATTTAATATTTTAATTACAAATAATGATATTTTAGCTGTACTTATAGTTTTATATTATTGTGTATACCATATCAAATAAAACAGTTGGGTCTTCATAGGAACCGGTCCCCTGGTTAGTTATTTAAGTGGTAAATTATTGAGTCTTTCCCTTTAGGATATTGAATCAGTCAAATTAGTTGCATTAGCCAGACAATTGGTCTAGTGTGCAAAAATAAAGTGCACATTTGTCCTTTGACTTTACTGATGAATTAATCATCAGTTGACTTCTTTGACCTTTGCAGTTCACCTTTGTAGTTTTGTGTGGTCTTAAAATTTCCATTTCTAGTGCAATCCAGTGGTTAAAATATTGCAGACTTCCTGGGTGCAGAACATTCAGCTCTTTTGATCTATTTTATTGAGAAGAAAATGTTAATAACACGAATCATATTAATTTAGCAGTATGATTTTTGTAACTTAAGGTATTATTTAATGTTGACATCGCTATCACTGCCATTATAAACGTATCATGTATCAACTATCCTCAGCTTTATAGCCACATTAGCATGTACACAAACTATTTTAAACAGATATTGTATTTATTCTCTGTGGTTTTATGGCCTTTAATCCAAAACTGATGGTAATGACCAAGAGGGCAATCTGAAATGTTTGAAACTATTGATTTGGCAGAATGAGGTATGTTGGTATACAAATAAATATAAATGAAAAAAAAAAACCTCAAAAAATTGGTATGGACTTTATTTTTGGTAAAATTAGTTAACTTTTTGATGAGTTTGGAAACAGAGATAAAACAAATCATTGATTCCATATAAGAAAAGCTTCATAAGCTGATCTGTACATCTCTAAACCAAGGAGGATTAACCTTTGTTTACCCTCTGCTCTGTGCCAGAAATTGTGCTCAGTTATTTGTCTACTTTATGGAATCTTTCTATTTGAGTTCATTTTTGGTGAGCGTTTGTAGATAATTGACAGCTCTAAGACATTGTGCTGAGGTTACAGCCACTGTTTTATACAGATAAAATAATTTCATTTTTACTTAGCTATAAATCATAAACTGAACTTAGATGGCGTCAGGCTCAGCACTTGAGCAAATAATTTTATGTAAAGCCAAAGACTTTTTTAAAAAAATATATAAAGTTATTATTATTTTTTTTCTCTCTCTGGAGTGCGTGAAAACTAGAAGACCACAGATACAACTTTTGAGGTCACCTTTCCCACATCTGTTTAGCTTTAAACTGAAGTGGATTAAAAAGAAAGAGATGCTAGTCATTTACAAATAGGACTAAGTCTTCTAGACATCAAAGAGTGAATATGAAGGGGAAATTGCACAGTTTTCATAAGAACTCAACTTATGATTATTAACATGGCAAGAATCAGAGAGAATTTTGCTAATTAATGTGAAGGAAACCATTTGAAATGTGACAATGTTTTTAGTATAGTACTTTGTTCTGATCTATTTATTTGTAGTTCTCAAGAAAATACATATATATGTATTTACTTTTAGACACTGCCACCAATAAAATTCTCTTGAGAGTAAGTGTGTGTCTCCTTCAACAGGAGTGTAATGTGACGGCGTAAGTAAAGGTACTTGTCACAGAGCCTGGCCGGTAACAGACACCCTATGTTTGTTTATTTTTTTACAGCCCCAGATCCTAATTTGGTACAAACTGTATCTTTTTATAAAGGACACCAGGTTGCTTCCGTGTTTCTCTCTGCTGGTACGTCACTCTAGCTGTGAACTTTTGTCTCCAACATTGTCAACAATGTAAACATTGTAACTCCAAGTTTACAAATGTGCTTACATCTCCCCAGTCCTTAACACAGACTACAATCTTCCTCTACTCTTGCCTCACTGTTGAATTTATATTTGTTTCTTTTATAGAATTGGCAACTTTCTAGTCCTCTCCTTCCTCAACCACTTCTTCTTCAATCTACAGATTGGCTTTGGCCGCCACCGCTTGTTTGCAATGGTCTCTGAGGCCTGCAGTGCCCTCCTAGTGCGTATCTCCCTGTTCTCATTCTCTTCATTTCTTTGAAGCCTTTGAAACTCATGAAACTTGACTCCTTCTGGATGTTCTACACTGACTCAGTCTTTGTGGCACCATGTTCCATGCTTTGGCTTTCCAATTGCTCCTTCTCATTCTCTTTAGCTGTGTCTTATTTCGCCACTTGTAGGGTAACCAATCACCTCATTTTGCTGGGGACTATCCCAGGTTTAGCAATGAAAGTCCCCTGTCCCAGGAAACCCCTCAACCTTGGGCAAACCAGGAACGTTGGTCACCCAAAAATTGGCCCTTAAAAGTTGGCATTCCCTAGACTTCTGTCCTTAGTTCTCATCTCTATCTTTGCTTAGTAAGAACATTTGTCTTCTGCAGAGGCTTCAAATATTTACTGTGTATCAGTGATGACTAATCCTGTCTCCAGCCATAAGTGCCCTATCAAACCGCAGACACTATTTCTGGGAAAAAGACATGGGTTCTGGGCTGGGCTTCTGAAATCCTTAAAGTCCAAGGCACACCATCTAAGAGTGGAGCCTTGCATAATTTATTTAACCTTTCCATATCATGGGTTATTAACTTGTGAATGGGAATAATGATCAATTTAAAGGGTTATTGTGAGGATTAAAGCTAAAAATTTTTAAATTGGTATCAAATAATTTACAGCTATTTTTATTTATTATAATTTTGGGTGCTATATTTGAATATAGTGTCTTTCAGCAATTTTCTGCTCCAGTTCATCTGAAGGATGTAAGAGTACTCCAGTCAGTAGAATGGCTTACTACAGCAGGAATTTTCAATGGGCAGGAAGGAAAGAGACATGTCTAGCTTAGAAAAAGGCCCCCAGGTGATCCTGGCTTTCAAGCTCTTGGGAGGTCAGTGTCTCTCCAGCTCCCCCATGCCCTTGTTCTAGCAAGTTCAAAAGATGTAAATTTAAATAGCATAATTCAAAATAAAACAACAATTATTTTCTTGTTTCTTCCTTACATTCCTGAATGTTTCTTTATTCCATTCCTACAATGTGCTTATTTAACCACTTAACACCCATTAATTAAATGCAACTTGTTTTTGCTAGAGTTGTAGTCTTAGTACTAATTAGTAGAACTTAGAACTTAGTAGTAGTTTTTAAAGTTCGCTCTGCATCAGAATCACTTGAAGGTTCTGTTCAAATGCAGGGCCCCTCAGTCAGGGTTTCTGATTCAATAGGTCTGGGGTGGAGCCTGAAGGTGTGCATTTCTAACAAGTCCCCAGGTGATGCTGGTCCAGGGACTATACTTAAAAACTACTATTCTAGGATATTGAAATAGCATAGCAGTTTAACTTAATTTTAATGAGTATTTGTTTTCTTTTTCCTCCTCTTCCTTCTGCTCCTCTTTGTCCTCCTCTTCCTCCTTCTTTTGGCTTTTCTTACCTGGAAATATGATTTCTCTCTCTCGCCATTTGACATTTTAAATGGGTACTGGGATTCCACTTATTTTCATTTTTAATCTAATCTTCGTTTCCAAATGCAATTCATTACAGGAATTTAGTATAGAATGCGAGTTTTATATCATTTCTAAGTCTTAACCATTCTTAGATGCATGAAACCTGATACTCAGTCAAGAGTTTCAATGAAAGTGAAAGTTAGTTATGTTTAAATGGCTTGAATTTTAGCTTTTGTTATGCCTGCTTTGCTTGATTATTTACAAAATGTTCTTGGAGTAAAAATGGTCACTCTTTTATTTTGTAGACTTGAGCACAAAGAATTTAAATGACATTCTCAAAGTCATACCAGTAGTTAATGGCAGCTCAAGGAAGAACATTTAGGATTTCTTAGTTTAGTACATTTCCCACTTGATCACACCTTCTTTTAATAGCAGAACAATTCAGTTTATGGATAGGCATGATATTTCGGTCACTGATAGACAGGATTATGACAGTCTCAGAGCTATCTGTGGATTTCCATATGACCTAGAATTATCGACCCTGCCTTCCTGGCATACAGACACCCAGCTAGGTAAAATAAAATCACATTAAATTTTCCCTATGATCCAGATGGTTGATTTTTGGAACCTCAATGTTGCTAATAGGAACTTTTGCTTTTCTCCTTGCTTTTCTTCCTGTGAACATAACCATTATCTTTTTAAAAAAATACTGCAGAGCAGAGTGGTGTGTAGAATGTGTGTGATCGTCAAATGGGCAACACAGAACATTTTAACCTAATGAGAACTTGCACTTCCCAGGGTGACCTGTTTGTACTCTGTGTCAAAAGACCTCTAAGAGGCCTACAGCTGTTTTGATTTTGTCATTTTAGACATGAAGTGGGGCCCCTGCAGCAGCTGCAGAGCTCCCACCACCTGCTCTGCATATACTCAGGAAAGGGGCTCTTTAATCTCTGGGCCTGGGACACAAGTTTATTAAGGAAAGAAACGGGGCCACAGAATTAATTCCTGGGGTAAGCCTCAGGAACACAGCAGGTGGTGGCCAAGAAGCCATGACAAAATTAAGGAAAAGGATTCAGATTCTTTTCAAGGCTCTGCGTGATTAGCAGAGTCCATGTGGGTTATAGCTGTTCCTTAGAGGAGGCCACGTTTTTCATCTCCCAGGGTGAAGGGCGGCTTTCCATCTAATGAAGGCTCTCTTGGCAAGTTGTTTTGTTATAAGCTAGGTATCTCCAGTTATACTTTGTTTTTATTCTTTTCTAAGAATATTTTCTAAGAATATTCTAACTCTATACAGATAAGTGATTCTCAAAGCTCTTGAAAAGTTTGCAATAGGAAATGAGATTTCTTTTCTTTTTTTTTTTTTAGCTTCATTAAATGTGGTCTTTATTAAATCTTGGACAAGGCCTCTCTCTGTGTTGCATCAATCTCAAGAAGACCTGCTGGTTGTGATGGCTATCTGTCATTCTGCTTCCAAAGTAAACTCACTGGGTACTGAAGCCGAGGCAGAAACGACAGGGAGAGGGCCAATAGCAAAGACAAATGGCAGCAGCAGTGGCAGGTGCTTTAAGGGCTTTTTAAATACCAACAACACTGGAAATTTTTAGGGATGATTAATTAGAGAAAAGTCAACCAACAGGTTCCTTTCCATACAGACTCATTCTTGACCCCACGACTGTGGCATCACCAGTGATGCGCATGACTTCCCATCTGTCTTATTTAATGAGAGAAGACGGGAGCTTGATTTTTTTCTTCTAAAGCATGATCCTTTTTTTCTCTTGTTTGTAGATATTTAGTGTGTCTGCATCCTGTATATGTTATCTTCTGGGGCACCAGATAATTAAAGTGGAATGAACATATGAATTTCTCTGATTGTGAAGTGCTAGTTATTGTGTTCACTGCATATGCTATCCACACATTTTTAACATTGATTTATTTGCATCCAAAATGCCCTTCCCTTCTTTCTTCACTTGGTTAACTCCTGATCCTTCAAAACATAGCTTAAATATCACCTGCTCCAGGAAGCATTCCTTGACCTGTCACCTTCCTAACCCCTAATCTTGCATAGTTCCTCCTGTGTGCTTGCATAGCGCACAAGATTGTATCCTGTGATAACCTGTACTATTTGCTTGCTTATTTCCTTTTCCAACCAGTTTGGGAATTCTTTGGTGACAAAAAATATGCTTTAATGATTTCCCTATCTTTTGTAACTATAGTGATGAGGAGATGAAAAAAGATGCTCTTGAATGAAAATGAAATGAATGACTCCAGGCAGATATTCAAAGTATATTCAAAATAAAGAGTGGTGTATTATGCTAATGCTAGGTGCTCTTTCAAGTAGACTCAAAATATATGCTGCTCAAACACAACAGAAGTCTATTTCTTGCTCACATAGTTTGAGGTGGTATTTCTGGTCAGCGGGAACAGAAATTCTCTACAAGATCAATCAATAACCGAGACTAAAAGAGGCTCTGCCATCTTTGATTCCAACCACTGCGGTTGTCTCAGTCCCAGTGGCCAAGAGGGAGAAATAGCTCTGAGAAGCGCTCCGAAAAGCAGAGTGCACGCGTGTGAGAGGCTCTTCTCGACCAGGCCAGAGGGGCACACGCCACATTCACACACATCCCACTGCCCAGAACTTAATCACTCGGGAGCACCGACCTCTTCCAGGACTAACATTCTAGTACATGAATTTAGCAAAATGTCAATGTGACTCCTTTTCATACGAGGCCAACCATGAATTAAATTTCTATAAAACCATGAAATTGCTAGTTTCTGAATATTTTACTTATGTTTTCAAAAATAAAGCTGCTTTTGGTCTATTATGAAATACTTTTTGAACAGTAAAATCATAATAAAAGGTAACTGAAAATATTTAACTTGCCTAAGCCTCACCATATGTTTTCCTGTTCTGTTCTGAATTCTGTTGTCCAAGCTGTGTCATTGTGCGTGTGTGTGTGTATGTGTGTGTGAGAGAGAGAGATTGTGATAGAGAGAGAGAGAAGTATATTCATTAACCCATCTGTTTATTCCTATTAGGTACCAGGTGCCATGTTCTGTGCTAAGAATACAAAATGAGTAAGACATAGTATCTACTTTCAAGGTTCTTATAGTCTAGTGACGTTCACATAAATAGAAAATTATAAATCAGTATGGTGGGCAAGCTTCTCTTTTCCTGTTATTCATTTTCAATGTATTCCTTCTTTTCTTCTATCCATTGTTCCCAAAATTGAACTCCAAAGCCTCCAATCTTGTGCAATGATAGATCTTTATAAATTTTCTGTTTATAGTCTATCCAAAACCAAGTTTCATTTATACAATCTCTTCAAACAAACACTAGTGATTTGTGAGAGGTACTATTAGACCACAGGTATTTTTATGTGTTCTTTGGAGAGAGGAGAATAGACTTATTTAATGAGTCATTTAGAAGCCTAGAATGTTAGATAATTAGAAAATATAAGCATTGCTAATCATCAGGGAAATACAAATCAAAACCACAATGAGATATCATCTTACACCTATTAGAATGGCTATCATCAAGAAGATAAGTGTTGGCAAGCATATGGAGAAAAAGGAACTCTTGGACGCTGTTGGTGAGAATGCCAGTTGGTTCAACCACTATGGAAAACAATATGGAAGTTGCTCAAAAAATTAAAAATAGATCTACCTTATGAGCCAGCAATTCCACCTTTAGGTATATAGCCAAAGGAAATGAAAATAGGATTTCAAAGAGATATACGCACTCTATGTTTATTGTAGCATTTATTCATAATAGCCAAGGTATGGAAACAACCTAGGTGTCCATCAATAGATGAATGGAAAAAGAAGATGTGATATACATATATAATGGAACTTATTCAGCCATGAGAAAGGCTGAATTGCCATTTGTGACAACGTGGATGGTCCTTGAGCACATTACGCTAAGTGAGATAAGTCAGAGAAAGACAAGTACTGTATTATTTCACTTATATGTGGAATCTAAAAAAGCCAAATTCTTAAACACAGAAAATAAAATGGTGGTTACCAGGGGATCGGGTGGGGAAAAGGACAGATGTTGTTTAAGGGTGCTAAGTTACAATGACTAGTAAATAAGCCCTAGAAATCAAATGCACAGTACAGTGAATATAGACAACAATATTGTATTATAATTAACAGACTGGCTAAAAGACTAGAACTTAATTATTCCAACCACTAAAAAAAGAATAATTATGTAATGTGATAGAGATGCTAACCATTGCTACAATGGCAATCATATTACAATATATAAATGTATCAACATGTTGTACACCTTAAATTTACACGTTACGTCAAACATATTTCAATTAAAAAATATAATATTCATTACATTCACACACACATGCACATAAGATTTTCAAATAATTTTGAGAAATTCACATATCTTTGTCTATGCCAGTGTTAGTAGACTGGTCTAGGTGAAAAAAAAGAAACAACAAAAACCTGTTTCAAACAAATTCTGGGAAAGAACAGGTAAAATATTTTTTTTCTCCAGATGGATTCATATAATGTAAATTTGAATCACATAATGTAAAATGAAACATTACACTAAATGTTGACTAAGTGTTTTATATGGTTATACTTTGTCTCATCTTTGAGGTTGAAGTTTTTTGAGGATTGAAATCAACATTGTCTCTTTTCAACTCTATCAGTATAGTACGTCTCATAGTTACTGATTATTGGATCATGTCTTAATTCTCTTGTGTGATATATGCTGCTAACAATTTTGCTTTTTACTTTCTGCTTCTATTTATATTTTAAAAAATTTTGTTAATAATTGCAATTTAATATTTATTTATCATATAATTATGTTGACCCTATGTTCAAAGAAGACTTTTAGAAAGTAGAGCAAATTTAAATTTTCTTTACTTCTCTCAGAAGGTTCTCAGGTAAGTTAAAAATAATACATTGCAAGAATAGCTGTCAAAATATTAGAAAAATCATTTAAAATGTAGTTAAAGGCAATATGCATATAAAAGAAGTAAACTGTGCTTAAAACTCACAGAAATGGAAAGGATAAAAAGAAAGTCAGCCTTTGCAAAGGGCCGATGAGTCAGAAGTTCCAAACTTCATCAAAGACTTAAAAAACAAAACAATAAAAAGACAAAGAAAGAAAACAGATGCACATTTGGGGCCCATCTATGCCAAGTATTATATTTTGCATGGTTTCAACAAAGGTACTAGAATAATAAAATGATCACTATGTTTCAGTAAGACTCACATTGAAAGTGAGAAATTACAGAACTGCTTAAGAAAGCATTCAGGGCCGGTCCCGTGGCTTAGTGGTTAAGTGGGCGCACTCCACTGCTGGCGGCCTGGGTTCGGATCCCGGGCACGCACCGACGCACCGCTTCTCCGGCCATACTGAGGCTGCCTCCCACATACAGCAACTAGAAGGATGTGCAACTATGACATACAACTATCTACTGGGGCTTTGGGAGAAAAAAAAATAAAAATAAAAATAAAATTATAAAAAAAAAAAGAAAAAAGAACGTACTCATTCGTTTTAAAACCATCAGTTGAGGGTACTTTTGCAGACATCACTCTGATCCTAAATGAATTCAATAAGATACCCTTGAAAAGTTGCATTTTGCCAGGTTGGATCCACCTGACAGAGAATGAACACCAACCTAACAGCTGAATGTACAAACCAGGTGCCGTGGTGAGTTACAAGGAGAGTGCTGGCAAAAGTCCTCACATCTGAATAGTCCGCTATAATGGGTAAGTTATGGCACCTGAAGATTGTTTCGAGGGGCATTGCTGCTGGTTTCCCCTGGCTGTCTCTCTATATCTACCAATCTACCTATCTACCTATCTACCTATCTACCTATCTACCTATCTATCTATCTATCTATCTATCTATCTATCTATCTATCTATCTATCTATCTATCCATCCTTCTATCTATATCTAATCTAAGCTTAATTGAGGTATAGTTTACATACGTTAAAATTTACCTATTTTAAATGCACAGTTGGCTGAATTTTTTTAATGATACAGAATTGTATAACCACCACCAAAATCACCCTAAAAAGTCTTCTCATGTACCTCTGCACTTGTTCCCCTTGTTGGCCCCCGTTGGCCACAGACAACCGCTGATCTGCTTTCTGCCACTTCAACTTTTCCCTTCCTAGAATTTCATATAAATGGAATTATATAGTATGTAATCTTTTGAGTTGACCTTTTTGATTTAGCTTAATGGTTTTGAGATTTACCCATGTTGTTGTATCCATTAATATTTTGTTTCTTTTATTGTTGAATAATGTTCTATTTTATCGATATATCACAAATTGTTTATCCATTCACCAAATGACAGGCATTTGGGTTATTTCTAGTTTTTGGCTACTATGAATAATGCTGCAATGAACATTTGTGTTCAAGTCTTCATGTAGACACATGTTTTCATTTGTCTTGGATAAATATCCAGGAGTAGAATCGCTGGGTCCTACGATAAGGGTATATAACACTTTGTAAGGTACTGCTATACTAATTTCCCAAAAGTGGTAGTACCATTTTCCACTTCTACTAACAAGATATGAGAGTTATAGTAACTCCTCATCTTCACCAACAAGACTGATATGGCCAGTCTTGTAAATTTTAGCTATTTTAGGGAAAGTGTAGTGATACATCATTGTGGTCTTAATTTGCATTTCCCTGATGTCTAGTAATGTTGAGCATCTTTTCATATGCTTGTCTTATATTTGTATATTTTTTTCTGCTCAGATCTTTTGACTATTTTGTAATTGAGTTGTTTGTCTTCTTTTAATTGTGTTCTAAGAATTCTTTATATATTGGCTATATACAAGCCCCTTGTCAGATGTATGTTTTGCACGCACTTTCTCCCAGTCTATGCCTTGTCCTTTCATTTTCTTAAGTATGCCTTTCAAAAAAAAAAGTTTTAATTTTGATGTTAAAAACAATGTTTCATGATTTTTGATACTATTATAAATGTTATTTTTCAAATTTCAAATTCTGATTGTTAGTTACTAGTATGTAGAAATACATTTGTTTTTTGTATATTGACCTTTATCCTGCAAAGTTACTAAATTAACTCATGATGTTTAGTAGCTATGTATATTACATCAGATTTTCAGCATAGATGATCTTGTTCCTGTAAATAAATACAGTTTTACTTTTTCTTTTCCAATCTGGATCCTTTTGTTTCTTTTTCTTATTTTATTGCTACAGTGCAATATCGACTAGAAATGGCCAGAGCAAACATCATTGTCTTGCTCCTGGTCTTAAGGGGACATCATTCAGGCTTCACCATTAAGTATGAGATCAGTTTTAGTTCTTCTTAGATGACTTTTATTATGTTTAGGAGGTTCCCTTTTATTCCTAGTTCACTGAGAGTTTTCTTTCTTTTGTTTTGCTTACAAGTGAATGTTGGGTTTTGTCAAATGCTTTTTCTGCATCTTTTGAGGACGATCATATGGTTCTTCTTTTCATATGATTAATAGTTGAACCAACTTTGCATTTCTAGGATAAACCTCAATTGGTCATGCTGTATTATGTAATATATGTTTCTGGATTGGATTTGCTAAAATTTTGTTAAGAATTTTTGCATTTGCATTCATGAGGAATATTTGTCTGTAGTTTTCTTTTCTTGCAATGTATTTCTCTGGTTTTGGTATCACAGTAGAGATGGCTTCATAGAATAAATTAGGAAGTATTTCCTTCTCTTCAACTTCCTCAAAGAGTTTGTGTTTAATTGGTATTATTTCTTCCTTAAAAAGTGAAGCAATCTAGGCCTAGAGGTGTCTTTATAGAAAAGTATTGACTACAACTTCATTTTTTTCAGTAGTTATACAGCTATTGAAGTTATCTGTTTCTTCTTGAGTGAGCTTGATGATGTGTCTTCCAGGAAGTTTGCCCATTTCATCTAATTATCAAGTTTATTGTCATAAAGTTGTTCATAATATTCCATTCTTATCTTTTATTTTTAAACTTTTTTTTTTTTGAGATAATTGTAGATTCACATGCAGTTGTAACAAATGATATAGAAAGATCCCATGCACCCTTTATCTAACAAGGGCAACATCTTGTAAATTATAGTACAATATGACAATCAGGATATGGAAATTGATACAATCAAGGTACAGAACATTTCCATCACCACAAAGATCCCTTCTGTTGCCCTTTTGCACCAAATCCACCTCTCTTCTCTCCCCAGTCCCTGACCCCTGACAACCATAAATCTGTTCTCCATTTCTGTAATTTTGACATTTCAAGACGTCAGGTAAATAGAATCATACAGTAGGTAAGCCTATTGAGATTGGCTTTTTTCACTCAACATAATTCTCTGGAGATTCATACAAGTTGTTGCATGTATCAATAGGTTGTTCTTTTTTTATTGCTAAGTAGTATTCTGCTGTAAGGATGTACCACTTTGTTTAACCATTCATCCTTTGAAGATACCTAGGTGGTTTCTAGTATTTGTCTATTAGGAATAAAGCTGTTATGAACATTTGTGCACAAGGTTTTGTGTGAAAATAAGTTTTCATTTCTCTGACAAATTATAAGCTTGTATGATAGTTGTGTGTTTAGTTTTTTAAGAAATGCCTAACTGTTTTCTAGACTAACTGTGCCATTTTACATTCCCACCAGCAATGTATGAGTGGTCTAGTTTCTTCACATCATTTGCCAACATTTGGTGGTGTTATTATTTTTCATTTTAGCAATTCTGATAGGTGTGTAGTGATATCTCATTATGGATTTAATTTGCACTTCCTTAATGGCTAATAATGTTGAATATCTTTTCATGTGCTTATTTGCTATCTGTATTTCATCTTCAGAGAAACGTGTGTTCAGGTCTTTTGCCCATTTCTGATTATATTGTTTATTTTCTCTTACTTGTTAAGTCTTGGGAGTTCATTATATAGTCTAGATATTAGTCCTTTGTTGGATATGTGGTTTGCAAATATTTTCTCCCTGTCTGTAGCTTGCATTTTCATCCCGTCACTAGGACCTTTTGCAGAGCAAAAGTACTTAGTTCTAATGAAGTCCAATTTATCAAATTTTTCTTTAATGGATAGTACTTTTGGTGTCAATTCTAAGAACTCTTTACGTAATCCTAGATCTCAAAGATTTTTTTAATACGAGTTTTATACTTTTACATTTTACATTTAAGTCCGTGATCTATTTTGAGTTACTTTTTTCTTGGGTGTGAGATTTAGGTTAAAGTTCACTGTTTTGCCTGTGGATGTCCAGTTGCTATAGCATTATTTGTTGAAAAGGCTGTCCCTCCTCCATTGAGGGAAACACGTTTATGTAGGTCTGTTTCTGAGCTTTGTTCTAGGCCACTGATCTATGTGTCTATCCCTCTGCCAATACCACACGGTTGTGGTTACAGTAGCTGTATAATCATTCTTAAAATTGGGTAGATTGATTCCTCCTGCTTTATTCTTGTTTTTCAAAGTTGGTTTAGCTATTTTGGTTTCTTTCCCTTTCCATGTAAACTTTAGAATTATCTTGTCTACATCTACAAAAATATCTTGCTGTTATTTTGATAGGAATTGTGTTAAAACTTTATGTCAATTTGAAGAGAACTAACATCTTTATTACATTGTGTCTTTCAATTCATGAACACGGTATATCTCTCTACTTATTTAAATCTTTGATTTCTTTCACTAACGTTTTGTAGTTATTACCATATAAGTCTGTATGTTTCTTGTTAGATTTGCAGCTAAATATTTCATTTTTTGAGCAATTTAAAATGGTATTGTATATTTAATTTTAGTGTCCCTTGCTAGTACAGTTGATTTTTAAACTTTTGCAATGTATCCGGCAACCTTCTGAACTCATTTAGTAGTTCTAGGTGGTTTTTTTGTAAATTTCTTGGGACTTCCTACAGAGACAATCATGTTTTCTGCAAATAGGGAGAGTTTTATTTCTTTTTTATAGGTCTGTGTGCCTTTTATATTGTTTTATTGCCTTACTACACTGGTTAAAGCTTCCAGCCCCATGTTGAATAAGAGTTGTGGGAGCAAGGCGTCCTTGAGTTGTTCTCAATCTTAAGGCAAAATCATTCGGTCTTTTATCCTTAAGTATAATGTTAGCTTTGCATTTTTTTATAGATGTTCTTTATCAAGCTGAGGAACTTGAGAGTTTTTATCATGAATGAGTGCTGAATTTAGTCAAATATTTTCCTGCATCCATTGATATAATCATATGATTTTTCATTGTTAGCCTGTTAGTATGGTAGATGACACTGATTTTTGAATTTTGAACCAGCCTTGCTCAAGTAAATCCCAGTTGGCCATGGTGTGTAATTTTTTTTATATATTGCTAAATTCTTTTTCCTAATACTTTGTTAACAATTTTTGCATCTGTATTCATGAGTGATATTGGTCTGGAGTTTTATTTTCCTTGTACTTTGGTTTTGGTATATTGGGAAGTGTTCCCTTCTATTCTCTTTTCAGGAAGAGATTGTTTAGAATCAGTGTTAATTCTCTAAACATTTGGTCAAATTCTCTACTGAAACCATCTGGCCCTGAATATTTCTTTTTTGAAAGTTTTAAAATTTTAAATTCTGAGCCAGCCCTGATGGCCTAGTGGTTAAAGTTTGGTGCGCTCTACTTTGGCAGCCAGGGTTCAGTTCCCAGGCACGGAACCATACCACCCATCTGTCAGTAGCCATGCTGTGGTGGGAGCTCACATAGAAGAACTAGAAGGACTTACAGCTAGGATATACAACCATGTACTGGGGCTTTGGGGAGGGGAAAAAAAGAGAGGAAGATTGGCAACAGATGTTAGCTCAGGGTGAATCTTTCCCAGCAAAAATAAATAAATAAAAATAAAAATAAATAAAATTATGAATTCAATTTACTTAAGCATTTTGGAATTATTCAAATTATCTATTTCACATTGGGACTTGTAGCAGTTTGTGTTTTTTGAAGACCTGATCCATTTCAACTAAGTTGTCAAATTCGTGTGTGTAGTGTTGTTCATAGTATTTTCTTATTACCCTTTTGATGTCTCTGGGGTCTATAATATCTCTGTTTCATTCCTGATGTTGGTAATTTCTGTCTTCTCATTTTCTTCATCAGTCTTGCTAAAGATTTGTCAATTTTATTGATATTTCCAAAGAATCAGCTCTTGTTTCATTGAGTTTCTTCATTTTTTATGTTTTTAATTTCAGTGTTGTCTGCTCTTATCATTATTCTTTCCTTCTTTCTGCTTGTTTTTTTTTTTTGTAAGGAAGATCAGCCCTGAACTAACATCTGCCAATCCTCCTCTTTTTTTTTTCCTGAGGAAGACTGGCCCTGGGCTAACATCCATGCCCATCTTCCTCCACTTTATATGGGACACTGCCGCAGCACAGCCCGACAAGCGGTGCGTTGGTGCGTGCCTGGGATCTGAACTGGCAAACCCTGGGCCACCGCAGTGGAGCGCATGCACTTAACCACTTGTGCCACTGGGCTGGCCCCCCTTTCTGCTTGTTTTTTTGTTTTTTCTTTTCTCGGTTTTGAGATGGAGCTTAGATTATTGACTTGAGATGTTTCCTCTTTTCTAATGTAAGCACTTAGTACTATATATTTTCTTCTCAGCACTGCTTTAGCTGTATCTCACAAATTTTGATATGTCATATTTTCCTTTTCATTCAATTCAATATAATATTTGTATTTCCCTTTAGACTTCATCTTTGACACATGGGTTATTAGAAGTGTATTGTTTAGTTTCCAAATGTTTGGGGATCTTTCTGCTACTGATTTCTAGTTTGATTTCATTTTGGCTGCAGAATATATTCTGTATGATTTCAATTATTTTAAATTTGTTGAGGCCCAGGATATGGTCTCTGTCCTGTGCATACTTGAAAAGAATGCTGTTGCTGTGTGGAGTGTTCTATAAACATCAGTTGGATTCTGTTGGTTAATGGTATTATTCAGTTCTTCCTGCTGATTTTCTGCTTGTTTTCTTTCTTTCCTTCTTTCTTTTCTTCCTTCCTTCCTTCCTTCCTTCCTTCCTTCCTTCCTTCCTTCCTTCCTTCCTTCCTTCCTTTCTTTTTCTTTCTTTCTTTCTCTCTCTCTCTCTCTTTCTTTTTCTTTCTTTCCTTCTTTCTTTCTTTCTTTCTCTCTTTTTTTTTGCTGAGGAAGATTGGCCCTGAGCTAACATCCATCTTCCTCTACTTTATATGGGACGCTGCCACAGCATGGCTTGAAGGGCTGTACGTCAGTGTGCACCCGGGATCAGAACCTGTGAACCCCCGGCCGCTGCAGCGTAGTGAGCACACTTAACCACTGCACCATGGGACCAGCTTCCTGCCTAGTTTTCTATTAATTGTTGAGAGGGGTGTTGAAATTTCTGACTATAATTGTGAAGTTGTCTATTTCTCTTTTCAGTTCTTTTATTTTTTTCACATATTTTTAGCTCTGTTGTTTGAAGCATACACATGTATGCTTGTCTTCTTGGTAGATTGACCCTTTTATCAATATGTCGTGTCCTTCTCTGTCTGTGGTAAACTTCTTTGCTCTGAAATCTACTTTATCTGATATTAGTATAGCCATTCTTGCTTTCATTTGAAAAATGTTTGCATGATATACCCTTTTCTATCCTTTTACATTCAACCTGCCAATATCATTATATTTAAAGTGAATTTCTTATAAACAGCATATAGTTGGGTCATATTTTTTAATCCACTCTGCCCAATTTCTGTCTTTTAATTGATATATTGAGACCATTTATATTTAGTATAATTATTCATATGTTAGGCTTCAGTCTGCCATTTAAGTTCTGATTTTCTGTTTGTTTTCTCTGTTTTTCATTTCTCTATTTTCTTTTTCCTATCTCCCTCTGGTTTACTTGATCATTTTTTTGAATTCCATTTTAATTATCTATGGTGTGTTTCAGTATATCTCTTTTTATAGCTTTTCTAGTTTTTTTTCTAAGTACTATACTATATATACAGAATTTATCACAGTCTACTCTGTCATTATTTTACAAGTTAGAGTGAAATGTAGACATCTTACTCCCTTATGTCTCTACCCTCCCCCATTTATAATATAATTGTATTAAGTATTTTCCCTACATACATTTAAACAACACGAGATTGTGTTATAATTTTGCTTCAACTATCAGACATAATTTAAGTAACTCAAGAGGAGAAGGGAAATGTGTTTATTTAGGCATATTTTTAATTTTTTAAATTTTTCTTCCTTTCTGATGTTCCAAGTTTCCTTCTGTTATTATTTCTTCTCTGTTTATATCTTCCTTTAGCCATTCTTTTAAGTAAGGTTTGCTGGTGGCAAGTTTTCTTAGTATTCCTTTGTGTGAAAATGTCTCAATTTCCTCATCATTCCTGAGGGATATATTCACTGGATATAGGATTCTGGTTTGACAGTTCTTTTCTTTCAGCACTTGAAAAATATCATGCCACCTTATCTGGTCTCCATGGTTTCTGATGGGAAATACTCTGTCATTTGAATTGTTTCTCCTTGATAGGTAAGGTGTCATTTCTCTTTCTCTGCTTTCAAGATTTTTTATTTGTCTTTATTTTGTGCAAGTATGACACACACAAGTATTTTGAGTATGACATGTCTTAGTGTGCATTTCTTTAGTTTTATTTTGTTGTGGGTTTACTCAGCTTTTTGAATCTATAGGTTTACGTCTTTTGCCAACTTTGGAAAGTTTCCAGCCATTATTTTTTAAAAGCTTTCAGCCCCTCTTAATCTTTTCCTTCTGAGACTCTGCCATACATGTTGTTATAGTCCCACAGTTCTCCAAGACTGTTTTCTTTTTAAGTATGTGTTGTTGTTCAGGTTGCATAATCTCTATTGTTCTATCTTGAAGCTCACTGATTCTTTCCTCTGTCTTCACCATTCTGCTGTTAGCTGAGTCCTTCCAGCTCTGTTCTAGCAGGGGGCGGGGGGCACATTGTTACTTCCAGGTGGCGGTGAAGTCCACATTCTCCACTTGGTCTCTGCTGACACCTGAGGTAAGGGCATTGTGCCTTACTGCTGGGCAGGGTGGGAATTGTGATTCTTCACTAGGTTTCCACTGATATGTCTCTGGCTAGGAGGCTTAGGAGAGTCTTGTTACTACTAATCCCCACTGATGCTAGGTTGGCCTCATTACTGCTGAACAATAGTGTAGGTCCCAACTCTTAACTAGGTCTTCTTTGATATTTCCCCAGTGCGGGGGAGGGGAGGACACCTTGTTACTGCCAGATGGGGTGGAAGTTCAGGCTCTCTACTTAGTTTTTCTGTTATCACCTTGTTGGTATTTTGGGGTTGCTCATTACAGACTAGAGAGGATGGAAATCTGGGCTACCTGCTTGACATTTGCTGGCACGGATGAAGGTGGAGCCACAGTTTTTCTGTGAGGTCTGGCTTTAGTAAAGCAGACATTGTCTAAAGGTTTCCTTTCTTTCCAGGCTGTCCCTTCCATGGTCCTTGAACTAGAGAGAGTAGGCTTTTGTTGTCTGTACTCATCGTCATTTCTTGGTTGATAGCTTCTTCAGCAACATGTCTGGGATGCATGAGGCAAATGGAACACCAAGGGAACTTGCCACCATGTCCTTGGGGCCTGAGGTCCATAGCAGGTTTGCCTTCTTTTCTCCACCTTACAGAGTTTTCTTATGTTTGTTGAACACACACACACACACACACACACACACACACACACACACGTTCATTCACTGTTTTTAGTTGTACTTAGAGGGAGAAATAGGGAAACACATGTCTACTCCATCTTCCAAAAAGTGAAAATCTTTTAGATTGGTAATTTGTCTTCTCTCTTTTTTCGTGATCAATCTGGTTAGAGGTTTATCTATTTTACTGATGTTTTCAAAAAACCAGCTTCTGGCTTTATTGATTTTATCTGAAGTGTTTCTGTTTTCTATCTCAATGATTTCTACTCTGATCTTTATTATTCCTTTATTCTTCTTAGTTTGAGTTTTATTTACTTTTTCTTCTATAGTGTTTTGAAGTGTAAGCTGTGGTCATTCATTTAAGACCTTTTTTCTTTTCAAGTACAGGCATTTAGTGCTATGCATTTCCCTTGCTTATAGCTGCATTCCACACATGTTGATTGTGTTTTCAATTTCGTTTAGTTCAATATGCTTTCTAGAAGGATGTGCAGCTATGACATACAACTATCTACTGGGGCTTTGAGGGGGAAAAAAAATAAATAAGTAAATATTTAAAAAAAAAATAGGCCGGCCCCGTGGCTTAGCGGTTAAGTGCGCGCGCTCTGCTGCTGGCGGCCCAGGTTCAGATCCTGGGGGCGGACCAACGCACCGCTTCTCCAGCCACGCTGAGGCCGCATCCCACATACAGCAACTAGAAGGATGTGCAGCTATGACATACAACTATCTACTGGGGCTTTGAGGGGAAAAAAAAAATAAATAAAAAATAAATATTAAAATGCTTTCTTATTTCCCCTTTGACATCTTCTTTGACCAACCGGGTATTTAGAAGTGTGTTGTTTAGTGTCCTAATATGTGGGGGATTTTCACATATCTTTCTGTTGTTGATTTCCAGTATAATTTAACTATGGGCAGAGAACATTGTATTACTTGAATCATTTTAAATTTATTAAGACTTGTCTTATGACTCAGAATATGGTCAATTTTGGTAAATTTTGCATGTGCATTACAAAGGAATGTTTATTCTGCTGTCGTTGGGTGAAGTGCTTGTATACGTGTCAGGAAAAGTTGGCTGATGGTGTCCAACTCTTTATCTCAACTAATTTTTGGCCTACTTTTTCTGTCAATTATTTAGAAAGGGATATTAAAATCTGACTAAAATTGTGATTTTTGTCTGTTTCTCCTTTTAGGTCTAATAGTTTTCACTTCATGTATTATTGAAGCTCTCTTATTAGTGGTATAAATATTTAGGATTGTTATGTATTCTTGACTAATTGACACCTTTATCATTATGGCATAACTTTCTTTATCCCTAATAATATTCTTTGCTCTAAACTATACTTTTTCTGATACTTATATAGCTTTCTTTTGACTACTGTTATCATTGTATATCTCTTTCCATCCTTTTACTTTTAACCCATTTGTGTCTTTTTATTTAATGTGTGTTTTTTGTAAATGTCATATGTTTGATCTTTCTTTTGGAATCCAATATGACATTTCTTCCTTTTAATTAGAGTGTTAAGACCATTTATATTTAATGGGCTTATTGATATGTTTGGATTTAGATCTGCCACCATACTATTTGTTTTCTCATTGTCTACTCTGTTCAGTATTTCCCTTTCCTTTCTGTCAGTCTTCCTTTGGATTTTTTTTTTTTTTATGATTTTGTTTTATCACCTTGGCTGTAACTCTTTGTTATGTAATTTTATTTTGCGAGTTGCTTTGTGTTTAATATAATACATATTGAACTCAGCATAGTCTACCTCCAAGTGCTATTACCCTGTTTCACATATAGCCTAAGAATTTTTCTACAGTGTACTTCTATTTCTTTTCCCTTGGATATTATGCTATGTTTTCATACATTTAACTTCTCCATATGTTATAAATCTCACATTTCATTACCATTCTTTTTGCTTTAGACATCTACTAACTTTTAAATGGATTTAAATAATAAGAAAAATATTTTTATAATTATTCTCCAGTTACCATTTCTGGTGCTATTTATTCCATTTCACGGGTACAGGTTGGCATCTAGTTTTATTTTTCTCTGTTTGATGGACTTCCTTTATCATTTCTCGTATTGTGAATCTGCTTTAGTTAAATTCTCTCACTTTCATTTGTTTGAAAAATATCTTTATTTTACCTTCCTTTTTATTTAGGATCTTTTCTAAAATTTTGTCATGGTAAAATATACATAACATAAAATGTACTGTTTTAATCAGTAAGTGTCCAATTTGGTGGCATTAAGTACGTTTATGATGTTATGTAACCATCATCATTATCTATTTCCAAAATTTTTTATCAACCCAAGCAGTAACTCTGTACTCATTAAACAGTATATCTCCATTCTACCCAACAGATCTATCTTTCTCTTTTTGGGGGGAAAGATGTTTTTTGCTGGGTAAAGTATTCCAAGTTGACCTTTTAATATTTTTTACAGTACTTTAATAATATTGCTCCACTGTTTCCTAGCTTCTATTATTTCTGACAAAAAAATGATGTAATTCTTATTTTTGTTTCTCTGTGTGTAATGTATCTTTTCCTATGGCTGCTTTTTAGATTTTGTTTTCACCATTTTAAGCAATTTAATTATGATACGCTTTGTTGTAGCTTTCTTCATATTTTTCATGTTTGTGCTTGATTGAATGTCTTTGATCTATGCGTTTATTATTTATTATTTTCTCAAAAGTTTTTTTTTAAACAAATTTTATTTATTTATTTGTTTTGGTAAGGAAGATCAGCCCTGAGCTAACATCTGTGCCCATCTTCCTCTATTTTGTATGCAAGAAGCCATAACAGCATGGCTTGATGAGTGGTGCATCAGTCCTCACCTGGGATCCAAACCTGTGAACCCCAGGCCACTGGAGTGGAGCACGTGAACTTAACCACTATGCCACCACGCCAGCCCAAAAGTTTTTTTTTTCTTTCTGTTATTTTCTCTCCACTTTCCTTTCAGGACTTCAGTAACAATTATATTAGGCTGCTTAAAGTTGTCTCATAGATCACTGATGTTCTGTTTAATATGTTTCAGTTTTTTTTTCATACTGGGTTTTATTTTAGTTAGTTTATATTGCCATGTCTTAAAGTTCACTAATCTCTTCTTTTGCCATTTCTATTCTATCTTTAATCCTATCCAGTATACTTTCCTTCAGGAAGTCATATGATCAACAAAAGAGTTTGATCCTAATACTAAGACCAGTTTACAGTGGAACCCAGTTTGTCATGCTGCATTATGTCTTATTTTTCTCCCCAACTCATCAAAAAAGTTCACAGATTCAATTGAATATTTAAAAAATATTTTCAGAGCATATTTCCTCAAGTTTATGGCATCATGTCTATTTGAGCAGCAGGTTATTTGTTGTGCAATTTAAAGGTAAATTGTCCTATCATCTTTTGGCCTTGAAAATTAAGAACCCCAGGGCAAATTTTATTCTATAAGCATAGTAACTAATTGGTAGTAATGAATCTAAAATAATTGACATGCTTTACTCATATGTGAATAAGTTAAAGCGTAAATTAAACAAATGATTGACCTATCCTCCAATACTTAGAATAGTGGTACATTTTATATACTGAATAAAAATAGGTTGATTGAGTGACTAGAAGGAAGCATTATACCGTTTCTTAATTGACTATAATAATTTTGCTTTTGTTTTTTTAACTCAGCTTATATTCAGGTCACTGTGTTGAAATTAATTATGGGTAGCTTCTTCCAGGTTCCACAGGGAGGAGTGAAGTGATTTACTAATGATGCCTTCCATACAGTGTAAAGGGAATTGATAGCATTCTATCTATGCTGTAGTCAATGAAAAATTAATGTCATTTGATTTGGTAGATACTTTAGTCACCTACCCAACAGCCATTCTTCTCTTTCTTTTGTCTTGCTGGCAGAACCCACCTCCCATAATGAAAAGTGATAATACTAGATACTTGAATTTCCAATCAGCCTTGCACTTTAGATATGAGCATATGATTTAATCCTGGCCAAAAGAAGCTGAGAGTGAATATCCTAGAGGTTGTGATAAAAAGATAGAGATACATGAAGAGAACCTTTTTGTGTTGGACATGTGATAATTATATGCTTAGAGTTTTTGTGGCTCTAATATTACCTTGAAGGAAAGACCAAACAAGTTGTAGACAAGGTACTCCAGAGCCCTAACATTCTTGAGATATTAAATGAATAGTGTTATCATCTTGAAGAATTGCTTGGGAGTGACATCATCAACATGGCAGAATATGAGTTTTCTACCTCCAAAAGAACACCAATTTAGACAATCTCCCATGGATGAGAACGCCTTTGTGGAAGTCCAGGAGTCCAGTGGAGAAGATCCAGTGCAATGTTGGATGAAAAAAAAAAGTCCAGAATTGGACACATTAAAGAGGGTAAGAGGAACAGTTTCATTTTACCTGAGTCACCCTTCCCCTAAGGTGGCACAGCTCAGTCACAAGAGAGATCTTCTTGACCCATGACTTCTCTCATGGGTGAAAGTGAGAGCATAGGAGTGAGAACCCAGCTTCCCTATTTGTGCAGGATGGCCAGCAAAGATGCCACCACTTCTTTCTTGCCCCATCCAGAATACTAAGGGGTACTGTGAGACCGAGGGGGCAGGGAGCAGCTAGGGAAATAACAGCCAGGGCTCTAGGAGGGCATCAAAGAAAAAGGATCCAGCTAACTTCTTTGCAGATTCCATCAGGAAGGCCACCCTAGAGCTGTTGGGGATGTCTCACCTGCAGATCCCCCCCAACTGGTCCATAGGCACCCTCAATGCTATGTGCACCTCACGTACACACACCCCCACCCAATAGATGGCTCCCTCTATGCACCCCAAGACAGCAAGAGAGAGCCTTTGCTGAAAAACAATCCTGAAATTTATGTGGAACCACAAAAGACTCCGAATAGCCAAAGCAATTCTGAGAAAGAAGAACAAAGCAAGAGGCATTGTACTTCCTGATTTCAAGCTATATTATAAAGCTATAGTAATCAATAAAGTATGGTACTGGCATAAAACAGACCCATACACCAATGAAATAGAATCAAGAGCCCAGATATAAACCCAAGCATATATGGTCAACTAATGTTTCACAAAGGATCCAAGAATATTTAATGGGGAAATGATAGTCACTTCAATAAATGGTGATGGAAAAACTGGATATCCACATGCAGAAGAATGAAATTGGACCCCTATCTTATGCCCCACAAAATTTAACTCGACATGGATTAAAATCTTAAATATAAGACCTGAAACCTTAACACTCTTAGAAGAAAACATAGGGGAAAATCTCCCTGACATTGATCGTGGCAACAAGTTTTTTGGATATGACACAAGCAAAAACAAACAAATGGGACATCAAACTAACAAGCTTCTGCACAGCAAAATATACAATCAACAAAATGAAATATAATCTATGGAAGGGGGGAAGATATTTGCAAACCACATAGCTGATAATGGGCTAATATCCAAAATATACAAGAAACTCATACAACTCAACAACAGAAAAACATAATCCAATTAAAAATATGCAGAAGATATGATTAGACATTTTTCTAAAGAAAACATACAAATGGCCAACAGGTACATAACTAATCATCAGAGAAATGCAAATCAAAATCACAATGAGCTATCACCTCACACCTGTTAGAATGGCTATCATCAAAAAGACAAGAGACAACAAGTACTGATGAAGATGTGTAGAAAAAGGGACATTTGTGCACTGTTGATGGGAATGTAAATCGGTTCAAGCACTATTGAAAACAGTATGGCAATTATTCAAAAATTAAAAATAAAACTACCATATAATCCAGCAATCCCACTTCTTGATATATATCTGAAGGAAATGAAGTCACTATTTCAAAGAGATATTTGCATCTCCATGTTTATTGCAGCATTATTCACAATAGCCAGCGTATGGAAACAACCTAAGTGTCCAATAATGAGTGAATGGATAAAGATATGATATGATTAATATAAACATATATAAAATGGAATATTATTCAGCCATAAAAAATAAGAAAATCCTGCCATTTGTGACACATGGGTGGACCTTGAGGGCATTATGCTAAGTGAAATGTCAGACAGAGAAAGACATACACTGGATGATCTCAATTATATGTGGCATCTAGAAAAGCTGAACTCATAGAAACAGAGAGTAGAATGGTGGTTGCTAAGGGCTGAAGGGTGAGGGAAGTGAAGAGATGTTGGTCAAAGGGTACAAACTTCCAGTTATAAGATGAATAACTTCTGAGGATCTAATGTATAGAATGGTGACTATAGTTAACAATACTGTATTATAAAACTTATGTTCTCACTATGCAAAAAAATGTGATATTGTGATTTATGAGAAATATATATTTGGGTATTCAGGTGACCAAAATATATTTCGCATATATATTTTGTCTTGATCCATGTTTCCTGGCTTACGGATCCTAAACCCCTTGAAATTTCTTGTGATAAAAGCAATAAAAGTGTCTTTTGTTATGTTAATGAGGTGAATTTTGGAAAGCCCTTAGGTACCCAAAGGATGGGGAGCTGGTTGCCATTGGAGCCAACCATGTGATTAGAGGGTTGGAAATTTTAGTCCCACCCTCTGACCTCCGGGGAGGGGAGAGGACTGGAGGTTGAATCAATCGCCCATGGCCAATGACTTAATCAATCATGCCTATGTAATGAAGCCTCCATAAAAACCCAAAAGGACAGGGTTTGGAGAGCTTCTGCATTGAGACCGGGGAGAGTGGAGCACCTGGAGAGGGCATAGAAGCTCCATACTCTTTCCTGTACCATGCCCTATGGCTCTCTTCCATCTGGCTTTTCCTGAGTTATATCCTTTTATAATAAACTGGTAATCTACTAAGTAAAATGTTTCTCTGAGTTCTGTGAGCTGCTCTAGCAAATTAATTGAACCTGAGGAGGAGGTTGTGGGAACCTCTGATTTATAGCCAGTTGGTCAGAAATACAGGTAACAACCTGAACTTGTGACTGGCATCTGAAGTCCGAGCAGGAGGTCATGGGAACCTCAAATCTGTAGCCAGTCAGTCAGAAGCACAGGTGATAACCTGGACTTGTGACTGGCAACTGAAGTGGGGGGTCGAGAGGCAGTCTTGTAGGACTGAACCCTTAACCTGCGGAATCTGATCCTATCCCTGAATAGATAGTGGCAGAATTGAGTTAAGTTATAGGACACCCAGCTGGTGTCAGAGCACTGCTTGTTGTATGTGTGGGGACACTCCTCCCATGTTGGAATTGGTGATCAAAACCCATTTTAGGTAATTATGTGAGGTGATGGATGTGTTAACTAACCCTAGTGTGGTAATCATTGCACAATACATACGTATCAAATCATCACATTATACACCTTAAACTTACACAGTGTTATATGTCAGTTATACCTCAATAAAGCAGGAAAAAATAATGTTATCATCTTCCTTCAAACTTCTGGCTATGTGAGAAACATAAACCATAATTGTTCAAGTTACTGTTTCTCAAACTTTAATGTGAATATAAACCCCTTGGGGATCTCGCTAAAATACAGATTTGGATTCAGTAGTTCTAGGGTAGCCAGCCCTGGTGGTCTAGCGGTTAAGATTCAGTGCTCTCCCCACTATGGCCCTGGTTTGTTTCCCACTCAGGGAAGCACACTACCCATCTGTTGGTTGTCATACTGTGGCAGCTGAGTGTTGCTGTCATGCTGAACCAGCACCATCACCCATGGTGGACAGATTTTAGCAGAGCTTCCAGAATAGACAGATTATGAAAAAGGATCTGGCCACCTACTTCTGAAAAAACTAGCCATGGTAACCCTGTGAATAGCAGTGGAGCATTGTCTGATACAGCGCTGGAAGATGAGAGGATGGTGCAAAAAGACCAGGCAGGGTTCTGCTCTGCTGTCCACAGGGTCACTAGGAGTCAGAATAGACTTGAGGGCACTAACAACAAAGCTTGGGTAGGACCCGAGACTTTGTGTTTCTAACAAGTGTTCAGGTGGTCCTGATACTCTTGTTTTATGGAATTAGGCCATTTTGATTGGGAGTATTCATAGCTGAAACATCCTAAGGGATTCCCTAATACTTGATGATGAGAGCCACCAAGCATACTACAGCAAAAAAATTTTGGCAAAGAACACACTTCATAAAGTTTAAGGAATTTGATGATAGAATGTAGAATTTAATGTACTTAGCTAAGCCTACACACAGCAGTGTGATGGTGAGTGTTTAACAACTGGCTCTGTGGGGGAAAAAAAGATCTGGATTTTAAAAACCTGGCTCTCCAAGGAAGAAAAGCCATGCCAACTTCCTTCATGTAAATACTCCCGCCATGGCTGGCTTCAAGCTACTAACGTGATACCATTGAAAGGGGATTTGGGAGGAGATGTGCACAGCTGTCTCCTGTGGTCTGGTACCAGCCAGCTCCACCACATCGCTAGCTCCGTAAACCATACCCCATTAAATTAACTAACTGCACACCAAAGAAGGCTCTGATTTAAAAAACAATATTCCTTTCTCTGTTTATAAAATGACGTATATTTACATGAGTAATAAACCTGAGTATAAAGAAGGAAGCAAAAACAATTCATAAACTTTCAGATAACTTACACTTGAATTTTTGGTAAATGCTACTCTAAGTCAGAGTTCTTAACTGTAAGCAATAGAGACTGGTTTCCAGTTTAATTAAGCAGGAAAGGATCTCATTAAGTGAATGTTGAGTCGCTTGAGAATTGTTGGGAGTCTAGGAGAGTCAGATTTGCTAAGCAGCCAGGGCAAATAGCCCAGACTCAGAGCTGGTTCTTTCTGCAGAACTCTTCCTGCTGCCAGATAGAATAGTCCATGTCTCATCTCTAGGGACAGTGGCTCCTGAGCCAAGGTCTGTGACACTTGCACAGGCCAGTTTATGTGTGTATGCCTTAACTACAGACGAATTCGGGGAAAGAGTATTGGCTCCCAGATTTTGGAGGCCACTCTTGCCTCCCACCAGGACTTAAAAGGCAGAAAATTCCCCAAATATTGGAAGGATATTGAAAAGCCAAAAAGAATAATACACTTTCACTATTATATTAAAATTGGGATCATGCAAAATATACAGTTATGTATTTGGATTTTTAAATCAGTTAGCATTGTGTCATGAGACTTTTCTTGTCATGTTCTTTCAGAGCATGGTTTTAAGGATTCCATAATATTCCCCCATACACTACTTCCAATTGCACAAACCCCAATTTTTTTTTCTGCAAATACCAATCTCTTTAAATTTTCACAACTTTTAATTTCAATGACTTACCAAATATTGGACTTCATACAATTTATCAAATCCGGGAATCAACTTTCTCGGTTTCTTAGTTTTAGTCTAATCTTTTGTAAGTTAAAAAATTTCAACCATCTTAAGTTTTTGGCATATGGATTGAAGGAGTGTCTGTTTCCAAGAAGGAAATACCTCTGTGGCATCTGGCATGCAAAGGATGCTGTAATGTCACTTCATAGGTATGCTTTAGCTGGCCCATGGCAAAGTTCTGCTAGACTCTAGATTTCTTCACCTATTATTGAGTGGTGTCTCTTGAATAACTCTCAATTCATTTGGGCTCCTGTTCCTGAATCTTTGGAAAGCAACCTTTTATTTTTATTTGTAATATTTCTTAGAACTGTAGTCTCAGAAATTCTTGAATTTTACTTTTACATCATGTGTTGTGTGAGCAGTAACTACGTATGTGTGGAGAACCATAATGTCAGTATAAAATGTGGCTACAGACTGCTAACCAAACTGGTCTTGTCAGAGGTGAAGCTTCCCAGATTACAGCGTGCCCTGGAACTCTGTTCTTCTTTTTCTCACTTGCTTATCTAGGCTTATTTGTAACTTTCTCATGTAGAAAGCTAATATTTTATCTCTTTTAAAATCATATAACTGTGCTGCCTTGCTATTCAATTCCTTCAACTGCTTACGCAAAATGGCTATTGAATGGTTTGAATTAATATTGAATGATGGAAAAGGAAAAACATCAGTTACTATGTGATTTTTGTTGAAGTTCAGCAAGTATATTTAATGTACATTAAGAAGTTAAATTTATGCATGTCTGAGAATGTCTAGTTTATTCTCTCATACTGTTCTTCAGTCCAATTTTGATAAAAACTTCATTAATTTTAATTTAGATATTTTTCATTATTTTAATATCAAAACTTTTAACAGAGTTTTGCCAATTAAAAATAGCTTTTTTTTATCATCTATCCAATAAATATATCCTTCTTTTATTTTTTGATCTGTATGTAACACTTTTATAGTGCACTTTATATAAAGTGCTAACATTCATATTGGTTAAACGGTAAATTGTTTTGAAAACCATATAGAAACTAAAACATTTTGTTCAAATCTGGCAGAGTTCTGAAAAATTAGAATATTTTTTCTGAGTTTGTGGGAAAGGAAGTCACTCATTTAATTGACAATCATTTCCATTAATTTGGATTTTAACTACTTAAGGTGCTAAGGCATTTTATCTTAATTCAAACTAATTTTAAAGTGTACTGTAACTGCTAAGTTTAGCATTAGAAAAATATACATAGAAGCACAAGCCCAGTTATTTCAGTAAGAAAATTATTCTCTTTTCAGGGAGGAGGAAATTTCACAGAAGCTAGTAATAATAGTTCATCAATTTCTTTAATTCAGCTCCCAAATTTTGGTATTTTAGATACTTTAAAAAATAAAATACTTTTAGACTAATCATAAACTGTCTGTTATTATCGTTAAACTTCTGGAATGAAAAAATGAGGGAGCTGATATGGAAAAGATTAAGACACTGAAAATTTTCACTTGATTAATTCTGCAAGCCATTTTTTAGTGACATTATGCAAGTGAACACAGTCTGTTCCCACAGGTGGCCACTGTGCTTGGATGGTGGCTGGCACTGATTGATGTGGTATGAAAACTGGATTCTGGGCCCTATAGGCCCAGCTCTTTGTATAAGCAAAAGAGATGACTTTAATGTGTGTGAAAGTGGCAGAGGCCCACCATCTGTGGGGCATGTGTTCTGAGACTCTGCTGAGTGGGAATAAATTTATCGTGATTCAGCCACATCTCCTGCCAAGACCATACTCTTGACCAACAAGTGGGCCAGGGTTAGGGGCTGCGGGCTGTGGACAGAGGTCACAGAAAAACTAACGGCCTTGCTTGGGTTTGGACCTCCCCCCCCAGCCCAGTATTATAACCGATCAGAATCTTTATAAACATAGAACTTGTTCTGAATAGTGGACCCTATGGCCATGCAGGTATACCATGCCTATGCCAGGCATAGTCTTTCTGGCATAACATCTGAGAGTGGAAAGATACAACACAGGAGATCTCAGTGCTAAAATATTTCAAGTCTCTGGAGCTATTCTGGGCATTAATAATGCCTGTCAGCCTATCAACAACACAAATGCCTTTGGAAGAGTTTGACAACATTTTAAAAAATGATTCTTATAAAAACACCTGAAGATAATTGATAAGAAAATACATATAGAATATACATATATGAGCTCATGCATAAAGATATATGCATGTACTAAATATTCTGCTGAAGATAACACCTAGGTATGGAAATTATTTAACTTTCCACAACTCTATGCCAGAAGTACTTCTCAGTAGCTGATGTTTTATTAACCACTGCTAGTCAATGTGTAAAACAAATAAAAATGCAAACTTTGGAACTATTTAAATAAATTTTAAAAAATGAACTCATGGCCCTAACATATTAACTTGCTGCTCTCAGATTAGCTTCTGTTCCATGAGGTTGTACAAGATGCCCTTCTCTCCAACTGCTGGTGTTCTACGCACTGCAAGCTGCGAGCTGCTGAAGGACAAGAAGTTCTCTGCTTGCTCTCCTCACATAGGTAAGTCTCCTGGAAGATTTTATGTATACCCAGGGAGGGAGGCCCATGGAATCAAAAGTTTGGAGTCACTGCTAATACGTTTTTGTTTTTGAAAACATATTTATTATTTTCTTGACATAAGCACCTTCCAAGTGGTTTGAGTAAATATCTAAGTGGTTTGAGTATATAAACAGCATTTATATTTTTTCCCTGAGCATGTGAACAATAAACTTCAAAAAAATTACCACAGGGATCATGTTTAAGAAGAAAACAGTTCACCTTTGTGACTTATATTAATTTTACTCAATGCTATTGAGTGATTTCAGCTTTTAATTGGCTTCCTCATGACCTGAAAACTTTGATTTATCTCCTGTTTGATTTCCTTTAGAGAGTTAGTGTACTCACCAAGGAGGTCAATTTCATTATAGTTAGTCTTTTTATTTATTTATTTATTCATTTATTTTCCTGAGGAAGATTCGCCCTGAGCTAACATTCATTTCCAATCTTCCTCTTTTTTCTTCTTGCTTGAGGAAGATTAGCCTTGAGCTAACATCTGTGCCACTCTTTCTCTACTTTTATGTGGGGTGCCGCCACAGCATGGCTGGTGAGTGGAGTAAAAAGAATAATCTGAACCTGGGGAACCCAGGCCGTCGAAGCAGAATGTGTGGAACTTGAACACTTGGCCATGGGTCTGGGCCCTGAACTTTTTAATTTGGTAATATATAGTTTATTTTCTTGGCCTAGTAATAAGATATACTTTCATAAAGTGAACGAATTAACTCTATTATAGAAAAGTTTTTTTCTCAAAAGAAGTTACATTAAAATATATATTTACATTTATCTTAGTATTTTCTCCCATTTTATGATGGACTATATTTATTTGGTCCTTTCTGTATGATCAATTAATAATTATTTCATATAACAATTTATTATAAAACTATAAATAAAATCGAGTGGTGTTATGAAACGAAAAATACTCTCTACTCACCACCAAGTCTTACTATCGCAATATAAACTCTTTTAATTTTTAATTTATTTAACTTTATGGTGGTTATCTCTAAAACTTCGAATAAAAAATTTATGCGTCTATTTCTAGATTTGTATATTTTAATCAATAATTATAGATTCCTGCTAAAAAAGATGCAGCATTTTGCTTTTTTACACTGAGAGCCTTTCCTTCATTTTATTGCTGTTTTATTTTTAATTATTTTCAATTCTTTAATTATTTAAAAATATTGATTACTTTTAAACATTAAATAATATACATAAAATTCAACTTTCTGAACCTGTATTTCTTGACTCCAAATAATGTAATAAGATGAAGTTTTCAGTGCTATAATTACCTTTACTTTCTCCCTCACCTCTCAACTTCTAATAAGTCACTTTCTATGATTAAAGTTTACAGCATTTATACTTTTTCCCATTTTACTTAGTCACTACATTTTATCTATAGACTGATGCTATAAATTGATAGTCAATAAGTGATTTTAATAATACAACATTTTGATATTATCATTTATTTATAATATTATTCAGTAGGGTATAAGTAGTATGAATTGACCTTAAAAAGTAAATGTAGGAAATTCTGCTCTTGGCTATCATAAAATAGGTAGTTTGGACCAACTCTCCCACTTAGAACAACTAAACAAGGTGGACACGTTTTGTTTGTTGAATTGGAAGGCTACCAAAGCAGTAAGGAATGCAGGGTCAATACCCAGGAGAAGAGAGAACTGTAGGAATGTGAACCCAGAATGTGGGGCTCCTTTTATCCAGAGAAATCTGCTGATTCTGAATGTGGTGGCTGAGAAAATAAGAAGCTGAGCAAATCTTCCAGTAGATTTCTTAGGCTGAAGGGGCAAAAGTGGAAGTCAGATCCTGATGAGAAAAGGCATTGGAAAAAAAAGAAAAACCTAAGCAAACAAACTTTTGGTTGGGTTCCTAAACGGCTTCCCTCTAGGAATAACAGTAAACCATTAAAATACCATTTCTCAAAGGATTTAAGTCTGATTTCAAATAACTTCAATACCTAATTTGGTTAAGATGATCTGAAGTTTGTACTTTTCCTAGTCTAGCTGCCTGCCAAAAACAAAAGTAAATCCTCTTAGGTAGATGTGACATAATTCAGTGCCTAAAATTATCTCTACAAATTTTCAAATACAATGTTTGACACCTAATAAATACTAGCTAGACAGATGAAATAAAAAGGAATAATCCAAACCAAGGAAAAACAATAAAAATTGAAAGTGACACACAAGAAATTAAGATAATGCTATTCAGACACAGATTTAAAAATAACTATGATTAATATATTCAAGAAATTCAAAACATGATTGAAAATTAAGCAGAGCAGTGGAAACAATTAAGAAATACCTAGTGAAAATTCTAGGACTGAAAAATACAATAATAAGAAAACAATAACTCAGTGGACAAAGTACATGCAATTAGACACCATTGAAAAGAGAATATTGACTGGGAAGACAAATCAGAAGGAAATAGCTAGATTCAAGGTTAGAAAGACTAAAAAAAATAAAAAACAGAAAGAAGAGTGAGAAATATGGTTTAAATATCTGACATAAGTATAATCTGTGTAACAGACAAAGTGGAGATAATGAGACATAATCAATATTTAATGACATGGTGATTGAGAATTTTCCAAATTTGATACAAGACACCAACTAGACATATCATAGCAAAAAAGTTGAAAACCAAAGACAAAAAATTTAAAAGTGGACAGAGAAGACATATTATCTTAAAAACAGTGACTTTAAGATGGATGGCTGAATTATTAATTGAAATTGTGGAGACAGAAGATATTAGATTTTAAAAATGTTTAAATTGTTGAATGACTGCAGCTGAGTGGGGAGAGAGGGAATTATCTTCTATCAGTAATTCTAGTTTATTTATGGGACCAAGACACGAGGCTGAGCACCGAGACACGAGAGGAAAAAAATAACAGCTGTCCTAGAATCCAGCAAAAGTGTCTCTAAAAATGAAAGCACAATAAACAAATTTCTATACAAATAAAAAGGGTGAGAATTTGTCACCAGCACAACTGCACTAAAAGACCTTACAGTTGCTATCTGCCATCTGCCAGATGTGAAATAGTTGTCATTGAAAACGTGTGAGAAAACTTGTTCATAGCTGTATAAAAAACTTCTATGTTTTGATATTTTGCTAAAAGCACTGTTCAGACTGGGTATCAGCATCTTGGAAGAAAACCTTGACACAAGAATGGAACACTTTTATAAGAAATGTTTCTTCACTAATGTTCTTGATAAGGTAGAAGACAAAAGGTGTGGGAAAACATGGATATTGATGACTCTCAGTTAAAAAATGACTCAGCTGGGGCTGGAAATATATAAGATGAGCCTGGAGAATCTTGTAAGTGCCAGAAAATAAAGAAGTACAGGCATACCTTGTTTTATTTTCCTTCACTTTATTCCACTTTGCGGATATTGCTTTTTTTTTGGTGAGGAAGATTGGCCCTAAGCTAATATCTGTTGCCAATCTTCCTCTTTTTGCTTGAGGACGATTGTCATTGAGCTGACATCTGTGCCAGTCTTCTTCTATTTTGTATGTGAGACGCCACCATAGCATGGCTTGATGAGTGGTATGTAGGTCTGCGCCCAGACCCTGAACTCACAAACCCTGGGCCGCTGAAGTGGATTGCATGAACTTAACCACTATGCAACTGGGCCAGCCCCCAGATATTGCATTTTTTACAAGACCCTCCACCAGCGAAAAGATTATGACTTGCTAAAGGCTCAGAGGATGGTTATCATTTTTTAGCAATAAAGTATTTTTTAATTAAGTATATACATTGTTTGTTTAGACATAATGCTATTGCACACTTAATAGACTACAGTATAGTGTAAACATAAATTTTATATGTAGTGGGAAACCAAAAAATTTGTGTGACTCATTTTATTGTGATATTTGCTTTATTGCAGTGGTCTGGAACTGAACCTGCAATATTTCTGAAGTATGCTTGTACTCAAAAAAATAAAGACCCACAATGATGGGGGCATGTCAAAGAGATGCTGGAGCCAATTGAAAGTTCCCAATGGCCAAAACTGGAACAATTTGAGCAACAAAATAAGAATAAAATTGAATTATAACCAAAAGTATAAAGTAAATACCCACAAGTCCATACTGATATAAATAAATGATTGGATAAAAAAATAAATGGGGAGGAAGAGACAAATCTCCTCTGCAAAAGAATTTCAAATAATTTATGTAGATACTCCCCCCTTAAGAAGGTGAAGCGTAACTTAAGTACAGGGTATACATCGTGACTTTCTTCCACAGAGGGGAGCGTGGACAGAGCAACTTCACAGTGGACGAACCCGACAAACAGGACTCCGGCAGGTGCTCAAGGCCAGCCTCCTGACTGTGTGCACCCTGGACACGATACCACGGCAGTCTCCTACAGAACCCATAACCCCGCAGTCATGAGAGGAAGAGAGGACAATGACAACAGAGGGACATTCTACAAAATACCTCACCAGTACTTCTGCAAATTGTCAACATTGTCAAAAACAAGGAAAGTTTGAAAAATTGCCACAACCAAGAGCAGCCTAAGGAGAAAAGACAACTAAGTGTAATGTAGTATACTGGATGATATTCTGGAACCTAAAAATGACATTAGGTAAAAACTAGGGAAATGTGAATAAACTATGGACTTTAATTTATCAATATTAGTTCATTCATTGTGACAAATATACCATGCTAATACAAGATGTTAATAATAGAGAAAATAATAGAGGAAACACTGGGTGTGGAGTATATTGAAAATCCGTACTATCTTTGCAACTTCTCTGTAAATCTAAAACTATTCTAAAATAAACAGTTTATTTTTAAAAAGTGATTCAGAAGTGTTTGGCTTTGAATCTGAAGATGCTCTAAAAACAATTTAACATTTTATTTATTTTTAATATATATTATATAACACTCATGTATAAAAAAATCTAAAAAGCTTTTAAAACATTTTTTAATAGAAATTTTAAATATCCAATAGAGAGAACAGTATAGTGGACCCAAATGTATCTGTTATCTAGCTTCCAAAGTTACCAACTTTCTGTCACTTTTGTTTTATCTATCATTGCTCCTAGATTTTGGGGGATGTGGGATTTGAAATCAAATGCCAGATATCGTGTCATTCTTAAATTCTTCATTGTATATCTCTAACATATAAGGAAATAAAAAACCCATAGCCATTATAGTACTATTTCACTCACTAATATTAATAACAATTCTTTAATAAAGGCTAATACCCTGTCCATATTCAGTTTTCCCTAGTTACCTGAAAAATTAATTTTTACAGTTGGTTTGTTGAAATCAGTTTTCAAACAAGATCCACACATTGCATTGGGTTAATATATATCAAGTTTCTTTTAATCTATAATAGTTCATCTTTTCTTCATGCCATTTTTTTGTTAAATAATCAGGTTTATTTTTGTAATACAATTTCTCACATTTTGGATTTGGCTGTTTATATCTTCATGGTGTCATTTAACATGTTTTTCTAAAATAGCTCTTTCACTAAGTATAAAATAAAATTTCAAATGATAAAAATATTGTGTTATAATTTAATTAGTGGCATTCTGTTTTCTTTCTTAGTAATATATAAATGTAATGGTGCATCTTACAATGACTCTTAGAGCTAATGAAATAGAGAAAAGGTCAATTAATTTCTCTGTGTCTCAATTTCCTCTCGGTACACGTAGAGATTAGATAATGACTTCTGAGGATCTTTCTCATTCTAAACGTCTATGCATTTGCACATATGCTGAAAAGATCCTATGAACACCAAGCCAGTGGAAACAGATCTAAGCAACTTCTTTGTCCACCTTGAAGTAAACAGCATTTCTGTGCATGTCCGTCAAACAAATCCAATGTCATAATGTTGGAGAGGAACAGAGATTTTATGAAAGATTTTGTGGGAGATGAAGAGTGTAGCATCATACACCACAAAGTGAGCCTAAAAAAATGCCGTTAGAAGTTCTTGTTCTACTCTCTCCAAGTTTTTTTTCCACCTGTGGCTACTTTCTCTATTGACGCTCGTCTTGCAGTTCTCCAGTTCATTTTATCTTTTTCTACTTCCTGGAATTTTTCTCAGATAATTCTATATCTTTATATTTTTCTTGAGGAGATAAATTTGCCTCCCTTTGTTGTCTTTGCGTTCTCAGACTCACCACACTGATCATCAAACAATCTACTCCTCTTAGAAGGCAAGGGATGGAGGGAAGTTGGAAAGTGGGAGATTTTCTTCATAATAAAAAATAATATTTTACACATACATTGATACTGAATTCATGGCCTTATGAAGCACCTACTGCATATGTGCCAGGAATTAGGCTAGACGGGAATAATGACTAACAATACCTGCTTCTTTTTCCTTGTGAGTTTATGGAGAAATTATTTACATGCCTCAGTAAAATGTTAAGATTATGTATGAAATGAAAGTCAGTGTGGAGTGATTACAAAAAAAAGATAACACTATTCACAATTTAATCCACTTTTGCAAGTCCATGGAACACTTGCCTATTCCCTTAGGGTTTCTGGGTGACAGCGCGCTGTAGTGAAGCCAGGACTCTGCTGCCAGAATTCCATCAGGAGTTACACGCTGGCTCTGTGTCCTAGTCTGAACTCAGAGCCAGGACAAGAAAACTTGGCCACAGGAAATGAGATAATGCACCCACACACTTTTCTCAGGAAAATACATTACCTAAGATGTATATTTATGCCCTAGACATTGTAACAGATACACAGTAGTTACACTCAGGTCTTCTTCTTCTTTAGTGTTACTAATTCACCATCATAATTAAGACTAAGTATACTTCTATGTGAAACATAAAAACTTTCCATTTGTCTAGGTAAAACATTCCCAAATGACGTATTTTTCTATAAAAAAGACAGCAAGGTGGCATAGAGAGTGAGGGCTGGGGTGCTATAGTTAGAAGACCTAGTTGGATTTTGGTCTTGATTTTGCCATTTAAAAGCCACATGACCTTGAACGACTCCCTTAGCCCCAGTTTACTCATTAAATGGACAAAGGGAATCTCTCTAATTCATAGGAATTTTGAGAGGACTAACTTAGATAATAGGAATGAAAAGACTTCCAAAACTATAAAGCACATGCAAACAGACTTGGTCAGTCTCCTGGGAGGGGACTGCTACTTTGAACTTTAATGCCCCCTCCTTCAAGTCAATATGCAACAAACAAGTACAGAGACTCAAAATGTAAAGAGGGAGTGACATCATTGGCTGAACTGAGTCAGAACTCAAAGTTTCAATTCAAATTGGTCAACCTGTGTACATATGGAAGAATTTCCACTGAAATGGGAATGTTTCACTGGCCCACCAACAGCTTTAGACACGATTTCCTGTTTACCTTGAGATGGACGTTGTGGTTTGTTCTTAATGATTGGAGGAAGTTCCCGTTCTCGCTGGAATGATCTCATTTAAACATAGAGCAGGATGTAAGAAAGAACAATTAACTTGTGGTTTTGATTGATGTTATATATTTTAGACACAGCTGGATAGATCTGTGAATGTAATAATTAACAATTTCTTTCATTAATTAATTTTTTCCTTCTGTGAGTAGTATTTATTGAACACCCATTATGTCCCAGGCATTGTTGTAGGGATTAGTAATAACAACAATAAAGAAAACATAGTCCTTGCTTTCAAGAAGCTGATAATTTGATTTAGTAAATAAGCAAGGAAATCAGTGATTACAGTATAATGTGATAATTCATTTTTAGAAGTTGGTGTGATCTGTTTGATATTAGATGTTTCTCAGCCCCTGCCTCTGGGGTCATTTTTAAAGGTGATACATAAGAATTATAGTGTTCAAAAAAGTATACAATAGAAGGTCTACTTTTCAGTTCAGATTCATTTATTGGTTTTCCATTCCCCAACCCTCAGCAAGAACTTACTGAGTTCTCCTTACGTGACAAACAGTATCTAACTCTTCCCATTGTCAGTTCTTTACAACATCCTTTCTCTTATCCCATATTTACAAAATTTCTCCTGGTTCAAAGAGAACATAGCCCCCAGACATACAGACACAGATTAGTTTAAATAGTTTAAACAGTTAGATAAAGAACATGGAGCATTGCATACTCACAGCCAATATTTTCTTGAGCAAATTGTAAGGAAGCCAAAACTTTCATAGAAATTGGTTGACAAGGATTCAACATTTAAAACTATAATTTGAGAAGACAGCCTGGTGGTGTAGTGGTTAAGTTCTCGCACTCTGCTTCGGTGGCCCGGGGTTCGCGGGTTCCGATCCCAGGCGTGGACCTGCGTGCTGCTTATCAAGCGGTGCTGTGGCGGTATCCCATATAAAGTAGAGGAAGATGGGCACAGATGTTAGCCCAGGGCTGATCTTCCTCACAAAAAAATAAACAAAACAAATCTATAATTTGAAAAGGTACAGGGAAAGGTGATTGCTCGGGAAGGAAATAGCCCAGAAGCAGCAATCTCAGTGTTGACAGCAGAGGACAAGAGGGACACAGAGAGTCCAGAAAAGGCAAGTGTCTTTATCTTGGTTACTCTGGGTCAGAGTTATCACCAGTTTTCTGGTGAGGAAGAACTTGAGGTTAATATCAGAACCTAATGAATATACCATATAAGTCATTTTTTTTATAGGGTTATGTGAAAAATGTAACTCTTTTTCCTGCAAATCTATTTAATCTCACTCTCTTATCCCTCATTTTCCTTGATGGTAGGAAACTTAATCTAGTCAATTTCAGATGCTCTCAGACAGCTTCCAGTGTTTTCCTGCTCTTCATGAAATCATCTAAGGTCTAGGAGCTTACACAATGTGCTGGCTTTGGGAGGACTCTGTGGCCCGTGCTGTCATCTGTTGAGATGCCCATGTTTGCGTCCACCTGGGTCCTGCCCGTTCTGGCTGCGGGCTCCTCCAGATCTCCAGACCATTTCCCAGCTAACTTCCAGGCTCTTTTGCTGCCTTGCCTTGCCACTTGCTGATGGGGCTGCAAAAGACTCCCTGGGGTGGGAGCCCACCGTGGCCCAGGCTCTTCTGCAGCCGTTCACCCCCTATTGCACCACGGAGGCAGAAAGAGGTTCGGCCAGACTGCTGCCCCAGAGCTCCAGACAGGCGGACCACACGCATCCCTCAACTCTGGGACCCCTCAGAATGTGTCCTTCCCTGGAGCTCTGCTTGAGGACGGGTGGGCACCGCCATCTTTTCCGCCTTCCCGGCTCTAAGGTCTTTAGCTAGTTTTAGGATGGGAAATGGTGATACAAACTCCTACACCTGATCACATTTGCTTTCAATTATTGCTGTCATACAGCTAGACTGTGCTTTCCAAATTAAAAATCTGAGGATGTTATGTCTTGTTTGTGCTCTGATTCTGTTCTCCTTGGGGAGATGGAGTACTTATATCTAATTTGATCATGAAGTATGGAAAAACATGTTATCATCCCTCTCCATTAAATGTAACTAACTATATATGATGAACTGGATGCTTCTCATTATAAAATGTGCATACAGTCATTCTTGAGAAATTCTGCTGTTATCCTCATAAAGTACTAGGTTTAATAATGCCTTCAGGTATTTTTACAGGTAAATACACCCACTAGGTTTCTTTCACATGCACAGTTTGAATGCCCACGATGGGTAAAACTGATAAGCACTGATCTTAGAGAATGCCATCCAATAGCTTGTCTCTGTCTAGAATAGTAACAGCTGCCTATGTGAAGAGAGCAAAGAATCATAGAAGAGGGATTATGTTAATATTTTAATTGAGGAACACAGAAAATGACTGGTCTAATTTTTTTTTTACTACTTTGAATATGGAGCTGAGAGAAATTTATAGCTGCAAGACCTAAAATGACCACTTTACAGGAAACTCCCTAAGGAAAAGGCCTGTGTATTATAGCATCACATTAATCTTTAGAGTAGAAGAACACATAATAGGCCCTTAAATTTTGTTGTGTAAATATAGCTTCAGGCTACTATATTATCTAATTGCCTATAAATTTTGTCAGATAATATTGATATTTTCCAAGTATATTCCTTTGGACATAGTCCCACGAGAAGCCAAATGACAAAAATATAAATAAAATAAAACAACAAAAGAGTTTCTTGGCAAGTAAGTTTGAGAAATAGGCTGCATATGCAGGCACATTTGAGAGAGTATTTTGAATAACATGATATCAAAATCCCTTCTCTTTTCTTTCTGTGTCCTCTCTTCCAATACGCAACTTTCTTCTTTTTCTCATTTATTAAACATTAGAATTCATTATGTTAACTTTTTCCTTTTCTGTTAGCTATAGCCGATCATCACAATGGTCATGATCTATTAAATTGGGAGGCATGGCATCAGGGCGACACGAGGAAAGCGAGATGAGCTTCATTTACCTTCAGGTGTTTTGATTGTATTACTTCTTGACTTTTTTCTTTCTTTTTTTTTGTTTTGTTCACTGAGGAAGATTTGCCCCGAGCTAACATATGTTGCCCATCTTCCTCTATTTCATATGTGAGCCACCACCACAGCATGGCCTCCGACAGATGAGTGGTGTCGGTCCACACCTGGGAACCGAACCTGGGCCGCCGAAGCAGAGCACACTGAACTTAACCACTAGGCCACCGTGGCTGGCCCGCTTCTTGACATTTTTAATAGCAGTTTTCATACAAGACAGTACTCAAGATTGAGAAAAACACATTGGAAATCCATTCAAGGTCTCAGGAGGAGTTTCTAACGTATAATACAAATGCCAACAATTAAGCAGTTTGAGGAATTTTCTTATCCGCCTTCCTATTTATTTAAAATTTATTTAAAAATTAGCCTCCCTAACTTCCTTCATGGCTATACTGGACTGCATGAAGTTGCTGTTACATAGCCATCTGTAAACTTGTTATTATTTGTTTTAGGGGTTCTACGTTAAAGGAAGGATGATACCATAAATTGTTAAAAAAAATATAGTGAACTGTGAATATAAATCATCACTTAGATTCCAATATATTTATGTATTCTATTTATATACTGCCCTATTTCTAAAACAATTTGAAGGGGTTTCTTTTTTCATATAAAGAATTTTTTTTATGAAGACCATAATGAATAGAGTGAACACAGCTGTAATTACTATTCCAGCCCGAAAGCCACTGTGATGAAGTCATGGAATTATGACCTCTTCTAAGCTTATAATTGTGTGTCAAGATATGTACAAGTTTATATTACTGCAGTGGGGTCCTCAGAAACGAATCACATTCTGGAAACATTTAAGACAAAATACGTCTTTCTGATCTGTTAATAAAGTAAACAATCTTGATTTAAGAAGAATAAATCTTATGTTAAGGACAAAAATGTCAAGCTTTGTGTAGGGTCATAACTCAGTGTTTTGTTCTCTTCAAAAATGGAAAAAAACAGCTATGCAGTTGTTTTTAATTGTTGAAATGTAAATAACTCATATTCCAAAGTTTCTTCAGGTTAAATCAGCATCATTTTAAGATATTTTTCTTTTCTTCTTTGAGTTTCTGCTGGAGCCTGAGCTTATCTCTTAGAATAGGTAGGCCTGGTTCTCTAGAATAATTGGGACACCAGTGACTGTCAACCATGGGCACAGGGAGGAAAGAAAACATTGCAGTGCCAGTAGACACCTAACACCCACCTTACAAGAGGCTGTGCCTGGAGTGAAAAGGTCCAAACCATCCAAATGTCTGCACTTGAAGACTCTGCAAAGAGGCTTTCCTTTACAGTGACGCCTGTACAGCCCATGTTTGACTGTGCGAAGTGGCAAGACAGCAATGAAAACTGTGACTTAATCTACTTGTTCAGGAAGCCAAACTTTTAAAAGAAAATAATGATTTGACCTTTCTGAGCTCTTCACCTTGTCTGAGAGACCAAAAGGAACTTGGCCGTTTCTTCTACCTTTTTTTTCTGCTTCTGCAATTTGGCATGAGTCATGAATTTGGTAACAGAATTGAAAATCTCTTTTGGCATTAGACTTATTCAGGGTAGAATGTATCCAAGGACCTGTAATTCTGAATTTTCAAGGAAAAACCCTAAATGCAGCAAATAATGTATTTTTAAGTGAACATGAAAGCACATATATTATAATTTACTTCATTGCTTATGAGTTTTAAAACATTAAAAAATTGCTTGCTAAAATAACTTGCATTTTACATGCTTATTGTAGAAAACTTGAAAATTGTAGGAAAATATAAAGAAGTAAAACAAAATCAACAATAATTCTATCATCCAAAAAGATGCCCTGTTAACCTTTTAGTGCTTTTTCTAAATATAATAACAAGCACTAAATATAAATATAATTTTCATGTATTTGACAGTTTTTCTCTGGCCGTGATAACTCTGGCAGTTAATATCAGAAAGAGGCAGGACAATCTGAAGAGTTGCTGAGGGTCTATTATAAGAAAGAATAAATAACATGGGGAACCACGTTGGCTCTGGGGAGATCTGCGTCATTTAAAACTCCTTCCAACGACCACGTGAGTGAGCTGCGGCAGCTGATTCCCCCTCCAGGTGAGCCTTCGGATGAACCCTCACCCTGGCCACAGCTTGACTGCAACCTTATGAAACACTGTGAGCCAGAGGCATCCAGCCCCCCAAATCGTGACATAACGTTTGTTGTCTTAAACCACTAAGCTTTAGGTAACTTCTTACGGAGCAATAGGTAACTAAGATGAGCATAAAGTAGTCAAATGAACTTTGGTCGTTACATAAACTCCACCACTCAGTTTGCTGTGAAATCTTGGTCAAGCCACTTAACCACTTAACTGACTCTTAGTTTCTTTATTTGGAAGGTTTGACCAAATTAATGTTTCCCAAATTTCAGTCATTCACTTAAGACTTTCTAATATTTTCCATATCTACTTACAGCCTTTACTGTTTTTTACTGAGTTCTTTGAATTGTATCATGATGCAAAATTACTTTTAAGCCAATTATGCCATTTAGCAAACATCTCTTTGGTAAATATTGCTAGTCCTCCAGTGGTTATTAGAGTCGGTAAAGGATATTTTCCTCTTCCTTCCTTCATTACCAGATGATATATTACAATGAATGAAAGTCTCAGATCTAATTCTGTCAAATGTGCAAACATTTACTGTATTTAATCAAAACTAGGATACTGTCTATTTTAAGATGCATAATAGTTCCATAGACCACTGAGAATGAAAGAAACACTGCTAATCGTAACTATAAAATGCTGTTGATTGTAAGACACATCCAATTCTAGGCATGTTAAAATGTGAGAAAAATGTGCACTTTAAGATTAAAGAAATAGGTATTAGCAACTAAGCACCAAAAGAGGTCATCCGTTCTATGCAGTACCTTTGAAGTCCCACTTCTGTCCTCAGCACACTAGCCCTAGCAAGAAAGGCTGACTCCAAAAGGGACATCATGGTGTTCTGATCACCGTGCTCTTATTATAGCATCCTTGTCGTAAGATCAGGTGCAGGGTCCCCGTGCAGTGGAAGGATGCAGGATCAACACGACTGGGGCTTTGTGGTGCCCACGCAAGGAGGTGGGGCCTGTTCAGTACTCCTACTCATCATCACTCGTGGGCTACACTCATTTAAGCCAATACAAATTATTTTTAACATACCTTACACTAATTAACAAAGCATTTGGTATACGTTTGATTAGGGACATGTTATCTTTTAAGTATAGTTCTCTTTAGATATTGAGTCCCGACCGGCCTCAAATGGTAGTCAGCCATTTCTGGAGTGTAAGTTAGAAACAGTTTGTTCAAAATGCACATCTTACTGTTTATACTGAAGCATGTTAAAATAAATTATCATATCTGCAGTATAAAAACACCTCTATTTTACCGAAGTAAATTTATCTAAGTAGGAAACCACAGATCACTGCTGTAACTGGAAAATGAGTAACAATGCTACGAACGGCAGTCACCTATGAAAATGAACAATGCATCAAAACGACACTTGGGACCATTGCCTCATTAAAGCTCAAAGCTGATGCCAGTTCTCTGTTAACAACGATTAGTAACTGACATTTTTTTTTCTTGACTTAATCAGAAGGGGAACAACTGAAAAGGGAGTCATTTCCACAGAATGCTACTCAAAGTTATTTAAAGCTCTGTTAGTGTGGCACTGGGGTCTAGGACAAGCATTTTGTGAAAAATTGGATTAGATGATTTCAGAGTCTCTGAAAAATTTAATAATCTTTGAAATGCAGTTTTTCTCATTCTTCTTTTGTAAAGCTGTGGGTAGAAATATATGTTATCTCAGAAAACAGTACATAGGTCATTGGCATCTTATGCAGATTAGTTGTGAACACTCGAACCATGACGTATTTATTTTTCTAATGAACTCATTAATAAATGAAAACATTATAGGCAATTATGTATTTTTTCCTCATGGTGCTCGTATTATGCATTTATAATATTTATATTACAGATTTTTAGGCTGTTTTAAAAATGCAAGCTCAAACCTCCTGGTTTTAGGGGGAAAAAACCGCAAATGGTTTATTTGTCTGAAAGCCTTCAGGACTGAATAAACTCTTTTGCTTTTTCTTTTCTATGTTACCTGCCAGTGATGATACAGCAGTATCTGGTACAACTTGATCCGAACACCACTTCTTTACTCCACAGGCACAGGTGCACATGCTCCAGTGGGTGAGGGCTTCCAAGGTCCCTTACAAAAGGAATCGTGGAGTTGGCTGAGCTAAAAGAGCCCACACTAATAACCAATAGTTTGGTTTTTCATCTTCTTTGAGACATGTTTGGCAGAGTGTCTGCATTCTTTATGACTTATTGCAGAAGACAACTATTCCCTATATAACTCTTACAGAAAAATGAGAAAAATTGTGTTATGGCTTTGGAGAGTGATATAAATTCCGTGCCTGGAATTTGTCACCTGTGGACAGCCTTACCTGTGCATTTCCGCCAGTGGGAAGGGGAGGTCAGGAACAGACATCACCCATTTTTTACAGTTTTCACCGTTTGTTTTAAAGCCTACTCTCAACTACACATTTTATTAGCCTGACTAAAAATTTGAGAAAGCTAACTATTCGAGTTCTTTCAAAAAAAATTCTCTAGCAGTCTAAGTGAATTTCTTTCTTACAATTTGATCAAGAACAAAAAAAGGTAAATATTGGTATTTCTATTACAGTGTTGTACCGACAACTTGAAAACGGTTTCTCGCTGAAGCCTTTCTGATCTCCTTTAGCCTTACATTGTATTACTATATCTGTTAGTATTTTATTGCATTTTAAACTTTTTTGAAGTTTAATATTGAAACTAGTTTTTTGTTTCTCTTTCACATTATGACACGTATTCCAAGGAGCGGGTTTGGTAGCACTCTAATCAAATATTAGTAACTAAAAGTAGATTGTATTAGGGACAAGATACAAGAGCACAAACGCAACCAGAAGTAAAATTAGTGGTTAACTGGCGGAGTTTCCTGTAACGATTGTCCACCCCGCTGTAGCACTCGCTCCTTCCACTCATTGATTTTCTATGCTGCCAGTCATCCATCTATCAAAACGCACACATTCTACGTCTCATGTCCACATGAGATACTATGATAGCCTAACCATCTCTGAGAGATTAGTATTGACAGCTACAATTCTCCTCAAAGGCAACAGTGTGGTTTGACAACTGCCTTTTATCCAATCTGGAGCAGTAAACCACAGTGACAATTTTGGCACCGAGGCAAGAAAGTGACAAAGAGCTTTTTGTTGTAATTTGTAAGTTTTTTCCTCCAGTATGCATCAAACCACGCCATGCAGATGGCTAAATATGGCACAGACTTTGTCTGAAGGAGAGAATGATCTTTCGTTATAGTTTTTGCTCACTCTAACAAAGCTTTTTTTTTTTTTTTTCCCCTGCAAAAGAATGTGTTTCTCATTGAGATACAGGAATGCCAAGTCTGAAATTTAAAATCCAAAACATACTGTATTATCTAAGAGCAAATAAACTTTGGAAAAAACTATCTGATGGAAAATTACTAGATTGTTTTTCTCCTCTGGTGCCTAAATATATTTTTCTTTAAACATTTATCAGTTATTTTGTAATTTTAGGGAAATTAACATTTATCTGGGAAAACTTACAGGCTATTAAAACCAGTAATGGCAAGGATGAAAACCTTGGAAATTTATACTACATGGCCATTTTAGAGACATTAATGCCGTCACAAATGTTTGAATTTCTAAATCTATGTGACTTATGTATCTCATTTTTTCACATTGAGAAAAGCAATTGGTGAACATTAGAACTATCGTATAATGTTAATCCTGTGCAGATTGTGCCAGTTTCACAACTGTACGTGCGTTCGTGGCACGCAGGGAGGTCCCTGAAACATTTTCCATGTCTAATGCTTTGTTTTTAAATTGTGCTTCCTTATAGGAACCAAGACAGAACACTGCCAGACAGCCCAACCGCAGAAGCGGTCCAAACCAGGAAGGTCCAAGACGGCGACGGCACGCCCTGCGCAAAAGGAAACGTGTGCAAAGGGCGCCGTGTGCAAGAAGGGAAGCTCTGCGCCTGCCCCAAATGCCCCGCCCAGGGCAGTGACGCCGAGAACCCCCCCTTCACATCCCGCAAGAACCCCGCTCACTTTCCCTTCGCGGAGATGATGTATTAGAGCACAGGCTGTGCCTCTTCCTTTTGTTGATAACAAATACAGTTTCCGCCCTGCTATTCCGAACACGGTCTCATTCTCTTGGCGGCAGCGGCTCCGGGCAAAAGGACCCTCTTGTGGTTCACCAGTCCCTTAGGGCTCCGTGACAGTTGGCTGTGCAAAAGCATGAATTGTTGGGTGTGTATAGTCGTATTGCATGTATATAGTTCATTTATTAGGGCACAGTAGTTGTATATTTAATGAAACGTTGTCTTAAATGGTTGCTGCCTTTCATTTCCCTTGTACTGTGACTGATGCTTGTTCTGAGGGTAACCAGTTCACTCTCAGGACAGTAGGGCCCAGCGGAGGGTGAAAGGAGACAGCACAGGGAGTGGTTAGCAACGTGGGTTCTGCATTCAAACAGCCAAGCGCTGTCTCCACTGCTCAGTTATGGGAGTCGTTTAATTTCAGTGGGCTTAGCTGTAAAATTGCATTTATAGTAGGCCTGAGTGTGACGATCAAATACATAATACAAATAACACTGTGCCTGGCAAATAGAAGGTGCACAACTAGTGATCAATTTTGTAGATTTTTAATCTTAGGGATTAAAATTGTCCAGCAGATGCTGGAGGTTGAGGATATGGTGGCTGGGATAGTGCTAGATAGACTTAATAATGATGATAATTCCAGTTGTACTGGCATGAATTCTATATATTTTTCTTTTTTCTTAGGCTGATTCACTCTTTCAGAAATACTTTATTATTTTGGCAAGATCAGAGTCAGGTATGATGATGTAGTGAGAGAGCACTGGACTCTAGAATCAGGGCATTTTGTTTCTGGTCTTGGCTTTGCCACTTATTTGCTGGAAATGAGGATGGTCTGCTGTGAGGGCTGTGGCCCACCACGTGTGGGGCTGGGGCAGGTGACCTGGTTCAGTCCTCTGTGCTGCCTCCCTTTCTCACGTCTCCTGGTCTGTATCTCCCAGAGTCAAGACAGTAGTGATACAACTTGGTAATTGAGAACATTTGATCATCAAGGCTCCCCTATTAGAACCTCTCTAAATTGATTATTGACCCTGTTTTAGGATAGATTCTTCCCTGTTGCCATCTCCACAACGGTTGTAGCAAAGTTGTGGTCAGCTGCCTGGTAGGCACCACAAAAGTGCCCCCAGCCTTTTAAACCTAGTAAATGTCACATGATACTTTCCACTCTTCCAAAGTGCCACTGTATTTTAATTTGGGCACCACAGCAGCCATTGGGAGTCAGACACTCACAGATGATGCTGAAATTATATGGTTCTCAAAAAGCAAAATGAAACAAAATTAAAAAATAAATAAACCACCTCCCTCCCTCCCTAACAATTCCGAAAGCCGTGTTGAACTCCTCAAACCTTCCTGTAAGCTTGACTCCCTCATGTCCCTCTCTCCCGGTGGGAGAAGTCCATCAGGGAGTCTGGGCTCAGCACCAAAGTTTGTCATGTACACGTCGTTTGACGATCTCTTCTTTGAGGCGTGGGAATAAATGTTGGTTTCAGGGTGCCTGCATGGTTTCTATTCACACATCCAAGGCACCCTCTGTCCTCAAGTACCTCCGAGGGGCACTCTTTACATCTTGGTGCAGCGCATGGAGCCTGTTGGGGCCTTAGCAGGGTCCCAGGCTGATAGCTGGTTGTCTTTGAACTTTCTGTGGGATTTCGTCCTCCTCTCCAATTCTTCCTCTCCACCTACATACACTTTCTAAAGCGTTAAACGTATGATTCATGCTAGTATTCTAATGTGACTGATGACGTTCACTCACTCTGGGGGAATGTCTCATTTTTGCTTAGGGCCCTTTTTGGAACATGCGATGCATTGTCTTTGCTTTCTGAAAGCCGAGTTTGCCCCCCTTCTTCTGCCACGCCACTGTTTTTGTCTTCAGTTCAGGAAGCAGGTGAGGCAGAGTAAACAAGAGCGGGCGTTGCTCCCAACAGCATTTTATAGATAGTCAACTACTTGCCAGTTAAAAGCTTGCTCTGCTTTAAAAGCCATTTTACGTCTTTTACTCTTTCTGTGATCATGAGGTTCTTGGTGAGGATAGGTTAGTTTTACGACAATTCCCGGGGGCATGGCATGACTTTTCATTCTAAGAGAAAATAAGTGAGAGTAGGGCTTGGGAGAGTATTACCTGGTTTCCTGATTTGAGGTGATTCCCAGAGGCAGTTCTGTTTACTGACACCTGGATTGCCCAGGTGCGGTGAACTTGGCATCCTTCTGGCCCAGCTTGTCCTTCTTCCTCGCTGTTAACGTCTACCCCCAAGCAGAAGACTCTGCAAGCAGATGTTCTGGCTCTGACTCTGGCCCCCCCCCACAGCTTGCCTGCTGCCTTGCGTGTTGCTCGGCACAAGTTTCTCCTGGGGCAGAGGAAGGCCAGGCCCCAACACCCGGGAGGGGCCTTTAATGACATTTGCTCTTGTTATTTTCTGCTTGATCATCATATGATTCATTTTTTCTATTGCTGCTACCCACGCCCTACCTCCCACCTCTTCCAGAAGGCCTAAAATTTTCTTTCTGCTGCTACTCAGAATCAGAGACCATATTTTATTAATCTTTAAATCTTCAGTACGCAATAGTTACTAATAAATTGTGGGTTAAGGAAGTTAATAAAATTCCTAATGTTGCTGAATATACATTTCAGATATGCCCCAGTTCTCTAAGAAAAAACAAACAAAACAAATAAGACTTTTATTAGTTCATTTATTTCCTTACTCCCATGTTCATTTTATACAGTCTTTCAGTCATCTTTACTAATGGATGAGAACAGAAACCATAAATTCGTTAATATGTGATTGAATCTCCAACCCACTGACTTTGGAATGCATTCTGTGTTTACAGGCAGATTCATGTGTATAAAGTTGGGGAGACACCACCTATAAATCAAGAGGTCTGGACATCCCCCAACTTAGGAGGAACTGGGAATATCTCCAATTCCCTCTTCCCTTTTTTTCTTCCTCCCTCTCCCCATTCTATATGTGAACATCTTGGTCTCATTCTAAAGCAAAGAATGAGCAGAAGTGCCCTCTCAGACTTTTCCTGGAAAAGAGAGGCATTTAAATGTCTGAGATTAAAGGACTTCTTTGCACAGTTTATTCAAAATAATTAGACTCAAAACCCTTTAGACAATCACTTCATGTATTGAGTGCACTACATGCCCAGGGTATTGAGAAGATAAAGACAGAGCCCGATCTTAAGATGGAGGAGGCAAACCACTACCCACAGAAAAATGTTAAATGAAAGACAGTAATAACAGCCATCTGCATGACTCAGACAATAAATGCTATGGGTCTTCAGAGGGAGAATAAATCATTTCACCTGGCAGCAAACTGGAGTGACTAATAGGTGGGACAAATTTTACCTAGGTCTGAGGTGATGGAATGATTTGTACTGGTAGAGTGAGTTAAAGATGTTCCGGATTGAGGGAATGGCCGCAACAAAGGTATAGAGGCAAGATAGCCATTTTGGTCAAGAGAACAGGACACATATGTGAGAGTAGAGACACATAAGAGAGGAGAATAGCACAGTGGTTTTACAGTGTGTTTATCTGGGTTGAATAAGCAAGGATGTGATCTGATAAAATCACTCAAATGGAAGGAATTTATAAAACAAATAGACAACTGGTATCAGAAAATCATCTAGAAAGTGATTTCAGTAAGATAAGTAGTAAAAAGTCCTTGAATAGGGTGGCACCAGAGCCAGCTTCATGGGTATGGAAACAGTGGAGTCCCACACAGGGTGTCAGTCTAGAAAGGCCCTTCCTGGTTTAAGGCTCTGTTATTCCTGTCTTGAGATTCTTAATTTTGAACAAGGAACTCCACATTTTCATTTTGCACTGGGTCCTGCAGATTATGTAGCTGATCCTGCTCTTCAACAGTGGGAATTAATGAAGGGAACATGAACAAGGGTCTGAGGAAGGAAGAAAGGATGCGACTGGTGACCAGAGGTGAGAACCCACAGGATCATAGCTGGGAGTCTCACAGCACAGGCAACGCAGGAAGAAGAGGATCGGGCTAGGGCCTTACTCTGAGCGGGTGGGCTGTTTGGAACCATTGTGTGTAAGTGTTGAAAGCCAGGGGAATTTAATAGGGGCCACAGCGTGCATGAAAAAATGGCAAAAAGTGGCAAGTTAGAAGCCGGGTAGAAGGTGAAAGAAAGCATTTGTTCTAGAAATGAGGACAGAGAAAAATGGAGAGCTAGAAATCAGCAGGACAGGCGATCTGGAGGTGGAGAAGAAAGGGAGTAGACTTGAGAGGCCCCCAAGATGCTGCCTCTGTAGTACAGGGCACCTGGGAAGTCAGGGAGAAACGCCTCTCCTGCAAGAAGGCATCCTCCAGGTTAGTCGTGGGGGACAGGCTGATCCCAGACAGGAAGCCAGAGACTGGCTGTGGCGGGGAAAGGGGCAGCCCCTTCTCTTTCTAGTCCTGTGCTTCTCAAAAGGGGGAAGAGGTTTCCCGGTTCTTAAAGCCACTGGAAAAAATGTGCTCATTCCTGAAGCATTCATTTCATCTGCAGATGTTGGGAAAATTTTACATTAAGACAAACACTGCTAAATTACGAAGTTGGAAGAAAAAGTCACATGGAAGTTCAAGATAAACCTTGAAACTTCAAAGACATTTCTGCTCGCAGCCACTTGCTCGCACCGCTCTCTCCTGCTTACCACAAACAGTTTCAGGGACTGAGTGTCACTGCTCTTGGCAAGTGGCTGTAAGTTTGAGAATCACCTGGGGAGTTTTAGAAAATTCTCTAGTCCTAGAGATTCTGAGTTAGTAGAATTTGTATTTTTGAAAAGTTTCGGAGGTGACAGACACGTGACTGTGCCAGGCCCTCCGTGTGCTCTTTTCCTTCTCTCTTCTCCCTTCCTTCTCTCCCTCCCTTCTTCCCGCCTTTCTCTCTTCTCCCTCTTTTCCTCTCTCCCTCCCTCTCTCTGGCTCTCCCTCCTTCTCAGTTTAGTTCTCTCTTTCTCCCTTCCTTCCTTCCTTCCTTCCACCCTTCCTCCCTTCCTTCTCTTTCTCCTCTTTCTATGACATTATAAATTTTGTTAATTTCAGAAAGCAGAAAATACTGGAATCTTTTCAATCCAAGTAGTTCTTCTGAATATAGCAGTTCAATTTGTATGTTAACAAATTCTGCACTGCCTTCCCGTAAGAATCTGTAATAAATCTCACCAGCTTTTGAAGATGCCCCCCTCGCTTTGGTAATTTGTAACAGAAGATCCTATCTTTCCACATCCCTTTAGTGATCTCACTGTTTACTGTTCAAGCTGTATAGTGGTAGCTGTTTATCTGCTTGTGTATACAATGGTTTATTGGAACGTTCCCTTCAAATTGGAATTATTTGCGTTTCAAAATTTATATTCACTCACTCGTTATCTATGTAAAACTCTGCATCATTGTGTATTTTATTTTGCTGTGAATACTGTATAAATAATATTTAAAGTAAGAAGAAAGATGTTTCTCTTCTTAACATATGTTTTGTCACTTTATTACTCTAAATTTTTTAAATAATGCTCTTTCCTAGCAATGATGTCCTTTGATGTGTGACACATTCTTGCTGAAATCCAGCCTATGGCAGACTGTATTTTCTAAAAAGGCCACACCGATGTATAGTCCATCCCATATGCTCTTCTTGCAATGTGACATGCCACTCTCTATCCTAAGTTGGGGATAATAGTCCCTCTTTTTGAATATGGGGGCACTTTTGAAATGTCTGGGCCAACATAGAATGCGGCAGAAATGATGCTGTGTGGCGTCTGAGACTAGATCGTAAAACATGATGTGGCTTCTTGCTTGCTTTCTCTTGGGATGTTCACCTTTGGGACCTGGCTCCCACGCTGTGAGGAAATCTGGGCAACACGGAGAGCCATGTGTAGAGCATGTAGCCATTTTAGGCTATAGCTGCAGCTAAGTTCTCAGCTGACAGCCAACATCAACTGTCAGACATATGAGTAAAAGGATCTTCACATGATTTCAGAGCCCACCTTTTAAGTCCTCTAGCTGAGGCCCTGAGTTCTTTTATGCCATTAGGTTGGGGGTAATTTTTTTACTCTATCATAGAACTGGAACAGAGTCCATTCTGTTTCTGAAAGACATTTAAGGGTAAAAACATTAGAAATAAATTATGTCTCTTTCTGGTAATGCAACACCGAGTATAACATAAGGAGGCGTTACTTAGATCACAGCCAGTTATCCCAAGGGGGTTGTTCAGATATAGCACTCCCCTTGGAGTAGCATGTGCTTACTAACTATCAAATTATAAAAATTATCTCAGGATGATCATTTCCTGCTTATTTAGAATGCTAGAACTCAAATAATTCAGAAACAAAGAATTTAGGGGAAAGAAGAACCAAGGAGATGTTCCTGTGATAAATAGTGGAATGGGCTACTGATGAAGGCAGGGTAATATACTTCTCTAAATTGTTTGAAAGTAACCACAGATTTATCTAGCCTAGTTTTATTTAGAGAGTAAACATATAGACTGGAGCAGTTTTTGAGGTCTTTTATTGCTTTATTTTCATGGCTTTGGAAGGTCCTCAATTTACCTATTACTCATGAAGAGAAAATTTTGCATTAAAGATAGAATGACTAAGTATCAATTTTGATTAATGCTCATGAACAGGGGATTAGAATCTTGCACCCAAAGGTTCAATGTCCTTCGTGTAAAATAGAGCCATACAATATGGCTTCTGTGGACTGGACTGCACTGTGTTTTCTAATTTTTTGAAAGAGCTATTATGATTGCTAGCTTAAGATTTTAAAAAATTTATAAAATTTGGAATATTATTTGTAATGTGTTTAGTTTGCTTTCTGAAGAATTTCTCAATTATTGGCGTATGCTACATATAACAGCCTGTATCCCTGAGATTGAAGCAGAATTTTGCTTTTGCGTTCTCTCCCAGCTGTAATTTTTTTGGTTTGGACTGTTTTCATATTAAGCTTTATATCTTCAAATATTTTTGCTATATAGTCAATCTGTTATCACCTTTGAGACTGTAGTACAAATGAAGAATCAAATAAGCAATTTAACAATAGCACCATATTCAGTCAGAGACCACAATTACCTTCTGGAATAAACTCCTACACTAAGAGCAAGGTTTATAGCCACTCCACAATTTACTTCCACTCATTCATTTATGAACTATATACACAGATTTCGTGATAACTCCTCAATACTCAGGTTGCCTAGTTTCCCATAGTCAATGGATGCTCAACTTGGTAATATAGAGAGTTGTACTGGTAAGCTGCTCAGAACCACTCCTTAACTCTTTCAGAGCAGAAAGAAACACAAATGGTAGACAATAAATTAAAAAAAAAAAACTCCTTTAGGAAAAATAATTTTGAAGATAAGAACAAATCACTCTCTTTGTGAGCTTGCTTTAGTTCAAATGGCTCAGTCAGGGACTGCTTCTTTCTCCCTGTCCCTTCACACACCAGGAGTGACATTCTGCCTGAGATTCAGTACGTCCCACAGGGGACTCATTATTTCCCTTCCACTGAAATAAAAACTGCTCACTCCCTGCATTTCCTGTCTCAATTATGACCCAACTGAATACCAAGTTGTCCAAGCCAGGAAGGTAAGGGAATCCTATGCCCTTCCTGTTTCTCAACCATCAATCCCATTCCTTTCCAAATCCTGCTGCCCTGTCTCTGTAATCACTTCTCACATCTGCCTCCTTCCCGTCTCTGTCTGCCACTGTCCTACCTCTGGTCCAGAGACTTGCAGGCTCTGTTATTAGTCTGTCTCTCTGTCCACTCATGCTCTCTTAGATATGTCTCCACTAGGACATCAGAGGGATTTACATAAAATGCAAGTCGGATTCTGTCAATGCACTGATTAAAACCTTTCAAAAGCTTTCTATCACCTACAAGATAAAGTAAAATCTACTCACATGGCCTGAAGGAACCTCTATAACTCTGTCTATTTCTATCTTTTCAGTATCCTCTGTGTTTTTCTTTCTTTAACCTAGTACCCAACATGGATTCTCAACTTCCTCTGGTTCCCCCGAGCACCATGAGTTTTCTGTCTTTGTGCATTTGCTCGTGAGATTGCTTCTATTGATGAACCCCCACCTTTCCTTAACCCCCAGCTCAGGCAGCACCTCTTCCAGGAAGGCTTCCCTCTGTCTGCAGCCAGCGTTTCTAATCGTGCACCTAGAAATGGCAGTGACTGCTTCTTTCATAGCACTTCCATCATTTTACTGACATTTTTTTATAGATGTTGATCTCCCCTATTAGGAGTGTTTTTAATTTTTGGAACCATGGAAAATTCTTTTTACTGCCAGCTCCTGGTACAAATACTACATATTCAGTAACTATTTGTCGACCTAAAGTAAACTGAATGAATAGCAATGTACACTCTGGTTTGAATAATCACAAGGTCCTTAACCAAATTCGTTTCCCTGAGCCTGGCTACTAGAATCTGAGCATTCAATGAATTCTTGTTTAATCTAACTGAATGGAAATATTTTAATTCTTTTTTTCCTTAAAAATAAATAATTGAATTTTATTTGTAACAAGGGGTTTTTTACTGGTTGGGCTTGGATAGTTTTAGGAAGTGAAAATAACAACTCCACACTCCCCACAACCTCTACCCATCTGTATTAGTTTCCTACAGTTGTTATAACAAATTACCACTCACTTGGTGGCTTAAAACAACACACATTTATTCTTATACAGTTCTGGAGGCCAGAAGTCTAAAATGGGTCAGCAGGGCTTTGTTCCTTCCGGAGGCTCTAGGGGAGAATTATTTCCTTGCCTTTCCAGCTCTAGGGAAGCTTGGCTTGTGGCCAAGGAGGTACATCCTCACATCTCCTCTTCTGACTCTCCCACCTCCCTCTTTTCCCTAATAAGGCCCCTCGTGATTACACTGGGCCCACCTGGATAATTGGACAATACTAAATGTTGGTGACTTTATCAAGAAATAAGAACAGTTAGACAAGTTGGTGTAGCTCCTTTGGAAACCAGTTTGGCAATACTTATAAAGTTGAAAATGTGTATACCTATGACCCAGCAATTCCATTTCTAGAGTATATTCCCTAGAGGTACTATTGTATGTTTGTTCCAGGGGTCACATATGAGACCACTCAGGTTAACATTGCCAGAGAGAGTGAAAAATAGAAACAATTCAATCAATAGAAGAGGTGAAAAACAAATTATTGTCTATTCATACAACGGAATGCTCTGCAGCAGTGAAAATGAGTTAACTACAACTGCACACATCAATACGTATGAATCTCAAAATCATACAATGCTAAGCAAAACAATGTAATAGATGAATACACGTGAAATGACCCCATTTACATAAATGACAAAATGGGCAAAACCAAATAATAGCAAGCATGAGTGCATCTGTGTCTATGTGTGGTCACATTTTTTTAAAAGCAAAGGAAGATCAAAATTTGGGATAGTAATTACCTATAATGTTACCTACAATGGAGAGAGAGGGATCCTATCGTATTAAGGATAGAAGACTTCAGGTCTATACTGGTGATAGTCTATTTTTAAAGCATGGTGGTGGAGGTACATGGACATTTATTTTTTTCTAATATTGTTTAAAATGAATATATGTTATATATGTATATATGCTTATGCATGATATATTTCACAACACAAAAGTGATTTTTTTTAAAAAAAGAAAGAACACTGGAAAAAAGCCTTAAGAACCCAGGTTCAAGTCTCAACTACACATCTAACATGTTGTTTACTTGGGCAAGTGTTTGAGTCTGAGTTTCCTCATCCATAAAGACAGGATTTGAAATAGACAATATTGAAGGAGTCCTCTGACTCAAGTTCTTGGTGGCAGTGAGATGTTCAGTCATTTTGGCCTGGCTGTGATGATGTGGAAAGGCAGGGGGTTAAGCCTCCTCCTGGGAAAGATATATTCCATTGTGATTGTCGTAGATGCTCCTAATGAACTGGGAGGCCTCCAAGTTGGTCTTCACCTTTGGACCTGTCTCAGTTACTCATATTTACTCAATATTTTCACATTGGGCCATAAGTCATTCACCACGACACGCTATTTTCTGATTCTGATTTTCCTGTGGCCTAAGAGGAATTTTGAATATATATGCTTATTCTGACCGTGGATTTATACCGATGCTAAATGGAGCTGATTTGAGAGTGATGGATTTATGAATGTGGCTAAAGGGTATATTAGGTGGTTTACTTCCAGCACTAGAGGTGTTGTGGAAGGGGCTCCCTCTGATTAATAGAAGGAATTAAAAAATTACAAAGCCCAAGGGAGAGTGTAGCTATGACATTGAAGAGTTTTTGCTTTATGGGCAAATTAATTTCTGGCACCACCTACAAGTTACAAGGCTTTGTTTATGCATGATATGTGAAAATAAACCTATATTATAAAGTGGTTTAACATGCTGTTTGGTCTTTGTGAGGCAATGTTGGAGTTCAGCTGCAAAATTATTTGGGAATGCTATTATTTAGAATAAGGAAAGCATTTTATCCTGTGATTTCAGGAAGCCTAGAAATCATCTTGCATACCATGCTGCCACTCTAAATACACAATTTAAAAAAGTTAACTGTATGTTTATGAAATATAATGCATATGACAAAGCATATCCTCCCTATTTACCTCTAAATTGTAAAATAATATGTGGAATATACATAGAAAAGTAATGGCAAGTTGGGAATATAATTTGTTTGTAGGCAATAAATAAATAACAATGATTTTTTAAAAACTGGCCTCCATTTTATAAAAAATTCATTTTGTAAAAAATCCTCCAGTCGAGCTGTTAAGCCAGAATCTCTGTTGTGGATCCTTTCAGTTATCACAATCACAGCTCAAATATTAAAAAAATGAAGTGAAGTAATGCTTCGTGAAGGTTATATATCAGTTGAGTTGTGAGCATTCTGTTCTATTTTTCCCCATAAACTAGAAGTATTAAGTGTCATGCTAACATCTGGGGCCTAAACATAAGGTTGACGGAAGCCAACTTTAATGGTTTTCCCACTCTAAAATGATGCCTAGTTTCATTCGGTGGTTAAAAAAAAAATCTGGGATGTCAAAGTAATATATGCCTCATGTTTCTAAACATTTTGTGTTTTCCCGTTGAACATAGTTTCACTGGAATTTAAGTTGTGTTTTTTTTTAATTTGGTTTATGATGACATTTTGTTTTCATGTGGTCTCGAACATTCTTTATGTCAAAGATTCAAAGCCATGAGAGCTTTCTCAATCATCTAATATAACATTTTAATTGTACATATGCAGAAAAAGAGCTCTCTTTATTCCGTAGGGTCTACCTCAGTGGAAAATGGGAAACTGCTCTAGAAGTGGGCTCAAAGGTGTGTGTTCTGGGCAGGTCATTGATAGGAAGAGGGCACAACCTGTAGGATTGATTCTATGAGGGCATACGTGTAGAACAAGATGCTTACTATTTGGGGGTTAGCTTTTCTACGTTTGAGGGAGATTGCTTCCACAAGTCCACAGTCTCCTTTCTGCTCACTGCCATAGCTGCCCTCTGAGACGTCTCTCATTTCTGATCTCCAGCATAGCCTGTTTTTTGCTTTTGCTTTTGTTTCCAGTGGGGAATGGATGCCTTCTGATTCAGTTCATCACTGTGGCCCTGTTTCTTTTAACTGTCCTGTTTGTGGTCACATTCCTTTGGTTTTCCATCACAAATTGCTATGGGGTTCAGCTATCATTTTTCGATCACATATATATAACACAGCTCAGCTGAGTGGCTGCAAGCTTTGTTTCAGGGCCAGCAACACTCCAAGAGTCTGGTTTTATTCCGTGGGTAAATTTTTTGTCTTGCTATTTGTTGTTGATGTAGTTTCTAGGTGACCCTAATGAAAATGTCCAGGAAGTTGTGTGTGATGTTGTTGACAGTTCCAATTCTAACAGCTGCTTGTTAGGATAGAGGTCTGACTTTATCTGGTGCCTGATGATCTTGTTGAGGTTTAGTACTCCACTGGCTGGATTGTGTTAGGTGCTATTCATAACAGGCACACAATTTGGTCTCTGCCTTCTGGGAGCTGATGCCATCTAATTCACAGAGCTTGAAGGGCACGGGACCACCCTTAGAATTCTCTGGAAAGCCAGAGAAGTTTTCCTTAGCACTCTCAGCTTTTGAATCATTTCCTTCTTTTTCTCCTTGGTGGCTCACACCCTAATCTTATACCTTTCATTCACACTAAGAAGGATAATGTACTCAAAACAATATAAAGGACTATCGCTACTGAAGTTATTTGAGTTTTAACACTGACCTAATCTCAAAGAAATAAGAATAAGCTGTAATACTTGAATTTAAAATATCAATGATAGAAGAATAATTTTATACGGTGGGGTCTTCTCTTCATTGCCTAGTAATGGCCACATGGCTATGGACCTTGATATGATTTCCTAATAAACAGATTCACATTATGTTAATTTGTGTATGTCCTTCTAAGTAACTCTTGTTAGAACTATTCAGTTCTCCAAGAGGAGAAGAGGTTATCAGCTGATCCATCTGTGCATTAGTAATCATGCTCAGGTAAATAACTAGACTATAAAAAAAGTTATCATGGGGCCGGCCCAGTGGCATAGTGGTTAGGTTCGTGCACTCTGCTTCGGTGGTCCAGGGTTCGCAGGTTCAGATCCCAGAATGGACCTATGCACCGCTTGTCAAACCATGCTGTGGCAGGTGTCCCACATATAAAGTAGAGGAAGATGGGCACGGATGTTAGCCCAGGGCCAATCGTCTTCAGCAAAAAGAAGAGGATTGGCAACAGATGTTAGCTCAGGGCTAATCTTCCTCACCAAAAAAAAAAAAAAAAGTTATCACAGCATCTGACTTGGGGTCAAGGTATTTTTTTCAAACTTTACTGAGACATAATTGGCATATGACATTGTGTAAGTTTAAGGTGTACAATGTGATGATTTTGTACACATATATATTGCAAAATGATTAAGGTATGCTTTTGATTATTGGTATCTTTTGGTTAAATATGGCATGTATAACTCAGGAAAGAAGATATGGAATTTTAGATTTACTTGAATCTTTTTAGGTATCGTATTGTATTAGTTATCTATTGCCCCAAATTACCCCAAAACTTAGTGACTTAAAACAACAAACATTTATTAAATCACAGTTTCTCTACATTTATTAAATCACAGTTTCTCTAAGTCAGAGATCTGAGAGCAGCTTAGCTGAGGTTCTGGTGCAGCATTCCTCATGAGTCTGCAGCCGAGCTGTCAGCTGAGGTGGCACTCATCTGAAGGTTTGCCTGGAGCCGGAGGGCCCACGTCTAGGAAGTCTCCCTCACGTGGCTTTCCTAGGAGGGTCAGTTCCTTGTCACATGGGCCTCTCAATAGGGGTCCTGAGTGTCCTTAACACATGACAGCTGCCTTCCCTCAGATGAGTGATCCCAGACAAGGAACGAGAGGTTGCTCAATGGCTTCTCTGACCTGTCATATTCTATCAGTTCTGCCACATTCTATTTCTTAGAAGTTAATCACTAAGTTCAGCCCATACTCCAAGAGAGGGGAACTAGCTCCACCTCTTGAAAAGAGGAACATAAAAGAGTTTGTGGACATACTTTAAAACCACCACACAAATTGAAACGGCAGGAGGAGGATGCTGAGGAAATCATCCAACATAATTGAGCCACTAAGGATCCAAATTTATTTTGAAAGATTTCTTTTTCTATTTCTCCTATCACGTGGGAAATATCTTCTTTTGACTTCCAGAGCTACTAATCTGTATCTGAATGCTATAGGTATATTCTTAATAAAGTCTAAGCTAAATGTTAGGGTAAGTGAACCCACAGAAACTATTTGTTTATTCTTCTCTCATTCTAGTGCATCCTATGTTAAATATGACCCTCCTGTTATCACAGAGGTTTAGCAGAGTCTTCAAATCTGGGAGCAGTGGATTTTAAGTGCTCTTTTGTTCTGAAGACCAGTACTGATATTTCCATAGGACATGCTAAAAGGAAAATTGAAAATAATCTTATGGCCCTTAGCGCATGTTACATGAAATGATAAATTCTGAGTAGAGGGATCTGGTGGACGAGGAAGATGCTTTGAAAAGGACTGTTAGCCTAGTCAGGAGGGAGCTGTTTTCCTCCAACTCGAGCTAAGTGGGGTGGGTGCCTTCTTGGAGGGAATCACTTGTGTTCAGGGGGAACTGATATCTTGCCCCTGACTGGTTGCTGGGTGACCTGCAGAAATGAGCAGGCCACCAGAGAGGAGTGGATTACCAAGTTCTTAGAAGATGTAGGTCCATTTACTCTGGTTTCAGTAGGCACTAGCCGCATGTCTGATTTTCACCTAGAAAAGTCTAAAATATGAGAGGCTGCCTGGGGTAGCTGCTGAAAATCAAGTAAGGAGATAAGACTGCAGTTGGGCAACTAGCTCCTCTAAAGGGATAGTAGGGCATGTTTCCTTGAGCCAGAGAAGGCACTGTGGAAGGAAGCCAAAACAGAGCCCTTTAGAGACGATGTCTCGTGGGACATGGTAAACCACAAGTGGAGGTTGTATGATGTGCCATTAGGAACAGGGGCTGAGGATAAGTCATGTGAAGTTATCCAGAAAAAATATTTGTAAATGGTGTAATGTTGAAGGTTTCTATGGGGAAACCAACCAAAACATCCCTTGTGTGAGAGAGCCAACATCTGGAGGTCTTTCATGTCGGAGGGTTTCCGACAACCAAGAGAGAACTACCAATGGCACCTACTAATCTAAAATAGATTTTCCCTTTTAATATTCATGCCTCTTCCATCCCCAGTCTTGGAAGAGCCAGAAGCAGCATAATGAGTCAGGGATGAAGGTGAAGAGCAATGTGGAGACATAGTGCAAAATCAAGCCATGCCCTTGCTTCCAATTACTGTGAAATTGTGAATCAAGTTAAAGTGAGGTTGGAGAGAAGAAGCTTAAAAATTGGGTGAGAAATGAATGCTTTGAGTTAGATTAAACTGGAAAGGAGATGGATAAGGAGAATATTCTAATGCCTCAAAGTAATCAGAAAGCTATGGAATCTGACTGAGATATGGCCAAGGGGTAGGGGAAGGAAAATATGACAGAAAAGGTGTGAAGACAGATATGCTAAAAAATAAAAATGTTTCCTACTTACGCTCTTCAGCCCATTCAGTAAATCGGTTACACAAGAGCTTGTTGAGCACAATATTTTTAAATCAATGTCCTCTGGCATGCTGGATCCCTTCCCAGGTGTTCATCAAATGATGATAAATGGGAGCAGTGTCCCTCTAGTCCCACTGAGCACGCATCCCGTGGCGTCTGTGGGAGGAAGTGGTAGGCTGAGAGGCTCTTGCACAGTGGTGCTGAGGGGCAAGCCGGCCGTGAGCCAGAGGGAAGAGGACTAGCGTCGCGTTGACTGACTGCCATGAGAGGCTGCACCCGCAATGCAGTGTGTGGAAGATTACCTCACTGGTCAGAAGTGAGCAGATCTGAGCAGACAGCAGTAAATAGTAACAAGTGAAGAGGCAACACCACAAATGCTTTTCTAGACACCATAAGCAATAATAATTGCACTGTGGCTGTTTCTGATTTGTTCAGGAACTGTTCAGAATCTTTTGATCCTTTCAATCATGTTACCATAAACTTCTGGCATTTGAAAGTGCACGTGGAACCACTGTTGTAGATAACAAAGAGACTGAAGTCAGATGATGTCCAAGAGGGAAGTACAGTTAAAAAACGATGATGATGGTAAACACTTAGAACCAGTTCAACATTGTTCTAAGTCTTTTAAATTGAGTGACTCATTTACTTGGATATATTTGCCTTGTCATAATATTGGCAAAGACTTTCTCAAATGTTTAATATATTTGATTTTATTTAAACAATTTTTATATTTGTTCTATGCCATGGATATCCCATTTAAACATAACTAGTTAGGATTGCCTTTTTTGTTACTAAAGAATTATCACTTTGTTTTTAGCCTTTAGAATCAGTATTTGTGATACAGTATGGCAATACAAACTAAGACTAAAAATTGTTACTGTTCAGGTTTTTTTAAAAAGTGCAATATAGGCTCATTCCACAGGGAAAAGATAGAATACTTGTTTTTCCTGCTTCAGTTTTGCATGAAGAGCTTCTTTTAAATATTTGAGAGAGACTTTTCACCCGGAGATGTCTTTTAATTTGAGGTTTGTGACTCATTTGTTTCAATTAAACATACTGTAATATCAGTATTAAATGTGCTCTTAAATGATATAGCTTTCGTTACCATATGTGGTAGTTTACTGTACATACTAATTATCTAAAACAGACATAAGTAAAACAAGATTTGTTTGCAGGAGGGAGAGAATACAGAGACTGAATGGAAACACACCTGCTTCCCTTCTCATGGCGTCTATACCAGGCCCTGTCAGCTTACTATTTCATGACTACCAGATTTATATCTTTTGAAATTATGGATATTGGATCAAGTTCTCATGTTGTAAAACACTCTAAGGTGACATTAAATGAGCATGTGATTTGAACAATTTATAATTTTCACATGGGTTTGAACCACCAAAGTAAAACTATTTCCCATAGAATGCTGTAAATTTGCTAAAATTTAACACAAACCCCCTATGGTGTAATAATACAAAGAAACTCTGTTGCTAAAAAAAGTTCTGAAATATCTTTTCTAGATTTTATTTTGAACAGTTTCTAGGGAGAAATGTCTCACAGATATGAAAGAAGTGTGTCATCAGTTCAATTTAAGGAGTTCTTTTTTTCTTTCTTAGGAAGATCGGCCCTGAGCTAACATCTGTTGCCAATCCTCCTCTTTGTGCTGAGGAAAACTGGCCCTGGGCAACATCCGTGCCCATCTTTCTCTACTTTATATGGGATGCCACCACAGCATGGCCTGACAAGCAGTGCGTCGGTGCGTGCCTGGGATCTGAACCTGCGAACCCCGGGCTGCCAGTGGAGCTCTAGAACTTAACTGCTATGCCACCAGGCTGGCTCCCTCAAGGGGTTATTTTTAAACAAGTGACTAACACGATACATTATCAGGGAAGGTTGTTATTAAAATTACAGAATCTCAGAGTTGGAACATTCTTAGATGATTTACATCCACTATGCTATGGGACTCTTTATCCGATTACTTGTAATTGATCCAGCGAGTAAAGTTATCAATTTGTAAGAGTTTTCTATTGCTGTGTAACAGATTATGACAAATTTAGTGGCTTAAAACAACACCCATGTATTATCTCACAGTTGTGCAGCTCAGAAGTCTGGGCACAGTGCGACTGGCGTCTCTGCTGGGGGTCTGGCGGGGCCGACCTCCAGCGGTTGTCCAGGGCTGCCGTTCTCCAGAGCTGCCCTCCTCATGTGGGGCTTGGGGCTCTTTTCCAGGTTCACTGGTTGTGGGCAGAGTTGATTTCCTCCTGGGTGTAGGACTGAGCCTGCTGTCTGCTGGCTGTCAGCCAGGGACAGCTCTCGGCTCCTGGAGGCCGCCCTGAGGTCTTGCCACGTGGCCGCCTCCGTCTTCAGGTCAAGAATGGAGCTTCAAATCTCTGACTTTTCCTTCTGCCATAAGCTGGAGAAAACTCTCTGCTCTTAAAGGGATTACGTGATTAGGTCATGCTCACCCAGGTAATCCCCTCTTGGCCATATCATGTTAGCATAATCACAAGGTGATATCTCATCATACTCACAGGCTCTGCTCACACTCAAGGGAGGAGACTTACATGGGTGGGGGTGGCTTTGGAGTGGGGCGTTATCCTGGAATTTCACCTGCCACACTTCTGCTAACACATTACACCAGTGACCGCCACTCGGCATTCTGCAGGACTGCCTGTATCAGGATGTCCACGTTCTGGACGGTGGGCAGGAGCTCTGGCTTGTCTGCTTATTACCATTCATTCCCACTTGATTTTATTCACGTATTCCTGGCCTTCAATTACTTTTTGGGAAGTAGACAACACTCCCTCTTCCTTACTTTTGGCTTATTGGTGCCAATATTCCAGGCTTAATGTTCTCCTGTCTCCCTCATTCCCACGCCAGAGATTTCTCCAAGGTCCGTGGCAAATGGACAAGGTCTAGTTCCATATCATTTAAAATGAAGTGCCCACATTTTCTACTTATAAGAAGATTTTTGGTTCAGAAATTTGTATAGAAACACACTAAATTGGTCCCCTTCCCTTTTTCTTGTAATGAAACTATTTGTCCCTTGATCTTTTAGGTTTCTGAGAAGAGCACGTATCTGTCATTTCCTGAAATGAGCTTGCTCAGCAATAATACCTACTCATTCCTTCTTGTTAATGCCCCCATATTTCAGTGCAAGATAACATTTTGTTTACCTATAGGCTTTGCTTCGATTTTTCACACACATTTTGTAAGAATGTGCATATTGTGGTTGGTGGAGATTGCTGTACATAAGGGGTTTATACTTATGCTCTTTTTTGGCTTATATTTATTAGAAAGACCAACTTGCCAAGGTACTTTGATGAGTTCAGACAAATGCATCTGAATATTTTCCATCAAGTGGGAGGTAGATGATCAAGCACGGATTTTCTTTTTATAGTACTTCTGACTTTTTGAATAAAATTCACATATTCCCTTTCCAATCTGGTAACCTCACATCTGTTTGTGTCCATTGGCTTTTGGCCACTGATCTGCTGTCTCCTGTAGAAGACACCCATGATTCCTCTTAAGACCAGATGATGATGAGAAACAAGCAGTTCTCAAGTGATTTTAGTCGTGGAAATAGTCAGAGCCAAAGCGTGGCCTGCTTATGTCATCCAAATTCATTGAAAAGGGGCTTAATGTTATGTTTTTTTCTGATTTGGGGGACTGAATTATTAACAGTACCTATTTATTTAGAAGAGAAAAGCTCAAGAGATTTCGACTGGAACCCCGCAAACGTACTCCCTGCCCTTTGTCATGAAAGCACCCTGACCCCTGTGCTTCAACTGTCAGTGGTTCTTTACCCCGTAAAAACTTTTATGTCGGGGCCGGCCCGGTGGCGCAAGCGGTTAAGTGCGCGCGCTCCGCCGCGGCGGCCCGGGGTTCGCTGGTTCGGATCCCGGGCGCGCACCGACGCACTGCTTGGTAAGCCATGCTGTGGCGGCGTCCCATATAAAGTGGAGGAAGATGGGCACCGATGTTAGCCCAGGGCCGTCTTCCTCAGCGAAAAAAGAGGAGGATTGGCGGATGTTAGCTCAGGGCTGATCTCCTCACAAAAAAAAAAAAAAAAAAAAAACTTTTATGTCTATGAAAATGCCCCTATGTGACTCTGCATGCTGACTGAAAAAAAATTAGGAAGAAATAAACCTAAGTTGTTGCAGAAGAGAATGCTTCAATATAAAGGCTTTTTTTCTCTCTCTGTTCATAATTTTGCCTGTAAGATTTTCTGGAAAACATCTTAGGAAATATGTAGGGTCTTAGTTATATTTATGGTAAGATGAAATATGGTGAGGTTAAAGGAGTTGTCCAGGGACCTATACAAATAGAGGGCAGATCCCAGAATCCACACTAATACTCTTGTGTTCTAGCCATTGGGCTTCTTTTCTGGTCTCTCTTTGTTCTGTCTGCCCAGGGATGACCAGAGCAGAAAGCATCCTCAATAGCCTTGTTCTGAGAACATCTTGTGTATTACCACATTTGAGGCTCCAACTGGAGCTTCGTTCACTACTGGGGGCAGCTCATTCCAGGAGACTGACCTTGTGATGGAGCCAGGAGGAGCTGGGTTAAGCTTTCCTTCAGCTGGAAGTTCCACGTTACATATTTAAAGTGTTTGGTCACTTTAGATCTTTTTTTTTTTATTTTTTTTTTATTTTTCCCCCAAAGCCCCAGTAGATAGTTGTATGTCATAGCTGCACGTCCTTCTAGTTGCTGTATGTGGGACGCGGCCTCAGCATGGCCGGAGAAGCAGTGAGTCGGTACACGCCCGGGATCTGAACCCGGGCCGCCAGCAGTGGACTGCGCGAACTCAACCGCTAAGCCACGGGGCCGACCCAGTCACTTTAGATCTTTATGCAGCAGGGGAGAAGAAGGCGATGCCTTACAGAGCTCCTAAGTATATTTCCAGTTCTGTGAGTCCAACGTGGTTGTTCTAGATTCACCCTCATGTAAATCTTTATCTGACATATCTTTATCTGACATATCTTTATCTTTGAGCTCTCAGTCTGATGGTAGAAGGATACCATGGCAACATTGTAACGTGTATTACTTGAAAGTCCAGCTATTCCAATCTGGTTATGTTTAGCTATCATGCCAAAATCAATTTATTACACTGTTTAAAGATTGCAGATTGTCCAAATCTGGCAACTATGAAAATAAAGCATTAGCCAAAAAACAAAGTTTGTGTATTTAGATACTAATCTCTCTCTCATACTTTTTGTTTCTCTTCCTCATTTGTTTCTCTCTTAATTTATTATCTGTTGGTTTATGGTCTGTAGAGCCCCCAGTCTATGACTCTCTCAGTCACCATTTTTATCTGAACTCCATACATTTCTTCTAACTCTGTGATGGCAAATCCCTGGTGCTTACATTACTCCCTTTTCTCTTATACCTATGACAGACATCATTAAACAACGACAATACTCCCTCCTATTGAGCTATGGATTTGGCCTCAGAATCCTTCTCAACACAGCACTTGAAGCACTATCAGTCTTATAGAACTGGGTCACAAGCTTTAACCTGTTTGCTATTCCTGCTCCTTCAGCATTCTGAAACACTGTCAAGTTAGAAGGGAAAGAAAGAAATGAGAAATAAAAAATGAACTCAATTCAATAAAATGTTGTTAACTTAAGATATGATAGCCACTGATTGATGAAAAACATTAAAATGTTTTAGAAAAAATTTTTGTATTGGATGTTTGTACTAAACAACCTCTAACAGTAGGCCATTCTACCGTTGCTTGAATATTTCCAGATATAATTAATTTACCTTTTAATGAAATAATGTATTCTGTATTTGAAGACTCTGAAGTTTAGAAAGAGTTTCCTTATATTGCACTGAAATTGCTTTCCTTATAACTCCACCTATTTTCCTTGCATTTCTTCACTGGCAAAAAGGTCAATTTTTAAAATATTTTTTCTTTTTATATTAAGATAAAATTTACTGAAGATAAAATATATACATCTTAAGTGTTTAGTTGGTGAGTTCTGAAAATCGGGTGTACCAATGTAACCATCACCTGATACAAGATATAGGACATTTCTATCACTCCAGAAAGCTCCCTCACACCTATTTTGAGTCAACTCCCTGACTCTCACCCCCTACAGAGAAACACTCTCTCATTTCTGTCACCATAGATTAATGTACTAGTCAAGGTTCTCCAGAGAAACAGAAGCAATAAAATATATAGAGATATATATAAGAGGAGATTTATTATAAGAATTGGATCACATGGTTTTGGAGACCAAGAGGTTCCAAGATCTGTTATCTGCAAGTTGGAGAACCAGGAAAGCTTGTTGTGTAATTCAGACCAATCTGGAAGGCCAGAGAATCAGGGAGCTGATGGTGTAAGTCCTGATATGAGTCTGAAAGCCCAACAACCAGGAATGCTAATATTGGAGGGCAGGAGAAGATGGATACCTCTGCTCGAGCAGAGAGGGTGAATTTGCCCTCTCTCCCCTTTTTGTTCTCCACAGAGTGGATGATGCCCACTCCCGTCAGTGAGGGTGGTCCTCTTTACTTAGTGTATTGACTCAGGGACACCCCCACAGACACACCCAGAAGTAATGTTTCACCAGCTCTCTGGGCATCCCTTAGACCAGTCAAGTTGTTAAATAAAATTAACCATCACAATTAGTTTTTGTGATAATCGTATAAATGGAGTTACACGGTATGTATTCTTTTTGTCTGCTTCTTTTTTCTTTCTTTCTCAGCATAATGTTTTTGAGATTAATTCCTGTTGTTACATGAATCAATACTTTATTGCACGGGCCGGCCCTGTGGTATAGCGGTTAAGTGCGCACGATCCGCTGCTGGTGGCCTGGCTTTGGATCCGAGTGCGCACCGATGCAGCGCTTGTCAGGCCATGCTGTGGCGGCATCCCACATAAAGTAGAGGAAGATGGGCACGGATGTTAGCCCAGGGCCAGTCTTTCTCAGCAAAAAGAGGAGGATTGGCATGGATGTTAGCTCAGGGCTGATCTTACACACACACACACACACACACACACACACACAAATACTTTATTCCATTTTATTTCTGAGTAGCATTCCATCCCATGATTACCTTAATTTGTCTATCCATTTTTCTACTGATGGACATTTGGATTCTTAACAGTTTGGGCAACTATGAATCAGGCTGCTACGAATATTTACATAAAAACTTTTATGGATATTTGTTTTCATTGCTTTTGGGTAAATACTTAGGAATAGAATTGTTGGGTCAGAAGATACATTCATGTTTAACTTTATAAGAAATTGCCAAACGATTTTCCAGAGTGCTTATACCATTTTGCACTCCCACCAGCAATTTCTGAGAGTTCCAGTTGCTCCACTTCCTTTCCAGTCATTGAAGTGTAGCCATGCTGGTGGGTGTGAAACTGTATCTCGTTGTGATTTCAATATGCATTTTCCTGATGACTATGTATTTTTTCTTTTAACAGATTGATGAAATTATTAGCCCTTTAAAATGAATTTAAATTTCCCAAATCATTTTTACCTAAACTAGTACTAATCCAAATCTCCCCTACTTGGACAATTAAATATTTGAAATAAAGTGTAAAACAGTAAATTTATCTTTATACCACTAGATATTATCTATGATTTTCACCTGTTAAGGTAATTTATTTTGTTATTGTATTAGCTTTCAAACTTCGCTTTAGATCTCCAGCTAATTGAGGACAAAGTTCTTGAAATACCTGGCTTTATGTCTGTCTGCACCACTCCTTCATATCAAAGAACAAAGTAATCCTGTGCTTTTTCATGAGAAGAGACATTCTAAATTAATATTGATCCTTCAATTGATTGATTGTTCAAGCTGCTTATAAAACTGCTGAATTTTCCTCTCAATCCACATGACTCTATCTCTTTGGTGAAAAGATCCTGAGGGATTTGACAGGTGACTGGCGAGCTTTATAATCTGCTATGCTATGTGAGTATGTTAATCGAACATCCTAACAATGCTATGAAGGTAGAGACAATTTAAGATAATAACTCCTAATTATCGCAAAGCAGTGATGTAATGAAAAGATCACTAGACTTAGAATCTTAGGTATTTCACTTTCTAGCTGGATTTCCAGGAAAAGTCACTACATTTCCCTGTATTCTAGGTTTCACACTTGTTAAATGGAGGTGATGTTATCTATTTTGTCTGCACCATAGTGTTGTTGTGATGATCATACTAGATGAAGTGTGAGAAATATTTTATAACTGTAAAGAGTCATACCTGTGTAAGGTATCAAATGCTTTTATTTTTGTATCCCTAGTGTGTAGCATAGTGTTTGTACATAGTATGTGTTAAATAAAATGTTTATTAAATGAATGAATGGATGAAGAATATCCCGAAGTTATCTGTGTAACAAATGATTCCAGAAATTGTTAAAGACCATTATTGATAAATAAATGACAAGCAATAGGATATATTAGAGTATATGAGGAAGCCATTTGACGTAAAACTAATTTGGCCTGATCTTGTTTTTCCAAAAGGGCCTGACATGGCCATTGAGCATGCATTGTATATCTACTTTAAGCATTTATTATGTCCCAAAGGCGAGATCAATACTTTTTAAGATAAAGATGTAACTTCTCCCACATCGGCATTTCCGTAAGGATAAGCATCTCTCCCTAGGCTAGGGATTGATTGCCGACCTGCTGTGACCACCCAGCTCCAGACCACATGCCTGCTGTCTGCTGTGTTCTTCAATTGCTGTGTGAATTGCTGTGCCAGCTAGGCAGGCTAGGCAATCTCATGACTGTGGTAAAAGGGACATTCCAATTATATGTGATATATGCTCTTTGATGGTATATAACTGCTCTGTACACCCCACTTCTTTGGTGCCCTTCCTTCCTTGGGGAAGGAAGGCCCTGTGCTAGTCCTCAGAGCTGGCTCATAATAAACTCACCCCAATATTGATTTATAGATTGGTTATGGATTATTTGCCTCGACGTTATCAAAATTAATACTACCTTCAGACTGCACATTTCATTTTTATGAAAGTCACACTTGTTATTTGCTATCTTCTGGCATCCCTCATGTTCTCCATGACTGCCATTGATAGATCCCATCAAGTCTGAGATCACACAAGCAGATACTTTCAGGAGCCTAATGGCGAGTCATCCATGCCAGGAATTCCATTTTGTTCGAGTATCATGGGCTTGTCTTCCTACTCTGTGATGTTGAATTTACCTTTCTTTTTAAGACTATTTTCTTACTGAAGAATATTCAAGCAAAATTCCTATTTTTCTTGCTTCTTCTTGAGTTCCTGCTCATTGCCATTTGTTACCTTTTACCAACATCATTAAGTAGTGATTTAAATTCCTTTGTTTGTTAGTTCCTTCCCTAAGCATTTAAGTGTTTGACTTGAAAGTTTTAAATTCTGCTATCTCATATTACCCCCGAACCCTCGGCTGTCTCTTGTCTCCTCCAGCAGCAGTTGGTGTAGCCGACCTCACCCTCTCCTCTAAACTCGTTCCTCTCCTACGTCTCTGCTCCTCTCAGTCTCCTGGGTGGCCTCCTTCTCATCTCCCTGTTTTCTAAATGGTGAATACACTGGGGCTTAGCCTGGGGGCCTCTTCACTTTCTATCTGTACTGACTAGCTGGTCATGTCCTCTGATAACAACTTTTAAAAGTATCTGTATTCCAAGATCTCCCAAATTTATATCTCCAGTGTGGACTTCTCACCTAGACTCCAGACTCCCGTACCATTGCTTCCTTCATGTTACCATGCGGATATTTACTAGGAGTCTTGGATTTTCGCATATTTGATATCAACCCCCTGATCTTCCTTTTAAAATCTACTTTTGCTGCTCTTTTCCATCTCAGTAAAGAGCACTTCTTCCCTTCAGTTTCTCAGTCCAAAATCCATAGTCCCTCTTGACCCCTCTCTTTCCCTCCATCCGGTACCCCTACTGTCAGTAAGTTCTATTGGCTCTACCTTCAAAATAAACACATTCAGAATCTGAACACTCTCCATTTCCTCCAACACTGCTACTTGGTCCAAGCCACCATTATTTCTTGCATAGATTATTACAAAACTCTTTTAATTGGTCTTCCTGATTCTTTTCTCACCCTGCGGTGTCTGTGCTCAATGTGTAAGTCTGTCAGAACTTGTCAGACAACATCGCTCCTCTACTCAATGTCCTCCAGTGGCATCCATCTCATTCAGTCAAAGTCACAGTCATTACAGTTTTCAACAAACCCCTAAGGGAAGTTTCACCCACCTATATCATATCTATGACTCACCTCTTTCTTTCTCTCTCTCTCTATTTTTTCTTTCCAGCTGCAATGTCCTCCTTGCTCTTTGGTATTCACTCACTTCAAGAATTTGCACTTAGTGTTTCCTATGCCACAGCTATCTACAGGGCTCGCTCTCTGATCTCTCAAATATGTGCCCGAATGTCACCTCAGTGAGACCTTCCCCAACCATTCTGCTGAAAAGTATCATTTTCCCTCCTTCCCGCCCCAAGCCAGCACAACCCTTCTCATCTTTTACTTTTATTTTCCTCCATAACAGTGAACACCAATGGACTAAATATTCATTTTTGTGTGTGTGTGTGTGTGTGAGGAGTATCAGCCCTGAGCTAACATCTGCCAATCCTCCTCTTTTTGCTGAGGAAGACTGGCCCTGGGCTAACATCTGTGCCTATCTTCCTCCACTTTATATGGGACACCGCCACAGCATGGCTTGACAAGCGGTGCGTCAGTGCATGCCTGGGATCTGAACCACCAAACCCGGGCCGCCACAGCCAGCCCACGCACTTAACCGCTTGCGCAACCGGGCTGGCCCCTAGATATTCATTTTTATTATTTATTTATTGTCTATCTCCCATTCAAATGTAAGTACCGTGATAATAATAATTTTTGTCTGCTCTGTTTATGGCTGTAAACAGTGCTGGGCACATAGTCTACTATACTCAACAAATATTTCTTTATACATTTGTTTATATGGATGAATGAATGCACTCTTGCTATTTAGTGTCTTAAAGGTGGAAAGAGATCTTAGAGGCCAATTGATACAACTTTCTATTGGGATTTCTTCATTGGCATATGCAAATTTCCTTATTCAAATGCTATATCTCCCCAACTATATTGTAAACTTTTGGGGGATAGAGGCCTTGTGTGGCAATCTTTATATTACCTACACTATCTTAGGGCAAGAGGTTCTTAATACATATATTTAAAATAAATGAATAGGTATAAGGCATATAGAAAGTGCTTTTATTGTGTTACATTTTATATGATTTTTTTCTAACCATTTATATTCATTAGGATTTGGGAGCAGAGTATACCTGCAATTATGTTTCTAAAAGTCCAAACTATAATACATGTACATACCTGGTTTCCATTATATTTTATTGTACTTTCCATTATAGTTTTGAAATATTAATTCACAAGTCTCAATGATATTCTAAATAAATTAAAAATATAAAAATTCTCCTTTTTTTGTAACAGCATAAACAAGGAATATTCCATAAGACAGATTTATATATCCCTATATCATAATCTTCATCCCTTATTTTATATGTCTTTAAGTAACTTTAGAAAAGAGAAAGAACTTTTTACATTCACATATGTGCACACACACACATGGGAAAATAAGGGTCTTTGAAACAAATGTTGAAAAAAGTTGAAGAACTGCAAAATCAGTTCTAATCCAGGGTCCAGCCAAATGTCATTTAAAAACAATAGTATAATAATTTATACACTTAATTATTCCCCTAATAATATGAAAAGAACTTATGGGAAATTGCTAACTTAATGAAAAGGAGATCTGTTCTGTGTCAAGTAAAAGTTCTTTTCAATAAAGTTGAAATATGTATGTTAAATGCACATAAAATTAATTCAACATCCTAAAATAGAATGACATTCTATTCACAAGATGTGAAAATTAGAATGAGTTCAAAAAGTCAGCCTGTGGATGTAGAAGTGAATAAAGCAAAGGATGAGTTTCTGCATTGCTGCGTGAGCCTCCTGTGGGCAGCACAGGCCTGGCCTCACGCAGAGTGAGGGCAGTGACCCGCCTCTGCCATTTCCCGCATTGCTCTGGGCACCACCACTTCTCGGAAAGTATTTGTAGCACGAATAAATAAATACAAAAAACGTTGTAGAGTCTGATATCCAGAGGATTGTGAGTTTTCCAAGCTCATACAGACATATAGAGAATTTGCTGTAACTAGCACTTAAGCTCTCCTGATTTGAATGGTGAATAAAATCATTTTAGTTACATGAATAATAAGATGTTTTAATTCAAGTTGTTATAGTTCCAATGAATTTAACAAATTCATTTTAAAACACATATAAATAACAACTCCTGAAATGCAAAATCTCCCTGTTTTTATTGAATGTGCATAAAAATTTCCAGATTAAAATAAAATATAAGATTAAAATTTACATATGTAATTTTAATAGAAAAATAGAATTTAACTTTTTTGACTTTTGATACAAATAAACTGTTTACAATAGAAATTGCAACTTCAAATTTTAATCCTGATTTTTCTCCAGAATTTGAGTTAAAGTGTTTTGAAAAAAAAAATCTTAATCAATTATATGAATTTGATTTGAAAATTGATCATGTATGAATAAATCACTTCCTTTATCTTAATTATTTTTTTTTATTGTGGTAACATTGGTTTATAATATTATATAAATTTCAGGTATACATCATTATATTTCAATTTCTGCATAGCCTACGTCATGTTCACCACCCAAAGATTAATTACAATCCATCACCATACAGGTGTGCCTAATCATCCCTTTCACCCTCCTCCCTCCCTCCTTCCCCTCTGGTAACCACCAATCCAATCTCTGTCTCTATGTGATTGTTTGTTGTTTTTATCTTCTACTAATAAGTGAAATCATGTGATATTTGACTTTCTCCTTCTGACTTCTTTTGCTTAGCATAGTAGCCTCAAAGTCCATCCGTGTTGTCACAAATGGCTGGATTTCATCATTTCTTATGGCTGAGTAGTATTCCATTGTGTATATATACCACATCTTGTTCATCCATTTGTCCCTTGATGGGCACTTAGGTTGCTTCCAAGTCCTTCCACATCCTCTCCAACACTTGTTGTTTCTTGTCTTGTTAATTATAGCCATTCTGATGGGAATGAGCTGATATCTCATTTAGTTGTGATTTGCATTTCCATGGTAGTTAATGATGGTAAACATCTTTTCACATGCCTGTTGGCCATCTGTTATCTTCTTCAGAGAAATATCTATTCAGGCCTTTTGCCCATTTTTTAATTGGGTTATTAGTTTTGTTGTTGTTGAGATGACTGTGTTCTTTATATATATTGGATATTAACCCTTTATCAGATATATGGTTTGCAAATATCTTCTCCCAATTGTTAGGTTGTCTTTTCATTTTGTTGATGGTTTCCTTTGCTATGCAGAAGATTTTAGTTTTATGTAGCCCCATTTGATTATTTTTTCTATTGTTTCCCTTGCCTGGTCAGACACAGTACTTGAAAATATGTTGCTAAGACTGATGTTGAAGAGTGTACTGCCTATGTTTTCTTCTAGAAGTTTTATGGTTTCAGGTCTTACATTCAAGTCTTTAATCCATTTTGAGTTGATTTTTGTGTCTGGTGTAAGATAATGGTCTACTTTCATTCTTTTGCATGTGGCTGTCCAGTTTTCCCAACATTTCTCCATTGTGTGTTCTTGGCTCCCTTGTCGAAAATTAGCTGTCCATAGATGTGTGGGTTTATTTCTGGGCTGTCAATTCTGTTCAATTGACCTGTGTGTCTGTTTTCGTGCCAGTACCATGCTCTTTTAATTACTACACCTTTCTAGGATATTTTGAAATAAGGGAGTGTGATGCCTCCAGCTTTGTTCTTTTTTCTCAGGACTCCTTTGGCTATTCGGGGTCTTTTGTTGTTCCATATAAATTTTATGATTCTTTGTACTATTTCTCTGAAAAATGTCCTTGGGACTTTGATAGGGATTGCATTGAGTCTTTAGATTGCTTTAGAAAGTATGGACATTTTAACTATGTTAATTCTTCCAATCCAACAGCACAGAATTTCTTTCCATTTCTTTGTGTCTTCTTAAATTTCTTTCAACAACGTTTTATAGTTTTCAGTGTACAAATGTTGCACCACTTTGGTTAAGTTTATTCCTAGGTATTTTATTCTTTTTGTTACAATTGTAAATGGGATTGTTTTCTTAATTTCTCTTTCTGCCACTTTGTTGTTAGTGTGTAGAAACACAACTGATTTTTGCATGTTGATTTTGTATCCTGCAACTTTACTGTATTCATTTATTATTTCTAAAGTTTTTGGTGGATTCTTTAGTTTTTTCTATATATAAAATCATGTCATCTGCAAATAGTGACAGTTTCACTTCTTCCTTTCCAGTTTGGATCCCTTTATTTCTTTTTCGTGCCTGATTGCTCTTGCTGGGACTTCCAATACTATGTTAAATAGGAGTGGTGACAGTGGGCATCCTTGTCTGGCTCCTGTTCTTAGAGGGATAGCTTTCAGGTTTTCTCCATTGAGAATGACGGTAGCTGTGGGTTTGTCATATATGGCCTTTATTATGTTGAGATACTTTCCTTCTATTCCCATTTTATTCAGAGTTTTTATCATAAATGGATTCTGTATCTTGTCAAATACTTTCTCTGCAACTATTGAGATGATCATGTGATTTTTATTCTTCATATCGTTAATGTGGTTTATAACATTGATTGATTTGCAGATGTTGAACCAGCCCTGCATCCCTGGAATAAATCCCACTTGATCGTGGTGTATGATTTTTTTATCTATGGTTGTATTCAATTTGCTAGTATTTTGTTGAGGATTTTTCATCAATGTTCATTAGTGATATTGGCCTGTAATTTTCTTTCTTTGTGTTTTCCTTGTCTGATTTTGGTACCAGGGTAATGTTGACTTTGTAGAACGAGTAAGGAAGCTTTCTCTCTTCTTCACTTTTTTGGAAGAGTTTGAGAAGGATAAGTATTCAGTCTTCTTTGAATGTTTGGTAGAATTCACTAGGGAAGCTGTCTGGTCCTGGACTTTTATTTTTTGGGAGGTTTTTGATTACTGTTTTGATCTCCTTACTGATGATTGATCTATTCAAATTGTCTATTTCTTCTTGATTCAGTTTTAGAAGGTTGTATGATTCTAAGAAGTTATTCATTTCTTCTAGATTATCCAATTTGTTGGTATATAGCTTTTCATAGTATTCTCTTATAATCTTTCGTATTTCTGAGGTGCCCATTGTAATTTCTCCTCTTCCATTTCTGTTGTTATGTATTTGAGACTTCTCACTTTTTTTCTTGGTGAGTCTAGCTATAAGTTTGTCAATTTTGTTTATCTTTTCAAAGAACCGGCTGTTGGTTTCATTGCTTCTTCTATTGTTTTTTAAGTCTCTATTTCATTTATTTCTGCTCTTATTTTTATTATTTCCCTCCTTCCACTGATTTTCAGCTTTGTTTATTCTTCTTTTTCCAGTTCCTTTAGGTACACTGTTAGATTGTTTATTTGAGATTTTTCTTATTTGTTGAGGTAAGCTGGTATTGTTAGTAACTTCCCTCTTAGAACCACTTTTGCTGTATCCCATAAATTCTGGCATGTTGTATTTTCATTTTCATTTGTCTCCATTTTTTGATTTCTCCTTTGATTTCTTCATTGACCCAATTGTTGTTCAGTAGCATTTTGTTTAATCTCCACATATTTGTGACATTTCTGATTTTATTCCTGTAGTTGATGTCTACTTTCATACTTTCCTGTGATCAGGAAAGATGTTTGGTATTATTTCAGTCTTCTTAAATTTATCGAGACTTGTTTTGTGGCCTAAAATGTGATCAATCCTAGAGTATGTGCCATGTGTATTTGAGAAGAATGTGTATTCTTCAGGTTTTGGATGGAACGTTCCTTATATATCTACTAAGTCTACCTGGTCTAGGTGTCATTTAAGGCCAATGTTTCCTTATTGATCTTCTGTTTGGATGATCTATCCATTGGGGTAAGTGGAGAGATAAAGTCTCCTACTATTATTGTGTTACTGTCTATTTCTCCTTTTATGTCTGTTAATAATTGCTTTATATATGTAGGTGCTCCTATGTTGGGTGCACCGATATTTACAAATATTATATCCTCTTGTTGTTTTGTTCCCTTTATCATTAAGTAGTGCCCTTCTTTGTCTCTTGTTACAGTTTTTGTGTTAAAGTCTATTTTGTCTGATATAAGTATTGCTACCCCAGCTGTCTTTTCATTGCCATTTGCATGGAGAATGTTTTTCCATCCCTTCACTTTCAGTTTGTGAGTGTCTTTAGGTCTGAAGTGTGTCTCTTGTATGCAGCATATCTTTAGGTCTTGTTTTTTTATTCTATCAGCCACCCTATGCCTTTTGATTACAGCTCGTAGTCCATTGACATTTAAAGTAGCTATTGATAAGTATGTACTTATTGCCTTATTTTTTACTTTTTTTCTGGGTATTTTAGTAGCTCTTCTCTGTTCCTTTCTTCTTCTCTTGCTCTCTTCCCTTGCAGTTTGATGATTTTCTTTAGTAGTATATTTGGGCTCCTTTTTCTTAGTTTTTTGTGTGTTTATTATAGGTTTCTGGTTTGTGATTACCATGAGGTTCATGTATAATAACCTGCATATATAGCAATCTATATTAAGTTGAAGGTCTCTTTAGTGTGACCTCTTTCTATAGGCTCTAGTCTTTTACTCCCCTCCTCCCATATTTTATGTTTTTGATATCATATCTAACCTCTTGTTTGTGCATTTGTGTCTGTTACCCTCTTATCATGGAAATAGATAATTTTTTCCTATTTGTGGTCTTCTCTTTCCCCCTTAAATAAGTCCCTTTAGCATTTCTTGTAGGACTGGTTTCTTGGTGATAAACTCCTTTACTTTTTCCTTGTCTGGGAAACTCTTTATCTCTCCTTCCATTCTGAATGATAACCTTGCCAGGTCAAGCTGTAGGTTTTTTCCTTTTAGCCCTTTAAATATATCATACCACTCCCTTCTAGCCTGTAAGGTTTCTGCTGAGAAGTCAGCTGATAGCCTTATGGGGTTTCTTTGTATGTAACTTGTTGCCTTTCTCTTGTGGCTTTTAGGGTTCTCTCTTTATCTTTAATTCTGGACATTTTAATTATGGTGTGTCTTGGTGTGGGCCTCTTTGGTTTTATCTTGTTCGGTGCTCTCTGTGCTTCCTGTACCCGGATGTCTATTTCCTTCCTTAAGTTGGGAAAGTTTTCAGCTATTATTTCTTCAAATAGATACTTTGCTCCTTTGTCTTCCTCTTCTCCTTCTGGGACACCTATACATGGATGTTAGTGCACTTGATGTTGTCCCAGAGGTCCCTTAGACTGTCCTTGTTCTTTTAAATTCTTTTTTCTTTTATCTGTTCAGCTTGGGTGATTTCCTCTAGTCTTTTGTCCAGCTCACTGATCCATTCTTCTGCATCCTCTACTCTGCTTTTGAGTCCCTCTAGTGAATTTTTCATTTCCAGTATTGTATTCTTCATTTCTGATTGGTTCTGTTTTATATTTTCCATTTCTTGGTTGAAGTTCTCACTGTGTTCATCCATTCTTCTCCCAAGATCAGTGAGCATCCTTATACTCCTTGTTTGAACTCTCTGTCAGGTAGATTGCTCATTTCTTTTTCGTTTATTTCCTTTTCTTGGGTTTTGTCCTATCCCCTTACTTGGAACGTATTCCTTTGCCTCCTCATTTGCCTGTTTCTCTGTGCTTGTATTTATGTATTAGGTAGGTCAGCTACATCCCCTGATGTTAGAGAGGTAAGTGATGCCTTATGAGGCCCAGCAGTGTGCTTCCCTCTCGTCATCAGTTTCAAATGTTCCTGGAGTGACCTCTGTGTGAGCTACATGTGTCCTTCTGTTGTGGCAGGGCAGCTCTTGCTGTAGGTGCCCAGGGAGGCTAAGCTGTCCCCCTGGCAAGCTGGTTGTAATGCTCAGCTGTGTGTGGCTACTATGGACCCTTCCTTCTCTTTATCAGGTGTGGTGGCCCCAGCACAGTTGGCTGGAAGGTCTAATAGCACATTCCTGTTGTGTTTTTTCTGTTAAGTGAGTAGGCCCCCAGCATGGCTGGTTGCTAGGCTCAGGGGCTTACAATTGCTGTAATCCTCCTGCCTGCAGTGCTCTTGTCAGCTCTCTGAGGATTGCAGCTAAGTGGGGCTGGCCCCAGAGATGGGAGCACCCAATTGTTTCAGGCTTTGGAATGTGGGGCTGATCCCCTATGTGGCTGTTTGAGAAGCACATGTCTTCTGTAGTTGATAAACCTCACTGCCCACAGGGCGACACACAGTGTCAACACAGTCCTGTTCCATGCACATGCCCTGACCCCCTGGAGCAGACCCAGTCACACCACGGCAGAGGCCCCACATGCTCCACCAATGCTCCACACTCTCCAACCACTCCTCATGCACTCCCTGCCCTGTGGAGGTGGACCCACTCTCCTGGCTGCAGAGAATCCAGGCACCTAGACTATTCAGGTCCAAAAGTTGCCCAAGGGCTTGTTTTTGGGTGGGATCAGTCCCTAGGGTGGGCTGCTTGCCTTTGCTGAGCTGGGTTAAATTGGTGCTCTACTGGGAGGGGCAGACCCTGGGCTAGCAGGTCCCAGGGAGAACCTAATGGTGTCTGCCAGTGTCTGTGTCACTGCACCCACACCAGGTCACAACAACAGCTGCTGCCAGTGTCCCAGTCCCTGGAGAGGTGTCACTTCTCACCAAGATGCACTCAGAGCCTATCAGTTTAGTCTCTTTTCTCCAAAGGATTGTGCATCTTTCTTTCTGGTGATTTTAGGTTGCTTTCTGAAACAGGTGAATTTGTGTATGGGCCCTTTAAGAGCTGGCTTTTGTTTTTTTTTCCTTATGTCCGATAGCTTTTCTGGGGATATTCTCCATTGTTATTAGTAGCCAGGAAGGCCAGATATTATGACACTTGTCTCGGTTGTGCTGGGTCCAAAAAATGCTTATAGTGGGAATGCTCCCTGGCTCAAGTCCTCACTCCTCCAGGGAAGGCTGCATACCTTTGGATTGCTCCCAGATGGCTGGGAAGCACTGTGGCTTACAAAGATGGCTTTTTTTCTCTCCAGAAGGGAATTTCTGCCTCTTCCATCTCAGTCAGGACTGTAGCATGTTGCAGGGGTTCCTCTTATCCAGTTTTCAGTTTTCTCTCATGGGTAATTGTTCCAAGAGTAGTTGTAAATCCATTGTGTCTGTGGGAAGAGGTGAGTTCAGAGTCTACCTACACTACCATCTTGACACCAATCCTCTAAATCACTTCCTTGAGTGTGAATTGTCTTTATTTGTGGAAGTTTTAATATAAATTTTAGAAAACAGTTAATCATAATTATTAAAAGACATTCTAATGTGTGAAATATACATTTCAGAGTTTAATTTCATAACTTCTTAGTAAAGAAAATCATAAAGACTCTGTAGTTGATTTTAGAAATTCAGTAATCCTTATGGGCATCTTTTTCAAGCAAGACATGTCTAATTCTATTCCTAGGAAGTTCCTAGTTTTTGCTACAATAAATTTCCAGAACTGCTTCTTCAACAAAATTTTTCCTATAGAATTAGTGTTATAACTGGAATTATTATTTCTGACTATAGACTTGACATGAAATAATTCAAAAAATGCATATTTGTGATAATCACATAGTGAAACAGAGAAGTGATTATGTACTTTCATATATTTAAGAATCACAAACTATGCACCATTTCTATTGGATGATCATTAATGTATGTACATGTGCAAAGGGCTATCAGTTACAGAGCTGCAAGAACTCTGAGGGTATGTGGAGAAAAACTCTTCTAGCCACATTTTCCCTGAAACTAATTTCTAGTAATAATAACCATTAAACCTTTTTATTGCCAAAAATTTGATTTGCATTTTTGGAAATGAAAAGGAGTGAGGTGTGATTGTGTGGGGTTTGGATACTTGGACATTTGGACATTGCAAATCTTTAATAAAGATGAGCATGGGCCTTAAATGATTCCATCCTTTTTCCTTGCTCTTTATTTCTCCCTAACCAATAGAAGCATTCTAAATAATTGCATTGACTGTAAAGCTGCTTTAAGTTTCTGTATACAGTAATAAAGGCTTTGTTGTCAGCTATCGGAATAATGGATGTTTCTCTACAAAGCCTTTGAAAATCATTATTAGGTCCTTGACATGATCTTTTAAAGATAAACTTAAGTTTCTCTTGCAGAATTGCTAAGAAGTACCTAAATTGTATGAGATCTTTTGCTTTCCTGAGTGGTTGGACATTAATTAGAATTGTGGCATTTTATGTCAGCCAATGGACTTGCTGTTAATGCTTGCGTAATAGATTTGTCTATGAACAGCTTCTGGAACAGGTTTGTCTTTACTGGAGATGCTTGGAACTTACAGCAAATAGGTAGTCAGGAAAATGGCTTGTGGCACTTAGGATTTCAATGAATTAACAGTGTCTCAGTGTGAGGTCAACTCGGCTTCATCCTCACTCCCTTGTACCCATGTGCTGTGAACGGGGAAAGCCTGTGAGACCATTTCCCAGGTTTCCTTACCCAAAGTATTCCAGTTAGGCTCTGTTGGTGGGAAGCACTAGGACCCAATTTCAAGTCGAAAGAGAAGGAGAAACCACTGTTTTCTAGCAGCAACTGTGAGCAGGTACACAGTCAACAGAGGTGACGGATGGTGGCTTCCAGGAGAGCTCCTGTGATGGGGCTTCCCTGGGATGTGGGCACATCTTAATTTCATGTACTCTATCAGCACTTTCCTTGACTTTTGCTCTCCCAGCCCTTCCCATAGTTGTATAACACCAAATTCCCTATATTAAACCCCTTCCTACTTGATACGTATAGATTTTATATTTTCCTGATAAAATCCTGAGTGATAACCACAAAACTTTTAAAATAAGGTATTGTTTCAACAAATGCAATCAGAATTTGTCCAAAAAGTACCAAGCAGACTGTGTGATAGGGAGACTGCATAGATGCATCTTTTTTTTTTCTCACCATTGTCTTTGGCTATATTCCCCTAGAAGGACACTCTGAGTCTAGGATTTAGTAAAGGTAGCTTATTTGGAAGATAATTCCAGAAAGCACGGGTAGGGGAATCAGGAAGTAATGTAGATAAGGGAAAAAAGCTAACACAGGGTAAGGTTACTTAGTATGTTACCGTGGTGGGCTATTGGGGCTCATCATGCTGGGGACCTCTGGGAGACAGTGTAGAACACGCCTCAGAATTGTCCAACCCAAGGGGCAAGAAAACTGGTATATTAGTCAGTAATTCCCATCTATTATTGGTTGAGGGCCACTCCTGGGACATTTCCTCCCCGGTATTTATGATTTGGCTCTCGTGCTAATGGGTCAAGCAGGCTTTAGCAGCCAGAGAGAGTTCTCAAGCAGAGAGAATCGCAGGTTTTTGCTGTAAGACACCATTGAAATGTGCAAGAAATTGTGAATGTTAAAGGGCTGTGGATTCTGAAAAACTTCTGTTACAACCATCATATGTAAAAATCAAAAAAGTACATACATGGCTACACTAGAAAGCAAAAATAAAAGTTATTGATGGATAAGAATTTGTAAGTAATCCCTGAGAAACTGAAAGCAAACAGGATCCAATTAAAAAAAGAAATGGTAGCCAAGAATGCGGGAGCCCCTGCAGGAGAATATTGGAAAAAGGGAGGTGACACCATGGCATTCCCCCCACAGTGTTAGTGGTAGCAGAGAACAGGGGTATCCCAGGAGAAAGCAACACAGGAATTAAGTGAGAACCACAGTGGGAAATGTTAAATGGTATGACCTCTGTGGATTCTTCTCCTATCCCCCCAAGAGCCAGGCATCAGTGACGGGCTGTCTGTGATCAGGTAGAAGCAATGTTTGAGAAAGGCAGAGCAGTACCAGTATGGCTGGTAATGTCCAAGGGACCTGGGGGCAGCCAAACTCAGAAGAGTAGATAGAGCGAGACTCTGTTGGCACAGAATTTCTGCCTCCTGGACTTGACTGATTGCTTCCTTGGGGAAAGTATTTAGTTTGTTCTTCTATCCCTTATATTTCTGATAAAGTTGAGGTTAGACCTAAAGCCTTGACTAGATTCAAGTTTAACAGTTTTGGATTAGGATCTATCATATCCCCAATCTTTTAAGAACCTAAACCTCATGAAAGAGAGAACAGAGTCAGCAAAGAACTTAGACACACAACAACTTAGATACACCTCAGGGAAGAGTTAATAGAGAAACTGGAACACTAAAAAAATAGATTTAATATTCTCAGAGACAAAAGGGAAAATATAGCATCTGTGAAATAGAAAAGAAGTTTCTGAACTACGAATTAATCATAGATATTGAAAATAAAAATATTGTTGACATAAAAACTCGAGACAGGCTAACTAGCTGAATGAACAAACCTGAAGATTGAATTAATCACTAGAAAATAGAGGCAAAGGATTCTCCAAGAATAGAACAAATAAATAAAGATTTGAAAGTATAAAAGATATATCAAGAGATATGGAAATTAAATCTGAAATTGCCAACTTTGTTCCAGAAGGAGAGAATAAAAAGACGGAACTCCCCAGTTGAAGACACAAAGCCTAAAATTTCTCAGAAATGAAGAAAGGCATATGGCCTTCCCATAGAGTAGTCTGAAAAATAAGAAAGAAAGGAAATAATGAGCAGAAACAGCAATGAAAAGACACTGAGTGAAATGCAAAACATCAAAGATAAAGAGAAAATACTAGAAGCTATGACAGAGAGAGAGGAGAGAGACTGAGAAAGAGAGAGGTTACTCAAAAGGTCAAAATGCAGATTGAAATCAGCTTTCTCAACAGCTACAGAAGACACTAGATTCTGATTTTCAAAAGACTAAAGGAAAAGGAATTTGGACTACAATTCTATACCCTACCAAGCCAGCATTCAAAGGTGAGGAATAAGTAGGACAGACTTCTCTTCGAAAGCTACTTTCCAGGACATGGCAGAAATTTCTAAATTCTGCATGTCTTACAAGCTCCCTTTCTTTCAAGAGCAAAGTTATATTCACGGAGCTCAGAACAAGTTGGTAGCAATTATATTTAATTATACAAGTTCCCTAATTCATGGGAGAAAAAGACACAACCATGTGAGGCTTACTTTTCATCAAACCAGACACTTGCAGAATGTTTACAAAAAATTTGTCATGTGCAGAACCACATTCCAATATATTGATATTATACATTCTATGTTCATCAACACTAGAAATTTCTAACTAAATCATAGATTAAAAAGGAATAAAAATGAGAATTATAAAATTATATGTTTAATGATGGGCATTCTACAAGATTAAGGGCATATGGGAGCAAATATTCAGGATTAGGAAAGAACAAGTGTGAATTACAAGTTAAATCATCAGGCAAAACACTAATAAAAGAGATATCCTGGGGAATATGTGATGTTTTAATGAAGAACACTGGCAATAACTTCTGTAGGAGTTCAGTAAAGGAAATAATCTCCAGATAGCTCTAAATAACCATAAACTGGGATTTGCTGGTTCATAGAATATGCATTGACAGAAAAGATTTTGATACATATAGCTAAAATTTCACTCAAAAAGTAATATGTGAGCAATGAATAAGTAGGCCCAATTCCTGCACCCACATCAATGTTGGATACCACAAATTTGTGAAATATTTTTTAATTTGATAGGCAAAAATATAACAATCTTTTATTTATATTTGTTTAATTATGCTGACCATTTTGAAATGTGCATTTTTGGCCATTTATCATTGTTTTAGGAATTTAGGATGCCTTTTTAAACTTGTCTTCTCCTTTTGAGCTTCCCTTGGTATTTGTTTCACCCTAGTATTTGGAGTGGGAGGTGTTGGTACTGAGGTACGGGAGCCCAGTGCACGGTTCTCCAGGGCCCTACAGACCCCAGGAAAGGCCTTGTGTCTATATTCCACTGAGAACGGTCTTTGGAGCCTGACGCTGTGAGCCAGACTGCTGAGGGCTGTTTGAAAGGAGCGGAGCTTGGGCAGCTTGTGGGACTTCACTTGCTGGTGCGTGGTGAGAAGGGCCTAGCTCACGAGGATCCCCATTTAACTGCGTGCCCTCAGCCACAGTGAGTCTCCCTGACAACCACTGGTACAGTGTGACTCCAAACTCTTGCTTCCCGTTAATGGGCCCAGATGTGGGCACTTAAGATAAGCTAGGCCAATCAGTGGTCCTTCTCTGGGAATCTTGAATTGAGAGTATGAGATCCTAGTATCAGTGTGGACCAGTCTCTCAGGAGAGGAGAAAAAGAGCCACTTTATTTTTTGCCATGCGGACCAGGGGCCAGAGAGCAGTCAAGAGAAGGGAAAGGGAAGCCAATGGTCTTTGACACCGGATCCAGTTTGTTCTTGAGGCCCAGTTACATTTCTGTCCTTGGATTCTGTGAGGAACTCTCCTAATATATAGGTATATGTTTGCTTTAACTTTTACTTGATCTATTATTTGTAACCAATATAATCCTAACTGATATAGTGGGCCAGAGTGAACAAAGCTATGTTTCTTGGAATTGGAGTGAGTAGCCTAGTCTGACTGCAATGCAGGGGGAGCAGTAGGCGACGGTGGGAGCTCTGCATTCTATGGAGTTGGTCTTGGGCTGCCGGTGCTCAGTGTGTTTCAACGGGAAGTAATGCGGAGCACATTAAAGGACTGATCACACTCACCCACTGAAAGAGTGTGTAGAATTAGACACACAGCAGGCCTTTGCATTACCACAAGCCAGAGACAGAAGTGGGTCAGTACTAAGAGCTGACAGGTTAAAGTGGGTGAGTGGAGCCATAGAAATGGCTCGGTCTCTTCACAAAGACCTAAAAGAAGAATAGCTATAGAGAGATGTAGATGCTGACTCTGTGTAACGACAGCTGCAAAATACACTCAGTGATTAAAAGAGAAAATCTTCATTCTCAGTCTCTCAGATCCAAGTGGACCTGAGTAGAGAACTAAACTGTAAAGCTTGTCATGCCAGGTATTTTGACCCTATTATTGATTATTGTCTTTTAACAAAAAATTCTCTTCTATAAACTCTTATTTCACTTAATATCTACATTTTTTGGCATGCTGCCTGGTACATTTATCTAATCCAGCATGTTCCCTAGTGGTCTGTAAAAATTTTTTTCCTACTTACTTTTTTAAAAAGGATTTCAAGTAAGTTCCACACTTTTTCCTAACTAGTAAGACAATTGATTCTAACAAAGACAAACAAACAATACAGTAAAAGATAAGGATTTGACATCATCTAAGTATAAATTAAACACAAAATACACCAGCCCAAGAATCCTCAAAAGATATGGAGATTGTAGAGAAACAAGAAGCACAGCCTTGGCCTGGTCATGAGGCTTCCCTGGATCCTTCTGTTGACATGCAGCAGAGGATGTGGACGCGGGTCCTGGAGGAGCAGGCCACTTTGGAGTAACACAGACAAAGGGGTATATAACTATTTTTAGATAGCTTTGTTCTGAATTTTTATGACAGTTTGATTATAGCAATCCAAAATAAAAATTAGTGAAATGAAGTTGTCAAAAGATTTGAAGAATAAAACAACTTCCACTGAGTATTTGATTAGGTTTTAAACATTTGAGATCTGAAAAGTGAAACGATGCGTCGACTTGCGTATACTATCGCCTGGGCTGATCTTTTGTTTAATAAACAACTCTGCCAAGAGATTAACTTTTCCTACTCAGTATTCTCTTCTAAGGGAAGGAAAAGGAAAAGGAGTGGAGATACATGCTCTTGAGGCCGACATAAACTATGCTATATACACATACATCTTTCAGCTTCTCACCAACACTATAAAATGTTTTATTGTCCCACTTTTATAAAAGGGGACCATGTGACTTAGAAATTTCTTTAAAAACTTGATTAAGGTCATGCAACTAGAATGTGGTAGAGTTAAGATTGAAATCCAGGTCTACATCACTGATTAATTTATTCATCCAAAAAAATTTATTTACTCTCTGCCAGGCATTGTGTTAGATGTTATGCACCCAAGGTGAACAAAGCCAGACGCTGTCCGTGCCTCCAAGGAATGAACAGTCTGGTTGGGGAGATTAGCACTGATCAAAGGATCACGCCAATTATGTACGTTGCTATAGTAATAAGTGCTCTGAAGGATAGTTAAAGGACGCTACAGGAGCTTATAATGGGGAATCAGATCTTCTCAATAGAGGGTGGGAAAGGCTTTCAGGAGGCAGTGATGACTGAGCTGACTGGACAGTGAAAAGGCCGGCCCGTGAAGTTGGTTCAGGCAGGCCCATCAGCTTGTGCGGCAAAAGCTCCTGTGCCAAGGGAGCTTTTTTTTTAATGAATTAAAATTTATTTATGGTCAGAATAACACTTGACAATAAACCCCAGGAATACAAACATAGGAGGAAAAAAATAAGTGTGGAATGCATTCTGTATCATCCAGTAACATTTGCTACTGTGAGTGTATGGAGGTTAGAGGAGGCGGCCTCATGGGCTTTTGGTCTTTTGGTTAGAATACTGGGCCTTATCCCAAGAGTAATACAAGCAATTAAAAGTTCCAAAGTTGACTAGTGTTTTGAAAAGATTACCCTTTCTGCTTGTAAAACACTCAGCTGATTGACCACATTTCCCATTCACTTTTCCGCTGGTGGTTGTATGTGCACTTGGAAAAAAATATTAACTTGCGTTTTTACCCCTCTCAATGTTTCCAATTTTAAGCTTTAAGTTTGTAAGAAATAAAAAAAAAATTATAAAATTTTACCTCCAACTTTAACAGGGAGCTTCCATAATTCAGACTTTTGAAAAGAAGACAAAATACTAATAATGTGATGTTAATCATCTGTCTTACATTTAAATCTTTCTCTGGCATTTCCTGTCTGCCTCCACATAGTCATCAGACATTTGGACTTTTTTTTTAATACAATAAGCATTACTAATTTCCTTCAGTCCTAGTGGAAATTATGTGCTTGAACAAAGGAGGAAAAAATGTCTCAAAGGCTCATGACAAAAATAGTGAAATATTTAGTTGAATGGTTAAAATGTTAAATGCTTCAAAATGGTACAATTTAGGATTCTGGGTATGAGATTGAGTATGGATAATTTTAAAAAATAAAGTGGTTTCCATTTATTTCTGAAAAAAGAAATTAAAACTTTCTGTCTCAAATATTTAGTTTCTTTCTTCAAAATTTTGAAAATTTATGATTATTTTCATCTTATTAGATATTTTTTATTGTTATTAACATTAAATGTGTTTTTAAAAAAAAAAATTTTCTCTTCATTCTTTGAAGAGACTTCTGTCATACTGAGATGATGTAGCAACCAGTTGACCTTAAATTCAAATGTAGATCAGAATCTTAATGTTCAAGTTACAGAATTCCTAGCAAAGAAGGGAAAGGTTACAGCTAAGAAACATCTCCTCAAAACAGATGAGAAATAGACAGATACAATAAATATCAGCAGTAACAAGCTTATGAATTACTTCTATTGTAGAGTACTACGATCAAATTTCCTGTTTTCTAGGAGTACCAAAAAATATGTTAAAACGTGATATGGACAGAACATTTACTAGTTGGTGAAAGTTTCAATTTATATGTTGTAGAACTGCACAATGAAAGATGAATGAGTTAATGCAGACAGGTGAGTGGTTTGGGAAAATGACAGGACAGAATAAAGTTCTTACAACATCATGTTAATAGCATGAGGTTAGTTACTATTAAAACATGAAAAATCAAAAATTGCTTTCCTGAGACCAGCTAAGTGACTAGAAGTGAGAAACTGCCTGAGCCAGATCGCCATTAACATCTTTGTGTCCAGACTCAGTCTGAAAGCTTCCTTTTTCCTTTATTGCTTAAATATTTCATGAAAGAATAAGCTGTATTCATATATTAAAATATCTGCTATTCTTTCTTTAAAAAGTCAGATTCAAAATAATCCACTGCCCCCTTCCACTAAGAAAGAAGCATATTTAGTTCACAACATTCCTCAGGTTTGTGTTCACGGGTAGGTAGAAGGGAAGCAAAGGGGAAAGTGTTTCCTTGAGCTGAAAAATATCTATAAGAAAACTTTAAGAGACGTGTTCAAATTTATGTGTGTTTCATTAATTTTTATTTGACATTTAAATGTGAAAAGTTCTGCTATTCAAAAATATTTCACCTTCAGAATAAATAACATTCAAGAGTTTAAAAATATTTATACTCTGAAACAGTAATAGAAATTGTAGAAATATTAGTCCCTTGAAAGGTCTCTTCATTTACAGAATATTTTTGTTACTAGCATTAGACATGTGGACTCTACAACAATTGGGAACTTAGGAAATTAGTGATTCATGTACAAATTCCCCCTCATAAATTTTGGCTGCTTTCACTGAAGGCTTTCACCAAAAGTGCTCTCAATTTTCACCTCTCCTTCATTTCCATGCTGTTTTACAAAAACAAAAGGAGGAAAAAAAAAATAATCTAAAGATTAAATGACTCTTCCACAAATTCACATTCAAAAGTAAAACAAGGACATTTTGGGGCCACATAATAAACCCTTTCCCCCCAAAAAAATCTCAAGGAAATTGGAAACGATTATTGTTAGACAATTATGAAACACAAACCTCATTTCCTATACATTTGCTGGGACTTCAGTAGAGTGAAGATGGGAGTGTGTGTAGCCCCTCAACCTCACTTGCAGCATCACCTGTGGCTTTGCGCTGGTAGTAATGGAGTTGCACGTTTTACTAATGTGTGGGGGCCTTTCCCACCTCCCCTGGAAAGCTTCAATCACCCCTCCACTTTGCTTGGTGGATATTTACAATCACGCTGTATAATTCCTCTGATGAAGGCTTCTAGATCTCTGTGATTAAAAACAGAACATTGAGGGAATTTTTACTATGTTCTTAGAGATGAACTGCTCAGTGCAGATACTAACCATAGCACTGTGGAGGAAAAAGTCCTTTCTTTCTTTTTTTTTTTTTTTGTGAAGAAGATCAGCCCTGAGTTAACATCCATGCCAATCCTCCTCTTTTTGCTGAGGAAGACCGGCCCTGAGCTAATATCTATTGCCAATCCTCCTCCTTTTTTCTTTTTCCCCTTTTTCTCCCCAAAGCCCCAGTAGATAGTTGTATGTCATAGTTGCACATCCTTCTAGTTGCTGTATGTGGGACACCGCCTCAGCATGGCCGGAGAAGCGGTGCGTCTGTGCGTGCCCGGGTCCGAACCTGGCATGCCTGTAGAGGAGCGCACGCACTTAACCGCTAAGCCATGGGGCCAACCCGGAAAAGTCCTTTCTTACAGAAACCAGTTGCAAAAGACCTAAGTGTTCACTTCCTTCATCTGTTACTTTCAAAAATTGTGTTACTTTACTAATAATATTGTTGTTGCAATGTTAAGTTTAAAATTTAATATTCAACTTTCAACAAGATCAAAATAGCATTCCAGAGTTCAGTGGAAGAAGAGAAATAAATTCATCAGCAAGGCAATTATTATATCTTTAGAGCAAGTTACCAGTGACAATATAGTCACCATGTCTAATGAGTGTCCTAAGGGGATGCTTTTACTTGCTCTATTTTACTTGTCTATATAATTTTCTTTGTATTAATAGATTTAAGAAAAAAGATCTTCAAGGAAAACATGAGTGTATGTAGACCTTTTCTCTCAAGAGTGACTAAAATGTTTCCTTTAGATAAGTAGATTTTTATTTATTTGGACAACTAATTACCAATATTCTTACTTTCTCCAAGTAGCTAGTGAAAATATTTAAACATCTAAAGTTAGAACTACAAGAAAAAAATTAAGTATTAAAATAGTACTTTAATGGATATATTGTAGCAAAATCAATTACAGTCTCCAGTAAGACCAGATACTATGACCTGAAAAATTGTGTATTCCAGTAATGAGAAAAAATTTAAAGAAAAGAAAATATTTATATTTTAATAAAAATATCCCCAGTTACCTCAAATATTTTCCCTACTAATACTTTAATATGCGTCCTGAGCTGTTCGTCTTAAGATCATGGTAAGAAAATTTTTCTTTTTTTTTTTTGTGAGGAAGACCAGCCCTGAGCTAACATCCATGCCAATCCTCCTCTTTTTGCTGAGGAAGACTGGCCCTGGACTAACATCCGTGCCCATCTTCCTCCACTTTATATGGGATGCCGCCACAGCATGGCTCTACCAGCAGTGCGTCGGTGCGCGCCTGGGATCCGAACCGGCAAACCCCAGGCCGCCCCAGCGAAGTGCACACACTTAACCGCTTGCGCCACTGGGCTAGCCCCAGTAAGAAAATTTTTAATACTCTGGTTTTTTTTGTTTTATTGTTTTTTTTTTTTAATTTTTTTTGTTAATTTTATTTATTTTTTCCCCCAAAGCCCCAGTAGATAGTTGTATGTCATAGCTGCACTTCTTTCTAGTTGCTGTATGTAGGACGTGGCCTCAGCGTGGCCGGAGAAGCGGTGCGTCGGTGCGCGCCCGGGAACCGATCTGGGGCCGCCAGCAGCGGAGCGCGCGCACTTAACCGCTAAGCCATGGGGCCCGCCCCTAATACTCTGTTTTAATCACAGAAAGAAGAAATATATAAATTTACAGAATTCATTTTCCTAGTAAACTTAAATTTTTAAATCCTAAATGGAAAAATAGCTAATTTCCTGAAAATTTGTGTTTTCTTATAAATATTATTTGATAACTCTTTAAAGTTAAGACCTGTATCTTTTAGTTTGTCTTCACTGGCATATTCTATGCTGTTCAGATTATTGCTTTTAGGTCTCAGGTGTCTTAATAACATACAATTGTATAAGATAGAAGATCGTCTTTGTAGATAAGAGTATCTTATGGTTTGGGGGAGTATATTTTAATTGAAAAATGTGCTAATATAGAATTAACAAAATATATAAAATTGAGCACTACCGTTTACTAACTCTTTGACACATTTTTAACTTCTTTGGGCTCCAAATTTCTCACCTATAAAATGGAAATGGTAATAAGCAACATCTAAAGCTGTTGTTAAAATTATGAGACTTTTAAAGTCATAAAGTACTTCATAAAGTACAATGCCTGCTATATGATTTATTATTATAGTTTTTTTACTTTTGACAGTATAACTATAATATTGTATTTCATTTTATTAATTTGACTAAGACATGTTATATAATAAACATATAACTCCCTATGCGACACATAACTCAAATTTATGAAGAAACTAGCAAATTTATTGTACTAAAGTACATAAAGTTGAAAGATATTCTTCATAACAAAACTGCATATTATCATTTCAAGAATAGTGAAAACACATGGCTGGCAATAGAACACTAAAAAATGTCTGTTGTTGTCTCATTCAGAAATAGAGGTAATTTTTCATAGTTCTGAAAGCATCAAAGAATGGATGGAGTTAGGAGTAATATAATATATTCATTTGTGTAATAGACCAGTCAAAGTGAATCTATACAATGAAGCAATTACATGGACATTTTCAAAAAATTAAACTAATTTAATACCAAGGTCTTCTCTCTCTTATCTAGATGCTGTAGCTAATAGACTACCTCAGCAGTAAATTATCTACGTTGTTGATTCCATTTTCTTTGCTACTGTGGTATTTGCTTGTTGTTTATTATGATTGTTGAATTACTGTTGAGATAATAGATAATAAATATATCTTCATCTATAATGTATTTCACAGAAAATATTTTAAAATTCCACATCTTCATGTAGTTTGCCTATTCCCCAAAGGCAATAATAATTTAAAAAATACACCTAAGGGTTTATCAGTTTCTGATTTTCATTTTCTCGCTTGCTTCTTTAGAACTGCCCCTGAGCAAAACTGTGGAGTGGATTTGTTTTGTTGTCCTCCTAATTTCCTTTCCCGTATATGACACTCTATCCACGGGCGCCAGGGCATGTCCTTGGAGTTGTTTTTCAAGTAGTGGTGATAGATTTACATTGACCCACACTCCTCGGCCCAGTGGCTTTGTGGGCATCGTCCTGCACTCGTTGGACTCCGGCCAACATTAGTGGTCCTTGTTTTGCTTCAGAGCTGAGTAAAATGAACTGTCCCACCTGGAGAATTCACTCAGCTGGCCCCATGCAAAATGGACGTAGGGTTGCCCTTCTCCCAACCACCCTTCTAACCCTTCTAACAAACCATCCCTGTGCCTGAGCTCTAAGGATTCTAGGGAAGTTGTCTGTATGTAATCCTGTCCTCCTCTCTACGGGAGGACTGGGAGGCCAAGATTTAAGAAAAGAAGCTCCAAGCAGTGTGTATTTTAAAAAGAAAGCCTAGAAATTACAAACTCCACACAATTGAGTAAGAATATTTTTAACATTCTCCAGGTAACCAGTGCTTCAGCTGTACACCTTCCTGCGAAAGGTAAGGATGTCTTCAGTATCGTGCGAGAGCCACCCTGCACTTCATGTCAGCTTGTGTCTTTTGCCTTTAAAAAATTCATATTCTTTCATTCAGTTGTTTAACTTTTACATTTTGAGACAACCAAGTCATGGGAGAGCTCTTAGATTTATGAATTCCTTGATTAAAAAATATTTTGCAGTTGAAGGCTTCAATTAACAGACTTTTTATTAGCTTCAGGTTAAAATTCTTAAAACAATAGAAGCATTATCAAATAATCCACTTTTCACCTCTGACAGAAGAGATCGATTGTTCTTCCTAAAAATGTAGGATTGGGGGCCGGCCCGGTGGCGCAAGCGGTTAAGTGCGCGCGCTCCGCTGCGGCGGCCCGGGGTTCGCTGGTTCGGATCCCGGGCGCGCACCGACGCACTGCTTGGTAAGCCATGCTGTGGCGGCGTCCCATATAAAGTGGAGGAAGATAGGCACAGATGTTAGCCCAGGGCCGTCTTCCTCAGCAAAAAAAGAGGAGGATTGGCGGATGTTAGCTCAGGGCTGATCTCCTCACAAAAAAAAAAAAAAAAAAAAAAAAAAAAAAAAAAAAATGTAGGATTGTTGGAATGTGTTAATCTTTGTATTTTCCTAATATACACTTGTAGTTCATTCTTCATCCCAGAGGATGGCAATCCATTATTCCATCATTAGGGAATATATTTTCTCATTTTCCCCTGAGTACATTTTGCACTGTGTAGATTTAATGCTGTTTGTAGAAAAGAAAGACCTAATTTTTTCTTTAATCTGTAAAATAAAGGTGAAAAAAACAGATAATACTCAAATTAAAACACACTATCCTGTCACAAGCATAATAATATAGAAATGCCACACTAGTCTAATCCATAGTTTGTCTAGCATAAGGTTCAATTCCTAATATGTTGAATGACATAGATGTATTTCTTCTTTTAATTTTGCTTTTATTTATTTTACTGGTAACATTATGACGACATTAAGAATAATCGAAATGGAGTAAGTTTGTCCAAGGACTTTAATTTTAAATGATTAAAATGTATTTCACCTTTTGTATTTTAGTTACCTTATTTGCTAATCTTTTGGTTGACAAGTAAAATCATTTAAATTAGCTAAAGACAGAAAATTAAGAGAATCTTTGATAGCTAACTTTCTAAAAATTTTGAAACAATCTGAAACTTACAGAAATTTGCAAGTATAATACAAAAACTCTTTTTATCCTGAATCATTTGACAATTAGTTGCTGATATGACATTCCATCACACTTCAAATACTCTGGTGTATATTTCCTATGAACAAGAGTATTCTCCAGCACAACCACTACACAGTCATCAAAGTCAGGAAACTAACACTGATGCTTTACTGCTTCCTAATTCTTGTACTCCACTCAAGTTTCCCAATTATCCCAAGGCTCTTTGTAGCAAAAGGACAGGTTACAAACATATGATATATTCAGCTGTGTCTCATAACCTCCTTCAGTTTGAAACAATTTCTCAGGCTTTCCTTGTCTTTTATGACTCTGTTACTTTTGAATTTTTTTGTTACTTTGTAGAACGTCCCTTGATTTAGATTTAACTGATGTCTCTTCCTGCTTAGATTCAGGTTCTGGGTATTTGGCAGGAATATGACAGAAGTTATACTATATTCTAACTGCATCCTAAGATTTTTTATTTTCCTATTGCTGATAATGTTTATTCATATCACTGGACTGATGTGGTACCTGCTAGTCTCCTCCACTGCAAAGTTATTCCTGTTCCCTTTGTAATAAATAAATATTTTATAGGAAGGTAGCTTGTAACTATTTAAATATCCTGTTCCTCATAACACTTTCAATTTATTTAATATATTAGTATGAATTCATAGTTCCTACTTCGCTCAATGAGTTATAAACCATTACTATTAACATTTATGTTGATGCTCAAATTGTCTCCAACTTAGTCAATGGCTTCTGTGAATTTTAGGCTTGCTTCTCAGTCCTTTTAAAAAAGTCCTCTTTGAGCCAACAATGATAAGTGGGGAAAAGATAGTCTTTCAATAAATGATGTTGGGAAAACTGGATAATCATATGCAGAAGAATGAAATTAGACTCCTAATACCACTCACAAAAATTAACTTGAAATGGATTAAAGACTTAAATGTAATACCTGAAACCATAAAACTCCTCAAAGAAAACACAGAGGAAAAGCTCCTTAACATTGGTCCTAGCAACAACTTTTTGGATATGACACCAAAAGCACAAAGCACTAAAAGCAAAAATAAACAAATGGGACTACATCAAACTAAAATCTTCTGCACAGTAAGTGAACAATCAACAAAATGAAGAGGCAGCCTACAGAGTAGGAGAACATATTTGCAAACCATACATCAGATAAGGGTTTAATATCTCTAATATATAATGTACTCATATAACTCAATAGCAAAACAACCCAAATGATCTGACTAAAAAAATGGGCAGAGGGGCCGGCCCAGTGGTGTAGTGGTTAAGTTTGCATGCTCTGCTTTGGCGACACAGGGTTTGCAAGTTCAGATCCTGGGTTTGGACCTACGCACTGCTCATCAAGCCATGCTGTGGCAGCATCCCACATACAAAACAGAGGAAGATGGGCACAAATGTTAGCTCGGGGTCAATCTTCCTCATCCCCCCCCCCAAAAAAAGGGCAGAGGACTTGAATAGACATTTTTCCAAAGAAGGCATACAAAGGCTAACAAGTACATAAAAAGATGCTCAACATCACTAATCATAAGGAAAATGCAAATCCAAACCACAATGAGATATCACCTCATGCCTGTTAGAATGAATATAATCAAAAAGACAAGACACAACAAATATTGATGAGGACATGGAGAAAAGGGAATCCTTCTCCACCATTGGTGAGGATATAAATTGGTGCAACCACTATGGAAAACAGTATGGAGATTTCTCAAAAAATTAAAAATAGAACTATCATATGATCCAGCTATCCCACTTCTGGGTATATACTTGAAGGAAATGAAATCACTATCTCAAAGAGATAGCTACACCTCCAATTTTATTGCAACATTACTCACAACAGCCAAGACACAGAAACAACCTAAACATCCATTGATAGATGAATGGATAAAGATAATGTGGTATATACATACAATAGAATATTGTTTCACCATAAAAAGAAGGAAATCTTGCTATTTGCGACACATGGTTGGACCTTGAGAGCATTATGCCAAGTGAAATGAGTCAGATAGAGAAAGACAAATACTGTATGATCTCACTTATAGGGTGGAATCTAAAAAAAGCTGAACTCATGGAAACAGAGAGTAGAATGGTGGTTGCTAGGGACTGGGGAAGGTAGGGGGGAGTGGAGAGATGTTGGTCAAAGCTACAAACTTCCAGTTATAAGTTCTGGGGATCTAACATACAGCATGGTGACTATAGTTAACAATACAGTATTATATATTTGAAAGTTGCTAAGAGAGTAGATCTTAAATACTCTCACCACACACACAACAAAATTATAATTATGTAGGGTGATGACTGTGTTAACTAACCTTATTGTGGTAATCATTTCACAATATATACATGTATCAAATCATTATGTTATATACTTAAACCTACACAGTGTTATAGGTTAATTACATCTCAATAAAGCAAAAAAAAAAAAAAAATCAAAAAGTCACCTTCATTCTTTGAGCATTTTCTTACTTTCTACCACCACAAAATGTTCATTCTTAAACTTTCTGGTTCAACAACATGCTCCATTCTGTATTTTCCCCGACCCAACCATGAAGTCAGCCATTTCTCTAATGCTCCTTCTGTTGAAGAACAATAATTAGAAGTGAAGATCTGAGGGTGAGATTTGCCTATTGTTATTGGGTGACCCTGCTCCCAGGTCGTTTTGGTGGACAAAGCTGTAATAACTTTGATATCTACCTATATGTGTATTGAAATGCATGAGTTCACACTGCTATATCCAATTTCAATTTAACACCACAGAGTTCATCCTAGTTTTCTCACTTTCTAAATATATATTTTTTGGTGAGGAAGATTGGGCCTCAACTAACATCTGTGCCCATCTTCCTCTATTTTGTATGTGGGACACCACCACAGCATGGCTTGATGAGTGGTGTAGGTCCGCATCTGGGATCTGAACCTACAAATCCTGGGCTGCCGAAGCAGAGTGTGCCGAGCTTAACCACTGTACCACTGGGCCGACCCCCTCACTTTCCATATTTTTAACTCCTTTCTCCCACAGTGGGAACTCTGACTACCATTATTCTTAATGTATTTACTTATTGATCAATCCCTTGCAAATAACCAACCTCTGTTGCCAGTGTTGCCCCTCCCCACACAGATGTCCTCCTCCCCCTGCTCTGGGCTCTGAGACAACATCCTTGGCCACACTCCCCAATATAGGCACTTTCCTCACTCTACTTTGGCCCCAACACCCAACGCTGGGCAGCCTTCCGACACAGGCGCCATCCTCACCCTACCCAGGCTTTGACACTCACCTCTCGGGCACTGCAGCTCCCCTGGCTTGCTTGGTGACATCTGATGGTTTTGGGTCTGAGATGCCTGGGAATAAAAGCAACAGGAGGGAGGAAGTATCATCTTTGTATTTTAAAAATTCATGTTAATAAAAAACTTGATCTCTCTCTCTTGAAACACTTTTCTCTCTTGGTTTCTAAGGCAACACCAAGTCCTGATAGTTTTTCTTTACTATTAACCACTTTTTCCTAATCTTTTGCCTTTATGTCTTTTCTTGTGCTCATCCATTTAATAACGATGCTCTCCAGAATCTTGTCTTCAGTCCTTTTATCCATGGCTGAGCTACTTGGTGGGATTCAGCAATGACTTACTATTCACTTGAAAATCTAATTGCTGGGCCAGACTTATCCATCTCATATCCTGGAGCCAAGATGAGGTTCCTGCATTAGCAGCATAACCCCACAATAACATGCATGGTCCCTGAAGACTGTGTGTGCCTTTGGAAAATAAGCTGCAACTTTGTCTGTGGTGCAATGAGGTAACCCAAGCTCTCATAAGCATGCCGGTGGGTCTCAAGTCTAGACGTAAGGGCAGAGCACCACCAAGTTTTGGCAAGAACTTAGTTACATGGACACTGGGTTTCAAAGTTGGTAATTTGTAGCCCGTAAGATGAGATGGCTGTTACCAGAAGTTACCTACCTCTTTTCAGAATTGAGAGAGTGAGTAGTAATCGCAGTGTGTGAAAGGATGGGAGACCCAGCTCAGGAGAGCCTGAGACAAATCCAGGGGCGTAGAAGATACGGTTGGCAGGAGGAGTGTCCAAGGCATGCTTGGCAGGACAGCGCTGGCCTCTTGGAGACAAGCACCAGGACGGGGCATGCATGAGTGCCAGGGGTCAGGACAAATGATCATTCTACCCAAGCTAGCAGTTTGAGTTCAGAATGCCCTTTGTCATCATGACCTTGTCTCTGTTTCTCTATTAATTGGGGAAGTTCTCTTTGATTTTCTACAAAGAAAAAAAATGTTTTTTCCAAAGTAACTTTTAGAAATATTTGTGCAAAGGATAAAACTGATATTAAAGTAAGGAATTCCATCAATATAACAAATGGATGTGTTAATCACAACACAAATAAGAACAGAAAATTTCTATGTCTTACATAGTCCCTGTCACTATTTTTGATTAATCAATTTTAGGTTGTCCATTTACCCTCAAGGGACTAGCATGTGCTCTATTTCTCTGTTATTTGTTTGCTTATTTTAATAAAAGATGCTTTGGGAACTACTTAGCAATTGCACGGAAGCAATTCTTTTCCTGACCAGGTAATTTACTTGTAACTTTATAGCAATAGCGTTAACGGGACTAAGTAATATATTTTAAAAGAAGTTGAATCAACCAAAGAAGGAATTTGCAAATCATTCTGGCCCTGTCCTAATTTTGTCTCCTTTTGGACATAATCTCATCGATAGTGGAGCAAGAACAGAGTGAAAGGCCGGATGTGGAAGAAAGAACAAAAAGAAAAACAAGAAGGCTGAGCTCATCTCCCGCTTGGGCTGCATCGTAGCACTGACCGTGTTTGTCAGAGCTCCCAAGCGTCGTGGTGACAAAGCCTGGTTCCTGGCTTCTTGCCTTCCTCAGGATTAATGAAGAATGAGCTCAACATTGTAGGAAAGATTTATTTCATTATCATATCTTTCTAAAATATTTACTTTGGTGACTAGCCATTATTGATTCATATTTGAAACACAATATTATGACAGATATCTATATCTATAAATCTCAGATTGAAGACAGCATGACACAGCACACATATGCATAATGTACATCCATGTCTCTAAATCTATTGTTGTTACACAAATGAATGATAATCACTTTCTACTATCGGCTTACAATTTTATTCTTTAAAATTTTGACTTCATGGCTAGATTTGAAAAAGATACCTTGAAGAATGTCAATTGCAGAGAGTTTTTTAGGAAGTTAAGTCTTCTGATTTCTCACGTTCCATAGTAGAAAGCATCATTTGCGGGGTTGGGGAGGGAGTGGGCATAAGCAGATGGAAGCTGAAAGGTGCTCTGCATGGTGAGCTTGCCCTGGAAGGGCAGTCACAGAGAGGAACACTGGTTTGATAGTCTTCTTTTCAAATCAGTCTTTCTCAGAGAACAATTGCCACCATTTTGAAATTAGTTATCTCTTTGCTGATTTATGATCTGGGATAAAAGCATCACAATTCTCTTCCTAATGAGCAGAAATGTTTTGTAACTTTTTGGTGTCGAAGGAGCAGAAGTAGCCAAAAGCATAGATGAGTGCAATTGTGTAGTGTCTACTAAACACCCCTGTGCATCGGAAACATTCAGCTCATGATAACTTTTGTCCAAAGGTGGGATTACTTTGATCCAAACCAGATGAATGAGGAAAGCAGCTACTGTGTAAATAGTTCACTTGTTACTTTTCCAGATAGAAAACAAACTAGCTGTAAATCATTTTTGGACTATTTAAAAGGCTTTCTTAGTTTTGTCAGGATAACATTAATTTTTGAAATCTTTAGAATGCGATATTTTCCAGAGATAAACTATAAAGGATTAGATGAGCAAATAGACACATAAAAATATTTTCAGTGATGCAGCAGCAGATTTCTTCCCTACACTTTTTCGGGTTTAAGCTGGGACTGGTTTTTCTAGGTAATGCTAGTAAGGTGTTATATGTAAATAGGTATAAAGAATGTGTTTTGCTTGTGGACCCGTGTGCCGTAGCACATCCACAGTGGAAGAAGGAAAGTCTTTGTGGCATTGGCTTCAGAGCACCATTTCTTGACTACATATCTGTTATCTACTTCAGCAAAAAAAAAAAAAAAAAAGGCAGTGAAGTTTTCAAAGAAGAATGCCATTGTGTACCCATCATCCGTGTGTTGACGATCAGAGTGTTCCAGCCTGGCCTTTCAGCCCTCACCCTCCCTTCCTTTACACTTGAGATGGGGAAGACCAGTGAAGAGGAGGAGAGGAGGAAAGAAGCAGAGCATCTCCTTAGGCAAAGTTTGAATTCCTTCCCCTCCGAAAGCGAAATTCTTTTTGCAATACTTATCCCAGCATCTCATTTTCCTCCTTCCTTCCATTTTCTTTGTACTAACCTTCTTCCTCTTTATGTTCAGTGCCTGTGCTGAATTTTTAACTCTCTGTGCTTTCTCCTCCTACCCTTGCCTGGATTCTGAAGCCTGAGATCCTTTCAGTAAATGACGGATAGATGAGTTCTGTTTCTTATCCCACGTCGTCATATCCACATGCCTTGGGGATAAAGGCAACTGAAAGAATGCAGCACCATTTTATCGAACATTGGAAGGAGATATTATCTTAAGACTAGGTTCTGTTTTATTCATTTTTATGCCTCCCTCTCTGACGAATGGAGCAGCTAGCACAGGGCTTGGCACACAGTAAAAGGCATTCAATAAGTAATTGCTGGAACATGAGTTCAGATATAGTGGAGTTCTCGCCCAGGCCCTCAGTAGTGGAGCCACAGGGAACTTTTGTTTCCTCTGCTATAAAACAAGAGTAATGCCGGCCTCACGTAGTTGTTCTTGTATGAGATAACTTATTTGAAAAGTGCCTTGCTGAGTTCTGAGAACATAGAATGTCCTCAGTAAATATTAGTTCCCTTCTTTTTAGGCTACTCATTTAATTTTCCTGAACTGTCCTCTCCTCATTTGTCACAAGAGGATAATAGTATTTCTTGGAACTTCCAGACAGGGTTGTTCTGAGGATTAAATAAGTTTAAGTTTGTGGAACTCTTTTTATAATATTAAAGAAATGATGTAAGTTATTATTAAGAGATTGAAATCCTTATCAAACAGAGGTTAAAAAACTAATGGACTAAGGAATTTAAGAACAAAGCTACTGTTGAGACATTCTTTTCTTTTCAAGGACAAAGTTGATATTTATACTTTTTATTTTTTAGCTTTTTTTATTATTATTATTATTTTTTTTGCTGAGGAAGATTGGCTCTGAGCTAACATCTGTGCCCATTTTACTCTACTTTATATGTGGGACACTGCCACAGCATGGCTTGATGAGTGGTACATAGGTCCATGCCCAGGATCCGAACCTGAGAACCCCGGGCTGCTAAAGCGGACTGTGAGAATTTAACCACTACGCCATGAGGCCGGCCGTGGTACTTTTACTTTTTAAAAAGAGTTTATTATTATTTGTGACTTGTTAGTCTATCTAAACCATAGAACGTGATGGCTAACAGCAGGGGTGTGAGGCAATTCTGTTTGCATTTGAATTCTGGCTTCGGCACTTTCCAGGTACACAGTCTTGGGCATGTTTTTGATTCCATCAGTTTCCTTGTGGTGAGATGGCAACAGTAGGAGAGTTGGCCTCACAGGGGTGGGGGTGTGCTGACTACATGAGAACACACTTTGAGCAGAGGCTGAGACGTACTCAGCTATTGCTTTAAATAGCATCATCTCTTTTTTTGTGTGTTTTCATTTAACTTAAGAATACGTCTTAACAATTTTAAATTGTCGGTCAACTCCTTTTTATGATCCTTTACGGAAGAAATATCACGCCACATTTTGATCCAAACAGAAGGAGCATAAGATAAAAAAATATAGAAGCAATTGGGAATCCTTCACTTCACTAAATTGTTATTTTATATAAGGGCTAAGTTTAAAAAAAAATTTTAATTATTGTTTGCCGTTTTTTTTTTTTTTTGGTGAGGAAGGTCAGCCCTGAGCTAACATCCGATGCCAATCCTCCTCTTTTTTTCTGAGGAAGGTTTGCCCCAGGCTAACATCTGTGCCCATCTTCCTCTACTTTATATGGGCCGCTGCCACAGCATGGCTTAACAAGCAGCGCGTCAATGCACGCCCGGGATCGGAACCCGCGAACCCCGGGCTGATGAAGCAGAGCGCGTGCAATTAACCACTGCACCACTGGGCCAGCTCCTAAGTTTGCCCTTTTTAAACTACTGATGATCATAATAAAACTGAAAATCATTCTGCTGGGAAAAATGATAATGTCTTGGCCGCTGTCCTCTTAGTTGAAATGAACAGAAATACACATCTAATTGTGTAAGCTAGAAAGGGACTTTTGTGGATGAACACGAGGCATTTCACAGAATCCAACATCAGCTGGGCCACGGGGGGACTTATTCCAGGAACAAGTAGAATGCGCAGTCCTTTATTTTTTACTTTTCTCTGTGTGCTCGCTTCTCTCTGACCTCTCTGCAGACAGGTTTCCACTCCCTGGCCGTGGAAGGCATAGGGTCACGAAGGACATCACGGTTGCGAAAGGACCACCACTAACACGTGGGGCAGATCTCAGAGAGTGGAGCTGGCTGTGTGCTGAGCAACACCCAGAAGGTCTCCACTACTGTAGATTTTCACAGACAATAAATATATTGTGTCAAAACAGGAAATCTTGCAATGTCACAACTTTAAAGGAAAAAATTTTAAAAAAATACCCAGAAGAGTAACAACAGTACTGTGCTGCAATCAGCTACATAGATTATTCCAAAATGGGACTTGCTCATTTGTTTACCGACTGAAAATGTGTGAGATTCAATGTGTTTTCGATGTCTATTTTGAATGAAATGCTCAGCACTGTTTAATATCCATTTTTAAAGCCAAATAAAATATAAAAATTATTTGAATTTTAACAGTGGGCCAGGAAATGATGAGTGGCAAAATTCCTATAAATTTATAAACCCTCTATATTTCAAGTTGATCATTTGGTCTTCAAGTAGAATTTGTGCTCATGGAATAGCTACAATAACTCACTCACGTCAATTACTGGTTGGCTCCATCCTTAGTCTGACCCCAGATGGTTTCTGGAGGCATCTTAACCTCTCTTGGCTGACGGCAACTGGCAGACAGGCAGCGGGGAGCCATTGTGGATTTGTCTGTGGATCTGGGGCCAGAGCTCCTGCTCCGGTCCTGACTTTGGTTCATTGACAACGTTCCCCTCAGCAGCTCCCTTTTCCCAGACTTTATTTTAAGATTTTTGTGGTTCCATTGGATGCAAAGAGCATAGATTTGGGGAGTGAGTAGAGAAGTCAAGATCTGGGAAAATGAGTAAGAGGAAAAAGAAGACCGTGGAGAAGATCTTTAAAGTTTAGGAGTTTAGATAAGTTTTCATTAGCCTGATAACATCTCAGCACTTGAGCTCATAAATATGAGCCAGAAATATGTATGTATATAGTTTTTAGAGATGTGTGTGTTTACTGTACATAATAAAGCACGTGGCATTTTACTTTCAGTTTTTTTAGTAACATATATAGTTTGCAAAAAATAACAATATGCAGTGTCTCTGGCTAAGATGACTAGTGTGAATTCAGCAATGATTATTAGAACATGCAGTTATTTGGCAAGCACAGCATTAAACTAATTAGCAGACAGAGCCTCTATGGTAGTTTATTTTGCATATTGATTTAATTGATGGTTGATGTCAAGTAGCACAAATAATCAATGATGTTGGTAAAATTAGCCACCAGGGTCAAATGCTTGAAGAATCTTTCATCAGGCATTTTAACAGAGAGATGATCATTTAGAAATGCCCAGGCAGCCTTGGAGGAATCTTGCACTGGATAATTAGATCTGACATTTTTCTTTATGTTAGAGCGTACTTTCAAAAGAACAAGAGATTCATAGTCTACCCCAGGCTGCTGTTATCTTTGATACTACACACATGACCATTCTGAACTTTCTAGTTTGATCTCTTTAATCAAGCATCTGATTCTTTTGGACAAAAGCCAAGTCTCTATAGGTCTCCATCTTTTCATTTATAAAATGATCCTATAAAATGAGATGCTCTATAATCTTAAAAGGTTTCTCTCCAGTTTAAGAACATCTAACGAGCTATGAATAGTAACTTAGCCTGTTTGCAAAGATCCGCGGAAGGAGGTAATAACTTTTAATTTCGAAAGTCAGTAATTCTACACGTCTGGGATTTTGTGGGGAAGAACTAAGAGCATAGCAGAGTCTGCTGGAGGGAATCATGGAGTTGGAAGAAGCAAAATAAGCAAAACAAAATGGGGGCTCTCAAATTGAAAAGAACAGTGTTTTGTCCTTTTCCCACCTGTATTTACTTTTTTGTTGCCTTTAAGATTTGCTACTGTTAAGAGTAAGCCAAACGGTGGTCTTACTCCTCACCCCTGTCTTAGGCTTTCTTGGACATTGGGTTTGTGCCTGAACTTCAGTTATATTTGTCACAGCCAATACAGGGGCTTTCTTAGAAAGCTTCTGTGATGGAAAAATGTGACAATCTCAGCCATTTCAGCACATATAATTATTTTTTGCACAACCTATAAGTTGCTGTAGCATGCCTATGTATCTGGCACATAGTAAGCACTTTAAAAAGAGCTTACTGAACAAATTAATTCTATTCAGAAAGAAATCTCTCAGTATTTGAATAGAAAACAATTTCAAAAAGGACTGAAACCTGGGTATGAACTTATTCTCATGACTACTGCCCAACTGAAAAATTGGGCTACTTGCTTCATTTATAGTAAATAAGACAAATTTGTCCCAAATTTGACTCTATTTTAAAGAAACACCAACTCCTCTGTCTTAGCTCTGCCCCTTCTCCCACCTTTTCCGTTTCCGTCTCCTCTCTTCTTCATGTTCCTCTTCCCTCTGCCCAGCTGTCTGGCTTTCCCTCCATTTTTCCTCCTCTTCCTTCCTAGTCTTTCCCTCCCCTTTTCTTAATCTCTTTTGTAGTCAAAAGTAGTCAAAAAAAATGAGCAGATATTTTTATATTAAAGCTTAATTTCTTCCAACATACATTAAATTAGTCTTACTTTTTGCAAATAAAATGCATTTATGATTCTTGCTAAATCTTAAAAAGCCTTTTATTTTCCTCTTTAAATCGTTGAGTTTTCCAAAGATACTAACATCTTGCTAGAATAGAATTAATCAGTATATGTTTTATGGGGAAACACTCTATGATTTTATACATTTAAAATTACTGTTTAGAAAGAGTTATAGAGAGGTTCCTAAACTCCAGAAAGGTATTAATTTTAGAGAATAATAAGCCTAAACTACAAAGTTTCTAAGCTACTTTATAAATAGAACAATAGCAAATACTTTCCTTGGCACCAGCTCACTACTTTTCTAATAAATCAATTGTAAGTGAGTAAATCCATTGTTGGTTGGAAAGCAAGATTAGCATTTCACTTTCTATAGTCGTTTTCAGTAGTGAGTGGATGGAAACACAGAGAAAGGAATAGATGGGAGCAGGAGACAAGAAATGACAGTTCCCTCAAGATGAGAGAAGAAATAGTAAGTATGTCCTTAGGTGCACTTGAGACTTATGTTTAATCAGGTCTCTTCTCACAGCAGTGTCACACCTACACAGCCCACCATGTTCTCAGGAGTTCAATAACCACTTGGGCCCCATTTGATGAGCAGGATGGAGAAGAGAGTCCACTTCCAGGGGAGACCATCTGCAGGATATGCCTTGTTATTGAGTTCATCTGTTAGAGAGTTGGTGGTGTCACATATTATTATCCATAAGACATTCCAGATATCCTAAATGGAATTTCCCACATGACAGATGACCCATGACTCCAATTGTAGAAAATTCTATGAGGGACACAGCATAGCCCTTTTCCCCATACCACCCACCGAGGTTAGATGGGAAATATCATTTGCTCTCTTAGCAGAAATCCACTTTAATTAACAGTCCATCTTTTTCAAATACTCTTCCCTTGACTTCCATGACAGCTAATTCTCTTTAGTTTTCTCTTACTATTCTTTATGTCTTATAAATTATTTAGCTTATATTAATTTTTATTTCACATGAATCAGTAGTCCTTCATCAAGATAAATTTTTTCCCGTAGGATATTTGATGAACCTTGTTTATATTAAATTAACTCAAGGATGCAGAAGACAACAGAGTAAAGTAAATGAAACTAGTGCTGGGTGGGGGTGGTGCAGAAGTGGTTCAACTTGATGCTGTATTGGGTTAGGGCTGATGAAAACTTAACTGTTTAAATATTTCAATAAAATAAAAATTGGGGTTCTATTTGAAATCTATGAAATGTTGCTTGATATACTGCTTACCCTTTTTGGAAGAGAAAAAGATTTTGAAGGGAAAACATTCAGGCAAAAAACATTATATTTTTATATGTTGACACAATCCTACAAAATTAAAATGCAAATGACTACAAAGGATTACAACTTGAATACCAGGTATAGCATTTACCTGTTTGGACCAGATAAACATGAGTCAGAGAGCAATATTTCTACATGATTTTGCCTGGGGGATTTCTGAAATATGATTATTTTCTAGGCCTTTATTTATGCCTGCAGAAGGCTAGGTTGCTGTTCCTTTTTTTTTCCGGTGAGGAAGATTGTCCCTGAGCTAACATCTGTGCCAGTCTTCCTCTATTTTGTATGTGGGACACCACGACAGCATGGCTTGATGAGCAGTGTGTAAGTCCGCACCCAGGATCCAAACCTGTGAACCCTGGGCTGCAGCTGAAGCAGAGTGTGCGAATTTAACCATTACGCCACTGGGCCAGCCCCTGCTGTTCCCTTTCTTGGTGATTTACTCAAATACTCTGAAGTCTTTTTGGATCTCTGTCTTGCTCCATTATAAAAACTATTGCTCTTATGCAAAATTACAGTTTTAAGGAATAGATATCATGATAAAGGAAATGGAGATAGCTTGTAGAAGAGACATTCTAGATGGATCAGCCCTTAAATATTTCAATGATTGTCATTTGGAAGAAGGATTTGTAATCCTGCTAGCACTCAGTATTTGGTTATCATATGGCAAGTATTGTGCTCAGTGCCTCAACACTAACCGCCCCATTTAAGTTCAAATCAACATTACAATGCAGACACTACTGATGATATTATCACATTATCCCTGTTTTTCAGATAGAGAAATCCAGGCACAAAGCAGTTCAGTAATTTTCCTGAGAACACTCAGATACTAAGTGGTGGGGCCGGAATTTGAATCTGGGTATTCTGACCCCAGGACACTGATTTAAACACTCCATCCAACACATTACTTCCTTTGTTTTATATGCCTCTGGTCAAGACAAGACACACTGACCAGTGGAAACCACAACAAGGCAGATGCAAGCTGAATATAAGGAAGAACTTTCTACTGATGAGATCTGTGTGGTAGAATGGAGCGCTTTAGAAATGACTGACGTCCCCTTGGTCGATGTTCAATTGGAGATGGAATGAAGACTCATTGGAAATGTTGCAGTGGATATTTTTACCTCGGGCCAAAGTTAAGCAATTTTTAAACCTGTTTTTTGTTCCTGTCCTGGAGTCTACGATACTATAAACAAAGTTTACATAGATATGTTTATTTCTAAACTTGCCAGCAAGAGTAGTTGTCTTTTAAGTGTCCTGCCACAAAGTGCCCCCTCTGCTCATCTTAACAGGATCTAGCCCTCAGTTTCTTTTATGAAAATCCATATTAGGCTAGCAAATGGTGTCTCAGCACGGAAGAAGAAAGATAGTGAACTTTAAAGCATGAAAAGAAGATGGAGAAAGAGAAGACTAAATGCAGAAAAATGAAAGAAACAGTGGATAAGCTTCTTCTCTTTCCAAATTAATAATTTAGAATTTCTTCTAAATTTATTAATTAAAATGGGTTATCTATATACAGATGCTTCTTAGTTTTGTCAGTCTTTAAAAATCAGAAACTAGTTCAAGAGGCAAAGTTTATTTGGGGACAAAGAATTGCAATTTGGGGAGCATAGATTCAGGTAGAAACCCAAATAGTGTCCCAATTACAGGAGACGTGTTCAGGGTTTTTATGGGAAAAAGGAGGAAGATTCATTGGTGTTGACAAGCTAAGCTACTCTTGGCTCTACATGATTGGTTATTGATTCTATCTTCAGAAAACCACAATTGTCAGTCTTGTGCTCAGGATGTCTGTTGTTCTGCTGACTTCTCAAACAATTGCTCATAAAACAATTGCTGTTTTGGCCCAGTCCAGAGGTTTGGCTCAGTCCAAGGTTCAAGAAACAAGACAAGCAGGGCTGTTCCTCTGGAATGGCTGCTCTGGCTCTGTTTTAAAATGGCTACATTTATGTCAATTTTTCACATTTTCCCCTTTTGATCAATATGTTTCTCTGAAAACATTGCTGATCAACCATTTGAAAGCATTGTTGGTTGACTACTGGAATGTATTGTTGATCTGCCGTCAAAGGACCCTTGGTCCCTTGTCACCAGGAAGGCTCATTCCTGGTATGTCATATTCCACATAGGAAGGAAAGTGATTTCCTTAAGGGCCTCAGGTCAAGTTTGAGCAACAAGAGTGCCAAAACAGAGGAAGGCTTGTTGTCAAGTCTTATGAAATAAGCAAAGATTCCTTTAACTGGCCAAATAAATATTAGAAATCAATTCAAAATGTTGGGGTATGATCATTTGTGTGGAGTTTTTATAGCACTGTAAAAAGCAATAGAAACAGAGTCTTATAATGATGACAATTTCAAGAATCACAAGCAAGACACTAATTCCAAATTGTAGAATAGTTCTAAACCATGAGACTATACCTGAGAGTAGCCAACTAAGCAGATTAAGATCTTTTGAGCCTTCTGTTTCTTAAAATAATTAGCCTAAAATAATCTTCATGCTAAAGAGAGATGTTTGGGGTGGCAAAATTTTGTTTCCCCACAGTCCACCTTTGAAACTTCCTCAAGAAGTTTCTCAGTCCAGAAATTGAGTTGGCAGATTGTTCCATCTCATTGAACCAGTCTCTTCATCCTGACAATAGGTCAGTTCAGTTAAACTCATTTTAGCAAGCGGTGATGCAGGTGAGCTCCCAAAGTTAGGCCTATATTGTGTTAAGCAAGCAATCAGTTATTTAATAAGAGGCATTTCTACAAAAACAAAAGAAAAACAAAGGTTGATGGTTAGAGTAAATTATAAATTAGTTTCTGATCCCAAGGGACAGCCGGTCAAGATTTCTAGATGTCAAGGTCAAAGCATCTTTTGTAATTTGAAATGTCTCTGATGATGTCATCAGTGTTCAGGTAAATTTTCAAAGTGGCTCATATAACAAGGAGCATGAATATTGTCCAACAAGGGCTATTGTGGCAATTTCTCTGAACTTCATATCAAGTCATCTAGCTTTAGTTTACAGGGCTTCAGTAGGAAGAGTGGTTTTAGTTCTCAATGATTCCCAGTCAAAAAGATGAAAGAAAATTGGAAACGTTAGTTTAGAGCTTTGTAGCCAGGTAATGGAGGAAACTAGAAGAATCCAGAATTCAGTCCAGTTTACAGGTAGAAAATAAAACTTTAAAAGTAATGAACAGCACTAGAATCTAATATCCGCAAAGGTGTATTATGAAACATAATTTTTCTCTAAAATCATCCTCATTTTTACCAAAGATAGCCAAATTAAGACTAATTTGTTTGTAAAATAAGTCTAGTATCAGTAAACTTGGCCTGATATTTACATAAGTAAAGCAAGAATAGCAATTGATCATATTCTCTTTTAATCTGCTTTGCTGGAACATTTCATAAGGAATCTCCAGGTTGAATTTCTAACAGCCTCTTGAGGACAGGAAAGCCAAGCCAAGGACTTGTCATCTGACTCTGCCTGCAATACCTATAGATTTGGATAAATTTCTCTCTTCTCAAGGTCCTCAAAATATCTTGAGGTTCCTGGCCCTGCCAGGAAGTGACCTTCCTTATTCACCTGGTTGGGCTGTTGGATACCCTGTAAGAAAGGTACTAGGCCAATTTTTCCAAGGGTCTCTAATAGCTCCATAGAGTAAATCTTAGTTCCTTAAAACTTTCTGGTCATATGTGAGTCTATGCATATCCCTCTCAAATATGACATTTCTGTCAAAGCCTGGGTATTATAACAAATATTTCCAATTGTATCCTGTTACAAGGAGAACAGATTCTTAGTGAACTTAGGTAAATAAATACATCACCATGAAAATAAGAATACTCACTAAGAGTTTCCAAATTCTGGAGGGATCAGGTAGGGAGAAAAAGATAAATGTTTTAAATCTGTTTGCAAAAGTATAATTTACCAAATTGCTCTAAGTCGTAGATAGCTTAAGAGAAAAAGTGTCCTTAAATCTGGAAAACAAAACATTAAAAAAATTCAGCAAAGTTTTAAATAAAAAAAATCATAAAAATTATAATCATTCTCATCATTTCATTCTGTCCCATGTTATTGATTCTTGTTCTGCTTGAATTTAGTTTTTCCATTAGTTCTCTCAAGCCTTCCTGATGATTGGGGATAGTAGGGACAGTGATAATTCCAAGAAGTTTGCAAGGTCTTTGTTAAGAAGGCTCATATGATTTGCCCAGTGTAATGGATGTCTCAATCACTGGAGACAGTGGAAGGTATACTCCAAGTGGGAAACACATTTTCTAACAGTTTCTTGGCCACCGTGAGGACATCAGCTTTGCATCAGGGGAAGGCTTTAATCTATCTAGAGAACATACGTATAATAACAACATATTGATAACCCATATTGTCAGTTGAATGAAATCCAGCTGCAGATGCTCGAAGGGTCCAGAAGGAGGCAGTCTGAGGCCTTCAGGGACAGAAATAGTTCTTAATGCACTATGGCGGGTGAAGGAAAAAATCTTTGCAAAAACCAAAAATTGACAGTGTTTTCCTATGTAATTTAACATGCCAAATAAGCCTAACTAGTTTAACAACTTTATTTAGAATTTCATTTTAGGAGATTGTCAAAAATATCAGGAGGTTTTAACACACTTGGTCAAATAGGATCATAGGTCACTGTGAAACAATACTCGGTTATGCATTTAACCATGGTGACAATTAAAGACTTTCAGGCAAATACAAAAGGTCAAATAGTTGTAAGAAAAACCTCAGCTCTTGTAAGTAAAGACCTGATAAAGCAATATAGGAAATTATTTTGATAAAACATAAAATCCCTGTTTTTAGGCAGACTATTCAAAGGTAAAGAAAAATCTTTCATAATCTCTTTATCAAGATCATACTAAAAGCTCAAGAATTTGTCCTTTTAACAGAGAGAAAACCAAATTCTAATTTTGAACCAGCTTACTTTTGATGTTAAAACTCATTTACTTAACTAAATTCATTTCAATCTTAGGTGGCTTGACTGTGTAAAACTCTTTTTTGTTCCAGTGTTCCTTTTTTACAAACCTTTTATAACTTTCTTTCTTACATTCAGAATTTGTCCTTTCCTTTTTTTCCATAACCAGTTTTACTTTAGGACAAAGTTACTTTCTTTTCCCTTAACAAAAACATCTCCATTCTTTATACCTTCTTTTACTGAAAACATACATTTTCTTGTAATATAAAGGTCTTAATATGGCACAACACCTGTTTACTAATTGATCCAAACATCTTTTAGTTTTTATGTAATAAGAAGCCAAAAGTGGATAAATGTGTGTTTAATAATTAGTGATCAATATTTTACCTTATATGGAAATGGTCTAGATAGTCAATAAATTTCCATCATTTGACTTAATTTAGCTACACTTTAAGGTTTCAAGTTACTAAAAGATTTTGAAGTTATTTGTAAGTACATATATGACACATAATCATTTAACCTAAAACTTTTTTTTAAAATTTTTTTGTTTATTGCAGTAACATTGGTTTATAACATTGTATAAATTTCAGGTGTACACCATTATACTTCTATTTCTGCATAGATTACATCATGTTCACCACCAAAATACTAATTACAACCCCTCACCACACACATGTACCGAATTATCCCTTTCACCCTCCTCCCTCCCCACTTCCTCTCTGGTAACCACCAATCCAATCTCTGTCTCTATGTGTTTGTTTATTGGTGTTATTATCTACTACTTAATGAAGGAAATCATACGGTATTTGACCTTCTCCCTCTGACTTGCTTCACTTTGCATTATACCCTCAATGTCCATCCATGTTGTCACAAATGGCTGGATTTCATCGTTACTTATGGCTGAGTAGTATTCCATTGTGTATATATACCACATCTTCCTTAGCCATTCGTCCCTTGATGGGCACTTAGGTTGCTTCCAAGTCTTGGCTATTATGAATAATGCTGCAATGAACACAGGGGTGCTTGTACCTTTACGCATTGGTGTTTTCAAGTTCTTTGGATAAATACCCAGCAGTGGAATAGCTGGATCATATGGTAGTTCTATCCTTGATTTTTTGAGGAATCTCCATACTGTTTTCCATAGTGGCTGCACCAGTTTGCACTCCCACCAGCAGTGTATGAGAGTTCCCTTCTCTCCACATCCTCTCCAACACATGTTGTTTCCTGTCTTGTTAATTATAGCCATTCCGACGGGCGTGAGGTGATATCTCATTGTAGTTTTGATTTGCATTTCCCTGATAGTTAGTGATTTTGAACATCTTTTCATGTGCCTGTTGGCCATCTGTATATCTTCTTTGGAGAAATGTCTGTTCAGGTCTTTTGCCCATTTTTTAATTGGGTTGGTAGTTTTTTTGTTGTTGAGATGCATGAGTTCTTTATATATTTTGGAGATTAAGCCCTTATCAGATGTATGGTTTGCAAATATCTTCTCCCAATTGTTAGGTTGTCTTTTCGTTTTGTTGATGGATTCCTTTGATGTGAAGAAACTTTTTAGTTTGATGTAGTCCCATTTGTTTATTTTTTCTATTGTTTTTCTCGCCTGGTCAGACATGGTGTTTGAAAAGATGTTGCTAAGACCGATGTCGAAGAGCGTACTGCCTATGTTTTCTTCTAGAAGTTTCACAGTTTCAGGTCTTACATTCAAATCTTTAATCCATTTGGAGTTAATTTTTGTGTATGGTATAAGGTAAGGGTCTACTTTCACTTTTTTGCATGTGGCTATCCAGTTTCCCCAACACCATTTGTTGAAGAGACTTTCTTTTCCCCGTTGTATGTTCTTGGCTCCTTTGTCAAAGATTAGCTGTCCATAGATGTGTGGGTTTATTTCTGGGGTTTCAATTCTATTCCATTGATCTGTGTGTCTGTTTTTGTGCCAGTACCATGCTGTTTTGGTTACTATAGCTTTGTAGTATATTTTGAAATCAGGGAGTGTGATACCTCCAGCTTTGTTCTTTTTTCTCAGGATTCCTTTAGCTATTCGGGGTCTTTTGTTGTTCCATATAAATTTTAGGCTTCTTTGTTCTATTTCTGTGAAAAATGTTGTTGGAACTTTGATAGGGATTGCATTGAATCTATAGATGGCTTTAGGAAGTATGGACATCTTAACTATGTTAATTCTTCCAATCCAAGAGCACGGAATATCTTTCCATTTCTTTGTGTCTTCTTCAATTTCTTTCAGAAATGTTTTATAGTTTTCAGTGTACAGATCTTTCATCTCTTTGGTTATGTTTATTCCTAGGTATTTTATTCTTTTTGTTGCAGTTGTAAATGGGATGGTATTCTTAATTTCTCTCTCTGCTACTTCGTTGTTAGTGTACAGAAATGCAACTGATTTTTGTATGTTGATTTTGTATCCTGCAACTTTACCATATTCGTTTATTACTTCTAAAAGTTTTCTGGTGGATTCTTTAGGGTTTTCTATATATAAAATCATGTCATCTGCAAATAGTGGCAGTTTCACTTCTTCCTTTCCAATTTGGATCCCTTTTATTTCTTTCTCTTGCCTGATTGCTCTGGCTAGGACTTCCAGTACTATGTTAAATAGGAGTGGTGACAGTGGGCATCCTTGTCTGGTTCCTGTTCTTAGAGGGATAGCTTTCAGCTTTTCACCATTGAGGATGATATTAGCTGTGAGTTTCTCATATATGGTCTTTATTATGTTGAGGTACTTTCCTTCTATACCCATTTTATTCAGAGTTTTTATCATAAATGGATGCTGTATCTTGTCAAACGCTTTCTCTGCATCTATTGAGATGATCATGTGATTTTTATTCTTCATTTTATTAATGTGGTGTATTACGTTGATTGATTTGCAAATGTTAAACCATCCCTGCATACCTGGAATAAATCCCACTTGATCATGGTGTATAATCTTTTTAACATATTGTTGTATGCGATTTGCTAGTATTTTGTTGAGGATTTTTGCATCGATGTTCATCAGCGATATTGACCTGTAATTTTCTTTTTTTTTTGTTGTCCTAGTCTGGTTTTGGTATCAGGGTAAAGTCAGCTTTGTAGAATGAGTTAGGGAGCTTCCCCCCTCCTCAATTTTTTGGAAGAGTTTGAGAAAGATAGGTATTAAGTCTTCTTTGAATGTTTGATAGAATTCACCAGGAAAGCCGTCTGGTCCTGGACTTTTATTTTTGGGGAGGTTTGTGATTACTGTTTCAATCTCCTTACTGGTGATTGGTCTATTCAAATTCTCTACTTCTTCTTGATCCAGTTTTGGAAGGTTGTATGATTCTAAGAATTTATCCATTTCTTCCAGATTGTTGAAGTGGTTGGCATATAGCTTTTCATAGTATTCTCTTCTAGTCTTTTGTATTTCTGAGGTGTCTGTTGTAACCTCTCCTCTTTCATTTCTGATTTTACTTATTTGTGCCTTCTCTCTTTTTTTCTTGGTGAGTCTAGCTAAAGGTTTGTCAATTTTGTTTATTTTTTCAAAGAATCAGCTCTTGGTTTTATTAATTTTTTCTATTGTCTTTTTGGTCTCTATTTCATTTATTTCTGCTCTGATTTTTATTATTTCTCTTCTTCTACTGATTTTGGGCTTTGTTTGTTCTGCTTTTTCTAGTTCCTTTAGGTGCATTGTTAGATTGTTTATTTGAGATTTTTCTTGTTTGTTGAGATAGGCCTGTATCGCTATAAACTTCCCTCTTAGAACCCCTTTTGCTGTATCCCATAAATTCTGGCATGTCGTATTTTCATTTTCATTTGTCTCCAGGTATTTTTTGATTTCTTCTTTGATTTCCTCGTTGACCCAGTCGTTGTTCAGTAGCATTTTGTTTAATTTCCAAGTATTTGTGGCTTTTCTAATTTTCTTCCTATAGTTGATTTCTAGTTTCATACCGCTGTGGTCAGAAAAGATGCTTGGTATTATTTCAATCTTCTTAAATTTATGGAGACTTGTTTTGTGGCCTAATATGTGATCAATCCTGGAGAATGTTCCATGTGCATTTGAAAAGAACGTGTATTCTTCGGTTTTTGGATGGAATGCTCTGTATATATCTACTAGGTCCATCTGTTCTAGTGTGTCGTATAAGGCCAATGTTTCCTTGTTGATCTTCTGTTTGGATGATCTATCCGTTGGTGTAAGTGGAGTGTTCAAGTCCCCTACTATTATTGTGTTAATGTCTATTTCTGTTTTTATGTCTGTTAATAATTGCTTTATATATTTAGGTGCACCTACATTGGGAGTCTAGATATTTACAAGTGTTACATCCTCTTGTTGGATTGTTCCCTTGATCATTATGTAATGCCCTTCTTTGTCTCTTTTTACAGTTTTTGTTTTAAAGTCTATTTTGTCTGATATGAGTACTGCTACCCCAGCTTTCTTTTCATTGCCATTTGCGTGGAGTATCTTTTTCCATCCCTTCACTTTCAGTTTGTGAGTGTCTTTAGGTCTGAAGTGTGTCTCTTGTATGCAGCATATATATGGGTCTTGTTTTTTCATCCAGTCAGCAACCCTATGCCTTTTAATTGGAGCATTTAGTCCATTGACGTTTAAAGTAGCTATTGATAAGTATGTACTTACTGCCAATTTTTAACTTTTTGTTTTTTCTCAGTGTTTTAGTAGTCCTTCTCTGTTCCTTACTTCTTCTATACAGAATTGATGGTCACTTTAGTTTGACCTCTGTCTGAAAGCTCTACTCTTTAACTCCCCTCCTCCCTCCTTTTCTGTTTTTGATATCACATCTAACCTCTTCTTTGTGCATTTGTATCCATTACGTTCTTATCATGGAAATAGATAATTTTTCCTATTTGTGGTCTTCTCTTTTCCCCTTAAATCAGTCCCTTTAACATTTCTTTAGCACTGGTTTCTTGGTGACAAACTCCTTTAATTTTTGCTTGTCTGGGAAATTTTTGATCTCTCCTTCCATTTTGAATGATAACCTTGCTGGGTAGAGTATTCTTGGCTGTAAGTTTTTTCCTTTTAGCACTTTAAATATATCGTGCCATTCTCTTCTAGCCTGTAAGGTTTCTGCTGAGAAGTCAGCTGATAGCCTTATGGGGTTTCCTTTGTATGTAACTTGACAATGTCTTGGGGCTTTTAGGATTCTCTCTTATCTTTAATTCTGGACATTTTGATTATGATGTGTCTTGGTGTGGGCCTCTTTGGGTTTATCTTATTTGGGGCTCTCTGTGCTTCCTGTACCTGGATGTCTGTTTCCTTCCTTAGGTTAAGGAAGTTTTCATCTATTATTTCTTGAAATAGATTCTCTGCCCTCTGTCTCACTCTACTCCTTCCGGGACACCTATAACATGGATGTTAGTGCACTTGATGTTGTCCCAGAGTTCCCTTAGACTGTCCTCACTCTTTTGAATTCTTTTCTCTTTTACCTGTTCACCTTGGGTAATTTCTTCTAGTCTTTTGTCCAGCTCACAGATCCATTCTTCTGTATCCTCTACTCTGCTTTTGAGTCCTTCTAATGAATTTTTCATTTCCAGTATTGTATTCTTCATTTCTGATTGGTTCTTTTTTATATCTTCCATTTCTTTGTTGACATTCTCACTGAGTTCATCTGTTCTTCTCCCCAGATCCATGGGCATCCTTAACACTCTTAGTTTGAACTCTCTGTCATGTAGGTTGCTCATTTCTGTTTCACTTAGTTCCTCTTCTGGGGTTTTGTCCTGTTCCTTTACTTGGAATGTATTCTTTTGCCTCCTCATTTTGCCTCTTTCCCTGTGCTTGTGTCTATGTATTAGGTAGGTCATCTACGTCTCCTGCTCTTGGATAGGTGACCTTATGTAAGTGATGTCTTAGGAGGCTTCCAGTGTGCTTCCCTCAGTTCTCAATGTTCCAGGGGTGACCCCTATGTGGGCTACGTGTGTCCTTCTGTTGTGGCCTGTTTGCTCTCTCTGTAGGCACCCAGGGAGGCTGAGTTATGCTCCTGGCCAGCTGTTGTAATGCTCAGCTGCTTGTAGTTCTTGTGGGCTCTTCAGTCTCTTTATCAGGTGTGCGGAGCCCCAGCACAGTTGGCTGCAAGTTCTAATACCACATTTGTGTTGCAGTATTTCTTTTAAGTGAGTAGGCCCCCAGCATGGCAGGTTATTAGGCTCAGGGCCTTACAATTGCTGTAAGCCTCTAGCCTATTAAGTCTCTTGTCAGCTCTCTGAGGATTGCAGCTGGGTGGGGCTGGCCTCAGGCACAGGAGCACCCAATTGTTTCAGGCTTTGGAAGGTGGGGCAAACCCCCTATGCGGGTCTTTGAGAAGCACAAGTCTTCTGCAGCTGACAAGCCCTGCCGCCCACAGATCCACACACACAGTCAACACAGTCCTGCCCCGTGTGAGTGCCCCGACCTCCCCAAGTGGACCCAGTCTCTCCACGGCGGGTGCCCCACACACTCCGCCACCACCCCACACTCTCCACCCGCTCCTTGTGCACACACTGCCCCGCTCAAGTCAGCTCAGTTGCCAGGCTGCAGAAAATCCAGTCACCAATCTATGCAGGCCCACAAGTTGCCTGAGGGCTTGTTGTTGGGTGGGGCCAGTCTCTAGGGTGGGCTGCCTGCCCTGGCTGAGCTGGATTAAATCCCTGCTCTAGCAGGTGGTGCAGACCCTGGGCTAGCAGGCTCAGGGAGAACTCCAATGGCGTCTGTGTCAGCACGCCCATACCAGTCCACAACAATGGCCACCGCCAATGTCCCAGTCCCCAGAGATGTCTCACCCCTCACCGAGATGCACACAGGGACTATTAGGTGAGTCTCTTTTCACCACAGCACTGTGCACCTTTCTTTCTGCTGATTTTAGGATGCTTTCTGAAATGGGTGAGTTTGCGCGGGGGCCCTTTAAGAGCCTGTTTTAGTTTCTGTGTGAACCGGGTTTTCTGGGGGTCCTCCCCAATGCTTTAGTAGCGGGCAAAGTCAGATATTATGCCGCTGGTCTCGATTGTGCTGGGTCCACAAAATGCCCACAGCGAGGGGAACTCCCGGCTCAGGGCCCCGCGCCTCCAGGGAGGCTGCGCACCTGTGAGCTGCTCCCGGCGGCCGTGAAGCTGGCGGCTTGTGAAGGCGGCGTTTTTCCTCTCCAGAAGGGAGTCTCTGTCTCTTCCACCTCAGTTAGGATTGTCCGTTGTTGCAGGAGTTCCTCTTATCCAGTTTTCAGTTCTGTCTCAGGGGTAATTTTTCCACGAGTAGTTGTAAATTGGCTGTGTCCGAGGGAGGAGGTGAGTTCCGAGTCTGCTTACGCCGCCATCTTGACTTCCCCAATCTAACCTAAAATTTTTTATCTTGCATCTTGCTTATTAACCTAAACACTTTTTATCTTATATCCATTTTGTTTACTCATTCTTAATAATCATGTTTAGATTTAAAAAAACTTCATGAGACATTAGACAAAGTTAGCCATTAATTTCTTTTTTCTGACTAATTTTGTAACAGAGATAACATGAATTTGTTTGACTTTTAGTACACATAGATAGAACAAAAATTTTATATTTAATGCTGATAACTCTAAAGATAGGTCTATTTTGATTAAACCAACAAACTGAAATTAGCTTTAATATCAAATATTTTCCTAGATCACATGATCCTGAAGTTCATTTGGGTTAGTTGCTACTATATTTTTGAGATTATACTTAATTTATGTAGTGCTTGTTTGTTTTTAAGCCAATTAAATAGATTTCTCTACAAATTAATTTTGATAATACTATCCAGATGTAGAAAAATATCACACATTTTCATCATACACATATAGAGACACACATACACAGATACCCCACAGCTATTGTTTTAAAATTACTGCCATTAATCAGATACAGTAATACAAAACTTACTAGTTATGAAAGAATAGTTGGATCCAAATTTTGTTTTGGCAGCTGGAATAGAATGTACTTTATATTCTCAGGTGGCTAAAGCTTTTTACTATTTGTGGAGAAGACTTTTAAGATTTATATTTCCTCTAGACAAGTAATCCTTGGGCAAGAGAGCCTTTCTAGCAGCTTGTATTTTTAACATGGCCACTTTCTCCTTTTTTCTTGGGGATCTAGGAGGGTTTTGGATAAGAGTTCCCAGGAGGAGACATGGTAAAACTTTTACATCTCAAAGGCACAGGGAAGGAATGCAAATGCCTCCAAAAAGGACTTTGGTTTCTTAAGTCCTTGTAAGGTTTCTTACAAGCCCCTTGAGATGAATTGGTGAGGTTAGTTGTTTATCAAAGGACTTGACATATCTATCTAACCACATTTTCTCCAATTTGTGTCTTTCCCTCTGGGTACATAGTTTTATTTTAAGCCTAGTGGAGGGAAAGCCTAAAAAAAATTCCTGTCAGGAGTGGACTTTTGTTTACTGTGGTGTAGTCTTTTCTTTTAGGTACCTCTTATATCTTTAATTTTTCATTAGCTTTTTCCAACACGACTTTCAATGAAGCTATTTTGGAGTTTTGAAGGCTTTGCTTTTAAGTGCACTTTTTAAATGCTCTTATCTAATGAGAACATTCCTTCTGATGGCCGCTGTAGTTCCCCAGAAGGCTGGGAGCAGTTTGGTAAGACCCTAGCTGCAAATGGGATACAACCCACATTTCTGTCTGATCATATCTTGGGCCCACAACCTGATGGTTACCAAGCTAAGCTTTCAGGACTGAAGCAAGCTTAGTGAGATTTTGCCATTTGTGTAAATATTTACAGCTTCTGGGCCCATAATTTTTAAACAGGTGTGCTGGAGGGTGGCACGCTTGACTCTTTAGAAATTAAAGATTGCATTCAAATAATCTAGTCTGCAGTTCCCAAGTCTAGTGCGCAAAAAAGACAGGTTTTGAGTGTTCAAAGGGCCCCAAAGTGGCCACCGTAATTGTAAATTGTCTTTGGTATTGTTGGTTCACTGGGATAAAAATTTACAAAAGGAAGGACTATAGTTCTTAAACATAAAACCAGCTGGAGTTCTCAAAGGAGGGACTAATCCAGGAATCTTAGAAAAGGAAAGTTCCATGTTAAAGAAGAGCGAGCAGCACAAGAAGACAATGGGGATGCTCCTACCAAGGGAAGCCCTCCAATTTAGTCAGAGCACTCACCAACCAGAGCACCCGCTGCCTGAGGGAAGCCCCTCCTGGAGCAATGGCTGCAATCTTGCTTTGAGACAACCATCTCTCAGGGAAACCCCTGTCTGATCCCAAAGGAAGGTGACAGACCTCAACCAAAAGGAGGGAGATCGAGGCTAAGAGGACTCATGGCCAGAGGAGACAGCAGTCCATGGAAGCAGTGAGCACAAGGGGTTCATGTAGGTGCTGGAGGTGGGGGGGTAGTACCTGGTTCCAGGGGATGCTGGTCCACGAAGATGGGGTCGCTTCTGGCCCCTTTTTCTGACACCATGCATGTTAACCTATAAAAATCAGAAACCAGTTCAACAGGAAAGTGTTTGTTTGGTATCAGAGAATTACAATTTGGGGAGCACAGATTCAGGAGGAAATCCAATTAGTGTCCCAGTTACAGGAGAGGGGCTCAGAGTTTTTATTTAAAAAAAAAGGAGGAAGATGAGATAAGATGTTTTTAAGAAGATTCATTGGTGCTGACAAGCTAACCTACTCTTGGCTCTACACGATTGGTTATTGATTCTGTTTTCAGAAAACCACAATTGTCAGTCTTGTGATCGGGGTGTCCGTTCCCCCTCTGATTTCTCAAACAATTGCTTGTAAAATAATTGCTGTTTTGGCCCACTCCAAAGCTTTGACCCATTGCAAGGTTCAAGGATCAAAATAGAGCAGGGCAGTTCCTCTGGAATAGCTGCTCTGGCTCTATTTTAAAATGGCTCCACTTATGTCAATTTTTCAGTTTATAAACATATTAGCTTTCAAAAAGCAGTTTAAGTTCATTTGTTTTTAAGTTCAAAGTGACTAAGTCAGGTTCAAGTCCAGAATATATTTTTATGAAATAGGTTAGTAAATGAGCTTTTCAAAGGTTTAGAATTTTGCATATTTCATCCCGAGGATGTCTTTTTTTATCAGGGATCTTTTTATAAAGTAAATCAGTATTGTGCATTTTGCTGCTAACACACACTGCTACATACATACACTGCTTGAGCCCGTGATACCAGATACCAGTTATACTTGTGACGAAAATTTTATCAGTGGTATTATACCTGATCAGCTTTAAATTTCTCTAACTCCTATATTTCTCCCGAATTAACAATAGGTTTTTATCATTTTGTGAATTGCTATCACTTGTGATTGTCAATTGCTTGGACACAGAATTTTTCCCAAGTGATATGATTTGCACTTTATCCTTTAGAAATATTCTTACAGTTGAAACACTCATCCTATATGTCTGTACAGTATTTTTCATTTTCTTATCACTTTCATTTAAAAATATATCTATTTTTATTTTCATCATAATCATATGTCCCTTTTTTTTTTTTGGTGAGGAAGATTAGCCCTGAGCTAACATCCATTGTCAATCCTCCTCTTTTTGCTGAGGAAGATTGGCCCTGGGCTAATATCCGTGCCCATCTTCCTCCACTTTATATGGGACGCCACCAGAGCATGGCTTGACAAGTGGTGCGTAGGTCCGTACCCGGGATATGAACCTCAGGCTGCCAAAGTGGAGTGTGCAAACTTAACCACTAGGCCACCAGGACAGCCCTCATATGTCCCTTTGTACTGGCATTTAAGCCTCTCATTTCCTTTTTTACTTAATTGGAACAGATGGTGGATCAGTCAAGATAGTTCAATTTATGTTGTAGTAACAAAAAATGTCAAAATCTCAGTGATTTGACACAACTAAAGTTACTAGTTGCTCATGTTACATGTCTATTGTGGGTCGATGGTGGAGGTGGGGATCTGCTCCACCATGTCATTTCTCACTATCCTCCACTGGCTCCATTTCACATGATGCTTCAGAGGAAAAGGGGCAAGAATTGATCACTGGCAGTTAAATGCTTCCCCTCCAAATGGCATGAGTTACTTTCCCTCACATTTTATTGGCCAAATCAAGGCACATCACCACTCTTAACTTCAAGGAGGTGGGGAAGTCCAGTCCTTTGTGTACTTATAAATAGAGAAGAACAAGCTCTTGGTAAACATTGATAATAGTCTACCATACACTGGGATTTTACTTTTCTTAAACACTCAAATCTAAGCGTGACCACATAACACATGCTTTGGCAGGTAAACATGCAAGGTTATGGCTGGGGCTAAAATGACCACACTTACAATCTGTGGATGACAGGCAGAGTTGATGTACTTTGCTCTAAATGGAGACTTGGTGTGTATCTGTGAGGGTACTTTAGTTGAAAATACATTGTCTTCAGTAACACGAGGCAGGCATGGCCTCCTCTGCATGACCTTCAGATTTCCCATGATCCACACCTGTCTCAGGAGAGCTGGTTGGTCAGGTCAGCGTCACCTCAGAGAAACTTCCCTGCTGCTTTCTGGCTGCTCAGAAGGGTGAACCTAGGCCCACTCTGTGAAGCTGACAGGAAAGCAATGAAGAAGACATTACCGATTTTACTAAAATAATAATTATTTTTAAAAGGCTTTGGCCCAGTGGCATGAGGTTAAATTCTTGGCCTTAGCCTTAACATAACAAATTCAGAAATGGCTTCATTACCTTTTGTTAGTTTAAAATAAATAATCCTCCAGACCAATGTTTAGGGGTAGGTCAAAATGGTGTTTATAGAGCCTTCAAGGGCTCTGAAAACTTCCTGTAAATGTGTTTATTTTAAAAGTACTTAAACTTAGACATCAGTTGTAGCCCTACTCCATTTTCCCAAACATTCACACACTGTTTTCATACAGTGTAAACCTCTAATTTGCTGAAGATTGTTAAAAGTTAACAAGCATGGAAGAGATAAACTGTAGAAAGAAGTTACCTCACTTTTATTTCTGCAGAGATTTGAATATTGTTTCTGAAGTCCTTAAACACAGGGATGCCCAGTTAGAATCAAGCTCTCCTCCCTCCCTCCCGTCCTGTTTTCTCACTTCCTCTCTTGCTTTCTCTCGCTTTCTGTCTCTCTCTTTCTCTCATGCTACCTTTCTCACTCTCTTTTTACTACTCTTGTTTTCTTTTTATCTTCTTTCATTCTTTGAATTAACAAGAGATAAACAGCTCTTTCTGAAGTGAAATGTTTAGCTTAGCATCCTAGCACTTAACCTTATATTATTTGACTAATATTCTCTGGAGAATGATTTGAGCATTACAGAAAAATATGGAAGGTACTCACATTAAATTGTTCCTGTCTTTAATTAGATAATGATTATGTGATTTGTAATTTGAAAAAAAACTTGAAATGTAAGCAATAATTAATTAAAAGTTTACTATTTCTTTTTTTTTCCTTTGAACTTCCTATTTCTTGGGAAGGAGATAGGATATAATTTTGTACTGTTAAATAAATCCTGGCGGGAACTGGACTTAATATGAAGGGCAATCACGTAGGTTAATCAAGTGACACTTTGTAAACTCCTCTCACCAGGTTGCCTCAGCATCCTTGCTGATTCAGGTAGCCCTTTTCTATGACATGACTGCTTTCTCAACTTAGTCTTCTCAATTTCCTAATCTTTCTGGCATAAAACAGATCTCACTGAAGGTTAACTTTCTTTCTCTATGTAATTTCCTAAAAGAATTTTTTTTTCTCAAGTTATACAAATAATTTCTGTTCACTCACAGGAGGTAAATACATTTTTAAAGAGAAAAGAAATACAGCTTCTGAATGGCCCAATTATAATCAAAATAAATTCTAGCACATTTCCACCAGATGGCACACCCCTTTTGAACTTTGGAAAGAGACTCTGAAGGCTGAGGAAAACCACTCTCATTTTAGAATTGGGATTGGTTCTACAAAAGATTTCCAGTCAATGGAATTGAATCAATAGAAGATAATACTTAACCTATTCAAAGATGCTTCCAAAATAAAATGCACAATTAAATAATATGTTTAATTTGGGAAAAATTAAGTCTATGCAAATAAAGCCAATCCCAGTTTAACCTGAACTCCCCAGGACTTAAGTTCCACTAAGTTTTAATTTTCATATGATCTTTTTAACCAGCTTTCATTCTGAGTGCCTCCTTTAACTTTTAAGAATGCATAACAATCAGAGTATATTTAGCAACTAAGTGTCCTAAATGAAGACTTGATTTAATTTGTAAATCAATCGTCAACTTGCCAGTCAAAAATTCCTTGGTAAACCCTTTAACATGTTGTCTAAAACCATGGGGTTGGCTGTGTGGTTCTTCCAGGCTAAACAACATGGGGCCAATCTTCCTGTCCGTGAAGATTTTAGAATCTCTAACTCTCACACTGTCCTTGCTGCTCCTCTTCAGTGGCCTTTTCGTGTGGGTCAGAACACAACATACCCTACCAGATGTTACCCCAACACAATCAGTCAGCAGAAAAGCATCCGGTTTCACTAAAGACATTAATTTTTACTGAGTAGGATCAAAATTTGATGATGTCTTTTGCTTTCTTTGGAGTTTTATTCACTGATGATAAACAAGCATGCGGAGAACTCAGGAAGAGGTCTTTGACGTTTTGAGAGAACAAGAGCAAGTGAGAGACATCCATCTAAAAATATACATTTGAGGCTACAAGACAAGGCTTCTTGTAGTTCTTGCTGCTCATATGTGATAGATAGCCTATGTCTCAAGGTTGGTAAATTCAGTAAATTTATTGAAGACTTTTGGGAGGGGGGAGTATAAAACATTCTAACTTAGCTGGAGCTAGGAAGTTTTTCAAAAATCACTTCTTGGGCCGGCCCCGTGGCTTAGCGGTTAAGTGCGTGCGCTCCGCTACTGGCAGCCCGGGTTCGGATCCCGGGCGCGCACCGAGGCACCGCTTCTCCGGCCATGCTGAGGCCGTGTCCCACATATAGCAACTAGATGGATGTGCAACTACGACACACAACTATCTACTGGGGCTTTTGGGGCAAAAAAAAAAAAAAAGGAGGAGGATTGGCAATAGATGTTAGCTCAGAGCCAGTCTTCCTCAGCAAAAAGAGGAGGATTAGCATGGATGTTAGCTCAGGCTAATCTTCCTCAAAAAAAAAAAAGAAAAAATCACTTCTATGACACTTACCATATACTTGCTTAAAAGTGAGATCTTCATGTTTTCCCACAATCCTCTACACATGGATGCTGGGTTTGATAGTAATTTTTTCTCATCTCTGAATTTGCTCAAGACTAAAGTAATTAATATCTCATCTTACAAGATGAAATGGAATGAAAGAAATTTATGGTTTTTGTAGTGGTATTCTTTCTTCAACTATTAAGTTATTTATTTTCTCCTAGTATAGCTCATATTTGAGAAAAATGTCACAATATTTGATTTCTAAAAGGAAAGTATCAATTGTAATATTTGATAGGCTCATAGAAGATGTATTTCTGATAAAGTACCTAGAAAATTCTATGGGAAACATTATTTGCTTCTGCCATAATAAGAACATCTTAACAATCTGTCCACATGATTGCCAGATTTAACAAATAAAAATACGAGATGCTCAGTTAAGTTTGAATTTCAAATAAGTAATACACAAGTTTTTAGTATAAGCATATCCCAGGCAATAATTGGACATACTTATATTTTTAAAAAAGAACTATTTGTGGTTTATCTGAAATTCAGATTTAACTGGGTGTCCTGTACTTTGTCTGGCGACTCCACCTGGTTGGTGACTCTTCTAGGTGTGACGCTCCTCCACAGTTGCCACAGCAAGGACTGTGGAAAACCTTCCACACAGACGCGTCCCTCAGACCATTTGACCTTTCTGTTAGCATCTTACCCTCCCAGTGGTGGCTCCTAGTCTTAAGAAATGAACCACTGTAATTTGCTGTCCTTAGGAAGATTCCATGCTAATTTCATTTGGAATCGTGGAGCCAAAGTGGTAGAAAGCTGCCAGAGTGGTTCCTGGATTTCCCTAAGAGTGTCCCCAGAAGAAGAGTTAGTGCCTGCAGTAGCTCTCCAAACTTCAGCTCCCAGGGTTGCATTAAATAAACTCCCTGAGACCCTGGGTTGTGAGTATTCAGTCTAACCTTCATTTTTATCTTACTGAGCAAGAAACAGACCTGGGAAGAAGATAACTAACATGATGTTCATCATATTTTTACCTCTCCCCTCCACACCCCCTTCCTTGCAATGGAGAACGGCTACAGAGAGTATAAATTTATCCTGCCAGTCACAGAGAGTTTGTCTGGGAAGAGTTATGAAACCAATCCTGTATTGTTTCTTTTCCCTATTAGCAGAGGAAATAGCATGGGCCTTAGGCATGTATTCAAATGTGCATCCTGGTTCTCACATCTGTTTATCTCGCTCAAGGTAACCTATAAACCTTCTTTCAGAAATATTGCAAAATAAATCTTTCTTGAGAAAGAGGATAAAGGAAAACTATAGCATTAAAAACCTCCCTTATAGCAGACTTATAAATATTTAACTTTGCTTTAATATATACTTTTAAAAATATCTGACAGTCAGTTATGCGTATAGCATTATATTCAGCATTACTAGGTGTAATGGGTATACAAAGATAGATAATCAGAATTCTTACCTCACCTGAGGTTATGATCTAACAGGGAAGGCTGGTCTATGGATCAGTTAAGCAGTGATGCAAAGTAGTGTATGCACAAGAGTCACTGTCAGTCCTGGAAGAACAAATGTACCCAGTTCACTGAAGCAGGAAGTCCAAGGCTGAGTGGACCTGGAGGGGTGGACTCCATGTGAATCAATGAGGGGGATGGAAAACAGCATGAAGGAAGCCTGAGGAAGAGAAGGGGCACTTGAAGGTCAATGAGAACTAGGTCTAGATGGAGGAGAGGACCCCTGTTGAGGCAAATGTGGAGACAATTTACACAAGAATAATGATGCAATATTACAGCAAGGTAAGGAGTTTGTACGTGGTCCTCTTGGCCATGAGGAGCTATTGGAGATTTTTGAGTTATGGAATGACATGATCAAAGTGCTCTGGCCACAATCTGTAAGTTGCAGAGGAGGGAAAAAGACGGATTTTGTACAGTGTAGGTATGAGGTGGTTGTGCACACTTAGTGTTAGTCTGAAAGCCAACAAAAGATTTCTTAATGCCTGTAAATCAGTAAATGTAAAACACACACAAAGGTACACAGACATGCATATAACATGCGTGTGAAGCGTACTCTCTGCTTCCCAAATTATTCTCCACTATACTATAGTCCCCAGGAGAAGCACGCTGAAAGCTGAAGGAATTTCTTACGTTATCTCTGTTCCTTCACGTGACTGCGTCTAGGTTGAGCTGTACATCATGTTCATACTGTTTTCTGATGCTCCATCATCACTGTATTGCAAAGGGGGAGGGTGGGGAACTACAGCCCTTCTTGTACAGGAAGAGTTTTTTATTTTTATTTTTAATTCTGCAAGGCTTCATGATTATAAATAAATTAAAACCAGAAAGAGTGGTCTCTCTTTGTTTGACATAATTAAAAATGTCTTCCAAGTGACACGGTTAAGTGTTAAAGGAAATTCTAGCTGCAGTCAATTCCAGAACAATTCCTAAAGACTTTAGGAATGCAAAACCCATTTGTTGTATGCAAGTGGAAAATAAGTTTTATTTTTTTAAAAACATATGCATTTTAAAGAAAAAGCAAATAAATCCAGCATGGTGAGGTCTCTGATGCTTTCAGTATAAAAAGAGATTATATGGTAAATAACACACAAATTTGGAGCTTGGTTCTAACTAGTTTTTCCTGTGTTGTAAAAAATAGTTCCAGAGTCCTGAGAGAAAACAGAATGGGACTAATGTTATTCTTAAAAAATCTTTGACATTCCAAAACAGATTTCCTGTGACTGTAGTACCCATAACTTGTTTTTATTACTGCTTGTAGGTTAATCTTGATTTTTATTGTTGTCTTCATTCCAAAGTCCTCTAGGCTATGTCTCCACAATGAAATCAAAAGTAGAGATGGAAACTGGATTAATCCACATACTTGCCTCAAATCTCTTATGGCTTTGGCTAATCGAGAAGTCAATCTCTGTATTAGTCGGGGTTCTTTAGAGAAACAGAACTCACGAGATATATTGGCACTGGGGGAACCAATGGTATAAGTCCCAGTCCAAGTGGAAAGGTGTGAGACCCAGGAGCTCTGATGTCTGATGGCAGAAAATGGATATCTCAGCTCATTAGGTGGAGAAAGGGAATTTGCCCTTTCCATGTCTTTTTGTTCCATTCAAGCCCTCAATGAATTGGATGACGTCGGTTCGCATTGTTGAGTGCAGTTGCCTTTACTCAATCTACAGATTCATATGTTAATCTCTTCCAGAAATACCCTCACAGACACACCCAGAAATAATGCTTTACCAGCTATCTGGGTGTCCCTTAGCTCAGTCAAGTTGACACATAAAATTAACCACCACAATCTCAATGGCCTTAGTGTGTGAGCAGATAATTCAAATATGGCTCAAATAGTGATCTTTCAGAAGACATTTAACACTCCTTCTGTCCCGAAATAGCATTCAACTGTATGCCAACTTATATTTGGAAGTGGTGTGGAAGACAAAGATTTAGTTAGTCCATTATGTATGTACTTACCATTCTGATACGTGCTATGAAGGAAAATTGTAGAATGCTATTAGAAAATCCAGCAGGAGAAAATTTATGTATGCTTGGGGATTCCCTGAGGAAGTGATATTTAAGCTGACATTGAGAGATTGATCAGTTCTAGCTAAAGAAGATGAGGAGCAGGAAAGGAAGCCTGCCAGGCAGAGGATCTGAAGCCAGAGGAAGCTAGCACATGAGGAATGAATAGGGTAACCCAGTGCTGCTGGGACTCAGACAGACTAGTGGATTACAGATTTTTTCACAATTATTCATTCTGTATCTGCCCTTGGATGCCTCCTTGCCCCACTGACTTTGAGTCTTGGCCATATGACATTCTTTGAACCGTGGATACGAGTGGACATGACATTTTTCATGTGTGAACTAAAGCTTTAAATGCAATGGTATGGGTTGGCTGGGGCCTTCTTTTTCCTTCTCTCTGTGCTGATAACACAGCATGCACTGGAGAGGGACTGATCCCTGTGGCCTTCATCCCCAAATGTGAAGACAGTGGTGAGAATCATATTTCCCCCACAGCCTGGAGAAGAGTCACAGAGATTTAGCTGGCCCAGAGTTGACATGTAATGTGAGTGACACATTTTTTAAGCATTAAGGACCCTTCTATCCAGGAACAAGAGTCAATGGGCAGCCAGAGCACATATCTGCTATTTCTTGTGATGACTAAAGGCAATCACTGTTCTAAAAGCTCAACACTAGGGGCTTCTGTATCCAGTGCTAGTTGGATGGAGGTTAAGGGCCCCCAGGGAGTCGTAACAGATGGGACAGGACCCTTGTCTTTCAACAGCAGTGGAAGGGCATCAGATCAAAGTGTTTACACCCTCTAAAGTCCTCAGACCTCACCCAGTTTTTGTCTCTGGTGACAATCAAATCATGAAGTCATCATAATGGCAAATAGTGTCTCTTGCTCAATGAAAAATAATTGGAGTGTATTACCTTTCTGTAATGATATGAATAGGACAAATAAAAAAAAATTGTCAAAGTAGAACTGGCTATTTAGTTAAATGAGAAGAGAAATGTGGAAGGCCAGTATTTTCTGAAAAGCCTTGTTGTTCATCAAGTTCCATTTGGCATTCGTTGGCGGGAAGAACAAGAAAGATGTATCGAATTCCCTACTGTTGAACTTAGTAGTATCTCAATAACATCATCAGGGCATGGCTTTTTTGTCTCCACACTCATCTGGCCTGATATGAGGAAGATACTAATCCATTTTTCATGTCTAAATAATTTCCAAAATGACTTAATATTTTTGTTTATATTCCCAGATTTTCTCAGTCAGTTCCCCTGTATTTCAGACTGTGTGTATATACGATGCCAAAGCACCTAGTAAATTCAGTGAAAAAGCTCCACACATTTGTCCTGTCATTGAGTGTGGTTTTGACAAAATGCCTTGTTGATTGATGATGGCTCTTGTTCCAGTCTACTGAGCACTTGTGTAGACATCACCTCTTATCCTGCCAAAAGACAGTTTGGGGAATTTTTTCTTGACTTAAATGATTTTTCAATGTCCACTATGTAGGTATAGACAATTTCCTCATAATGCCAGGCTTCTAGATAATGAAGGAAAAATTCACTCTAATCATCATAATATTTGGAAATATCCAGACAATTTGTTGCATTTTTCTCTTTATATTCAATAATTTTGTATTGATTAGATGTTCACATATTCGTATATAAATTCTTAGTAAAACAAAGCTGTGAAATAAACTAATTTTCTTAAAATGGAATAACCAGAATTTTTAAGTATACAGAAATTAAAGCACTAAAATCCATCATCACTTCTAAAATGCTTTTCAAGTGGTAAAATCATCACTAAACCATGAAAAGATACATTCTTAACTGTTGATTATCAGACTTAAATAGGTTACTAACAAAAATGTTAAGATTAACAGCTTTCGGTTTCTGATTTTACATGTAAGATTTCTCCTATTTTTTTTAAGAAAAATAATTCTTTGGTGAGAAATGTCTTCTCTGAAGAATATTAGCTTACTTCCTGAGGATATATTAGGCAGTTCTTAATGCCTTTTTTCATTTCCTTCTCTTGAGTTGTGGGGTCTCAAATCTGATGCTTAACATTTATACTCTTGAAATTTGAGGCTAGTGCGATATAATTATTTCTTATCCAAACTCTCTGAAGTTAGTACCTGCTGAGCTTTGTGGGACAATGTTTTAGTGAGGCAGCGATGCACAGGATGGAGTCTTCCACATTGAACTCTGGGGAAGGTGCCCATTCTCCCTAGTTTAGTGCAACCACTGCAATAAACATTTGGGGGTAAGAATAAGAGAGAAAGGATTGAATGGAAATTTCCAAGACTTTGCTAGCAATAAAATGTTTTAATGAGGACATTTTCCAGAGTTATCTGATTCTTGGGTACAGTAAATTCTCTGGTAGAATTCTGTGGAAAATAGTTTACAGTAGTAAGGGTTTGTGTTAATGGGCTCTGGAACAGAGGCAACAAAATGTTCTCTCTCTCTCTTTTTGGTTTGTTCCAAGCGTAATCTTTAGTCAGAATTCTTGCTCCTGACTTCACCCCTGAGTCTGTTTTGAGAGTGGGCTTAATGAAAACTTAACATTTTTTTGCTTACGTTTTTGATTGCTGGAGATATCCTATAGATGAATAATACTTGAAGCAGTAAAAATAAAACCTCTTGGTTCTGTGTGAGCATGGTAACTTTTCTTCACTATTTTCAGGAATTATTCTTTACCATCTCGAAGTCCATTATTTTTCCAGAAATGTTTTTTTGAAAATATAAACAAATCATGTCAAGGATGTTGTAAAGTCATGTCTGAGGAACGCAAAGGCAAGTAAGTGTCTTGATTCTGGCTCCTTGGGAATATGAGTAAGAGGGGGAGCAAAGGATGAGTCACTTTTGTCGTCCAAAAAACTGAAAACTTACTGAACATTTTCAAAAACAGCAAGTGTCATTGAAATTTCTGAGAATATGTAATGGAATTTATATGCTCTGGTTTTTTAAGAAATATACATTTATTACATATATTTAGAAAATACAGGAAAGGAAAAAGAAGAAACTATCCAGTCAAAATCTCACAGAGATAAATAATGTTAACATTTTGGATTTTTTTCTTTTAAATTTTTTTTTCATGAAATTCTTTAAAAGTTTCAATACTTATACCCTTAAAATCCTAGGAGATGAATAATCTTAGGGTAATTTTTATTTTATTTTATTTTTTAAAGTAAAACAAACACTTTTTTTGTACCATTATTTTTGGTTTAGTGCTTCTTTGAGAATGATGCTTGATTTATTTCTCTTAAGGGTGGACTTTTTAAGAAGAAACTATACCTAAATTTTTTAAAGTATGCTATTTCTTTAGATACAGAATTTTGAATCTCAATCCAATATTTCTAATAAACTCAGAGCTATGAAGACAGGATTCTCTTGTATTTGTCTTTTTAAGAGGAAGACAACGGTGGAGCAAATTAACATTGAGAATGAAATACGAACACTCAGAATCCTGCATAAACGTTTTTTATTCAGGATTATTCCACGGGCTTCAATATTTTCTTAAAATCGTCATGAATCTTAGACTTCATTGGATCATTCCAGACGTCAGCTTTTTCACCATCAATGTGAAGAATCATTGACCCAAGATATCTACTCCCTTTCCTTTTGGGACAGGTCAGAGGGGGAGGTGAGAAGAGGGGCCAAGTGCTGTTGAGTCTGGCACTTCGGTTCAGTTATCACTGTTTTTTTCAGGGACCAAAGAGGGAACTTTTAATTGCAGCCAACTCTCTCAAAATACTTGTTTTGGGTGACAAAGGGAAATAAAATGAGCGTGCATGAGTCACTCTACATTCTTTAAAGTTTCTTGCAAAACAATATTCCTAAGGAGGGTAGGTAGTATCATCTTTATCTTGAAAGAACACACCTTAAGTAATAGAATTATACTGTGAAAGTTTAAGACATTTCAATTTAATCAGGGGTTCTAGCGTAGCCTCTCGTGTAGTGAGGATCCGCCACAGCAAAGTAGCAGAAGTTCTGGCGTTTATTGTACACTCCTGAGAAATCTAGCTGTCGGTGGCAGCTTGAGACTTCTGTACCCAAAGCTCCGCTGCTAGCTGTCATATTGATGTCGTGGTTTCTAAGGGGGAAGAAGATAGGGCTTTTGACCAGGGCCAGGCACTTTTCCCTTGAAAAAGATGTGCAAAAGTTGGGTTAGGGAGTAGTAGAATTTATTGGAAATGCTTCATTGAGGAGCCTCGTGAACCAAGCCAGAGCCTGCTCCCATCATTTCCCTGAAGAAATAGTCCTCGAAGGAGAGGCAATCTTGAGTTTGAGAAGGTTTCTTTCTATGCAGGCTCAGAATGTGCTCTGCAGGACAGTCATTGGGTAGCTTCATATTAGTAAATTAGTTGTCTGCTTCAGCTGATGTAATTATTTACACGCATTATAAGTGGATATACCAACTATTAAAGAGTAATACAATTGTCAGTGTCATGAATTGATTAGAAGGAAGAGATTTAGGAAAACTAAATGATGAGACCCATTTTAGATAGTTTCTGCACAAAAAGTAGAAACGCAATCAAAAGAAAGAAAGTGTGGTTGAAAAGTGCCTTGTGCAAGTCTATGTAGAATAGACGTTTCCTAAATTGGATGAAAATAGATGTGTCAGTTTCCGTTTCCCATTAGCCTGGAAAAATCAGACATATCACAAGAAAGAAAAGTTTAGACTTTGGGATAGGCTAAAACTCGTAGTATTACAATTTAGATTTTTATTTTATCAGCAAATTTTTTAAAAGGAAAAGGGACAACAATGAAGCTGATCTTTTCTCTTAGGGAATAAGGCTTCCCATACTATTTTTCATAGTTTTGAAAAGGTGAAAACTGTTTTTCTAATATACTTAGTAAATTTCTGGTCAAATTTAATAAAGAGAAAGTATCGTTTTTCTTATTAGACAGCTGTTAGCCATTAAAATAATGGACTTTGAACTTCAATCTTTAAAACGTGCAAATATTTATACATCTGCAACTTAGGAAAAATGTTTTTACAGCGCTGCTTAACAAAAACTTTTAATCTCTGCTTTATTTTTATATTATTGTAACATTTCAGGTATCTTTTAAGAGAGAGTTTAAGCTTCCAGCTTACAATAATATTGATTGTGTCCAGCCAAAATCTGAGGTAGCTTAGTGATTACAGATCACTTAGTCAAAGCTGGCTACTGTGTATTTGACTGTTATCTTTTTGGGCATGTTCTTATTATAGCTTCATTTAATCACAAAAAATTATGAAGTGTTATATTATCAATTGAAAATTTGACATTTTTATATGAAATAGAAAATTTTAAATTACCTAATAATCTTGATTTGACTAGAGAGTCAACAGAGATGGTCCATTAGAATCACATTTTTGTATCACCCATTACTTAGAGTCTATCTTTTCACTCATTTATTAAACCTTCTGTAATGCCCACCAGGGGCCAGACACGATGTTAGGAGATATGTTTACAGAGATAACAAGAAATAGTCCTTGTCCCTAAGCAGTTGAGAATAAATTATAGTAATACGGTATTATAAGTGCTATAATAAGTATCTGCACAGGATGTCATTGGAGTAGAGGGTGAGACAGAACAAGGGTATTCAGTGCAATTTGGGTACGGAGGTAAGGACACAGTTCTAAGAAAAGATGACAATCTGATATTTGGATGCTGAGTATACAATTTCTGTTATGGCTGAAGGCCAGACTCATCTTTTCCATGCTAGAACAGGCATTTATACATTTAACATGTGTTTTGTTTACATCTGGGTGCCCTTCCTCTAGACTCTTCCCTTGATTAGTCTTCCTGTTTACCTCTGATCATATAATTAGCGAATTTCAAAACTAACAGGTATTTCATCCCTCATCTATCTCAATTGTTCTCAAATTTTGTTGTGCATCAGGATAACCTGGACAGATTGTTAAAACATAGATTGCTGAGCCCACCTGAAGGTATCTGATTCAGTAGGTCTGGGGTGAAGATTAACAATTTGCAATTTTAAATTCCCAGGTGATACTGATGGTACTGGTTCATGGACCATACTTGGCCCATTAGCAGAATCAGCTGGGAATGTTTTAAAAATGTGGACTCCTGGGGTTCACTCCTAGAGATTCAAATTTAGTTGAACTTGGGTAGTGTAGAGAAGGAAGATAATTCTCTACCCTCTAGGTCCTTCTGGCTGGTCTCAGAATTAAATTGACATGAGATAGAATAACAGGAGAAAAAATCAAACGAAGTTTAATAACATATGTACATGGGAGAAACCCAGAAAAACTGAGTAACTCAGCCGGAATGGCCAAACCCACCACCTTAAATGCCATTTTCAGCTAAAGACAAAGGAAGATGTTGGGGGTAGTGCTTTGGAGCTTCAAAGCGGAGGAAGGTGATTCACATGGAGATGGAAAAGCAAATGTTTGGTAGACAGAACTTTGACAAGAATGGGCTTAGCAAGGACCCTTACAGTCTACCGATACCCAGAGTTATCTGTGGTCATGGCCTGTCCTGGGCACAGGCCTTCTGTCTTAAATTCTTTTAGACAGTTGGGGGAAGGTCAAAGTTTCTTTCAGAGTGTCTTGTTCTTAACCAAAGAGACACATTTTGGGGTGGCCAACTCTGATCCCCCACAGTAGGAACAAGGAATCTGTATTTTTAATATATCTCCACAGTCAATTCTGATTATCAATGGAGTTTGGGATCCCCTGACGTAGTCCAGTTCTCTCTTTTCACAAAGATAAAACTGAGATGTAGAAAAGTTCTGAAAATTCAGCAAGATTATGTAATTGACAAGGAGCAGAGCAAGCTCTCTTTCTCACTATACTTCAAATTTCTTTTCCCTTCAAGAAATCATAATGAGGATTCATTCTCTATTGAATCAAGTCAATACTTTTATCATAACATTCAATATTTTCTAAAATCTCTTCCCTGTAACCTATTGTCCCAATAATTAGTCATGGCTACAGTTAGGCCAGCCCCAAATCAATGAACCAGAAAAAAGTATCTACTATATTCTATTGGAGGGGGTCAGTGCATTCAAACTAGGAAAACTCAGTCCCCTCTCCCAAGGAACTTCCAGATAAGTAGCAGACATCACATTCCCAAGCATGCACAAATCCACACCCACACACAATGGTGATAGAGACAGAGTCACAGTAAGTTCTATTGAAGAAGGATAAAGTATCAGAGGAGCTTCAGCATGACAAAACAAATATTTATATAGATCTATTTGCCAGACACTGCACTAGCTTTTTAGGGATGCAGAAAGTATTAGGACTTAGCTTTCTACCTAAGGAAATCATGATAAAACTATGCAAAACTCAGCTGACTCTACACTGTAACATAATTAATCTATAAAAGTGGCATGAAGAAAATGCTATCAGAAGATAAAAGTGGGAGTGATTAATTCAGCTGGAATATGTGGAAGTGCTCACAGAAAGGGTGGTAAAAAGGGCATTTACACACGTTGTTTAAATTTGGATACTTTTCCTGCAGTCTCTCCTCTTGATTAGTCTTGACTTGGCCAGGTGAAGGAGGAGGCAGAGAAAAAGCACAAAGGTGAACCTACAACATGGACTTTTTCAAAAATAGGGAATAGACTGATAGGTTGAGAACACAAAGCATGTAGTATCAGAATAGTATTCATGAAGGTGAATTTGAGCTTTGAAGGATGCATAGAATTTGGTAAATAATACTAACTTTTGCATACATTATACTAATTCTTTTTTGAATTCTTCCCTCTTTATTTCCAAACTACAGAAAATTTGACCCATTCCTCAGGTTCAAATCAAGGCCTTTAAAAGGCACATGTGTGTGGTGATGGATTGTAATTAGTCTTTGGGTGGTGAACATGATGTAATCTATACAGAAATCGAAATATAATGATGTACAATAAACCAATGTTACTGCAATAAAAAAAGTAAAAAATAAGATAAAGAACATCTATAATAAAGCTAAAAAAAAATATTCCTACATTGGTGTTTGTCAACCCCATCTGAGCATCACAGTTACATCCGGTGCTTAAAAAAGTGTAAAAGCTCTGGCCCCACTTGAGAAGTTTTGATTCTGGAAGAATCTGTTCACGATGCCTGATGGTGGACCCCTGGGAGTTCTAACTGGTAGTTTTTCACAGCTCATTCTCATCTGAACCACTGGCCTGCTGAGTGCCCAAACCCAGGATGAGTTAATACATAACTGCTGCATTCAATGTTTCTCTGCAACCTAGATGCTTAAGTGAGGTCTCTTCACAATTTTATTTCATTTATACCAGGAAGATAGTTTTAAGGTACATACTTACTCTGAGATCCTAACAGGTCAAACAAGGGAAGAATTTCCTACACAAACATTTTGGGGATAAAGAAACAATGTCTATTTATCTGCTCATGTCCACGCACATGCTTCCATCAAAAAATGCTATCCTGCTGTACTCATTTGGATATAATAAAACAAGGATTCTAAATGTACACCATTTTAAAGTCAATATTATTCATACATAACTCTAAGGAAAATTTTAACTCATCATCTAAATTGAACCAAATTGTTCAAATTGCATAAATATTACAAAAGACCTTGGGAAATAAAAATGTCTAATTGATCCCTATTGGGTCTTGAGGAATTAGTTGTCATCGAGTGTTGCTGCATTTCTAAATTCTGTGCTTTTGACACTCACATTAGTCATAGAACTTTGTGTAGATGGATATGCAGTTAGAGAAGTTGTTGATGATTTGTTTTTCTTTGACCGTTTAGTAAGCATTTTTAATGAATACAGTTTGAATTATTTGTGTGCCCTCACAGGCCATAATGAACTCATCATTTCAAAATATAAATAAAATATTTTTATTTCTGAGACATGATGTTCTGAAGAGTTAAATCCCATAGCTGTCTATTTAATTAGATCTTGCTGGATTGCGATTTTATTTTTAGGCGTTACGTTAGCTCAATATTTCAAGGTCAATATAGATATGACTAAGAAAATGTGTTTTCTCACGGACAAAACATGTGACCTTAGAGGGCAAAACAAAAGATATTCAAAATATGATGAAGTTTTAAAATATTTTATAATTAATTTTCTTCTGAGTACTACAGACACTACACTCCCCACCCCTCCCATCCTTCCATGAAAGAAAATGTAAGCACATATGATACACAAGGACTAATATTTTGGGATTTATATAAAAATAGTAGAATATAAAATGCTATTCCAAAGTATAATGTTTATAAGCTGTATCATCTGTATGAATCATTTCCTCTCTGTTCATAGTGTGTACCTTTTCATCTTACTATGTGAAAAACATGCAACTTGTATATCAGGTATCATATTTCAATGTCATGTTTTTAAAAATGAGATTTAGTATGGTATTTGCATTTTAAAATCAACATAGGTAGAAATGAATAGAGACTAAGGTATTTTATAAAGTGACAATAATAGGCAATATTGTTATATGTAAACTAGAAATACTACCTGATATGTGTGTGGTGATGAGGACTGAAAAATAATGGAAGAATTCTATTCTGACCCAACTCGGGTAATTTATTAGGAACAGCTAATTTGATACTCACCACTACTCTACAGTAGATATTTTTATCTCTACCTTACAAATGAAGAACTTGAAGGACAGAGTTTAAGTAATTTAACTCTGTTGAGTAAGTGGCAGAGCTGGTACTTGAACCTAGGTGATAGACTCCGGAGTTTCTGATCTTAGTCACCATGCTATACTGGGAGAAGAATTTGCATATATGACTCTTGACACTAAGTTTCAGGCTGGGAGTGAGAAAGCCCCTTATAAGATGGAAGGGTAAATTGTGCAGCTATGTAATGTTGAGCAAATTATTTTAATACTCTGCCTGCTACATGAGACAGTTCATTTGCTAAAGTAGAAAAAAATGTGTTTAAATTAAAAAGAAATAAAATATATTGCCTATGAATTTTTAATATAGTGGAAAGATCATTGAACTTAGAATCAGGAATTCTGAACTCTAGACCCCTTCTATCTTTGTCTAGACCCGTGCTCTAACTGTGCTCAAAAACACCCTGGGACACAGGTGGTGAACTCATAGGGGTACCACGAGGTCTTTGAACATTTTTCAAGGGAAACACAGTGACACTTGATGTCTGTTGGACACTGTACAAACTACTAGCTCAAGGTAGTTCACAGTTTTGGCATTATGTCACACCACATTCCCTTCAATTACGTCATATTTTTGTGAAGCTTCAACAGTCACTGTGATCAGAAGCAAGTAGCACGTGAAAACCAGTGTGGCACAGGGATGAGGGTGCGGTCTACAACCTGATGCCAAGGTTGGAGAACCATGCAGAGCCCAGATGCAGCACGTAGCCCATTAATAAGTCATTGTGATTAGGAATGAAATAAAAAAAAGAAGGCAATAAAGATGCTATTGTTTTCTTTCAATTAATATGTATAATTTTGTTTAAATGGCCACTGAGTTGTTAGAGCATAAATGATTTATTAAGTTGTTTGGATGTAACTACTTAATAAACAGAACAGGTAGGTATTTATTTTGTACTAGGTGTGTCATAAAAAAAATTTGCTGAGAACCTAAGGGCTCTATGAACTGAGAAAGTTTAGGAAAGTCTGGAGTAGATGTTTGGTTTTTGGTATATTGAAGTATTTTTTTCTTGGCTTCAGTTTTATTATCTGAGAAATAAAAGGACCAGAGGAGTTGGTCTCAAATTCTAGTCTAATTCTAACACAAGACAGAGGGCAATGTAGGCGAAAATTTGACAACTCCATACCCCATTCACCTTCATACTTAAACAATATCTTAAATTGGGAAAAACACAGTATGTAGCTATTCTGTTTAATGATTTTATAAATGTATTTTAAACCAAATCTTTTAAAACAAAATAACAGTTGGATGTATATGAGTTAATCATTTTACAAATATATCCCACCCACCTCTTTACTCTTTAGAGCTCATGGTTTTTTGTTTTTTGGCTTTAGGTGTTTTCTCCACTTGTTAACATTGAATTAGAAAAGTTCCAGAGTAAGTGAAAATCTGTACTTTTAAATATTGGAAAATCTAGGGTGTCTGAACTATCTAAGAAAATACTGTCCCATGAAAATTTCAAATCAAAAACAAGTAGCCCACTGTTTTCAATAAATATTCTGGCTAATAAACACACCACAATTGTGTTCTTTTATTTTGCCAACTTACACAAGGAAAGGCCCGTCTAGAAAGTCTTTGAATGTGTTTTTATAAAAAATAATACTTGTTACACGAAAAAGTATTAGATTCTTTTTAGGCCTCTCTCAAATAATTACTGATTGATTCTTTACTTGAGGTGTAATAGGTTTAGATTAGGTTTAGATTTACTTGGTTGGCATGCTTTTTGGGTACTTTTGGCTAAAAATATGGGCAAAAAATATGTGTTATATGACATCCAAATGATCATCACATTTGATTTTATTGGCAACACCTAAAAGAAAGAAAATTGCAAAATATTTGTGAGATACATTCTTGGGTTAGTGAATATAGAAATACAAAAAGAAATCTTTTATTTTGGACAACTGTGTAGTAGCAGAATGGCTCTATGAATGGAATGTGAGCTTTGCATAGTACATGTTTAATGAATGTTTGTTGAATTAAAACAACGAAAAAAAAAATCCCCCAAATTGCCACCCATTGATTTAGTTCTATAGTAACGTGCATACACAGGAACAAGTAATTCAAATCCTTTCTTGGTCTTATGGCCACAGAGATGGTTCATAGTTGATTAGTTTAAATAAAAGTTGTGGAATATTTCAGCAAATACATCAGAGTTTCTTTCCTTTTTTAATAGTGATAAAGATTTCCTCAATGAATAAATATAGAAAATGTATTTTCTATACATTTACATGGTATCTAAAACATATACCACGTGTGTGTGTATATATATATACACACACAATGGAATATTATTTAGCCTTAAAAAAGAAGGAAATCTTGCCATTTGTGACAATGTGTATGAACCCAGAAGACACTATGCTAAGTGAAATAAGCCAGACATAGAAGGACAAATACTACATGATACGGCTTATTTGAGGAATCCGAGTCAAACGCGTAGAAGTAGAGAGTAAAATGGTGGTTGCCTGGGGCTGGGTGGAGGGGGAAATGGGGAGGTATTAATCAAAGGGTACAAAGTTTCAGTTATACAAGATAAATAAGTCCTAGAGATCTACTATATAACATAGTGACTATAGTTAACAATATTGTGTCATATACTTAAAAATTTGAGAGAATAAATCTTATGTTAAGTGTTTGATCACAAAATAAGTAATAAAGAGGGCACAGGGAAACTTTTGGAAGTGATGGATATGTTCATGGCATAGATTGTGGGGTGCTTTCACAGGTCTGTACTTATCTCCAAAGTCATCAGTTACATACATCCAATATATACAGTATTTTGTATGTCAATCATACCTCAATAAAGCAGCTTTTAAAAAGATTTCCTCTAAGTATCAAATAGAACACTTGGTGCTTTAAAATAAAAATGAAAACTTATTTATAAATAGATAAAATGTTAGAGATCATTTATTATTTCCAAACAAAATTTGCATAGGGCCTTGGTGGGATCACAATAAGGGCATCAACCCTGGAAACAAACCAGCAATTGGTTGTTTTTTACAGATGAACTGAAGTGGCAGTAGCGGTTCTGCCTGTTTCTGTGAGCAGTCTACTCAGGTGTTGGAGTACATTTGTTTCAAATACTTAGATGGCTATAAATTGATTTAAATAAGTGTATCAGTTACTTATTGCTGCTGTAACAAATGACCACAACTTAGTGGCTTACACAATACAAATTTATGATCTTACAGTTTTGGAGGTCAGAATTCTCAGTGGGCTAAAATCAAGGTGTCAGCAGGGCTGTGTTCCTTCTGGGGCTCTAGAGGACAGTCTATTTCCCTGCCTTTTCCAACTTCTAGAGGTTGTCCTCATGCCTTGGCTGTGGCCTTCTTCCATCTTAAAAGCCAGCAATCATCACCTCACTCTGACCTCTGCTTCTGTAGTCACATCTTCTTCTCCGACTCTCCTGTCTCTTTCTTTCCCCTGTAAGTACTCTTGTGATTACATTGGTCCCACCTGGATCTGCACAGTCTCTTTTTCCACGTAAGGTTACGTCTTTGGGGGTGGGGGAGGGGTATTATTCTGCTCATCACATTAAGGTATGACTTGCTTTATCCAACAAAGGATTTTAGGAGGCAGTATGAATATTCTATGAAGGCTCTAAGTTTAGTACATTAGCTCTCCTTATTTGACACATAATTCAGGATAATTTTGGTAGAATAATTATAAATCATACACTAATCAGCTATTAACACATATTTCTTTAAATGCAGTTATAAGTTACAGCAAGAAAGTGAAATGATGAGACTCGTAGTATAAAAAATTTTCTACAATTTGAAAATAGTTTTTTTTTTTTTTGTGAGGAAGACCAGCCCTGAGATAACATCCGATGCCAATCCTCCTCTTTTTTTGCTGAGGAAGATTGACCCTGAGCTAACATCCATGCCCATCCTCCTCTACTTTATATGGGATGCCGCCACAGCATGGCTTGACAAGTGGTGTGTCAGTGCGCGCCAGGGAACCAAACCTGCGAACCCTGGGCTGCCGAAGCGGAGTGTGCGCACTTAACCACTTGCACCACCAGACTGGCCCCTGAAAATAGTTTTTAAATTCAAAGTTTGTATTAGGTTTCTGTTTACCTGAATACCTGAAATAAACCTAAAGAACATTCATAAATATTTTTTTTATCCTTTCTCCTTTTTTTTTTTTAATTGATGTTTTAATAGTTTTTAACATTGTGAAATTTTGGGTTGTACATTTTTGTCCATCACCATATATATGACGCCCTTCACCCCTTGTGCCCACCCCCCTCCCCCCACCCCCATTGCCCCTGGTAACCACAATACAGTTTTCTCTGTCCATGTGTTGGTTTATATGCCACATATGAGTGGGATCATACAGTGTTTGTCTTTCTCCTTCTGGCTTACTTCCCTTAACATAATACCCTCAAGACCCATCCATGTTGTTGCAAATGGGACAATTTTGTCTTTTTTTATGGCTGAGTAGTATTCCATTGTATATATATACCACATCTTCTTGATCCAATCGTCAGTCAAGGGACACTTAGATTGCTTCCACTTCTTGGCTATAGTGAATAATGCTGCAATGAACATAGGGGTGCATAAGCCTCTTTGGATTGTTGATTTTAGGTTCGTTGGATAGATTCCCAGTAGTGGGATGGCTGGATCATATGGCACCTCTATTTTTAATTCTTTGAGGAATCTCCATATTGTTTTCCATAGAGGCTGCACCAGTTTGCATTCCCACCAGCCGTGTATGAAGGTTCCTGTTTCTCCACATCCTCTCCAACATTTGTTGTTTTTTGTCTTGGTGATTATAGCCATTCTAACGGGTGTGAGGTGAAATCTTAGTGTTATTTTGATTTGCATTTCCCTGATGATTAGTGATGTTGACCATCTTTTCATGTGCCTATTGGCCATCTGTGTCTCTTCTTTGGAGAAGTGTTTGTTCATTTCCTCTGCCCATTTTTTGATCGGGTTGCTTGTTTTGTTGTTGTTCAGTTGTGTGAGTTCTTTATATATTATGGAGATCAACCCCTTGTCAGATGTATGTTTTGCAAATATTCTCTCCCAGCTGGTGGGTTGTCTGTTCATCTTGACTCTGGTTTCGTTTGTCTTGTAGAAGCTCTTTAATCTGATAAAGTCCCACTTGTTTATTTTTTCTTTAGTTTCCCTAGTCTGTGTAGGCATTTCATCTGAAAAGATTCCTTTATGACCAATGTCAAATAGTGTGTTGTATATATTTTCTTCTATGAGTTTTATAGTTTCAGGTTCTCACCTTCAGGTCTTTGATCCATTTTGAGTTAATTTTTGTGAATGGCGATAGCACATGGTCCACTTTCATTCTTTTGCATGTGGCTGTCCAGTTTTCCCAACACAATTTATTGAAGAGACTTTCCTTTCTCCATTGTATGTTCTTCGCTCCTTTGTCAAAAATTAGCTGTCCGTATATGTGTGGTTTTATTTCTGGGCTTTCAATTCTGTTCCATTGATCTGTGTGTCTGTTTTTGTACCACTACCATGCTGTTTTGATATCTATTGCTTTGTAGTATGTTTTGAAGTCAGGGATTGTGATGCCTCCTGCTTTGTTCTTTTTTCTTAGGATTGCTTTAGCTATTCAGGGTCTTTTGTTGTCTCACATGAATTTTAGTATTCCTTTTTCTATTTCCATGAAGAATATCATTGGGATTCTGATTGGGATTGCATTGAATCTGTAGATTGCTTTAGGTAATATACACATTTTAATTATGTTTATTCTTCCAATCCATTTGCTTGGGATATCTTTCCATTTCTTTATGTCATCATCGATTTGTTTCAATAATGTCTTGTAGTTCTCATTGTATAAGTCATTCACATCCTTGGTAAGATTTATTCCTAGGTATTTTATTCTTTTTGATGCAATTGTAAATGGTATTATCTTTTTGAGCTCTCTTTCTGTTAGTTCATTATTAGCATACAGAAATGCAACTGATTTTTGTAGATAGATTTTGTACCCTGCAACTTTGCTGTAGTTGTTGATTATTTCTAATAGTTTTTCAATGGATTCTTTAGGGTTTTCTATATATAAAGTCATGTCACCTGCAAATAGTGAGATTACACTTCTTCGTTACCTATTTGGATTCCTTTTATTTCTTTTTCTTGCCTAATTGCTCTGGCCAAAACCTCCAGTACTATGTTGAACAGGAGTGGTGAGAGTGGGCAGCCCTGCCTCGTTCCTGTTCTCAGAGAAACGGCTTTCAGTCTTTCCCCATTGAATATGATGTTGGCTGTGGGTTTGTCATAAACAGCCTTTATTATGTTGAGGTACTTTCCTTCTATTCCCATTTTGTTGAGAGTTTTTATCATAAGTAGATGTTGTATCTTGTCAAATGCCTTCTTTGTGTCTATTGAGATGACCATGTGGTTTTTATTCTTTGTTTTGTTGATGTGATGTATCACGTTGATTGATTTGTGGATGTTGAACCATCCTTGCGTCCCTGGTATAAATCCCACTTGATCATGGTGTATGATCTTTTTAATTTATTGCTGTATTAGGTTTGCCAATATTTTGTTGAGGATTTTTGCATCTATGTTCATCAGCGATATTGGCCTGTAGTTTTCTTTCTTTGTAGTGTCTTTGTCTGGTTTTGGTATCAGGATGATGTTGGCCTCATAGAATGATTTAGGATGTGTTCCATCTTCTTCTACTTTTTGGAACAGTTTGAGAAGTATGGGTATTAAATCTTCTTTGAATATTTGGTAAAATTCACCGGAGAAGCCTTCTGGTCATGGACTTTTATTTTTTGGGAAGTTTTTGATTACTATTTCAATCTCTTTACTTGTGATTGGTCTATTCAGATTCTCCATTTCTTCTTGGTTCAGTTTTGGGAGGTTGTATGAGTCTAAGAATGTATCCATTTCTTCTAGATTGTCCAATTTGTTGGCATATAATTTCTCATAGTATTCTCTTATAATCCTCTGTATTTCCATGGTATCTGTTGTAATTTCTCCTCTTTCATTTCTAATTTTATTTACTTGAGGCTTTTCTCTTGTTTTCTTAGTAAGCCTGGCTAAGGGTTTGTCGATTTTGTTTATCTTCTCAAAGAACCAACTCTTTGTTTCATTAATCCCTTTCTACTGTTTTTTTGGTCTCAATTTCATTTATTTCTTGTCTGATTTTTATTATTTCTCTCCTTCTACTGGCTTTGGGCTTTGTTTGTTCTTCTTTTTCTAGTTCTCTTAGGTGTAATTTAAGGTTGCTTATTTGGGCTTTTTCTTGTTTGTTAAGGGTGGGCTTGTATCGCTATGAGTTTCCCTCTCAGGACTGCTTTTGCTGCATCCCATATGGTTTGATATGGCATATTTTCATTTTCCTTTGTTTCCAGATAGTTTTTGATTTCTCCTTTAATTTCATCAATGATCCATTGGTTGTTCAGTAGCATGTTGTTTAATCTCCACATTTTTGTCACTTTCCCAGTTTTTTTTTTCATGATTCATTTCCAGTTTCATAGCATTATGGTCTGAAAAGATGCTTGTTATGATTTCAGTCTTCTTACGTTTATTGAGGCTTGCTTTGTTTCCCAACATATGGTCTATCCTTAAGAATGTTCCATGCGCGCTTGAGAAGAATGTGTAGTCAGCTGTTTTTGGATGGAGTGCTCTGTATATGTCTACTAGGTCCATCTCGTCCAGTTTTTCATTTAAGTCTACTATTTCTTTACTGACTTTTTGTATGGATGATCTATCCATTGATGTAAGTGGGGTATTAAGATCCCCGACTATTATTGTGTTGTTGTTAATGTCTCTTTTTAGGTTTGTTAATAGTTGCTTTATGTACATTGGTGCTCCTATGTTGGGTGCATATATATTTATAAGTGATATGTCTTCTTGGTGGAGTGTCCCTTTTATCATTATATATTTCCTTTCTTTGTCTTTCTTAACCTGTTTTATCTTGAGGTCTACTTTGTCTGATATGAGTATAGCAACACCTGCTTTCTTTTGTTTGCCATTAGCTTGGAGTATTGTCTTCCATCCTTTCACTCTGAGCCTGTGCTTGTCTTTAGAGCTGAGATGTGTTTCCTGGAGGCAGCATATTGTTGGGTCTTGCTTTTTAATCCATCCTGTCACTCTGTATCTTTTGATTGGAGAGTTCAATCCATTTACATTTAGGGTCATTATTGATATATGAGGGCTTAATATCACTGTTTTGTCACTTATTTTCTGGTTCTTTTGCATTTCCTTTGTTTCTTGTGCCATTTGTTTCAGACTGCCAATTCAGTTTGGTTGTTCTGTCTTATGACTCTTCTAGTTTTCTCTTTGTTTATCATATGTGATTTTGTTTTGATTGTTTAGTGGTTACCTTGAGGTTTGTGTAAAAAATCTTGTGTATGAGATAGTCCGTTATCTGATGGCCTCCTATTTCCTTATACTAAGTCAATTCAATCACTTTCCTCTTCCCCTTCTAAGTCGTTCTTGTTATACCTTATTCTATCTTGTGTTGTGGGTGTGTGTTTACAGTGATGAAGTTAAATTTATTTTTGGTGAATTCCTTCCTTTGATCTTTGATTTTGGTATTTAAATGGTTGCTAACCTATTCCAGTAAAGATCTACTATTTTTCTGAGTTTATCTACCTATTTTTCTCCTTGCTCAAAGCTTTGTATTCCACTTCTCTTCTTTTTTTCAGGCCTGAGGGCCTTCTTGAGCATTTCTTGTAGTGGGGGTCTTGTGGCCATGAACTCCCTTAGCTTTTGTTTACCTGGGAGAGTTACTATTTCTCCATCATATTTGAAGGATATTTTTGCTAGATAGAGTATTCTTGGTTGAAAGTTTTTGTCTTTCAGTATTTTGAATATATCATTCCAATCTCTCCTGGCCTGTAAAGTTTCTGTTGAGAAATCCGCTGAGAACCTGATGGGAGTTCCTTTTTACATTATTTTTTGTTTTTGTCTAGCTGCCCTCAATATTGTTTCTTTGTCATTGACTCTGGCTAGCCTTACCACTAGGTGTCGTGGAGTGGGCCTGTGCCTGTTGACATAATTAGGTGACCTGTTGGCTTTGCTTACTGGTATTTCCTGCTCCTTCCCCAGATTTGGGAAATTCTCAGCTATTATTTCCTTGAATAGGCTCTCTGTTCCTCTTTCCCTCTCCTCTCCCTCAGGAATACCTATAATTCTTATGTTACATTTCCTAATAAAGTCAGATATTTCTCAGAGACTTTCTTCATTTCTTTTTAGTCTTAGTTCTCTCTCTTCTTCCATCTGGAGCATATCTGTATTCCTATCCTCTAAAATGCTAATTCTTTCCTCCATATTGTCAGCTCTGTTCTTTAAAGATTCCAGGTTCTCCTTTATCTCCTCCATTGTGTTCTTCATCTCCATCAGCACTAATTGGTTTTTCTTTATGATTTCAATCTCTTTTGTGAAGAAACTCCTAATCTCATTGAATTGTTTGTGCTGTCTCGTATTTTGTTGAGTTTTTTTATGATAGCTATTTTGAAATCTCTGTTGTTTAGGTTATGGATTTCTGTGTCTTCAGGGTTAGTTTCTGGGTGCTTGTCATTTTCCTTCTGGTCTGGTGATTTCATGTACCTTTGCATTGTGGTTCCTGTATTGGCTTTGTTTTTCCACATCCTGGAAATCTCTGGTTGCAGTTTCCACCCTCTGCCACTGTGTGGGGGTAAAGGGCTGTGTAATCTGAGCCCCCTGTGCTCTGCCACGGTTTTTTGCTGCCATCCGTGCAGGTTGCTTGGTCTGGTCTGGTCGGCTGAGCTGCAGGGTCCGGTTTGCCGGGAGGGGGGTCTCTCTCTCTTGCCCACTGGGTCTCTGGCGTGGGGGGCTTCTCATTCACCCCTCGTTATCTGCCCTCTGGGGTGCTCAGATGTTGATGGCACCCCGTAGCTGTTCTGAGTCCTCTGTCGGGAGTTTCCCATTGGCTGAGAGAGCCGAAAGAGCTATGGTTTCCCACAGAGGGCTGCCCCTCCCCCTCTCTGGGAGCCTCACAGATGGGGATCACTGATCTGATGGGGAAGGAGAGGAGTTCTCCTTACCTCTCCTCACTTCCTCAGGTGGCCCAGCACGTTCCACTCTCAGATATGCAGCAGTGTGGATCTTTCCAATCCTGCTTTTCACTGTCTAGGATTCCGTTGTTGGTCTGTGACTGTTCCTTTTATTGTATCTTATAGGGGAAGGGTTTATGGGAAAGCTCACTCTGCCATGATGCTGACGTCACTCCCATTTACAAATATTTTTATAGTAAATAAGCAAGATGAATAAATGGCCCTGATTAGAAGTCAATTTTTATCTATAAAGATGGAGCACATCTTTAGCTTGTGTTCCAGGAAGAAAGTTCTTTCGTACCATTAAAAGGGCTTAAAGTACCCCATCTATTGGCATAGCACGTAGTGCTTGTTGATTTCACATGGAGATTCAGCTGCCGAGAACACAGTACCGTTAGAGAGGACCAGCTGTTTGCTCGCACAAGAAAAGCAGGAGGACAGCATTGTTTAGAACAGAGGTTCTCAGACCTTAACATGGATAAATATTACCTGGGGAATCTTAATAAACTGCAGATTCTGATTCAAATCTGGGGAGTCCTAAGATTCTGGGTTTCTTACGAGGTTCCAAGTGATACTGGAGGTATTGGTCTTTGAACCACACTTTGCATAGCAGGGTCGTAGTACATTCTGGAGAGGAGCAAAGGCTACTACAGAAATCTCTTGATAAAAACATGGTTCTTAACACGTTACTTTGAGTAAGCACTTAAGTGAAAACCAAAAATTTTGTGAGTACTAATAAGAAACAAGAAATGGACACCTCTGTAAAGATCAGGTGGGAGATATGGTATCATCGTTCTTTAGTGATGAAGAATTGAAGCTCTGTTTAATTAGAATCCTCTGTATAAACTTTCTAGTCAATTGCGAATAGGAACATATGGTGAAAGAATATTGCTCACATTATAATGTATGAATTACTTATTCTCAATAGATCAATTTTTTTTGATGTAAAGACTACCTTAAATTATTGTTTTATATATAGTTGACACCATTGGTTGGTTCTATTTCTGGAATCAAGTTTTGGTACCCAGAGCAGGAAAAAGCAGGTGAGCCCTTGCCCTTAACAATTTCGTTCTTATTTTCGTAGGTTATTACAGAGCTCTGTATTTACACTTGATATTTTTTTCTCTCACTTGAAAATAATCACATAATAAACAAGCAAATAATACAGTTTCAGGCAATTAAAATGATGCAGGGAAAAAGGAGGGAGAGTGAGGGAATCGTGTTGAGCAGAGATTGGTTGAAGTCAGACAAGTGTCTCGGGTAAAACTTCTAGGCTGAGAGGAAGAGCAGGTGTAAAGACCTTGGTCAAGAGTGCAGCTGGGCTTACTTGAGGAATGATCGAGTCAGTGTCACTGGAGTGGCACGAGTGAAGAGGAGCGTGGAGGAGACAACTTGGAACAGTTGTGGGGCCAGATGATGCAGCACTTCGTGTGCTCTGAGGTTGAGAAGGTTGGATTTTATCACAGGTGCGATGAGAAATAGTAGAACAGTAACAGAGGTAAAAGGAACACATTAATGACTACAAATCAATGGCCTCCTGTTATTTGACCTCCGCTCTCCCTGTTCCCCATGAGGGCACCTATCCTTCTATTTTCTATTTATTTATTTCATCACCATCTCCCCATATGAAATGTTAGGTCCTTAAATTTTCATATTGCTCATCACTGTATCCCCAGTGCCCAGAACACTGCCTAACCTCTGATAATTCCCTATAGGTGAGTAGGACTTGTTGGTTGATGTGTCTGAGGAGAAGATACAAAAAGGAAGAATCCAAGGTAACAGGTATTTTTTTCATTTGATAAAATGGATAAAAAATGGCACAATATACCACAGCTGAAAAAAATAGTGAAGTCAGAAAGATAAATTCAGTTTAGAAAGAAAAAAAAATGAATTTAACTTGAAATGTATTAAGATGAGGATAATGGTAAAATATTCAAGGGGGAAATGTCCTGTAGCCATTTGGAGAGGCAAGACTCCTGTGGTGAATCTCATTCCCACTGCACACCAGTTCCACGTGGTTTAATTAGGTGTTCTGCCAAAGAAAAGTCACGACGGTAGCATCTACTCACAGGATCCTTCTTTCGTCCCTTTCCTGACCATGGTACTTCTTGAGGTCTTGTTTTAATTTATATTAGCTGTTTTTAGTATGTCCTCACAGCTGATTTTCTTCATTATAATGATGATTTATTGTAATGATTATCTTATCTCAAAATCTATATATTTTTGTATTCATTTTAATTAATTGTGTGTAAATTTTTAGCATATTCTTTTAACTAATTTCTAATTTTATTTAAAATTTGTGTTTTATCTTTTATTATTCTTCAAGAAAAAGCAAACATAGCACATAGGTGTATGACAGGTATTTGAGAGGAACACCTTGGGAATTACCATACCCTGCAGAACAAAGGTCTGATATTTAGAGTCTCCCATCCCCGCTACGATCAGTTGGCTTTCTGTAGTTCTCCTAGCCTACTAGTTCCAGTCCTGGAAAAATAAATATGAATTATTGTAACGGTGCTGTCTTTTTGTATCTCATCTTTTCTGTTCTAAATAATACTGGGCCTTATAGACTAAGTTCTGTCCCTCCAAAATTTATATGTTGAAGCCTTAACCACAGTGTGCCTGGATTTGGAGATAAGGCCTTAAAGGAGGTAATTAAGGTTAAATGAGGTCATAAGGTGGGCCGTAATTCAATATGACTGACATCTTTATAAGAAGAGAAAGTGACACCAGGGACGCGCACACACGGAGCAAAGGCCACGTGAGGGCAAAGGGAGAAGGCGGTTGCCTGCAAGCCAAGGAGAAAGGCCTTAGGAGAAACCAAACTGCCAACACCTTCATCTTGGACGTCCAGCCTCCACAACTGTGAGAAATAAATTTCCTTTGTTTAAGTCACACGGTCTGTGGTATTTTGTTATAGCAGCCCTAGCAGACTAACACACCAGGTTCTAGACTATCACTGCTATATGTTCAGCTTGCTGTGCACACATAGCTTCCTCTCCTGATCCAACGGGCAGAAATAGACACACGACTCTGCCTAACATAAGGGGACCAGTAAGTGTAGCGTGCCCAAAGGAGTGCAGAATGGGGTATTGGGCAGTGCTAGTGATGTGTGCCACACGCCCAGTTGTTAGTTGTTTCTCCTAATGGATTATATTGATTCTCACACTCTTCATATTGCCTCTCTAAGACCCAGGGCTCGCACTGACTTGTACCCACATTTGATTTCACTCTTTCTGCTTGTAGAATGTAAGTTGTTCATAACGGGCTATTCAGTACCACTGTTATATAGGTGACCTGCTCTAGGAAGCCTATTTCTCAACACAAATTTGTTCATATTCAGGAGATTTAAATTAAAATTACTGTAAGAACTTGTGCTTAATTAATAAAGGTACAGAGAGCTACATATTATACACACACACACACATTTCTCTGTTCTGAGACTGAAAGGGCATAAAAGAAAAGAAATGCCAGTAGCAACAAGCACACCTAGTGCCCAGGTCTTGGTGTCTAACACTATTCTCCAATAAAAGGAACCAGGACTCCTTGCAGAAATTGCTGATTCTGGGGGAGGAAGTATACAAGATGATCCTGGAGCAACTAACTTGAAAGAAAGAAATCCACAATGATGGGGCTGATGAGGGTATGTCAAAAGAACAACAGGAGCCAAGTGAAGGAGCTCTCAATGGCCAGACGAGAACAGTTTGAGCAACAAAATAAACAAAATAGTTTTAGATTGTAACTCACAGTATAAAATGAATATCTATGAATCCATACTGTTGTAAATAAATTATTAAGTAAATTAATACATTAAGAAGAAGGGAAAAATCTCCTATGCAGAATTCCACATAAATTATGTAGATGCTCTGCCCTAAAGGAGGAAAGCAAAAGTCCCCACTTCTTAAGCGTGGGGTGTGCATAACAACTTTATTACAAAGAATACAACATGGAAAGGGGGAAAAAAGAGTAACTTAATAGTGGAGAAACCTAACAAATACAACCTCAGCCAGGTGATCAAGGTCAACATCAACAATCACAAATTATGTTGATGGTATGTAGCCTCGAGATGATGTGACAAAAATGACACTCTACCTCTGTAATGTTCCTTTCCAAAACCTATAGCCCCAGGCTAATTGTGAGAAAAACACGATTCTGGAGAGGGGCATCCTACAGTATATCTGACCAGTACTCCTCAAACGTTCAAGGTCATCAGAAACAAGGCAAGTCTGAGAAACTGTCACAGCCAAGAGGAGGCAAGAAAAAGGATATTACATAAAAACTAAGGAAATCTGAATAAACTATGGATTTTAGATAATAATAATATATCAATATTGGTTTATTAATTGTAATAAATGTAACATACAGTAAGATGTTAATAATAGGGGAAACTGTACTATTTTTACTATCTGTACAAATATTCTGTAAATCAAAAACTGTTCTTTAAAAAGTATATTAATAATAAAAAATGATTGGGAGAAGAAGTTTTAACTACTGATTGCATCCTATGCCCTAGGACCATGCTAGGAGCTTTGCTAATCTTAGCTCAGAAAACATCTGCCTATCCTAAGTGAATGCAATCTTCTAGAATGTTGCTAAATGAGACATTTATGTTAGGAAACAAAGTCTCATATGTTCAAAGCTTTAGAACTCTTTTCTCTTGCCATACAGCAAATTGATGTGGGTATAGATAAGAACAGGTAAAATAATTTAATCGTACTTAATGTTAGAACTATGATTTTTAATTTCCTGGCACATGTAAGAGGAACTTTTTTCTTTTGATGCTGATTTAGCGAACTTCTAAATAAATATGGTGTATCATGGCAGTTATATTATTTCTGCCAGAGTGCATGCAAATTTTTTAGATATCTGGTCTCAATTTGACAATCTTTTGAACTTTATGTGTCTTCTCTGCACCATACCTGACGTAATAATTTCAAGAGATATGATACTTGTATTGGCAATGTTTCTACTATATCTCACTCATAAAAAATAAATCTTGACTAGGGATAAAGGTATTCCCTAGGACCATTAATGGGGTATTGTGTAAATCAAAGAGGAAGATAAAAACACCTGACTAAATTTATGAGCTGAATCTACTAATGTTGAGTGGCTGCCAAGCGTTCCTCAGTGTCCCCCATAACACCGCTTCCATGTGATTTAATAGGTATTCTGCTAAAAACTGTGTGTAAGTTTGGGAAAAGCTAGATTTAAGTAAATTAAATGGAATATTTTCTCCAAGACTACTCATAAGATACTAATGCATTTTGTGATTCTTCGAGTTGTATAATGTACCAAGCTTTTTTGGCCACAAAACCTATCTTCAAAGAAAACATCATTATTCTAAGAAACTAGTTTCTATGGAACTCCAATTAGGAAACCTTGGTCTAGGTCAATGTTTCTCAAAGGGTAGTCTTGTGATAAGCAGCACTGGCATCAATTGGGAAATTTTTAGAAATGGACATTATTGTGCACTACCTTAGACCTTCTGTATCAGAAACTGTTGGGTTGGAGCCCAGTGATCTGTGTTTTAACAAGTCTTCCAGGTGCTTCTGATGCATGCTAAAATTTGAGCACCATTAATCTAGGAGAACCTCACATCTTGAACCAATGCTGTTGATTGCTTAATGTCTTTACTATGGTGTTTCTCCTTCAAAAGATTGATATCTTCAAATAGGCCAAAAGCCATTACTGCACTCTGACTTTCAAAAGAGCTGTATATGAGTTGTTAGTACTTTGTTGTGAGTTCCAATGCTTAGATATTGGATCAGTGGGATATATTGATTAAAAAATCTAAGATGAACCAAAAGAGTTCTTTGATTCTATAAGTACTTAATTCCTGTTCAGTGTGGAATAAATGAAGAAGTCCTATTTCTTTAGGTAGGACATGAGAGAAGGATGACATTATGGAAAAAGATATAAATACTATGTTGTGAACTATGAGAAACAGCTTTTATTTCAAGGTCCAGATTTACTTCAGTAAGATAAAGAAGGTAAAACAGAATGGCAATGTAAAGTCTGTATGGTTAGGCATCACATATAGAGTAGTTAAGAGCATGGGCTCTGGGTCCGGATTGCTTGGGTTTGAAACCCAGCTCTACCATGGGCAAATTATTTAATCTCTATGCCTTAGTTTTCTTGTCTTTAAAATGGGATAATAATAGTACCTATCTCATAGGATGCTATAAAAATGAAATAAATGAGTTAATATATTTTTTGATGTTTTCTTTCTTCCCGATTTTATTGATGTGTGATTGACAAATAAAAATCGCATATGTTTAAGGTGTCCAATGCAATGTTTTGATATACATATACGTTGTGAAATGATTACCAACAATCAAACTAATTAATATATCCATCACCTTGAATACTCACATAGTTACGTTTTTTTTGTATGTGTGGTGAGAACACTTGAGATCCACTCTCCTAGCAAATTTCAAGTATTCAACACATTATTTACTATAGTCACTATGCTGTGCATTCAGTCTCCAGAACTGGTTCATCTTATAACTAAAAGTTTGTACCCATTGACCAGCATCTCTTCATTTCTCCCACCCCTCAGCCCCTAGTAACCATCATTCTACTCTCTGTTGCTATGAGTTCAACTTTTCTTAGATTCCACATATGAGTGAGATCAAGCAGTATTTGCCTTTCTGTGTCTGGCTTACTTCTCTTAGCATAATGTCCTTCTGGTTCATCCACGTTGTTGCAAATGGCAGGATTTCTTTCTTTTTTTTAAGGCTGAATAGTGTTGCATTGTATATATATATACTACGTATTCTTTATCTGTTTATGTGCTGATACTCAGGTTTTCCATATCTTGGCTGCTATGAGTAACACTGCAGTAAACATAAGAGTGCAGATATCTCTTCAAAATAGTGATTTTGTTTCCTTTGGATATACACCAGGAAGTGGGATTGCCAGATCATATGGTAGTTTTATTTTGTAATTTTTTGAGGAAACTCCATACTGTTTTCCATTAATGGCTGTACCAATTTACATTCCCATCAACAGTGCAGAAGTGTTTCCTGGTCTCCACATTCTTGCCAACACTTGTTATCTTTTGTCTTTTTGATAATAGCCATTCTAATAGATGTGAAATGATATCTCACTGTGGTTTTGATTTGCATTTCCATGATGATTAGTGATACTGAGCATCTTTTCATATACCTGTTGGCCAATTGTATGTCTTCTTTGGAAAAATGTCTATTCGAGCTCTCTCATCTTTTAATTGGATTTTGTTTTTGCCATTGAGTTGTATGAGTTCTTATATGTTTTGAACATTAAACCCGTATCAGATATATAGTTTGCAAATATGCTCTAATCCTTAGGTTGCCTTTGCATTTTTCTGATTGTTTCCTTTGCCGTGCAGAAGCTTTTTAGTTTGATGTATTCCCACTTATTTATATTTGTTTTTGTTGCCTTTGCTTTTGGTGTCAAATTCAAAAACCCATTGCCAAGACCAATGTCAAGGAGCTCTTCTCCTATAATTTCCTCTAGGAGTTTTAGAGTTTCAGGTCTTACATTCAAATTTTTAATCCATTTGAAGTTGATCTTTGTGTAAAATAGGTGTCCAATTTAATTCTTCTGCATGTAGATATCCAGTTTTCCCAACACCGTTTATTGAAGAGACTATCCTTTCCCCATAGTGTATTCTTGATGTTGCCTTTTCAAAGATTAGTTGACTGTATATGTGTGGGTTTATTTCTGGGCTACCTATTCTGTTTCATGAGACTATGTGTCTGTTTTTATGCCAGTATCATACTGTTTTTCTTATTATAGCTTTGTAATGTAATATGCAATTAGTGATGTCTCCATCTTTGTTCTTGCAAGATTGCTTTGGTTATAGGGGTCTTTTGTGGTTCTGTACAAATTTTAGGATTGTTTTTTCTGTTTGTGTGAAAACTGTCATTGGAATTTTGATAGGGATTGCATTGAATCTGTAGATGGCTTTGAGTAGTATGGACTTTTTATTCTTCCAATAAGTTAATTCTCCAAACCATGAACATGAGATATCTTCCTATTTATTTGTGTCTTCTTCCCTTTCTTCCATCAACATTTTATATTTTTCAGTATACAAGTATTTCACCTCTTTGATTAAATTTATTCTTAAGTATGGTTTTTGATGTTATTGTAAGTGGGATTGTTTATTAGCTGTCCTTTTGTACAGTTAGTTGTTAGTGTATAGAAATGCAACTGAATTTTGTACATTGATTTTGTATCCCGTGACTTAATTGAATTCATTTATTTATTCATAACAGTTTTTTGGTGAAGTCTTTAGGGTTCTTTCTATATAAGATTATGTCATCTGCAAACTAAGAAAATTTTACTTTTTCCTTTCCAATTTAGATGACTTTTATTTCTTTTTATTGCCTAATTGTCGTGGCTAGGACTTCCAGTATTATGTTGAATAGAAGTAGTGAGATTGGGCACTTTGTCTTGTTCCTGATCTTAGAGAAAAGATTTCACCTTTTTGCTGTTTAGTATGATAAGAGCTGTGGGCTTGCTATATGTGACCTTTACTATGTTGAGATATGTTCTTTCTATATGCAATTTCTTAAGAGTTTATATCATGAAAGGATGTTGAATTTTGTCAAATGTTTTTTCTGTGTCTATTTGGATGATCATATGATTTTATCCTTCATTCTTGTTAATGAGGTATATCACATTTATTAATTTGTGGATGTTGAACCATTCTTGCATCCCAAGGATGAATCCCACTTGATAATGGTGTATGATCCTTTTAATATGCTGTTGTATTTCTTTTGCTAAAGTTTGTTGAGGATTTTTGCAACTATTTTCATCAGGGATATTGGCTCGTAATTTTCTTTTCTTATACTGTCCTTGTCTGGCTCTGGTATCAGGGTAATGCTGGCCTTGCAAAATGAGTTTGAAGTGCTCCCTCCTCTTCAATTTTTTGGAAGAATTTAAGAAGGATTGGTATTAATTATTTTTTAAATGTTTGGTAGAATTCACCAGTGAAACCATCTGGTCATGGGCTAGTAATTGCTTCTATCTCTTTACTCATCATTGGTCTATTCAGATTTTCTGTTGCTTCATGATTCAGTCTTGGTAGGTTGTGTGTTTCCAGGAATTTATCCATTTCTTCTAGGTTGTCTTATTTGTTTGTTCATAGTAATATGACCCTTTGTATTTCTGTGGTGTCGCTTAAGTGTCTCCTCTGATTTCTGATTCTATTTATTTGAATCTTCTGTCTTTTTTTTTTAGTTTAGCTAAGGGTTTGTCAATTTTGTTTATATTTTCAGAAAAAACCACTCAGTTTTACTGATCTTTTCTATTGCTCTTCTAAAATCTATTTCATTTATTTTTGCTGTGACCTTTCTTATTTTCTTCCTTTTGCTAACTTTGGACTTAATCTTTTCTTCCTTTTCTAGTTGCGTTAGGTGTCAAGTTAGATTGTTTATTAGAGATCTTTCTTTTTTATTAATATGGGCATTTATTACCATGAACTTTCCTCTTAGAACTGCCTTTGTTGTATCCTATATGTTTTTCAATGATATATTTCCATTTTTATTTCCTTCAAGATTTTTTTTTTTGTTCTTTTTTGATTTCTTTTTGGACTCTAATTGGTTGTTAAGGAGCATGTTGTTTAATTTACATATTTGTGAATTTTCCAATTTTATTCCTGTTTTTGATTTCTATTTCATACCCTTATGTTCAGAAAAGATACTTAAGGGGCTGGCCCCATGGCCTAGTGGTTAAGTTTGGTGCACTCTGCTTCGGCAGCCTGGGCACGGACCTACAGCACTCATCGGCGGCCATGCTCTGGTGGCTACCCACATACAAAGTAGAGGAAGATTGACACAGATGTTAGCTCAGGGTGAAGCTTCCTAAAGTGAAAAAAGAAGATTGACAACGGATGTTAGCTCAGGGCAAACCTTCCTCAACAATAACAACAACAACAACAGAAAAGATACTTGATATGATGTGAATCTTCGAAATCTGTTAAGACTTGTTTTGTGACCTGATATATAATCTATCCTGGTGAATTTTCTATGTGCTTGAGAAGAATGTGTATCTGCTGTTGTTTGGCAGATTGTTCTGTGTATACCTATTAGGTCCATTTGATCTAAGGTGCAGTTCAAGTCCTACACTTCCTTATTGATTTTCTGTCTGGATGATTTATCCATTATTGAAAGGGAAATATTATATCCTCCATTATTATTATATTGTTGTCTATTTCCCTCTTCAGATCTGTTAATATTTACTTTATATATTTAGGTGATCCAATGTTTGGTGCATGGATATCTACAATTGTTATATTCTCTTGATAAATTGACCCCTTTATCAAAATACAGAGACCTTCTTTGTTTCTTTTTGCCATTCTGGCTTAAATTTTATTTTGTCTGATATAAATATAGCTACCCTGCTCTCCTTTTGTTTCCATTTGTATGGAATTTCTTTTTTCATTTCTTCACTTTCAGCCAATGTTTCTCCTTAAAACTGAAGTGAGTCTCTTGTAAAGAACGTATAGTTGTGCCTCCGTTTTCTTTTTAAATCATTCAGCCACTCTCTGTCTTTTGATTGGAGAATTGGATCCATTTACATTTAAATTAATTATTGATAAAGACTTACTCATGCAATGTTGTTAATTGTTTTCTGTTTTGTAGTTCCTTTCTTCCTCTCTTTCTATCTTCCTTTGTAAACTATTGATTATTTGTAGTGGCATGCTTTGATTCCTTTCTCTTTATGTTTTGTGTATCTACTATAGATTTTTGCTTTGTGGTTACCATGAGGCTTACAAGAAACATGTTATAGATATAACAGTCTATTTTAAGCTGATAACTTTGATAGCATACAAAAACTTTACTTTCTTCTCCCACATTTTATGTTTTTGATGTCACACTTTACATATTTTTATATTGTGTATCAATTAACAAATAATTATAGCTATAATTATTTTTAATACTTTAGTCTCTTAACATTTATACTAGAATTATAAGTGATTTATGTACCACCAATAGAGTATTCTGATTTTGTCTATATACTTACCTTTATCAGTGAGTTTTATACTTTCCTGTTTTCACATTACTTTCACATTACTTATGTTAGCTTCCTTTCATTTTAGCTAGAAGAACTCCCTTTAGCATTTCTTGTAATGCATGTTTAGGGGTGATGTACTCCCTCACATTTTGTTAGTATGGGAAAGACTTTCTCTCTCCTCATTTCTGAAGAACAGCTTTGCTGATTAAAGTATTCTTGGCTGCTAGTTTTTATCTTTTAGTACTTTGAATATATCATCCCATTCTCTCCCAGATTGCAAGGTTTCTGCTGATAATTCTGCTGATAGCCTTATGGGGATTCCCTTGTGTGTGAAAAGTCTCGTCACCTGCTGCTTTTAAAATTCTCTCTTTGTCTTGATTTTTGACAATTTGATTATAATGTATTTCAGTGAAATCTTCTTTGAATTGAACTTGTTTGGGGAGCTTTAAACTTCAGGTTCCTGAATGTTCCATATCTCTCCCCAGATTTGGGAAGTTTTCAGACATTATTTCTTGAAATAAGCTTTTTGTTCCTTTCTCTCTCTCTGCATCTTTCTGTGACTCCCATGATGTGTATTTTAGTCTTATTTATGATGTCCCCATAGATCATGTAGGCTTTCTTCATTTCTTTTCATTCTTTTTTTTTTTTCCTCCTTTGACTGGATAATTTCAAATGACTTCTCTTCAAGTTCACAGGTTCTTTCTTCTCTTTGATCAAGTTACTGTTGACAATCTTTATTGTATTTTTCACTTTATTCATCATATTCTTCATTTCCAGAATTTTTCTTTGGATCTTTTGTTATTATTTCTGTCTCTCCGTTGAACTTATTATTTTGTTCATGTACTATTTTTCCAGTTTCTTTGAGTTGTCTATATATGTTCTCTGGTAGATCACTGAGCTTCTTAATACAATTATTTTGAGTTCTTTTTCAGGTAATTCTTGGCAATTTCTTTGACTTCTGTTACTGGAAAATTATTGTTTCCTTTGGTGGTGTCATGTTTCCCTGATTTTTTTGTGAGTTTCTTGAAGTCTTATGCTGCTGTCTTTGCATTTGAAGAAGCACTCACATCCTCCAGTCTTTACTGTAACTTCAGGAGAGACATACCTTCACCAGTTAGCCTGCCTAGGGACTCTTAGGCTCTCTCAGACCTTTTGTAGGGGTGCACCCATTCCTCACCTCTTGTGAGGTGGGGGAATTCTTAAGATTGTATGCCTTCTTTCAATCCTGCAATGCCAGGCTGGGTGGTGAGAGCCATCCCATTTGTTTTCCCTTGGGTGGTACCCTAAAATGCTCAAGTTTGTGTGCTTTCTCCCAATCCTCCAAGATAGGGCTGGCTTTCTGTGCTTGCTTTGCAAGCTGTCTGTAAAGGCTTTCACTGGACATCATGCAGGGGCACGCATGGGGAGCTGGCCACAGGATGTGTGAGGCACACACAGCATAGGGTTGCCTGTGGACCAATTGAGGGAATCTGCAGTCAAGGTGTTCCCAGAGGCTCATGGGTGGGCTTCCTTATAAATTCTGTGAAGCAGTTAGTAAGATCTGCAGTTATTTGATGGTTTTGAACCTTTTTGCTATGCTTCCAGCTTCTCCCAACCCCTCACTCATGCCTATCACCTCAGTATTGTAGGTGGGGCATGAAAGAAGTGGGCCTCTTGGGCAGTGTCCCGTATGGCTGGAGAAGGTAGGTTCTCATACACTATGCTTTCATTTTCACCTAAGGGAGAAACTGCAGGCAGAGTGGTCTCTCTTGGCACTGAGCTGTGCTACCTTGGAGAATGGATGATGCAGATAAGTAAAACTATTCTTCTTACCCACTTCAATGTGTCTATTCACAATTTTTTTTGCTTCAAAAGTGTACTGGCACTTCTCTGCTGGACTCCCAGACTCCCATAAAGGTATTCTCATCCATGGGTGATTGTCAAGATCGATGTTCTGTGGGGGAAATGATGATTAAAAAAACTCCTATGCTGCCGTCTTACTCTAAATTAATAGTTTTTAGTATTTAAAACAGTACATAAGTTTAGTATTAATAAAAATGTTAATAATTAATTTAATTAATCAAAAATTAAGTTAATAAAAATCAGATATAAATAATATTGATTCCAATCTTCTATCTATGATTACATGAGGGTTCTCTTTTATTATTATAACAAAGATGAAAGTTTTATATCTTTATTATATTTTTATGTATTTTATATTAAAAATGATTGAGGAAGCCATAAAATTGTATGTTGTAATCTGGGTTCCTCATTCATTCATTCATTAACTCCATAAATTTGTATTAAGTGCATACTATTTAAAAGTTAGTTTTCTTGATCTCAAAATCATCAAGACTTGACTGATGTAAACAATTTTTAATCAATTGGTTCAGAACTTAATGAAATGAATTTCTCTTCTGAATTATTTTTATATAATCTGATTTAATATTTTAATCTTTTTTTAGGTAGGTTATGTTTCTCTAAGTATGTTGTTTCCACATTTACTAATCAGAGAAAACTACTGATTTTTAAGAAATAGGATTGAAAAATATGAGGCGGGAAGATAATGAGTTATAATTTAATTAAGAATAGGTATGTTTGTTAAATAATAACTTGAGACAAAAAACACATTTTTGGTCAGAAACTCAACTTTAAAATGTGCTTGGAGTCACAAAATTCATCCATCCATGTGGAAATCATTTAAAAATTGTGCATCCAGTTTTAGCCAATCATTTATTGAAATCTCTTTTAAGAGCAGCACTAAAAAATAGTTTTAACATGAAGTTCAAGTAATAAACTAAACATAAAACAAAATTCATATTACTTTTAAATTAATTTTAGTCTTTTATTAGATTCTAAATTTGAATATAAAAATTTACATATATATGCTCTAATTTGATATTCAATACTAAATGCTTTTATTCAACTAATAATTAAATATGGGCCACACAGCTATAAAAGCAAAGAACACATAAGTATTGTCCCTTAAAATTCCTATTTTTATTTTTGGAGCTTGACTAAGAACTTATTTCCACATTGCCTAGAATAGTCAGTTTGTTCACATTATTTATTATGACTACTCTCTATTTTTTATTTCCTGTTAATATCTTTCATCATTTTTGTTAAATAAAGGTTTTCCTTTCTGAACACACATCTACCCCCTCACCCATAAGTAACCATTCACCCTACTTTTTAGAATATTTGGTAAAACAGTTACTGTTTACATAACTTTGGGGTTCTGCCTTTGTTGGTGGATATAAAAGAGATTTGTGAGTGTTTTGTGCGGTTTTGACTTTTGTGCATATCTTTCTTGTTAACTCTTTGCCTTTCATGACCAGATCTCTAGAGTTCTATGTTAACTCTTCATTTTTACATCTGCATTTTCATCAATCTCTCTTTTTCAAGTGTAATAATGATTAGCATTCCTTGAAATAGTCTTGCAGTGTTACTTGACTGTTTCAGGTATGAATGCCCCATGTCCAAATGTGTTATTCGGCTGTAAGAAGGCAGAAGTTATACTCTGAGAATAGTCTATGTAGAATTAATGAACTACACTCAGAGTTTTTCGAATGGCAGATGAAAGATAAGAGCATGGCTTTTTGGGGCCAATATATTTTTATTTACCTAACAAACTGTTGAATAATGTTTACTGTATTTACTATGTACTGACTATGTGCTTTATACATGTTAACTCATTTGATTTTTTTTTTGTGAGGAGATCAGCCCTGTGCGGTATCTCTAAAAATGTATTTTTAACACCTCTATATATTTCATTTATCCAGGGTCTGGGAGAGCTTGCTGATTTGCATAATGGGTTGTCAGTCAAGGTTGATTAGGGCAAGGATGAGAACAACCTAATCTGAAAACTTAAAGTAAAAGTACTGGTGGGTCAACAAGAGAGCCAAAAGTGGCCCAGCGAAGAGAGACTCGGCATGCCCAGAGGGCACAGCCCTAGGTGATGATTAAATCAGTCATGCACAGCACTTCTGCCCCTCACCTCTCCTTTCTCAGATTCCAGCCCTGTAAAGATCTCAAATGGCAGTTGGAGATTTGGGAAATTGCTGAAAGAGAAAACTCTATACCATGGCTCTCTTTCCTAATAGTGTTCAAAGGGGAAGGCAGCCAGAAACGGGCATAGGGAGACAATTTAAATGAACTTTAGAATTCTGATATTATGTGAGAACGGACTTTTTATTACCTTGAAAAAAGAGACTTGTAGTGACCAGGAAAGCTATAATACTGCCCCAAATTTTATCTAAAGATAAGAGTAAATCTTGGAGAAGATTTGCAAGGACAGTGGTAGGAAATAACAAAATCGCTTTCTTCTTTTGTACTCTACTGTATCCGACTCATACAATAAACTAGTAGCTTACAACTGAATTAATTAAATCCTTATTTAATTTACAATCTCTTTGTAGTCAGAGAGTAAGGTAAATATTACTTTTTACAAGCTTTGAGGTGTTATAAGCAAGGAAGACTTAATGCTCAGAGCAAAATTCATGCCAGGTACAGGGAATTAGCCCTAGTTCTGAGAGTTGACATCTTTCTTTGGTACCAGGGGTTGAAACTTATTCCCATGTATACTATGTCAATATCAAATATATTCATGATGTGTTCATGTTATTAGTGAGTAGACTTAATGGAAATCCAGCTTTTCCTGGGTTAACACAAAAGCCACGTTAAGAAGTTGTTGCAATAATTCAGGAATAAGAGATAAGTACCCAAGCAAAGGTGTAATTAATGAAAAAAGAAAGGAAGAAATATATCTGAGAGATATTTTGCAGGAAAAATTACAATACTCAGTTACCAATTGATAAAGAGATTAAGGAGAAGAAATAGTCCAAAATGACTTCAAAATTTCAAGATTTCGTGGTCAAGTGTGTAGCAAGAAGGCTTGTTTTAGCCTATAAATTCATGTACAGGAAAAATAATAATTTTGTTTATACAACAGCTTAATTTATATTTCCTGACCGTATTATGCTCTGGAGTGCTTTGCAATGCCAAGGGTTTGGGGGTTGAGTGTTAGGTGAGTAGGGGCCTCATTCTTGGTCGTCACCTATTGGTGTCAGCATCGGCAAAGGCAACTACATTTCCCTGTGATCTTCTCCCAATCACTGCTGTTCCCTTTTCTTTCTGTGTGAAAGACCACCAGGACTAATAGGGTGCACTGCTCTGTTCACATTGTTCTTGGTAACATAAGAAATTAAACTTTTCTGCCTCCCTGTAGCTCAGTAGAATGCACAGGGATGACAAGACTCTATATTCATAAGGGTCCCTACAAGAAACAAATGACACACTGAAATTAATGGATTTCAAGGAGAGTTTATTTAGACAAGAATTCATTACAAAGTTGTGGTGAATGTAAAGAGACCACAAGGGATAGCGCAGGTACACAGAGCTAGCAGCAGACCCTAAAAGGGAGGGGATGAAGCTGCTACCAGAACCTGGGAGAAACGAAGGCTGACTTGGAAGGAGGAATGATCATTCAAGGAATGCAGCCAACTAAGGTAACTCTTCAGGAAGGGCTTTAAGAGAATAAATATCCTGATTTCACTTGTTTCCTTCATTTTCTTCTGCAGTCCTTGATGGCCAAACCCCGCTGGAAGCCAGCAGGAAAAGAACAGGACAGAGAAGGGAGAAGAGAGAATCTGGAGGGGCAAATGGACAGTATCTGCATGAGATATCAGATATGTCTGCGAAGATATCACTTTTGGTAATTTTTTCTCTATTGATTTAATACTATGCTGAGTGCAAGGTTTGTCTGTTTTATCATACTTGCCATTTGCTAGGCTCTATTGGAGACAAGAGCCCTTTCCTATTAGATTCTTCAAAACTATCTGAGGTTCCTTGTCCGGGCTTGGTATGTCAAGGGTGGTTCATTTCTTCTTAGGGACAAACAAATATCTAAACTACTTTCACTCTGCTTTTTTTTTTTTTTTTTGTGAAGAAGATCAGCCCTGAGCTAACATTCATGCTAATCCTCCTCTTTTTGTTGAGGAAGACCTCCTCTGAGCTAACATCTATTGCCAATCCTCCTCCTTTTTTTCCCCAAAGCCCCAGTAGATAGTTGTATGTCATAGTTGTGCATCCTCCTAGTTGCTGTATGTGGGACGTGGCCTCAGCATGGCCGGACAAGCGGTGCGTTGGTGCATGGCCCCGGGATCTGAACCTGGGCCGCCAGTAGCGGAGCATGGGCACTTAACTGCTAAGCCACAGGGCCAGCCCCCACTCTGCTCTTTTAACTTTCTTCACTCCCTCTACTTATAAGCTTTTATTTCTGACCAGTTCTTATTACTACCATCTGATGATTATTAAAAAGTAAGCAAGCATCAATTAGCTCCAGATGCACACATTACAATTACACCAGAGAAACATGGCAGGGTTAGACAAAACAAACCCAGGATGGTAACAGAGGTGGGGGCTCTGAATTGAGGCTACATGGAAAGCAGGGCCTCAAGTCAAAACATCTGAGTACAAAGCCATTGTACTTGGATCTGGCGTTTAAATAATTTTGTTGCTTCAGAGATGCACAGACCCATACCCTGGGCTATGTGCACTGGATCTGTACTGAATTTTAACAAATACGTTACTTTTCATACTTACTCCCTACCACTCCTTTTCCCCACAAAGACCTCTTATTTGGGTGGTCATCAAAACCACATGTTCTCTGTGTTTAGGACCCAGAGGATTCTCTCATATACCTTTTAGTACTTCAATGTCCAACAGTAAAAATTAACAGAAAACTCTAGCAATCAACAACAGCAACAACAACAGCAGAGAGGAGTGACCACTGAGAATTAAAACCCATCAGGGATGAAGGTGTATATTATTCTACTGGGTAAAGAATTGAGTCTAGGTGGTTTCCTTCCTGAGAACAAGAGAAACATTGAATGGGTAGTAGAAGAAAGAAATGATAAAATACCAACTACAGCTTTGCTCTGTTGCACACTAGTGGCAATGATTGTGCCTCAGTGCACACTAGTGAAACGTTGATTAAAAGTGGTGTTACCAACAATCCTTGTCTCTCTTCTCTCTTTTCTAATCTCAGGGGGAAAGCTTTCAATATTTCACCATTAAATATGTTTGCTATAGGTTGTTTTTAAGAAAGTCTTGATCACATTGAGGAAGGTCTCTTCTATTCCTAGTTTGCTAAGAGTTTTTGAGATAAATGGGTATTAAATTTTGTCAAATATTTTTATTCTGTAAATACTGAGATGATCATATATCTTTTCTTTTTTTTTAATGTTTATGTGGTGAATTACATTTTTTGTTTTTTTTAGTGTTAATCCAATCTTACATTCCTGGGCTTATTCCTCATGGTTGGGTTATGTTCTTTTTATATATCACTGCTTTCAATTTGCTAATATTTTGTTCAGCATTTTAGTATTTTTGTTCACATGAGTGATGAGTCTGCAAGTCCTTTCTAATAATCTCCTTTTCAAGTTTGTGTATCATGAAAAAGTTTGGGAAGCGTTTGTATCTTTTCCTGTTCTCTGGAAGAGATTGTGCAAGATCGATGTTATGTTTTTCTTAAATGAAAGAATTACACGGAAGAATTCACCAGTGACACTATCTGGGTCTAAGACTTTCTTTGTCTTAGACAAAAGGGACTTAAGTACAGATTCTATTTCTTTAACTGATGTCAAGATATTTAAATTTTTTATTTCTTCTTGTTTTGGTAATTTGTATTTTTCAAGGATTTTTTCTGTTTTATCTATGTTTTTCTATTGGCCTAAAGGTGTTTATAATATATTCTGATTGTCTTCTTAAATGACTTTCTAAATGAAGAATTTTGTGTTACACAAGAAGACCCAGATTAATTATTAAGTACTGCATTTCCTTTTATTTGTATAAATTAAAACAAATCTTAGTGTCCAAAAAAAAAATGTTTTTTATGTGTAGATATGTGCCCTTTTACAGTTCTGATGATTTCTATCTTTCTCTTTTTCCTGATCAATCTTGTTAGGGATTTTTCAACATTATTAGTCTTTTGAAAGTACCAACTCTGATTGTTGATTTTTCTCTGTTTATACATTGATTTCTGCTGTTATATTTATTACTTCTTTTTTATACTCTCTTTGAGTTTGGTTTTCTATTCTTTTTCTAGGTGCCTGAGTTGCATGCCTAGAGGATTGATGTTCAACTCTAAAGCATTACCTTTTCTTTTAAGCACTACTTTAGATATGTTACACCATTTTCAATATGTCCTAACTTCATTATAATTCAACTCCAATGAAATTTTAAATTTTGCTTACATATATTCATTTATATCTGGACCATTTATAATAGTATTTCTTAAATATACAAATATTTGGCAATTTTCCAGTTATCTTTTTGTCTTTTTTATTTCTAGCTTAATTCTATTGTGCTCAGAGAACATATTAGGGATGATTTCAATCTTTAAAATTTGTCAAGACTTTGTTGAATCCTCATTAACAGCATTAATTTTGGTTAATGACTCATGTGTCCTTAAAAGGTGGTTAATTGGGTCATTGTTAGATGCAATGTTATATATATGCTAATTAGATGAAACATACGAATTGTGTTTTTAGATTTATATCCCTACTGCTTTTTGGTCTGCTTGTTTCATAATCTGTTAAGAAAAGTATAAAATCTCTCATATGATTTTGGATATGTCTGTTGTTGTTCTCATTCTGTCAATTTTTTCCTTTGTATACTTTCAAGCTAGTATATTTTCAAGAGTACACACAGATTTAGAACTGTTTTATCTTCCTGGTGGATTAACCACATCATGTTGGTTGTGTTATAATGAAATGTCTATCTTTACCTCTAATAATGCTTTATTACTTAAAATATTCATTGTCTGATAAGATAGCTATACCAACTTTCTTTTGGTTGGCTTATGCATACTATGTATTTTTCCATTCTTTGACAGTCATGCATGGCTTAATGATGGGGATACATTCTGAGAAATGCATCATTAGGCAATGTCATCGTTGTGCAAGCATCATAGAGTGTACTTACACAAACCTAGGTGATATAGCCTGCTATGTACTTAGGCTCTACGGCACTGATCTTACGGGACCTCCCCCGTATTTGTGGGCTGTCACTGATGGAAACATTGTTACAGGGCGCATGACTATACTTTAAAAGTTTCTGTCTTTATACTAAAGATTTGTCTCTTGTATGCAGCATATAGTTTTTTCTTAATCTAGTCTGAAAACACTAATATTTTAAGTTCAGCATTTAGTCCCTTTATATTTAATATAATTATTGATACAGCTGGGTATCTATCTACTGTCGTATTATGTGTTTTCTATTTGACCCACTTGTTTTATGTTCTGTTTTCTCTGCTTTGTTTCCTTCTTTTGGATTAATGAAATACATTTTATTTTTTCATTTTTCTACTTAATTTATTAGTGACACTTTTAGAAAACTAGTCTTTCCTTTAGTTGTTACTAAATTATACAACATCCATCCTTGCCCTATAATAAATTACCATTTCTACTTTTATAATAGTGCTAAAACTCTAGAACACTTTAACTACATTTACTAGTATTCTGTTTTTGCATTATTGGCATATGTTTAATTTCTACATATGTTTTAAACTACATTAGACATTATATTATATTATATTTTCTTAATCAAATCTGTTTATATTTACCCACACGTTTATGCCTTCAACTTCTCTTCATTTCTTCTTACATTTCTATGTTTTCATGCACAATAATGTTATTTCTGCCTGAAGAACTTCCGTTATTGCATGTCTGATGGAGACAAGTTCTATCAGTTTTGTTTGTCTGAAAACATCTTTAATTTGTCTTCATTTCTCAAGGATACTTTTACTGGTAATAGAATTCAAGGTGTCAGTTATTTTCTTTCAGTAACTAAAGATGTAATTTCATTGTTTTCTGGCTTTCATTCTTTCTGTTAAGAAATCATTTTAATGTCATACAACAATGTATATTTTTCCTTTTTGAAAAACTCTTTTCTCTTTGGATTTCTGTGATCTTACTATAATATATCTTGTGATTTTATTTTTATTTCTCTTGCCTAGGGTTTGCAGAGTCCTTTGACTTTATGACTTGACATCTAATAACAGTTTTGAAAATTCTCAGCCATTGTTTCTTTAAATATTGCTTCAGCCCAAACCTTGCCTTTTTTGTCCTTCTTTCTAGTACCACAGTTATAGACCTTTTCACTGTGACCCTTTATCTCTTCTTCATTTTCTCTTCTATTAGGTTCTGTGCTGCAGTTTGGATACATGCCGTTCATCTGTCTTGTTCATTAATCCTTTCTGTGGTATCCAATCTGATGTTAAACTTGTATTTTGTATTCTTAATTTCAGATATCTTATTTTTCAGTTCTAGAATTTTAAATTTATTCTTTTTTTATAGATTTCACTGTTCTGTGTAATTATTCATATTTATTTGTCTTACCCATCATTTCCTCTAATTTTTAGACCAAATTTACTCTAACTTTTTTCAAGTCCTTTCCTACTAACTCCAATATCTTGATCGACTATGAGCCAGTTTTCACTGCCTCTGTGTGTGTTTCTTTTTCCTTTGATGTTTAATCCCATAGTCTTGTTTCTTGGCATCTTTATTAATTTTTTATTGAATACATACATTGCATATAAAAAAATTCAGGTGATATTATGTCCAATAGAGAGGATCACCATTTCCTGTACTAAGCACAAGAGTGGGGTGCTATGACTAAACCCAATTTTAACAGTATTGCAGTTTTATAAAGACTCTACCTCTGGTTCATCTCTTGTCCTAGAGTATGCTGCTATAAGACTTGCAACTGAGATCTTACTTGATCTTTATTTTCCCAGAACCAAGAGATTGGAGAAAACTCTCCTTTCTACTGTATAGATTTTCAGCTTTAACTTTTGATTTCGTATCCTGTGCAGCTTTAAAATTCACTACATGTCTAACTGGGGATACTGGCTGTGTGTTTCAGAACTTTGAATAGTACAATTTCATTTCACTCATCCCAAATGACTCACGAAGGTCTGTTGGTTTCCCTCTGCCTCACAGCAACCTCCTTCCAGGGGCAAAGCCTTGATTCTCAGACTCTAGCTGCACCCAGAATCTGCAACTGACCCAGGAGAAAAACTGGATGCAGTCAGTGTACTCTTCCCCCCAGTAGTTGCATATTTCTCTTCCTCTGCTCACAGAGGCTTCTCCTCCTGAAGGGTATTTGTATCCTCAGAATGAAAAGACTACAGAAATTTCTCCTTTGATTTTTGGAAGTTCTGTTTTAGCTCTTTATCTTTTCATCCTGAACAGCTTCAACTCTGACAAATATTTTGAAGGGGAAACCTGCCTTTGTGCAGAGACCCACCACGCCTCTAGTTTTGTCATTCTGGCACTTGGGAACACAAAAAGTTCTACTGGTTTCTCTATTCTCTATCTAAAGTGCTCTATCAGGGGCTAAATTTAAATTCTCAGAGAGCATCTTTGCTCCAAACTGGTGTATGCTTCTGTGGAAAAGCAGCTGTGGATCTTCAGATCACCTTGTAGTGTTCCCTCCTCCCTGGATTTTTAGTTCCTCTAGTCTTCAGTGATTCCACAGCTCTCAGGTAGCTTTAAACACATGAATTTTGTATTTCATCCAGACTTTAATTGTTCTCTGTTGGAAATGTTGGTCTACCACAAACTACTCCATATAACTTAGCAGTAGAATTTTCCTCTATTGGACTTTTATCTCCCCTAGGGCAGGCAAACCTAGCATCAATTTATCAAGGATTCTTCCAAGGTAGTATTTCCTATTGCTGGGCATGGACATATTTTGGGAGCTATCACCACTGTCTGTCCTCTGGCCCTCACAGATTCACATCTGTCCCACATGAAAAATACATTGACCCCATTGCAAGGTCCCCAAAAGTCTCAACCCATTACAGCATAAACTCAAGTTAAAAATCTCATCTAAGCCTCATTAGTTCCAAAGCACCAAATGTCATTATCAATATCATCTAAATAGTGTATAAATGAAGCTCTGGGTATAGTTCATCCTGGGGAAAATTTCCTCTCAGTGTATGGACCTTTGAATCAATAAAACAAATTATCTGCTCCCAAAAGTACAATGGTGGGACAGGCATAGGCTAACAGCTATTGACATTCACATTAAAAAAAGAAGAAAGTAGAATGAAAAAAAGAAGAAACAGAGTCGTGTTCCTAAGAAATTTCAAAATCCAACTAGGAAAACTCCGTTAGGCTTTAAGACCTGGGAATACTCCTCTGTGGCTCACTGCTCCATTTGCTGGGCCCATGGCTCTCTCCACTGTGTCTGCAGCTCTACCCTCAGATTATCTTTCCTTTTTCATGAAGGGCAACATTTGTTTGAAGCTGATTTTTTTTTTTTTTTTTGAAGGCAATATTTTTATCAGCCTGTTTTCTACCTGCAGATTTTGGAAGTTTTATAGACTTCTTTAATTTCAACCTTTCTCCATCTTTTTCAGTCCAAGTTGGCAGTGTTTCTGCTGATATATCTTCCCAAAAATCTTGTAGATCTCCCATGTATATCACAGGCAATCACTCATTAGAAGAAAGGATCCTTCCCAGATTTTTCCTGAATAATTCCTTCTCTATTCTTTGATTCTGTTGAGACAGCTGAAGGGATCCATAAGGCATATGCTTAATCTCTTCACAGTCTTCTGTGAGAATGAATATTCTGATACTTTAATCCTTCTGAGGTCACAGTATAAGGTTTCACACTTTTGGGTTTCTCTTGAGAGGACATTTTCCTAACAGTGAATCTCATAATTTTAACATATTTTGCAATCTGGGTAGGCTGAGGATTCCCCAAGTTATCAAATCCAGACTCCTCTTTGCCTAAAAAATTCCTTCCTCAATCTATTTATTTCCTCTCACATTTTATTATAAGCAGCAAGGAGAAAGTGGGCTGGACCTTCAATACTTTGCTTGGAAATCTCCTCAGCTAAATATACATGGCATCCATTACAAGTTCTGTTTTCCACATAACTGCAGAACTTAATTCAGCTAAACTTTTTGCCTCTATATAACAAGGATCCCCTTCCATCTAGTTTCAAATAACATGTTCCTAACTTTCTTCTGAGCCTTCACCAGCACACTTTTAATGTTCATATTTCTACCAACAGACTGTTTATGATGATTTGGGTATTCTCTAACATGATATAGGGTTTATCTACCATGCCCCTTACTTCATTCTGAGCCCTCACCAGCAGTGTCTTTAACTATATTTCTTCCAACAGTGTGTTCAATGCAATCTAGACTTTTTCTGTCATGCTCCCACAAATTCTGCCAGTTTCTACCCATTATCTAATTCCAAAGCTAATTCTACATATTTAGGTATTTTTCACTCAATACCAAAATCTGTTTTAGTTTCCTATTGCCCTGATAACAAATTAACACAAATTTAGTGCCTTAAAACAGCACAAGTTAATAATCTGGAGGCCAGAAGTCCAAAATGGGTCAGCAGGGCCGTACTCCTTTTGGAGGCTCTAGGGGAGAATCTGTTTGCTGGTCTTCTCCAGCTTCCAGAGGCTGCCTGCATTCCTTGGCTTGTGGTGCCTTCCTCCACATTCAAAGCCAGAAACAGTATCTTCTGGCTCTGAACCTCTCTTCCGTCATAACACCTTTTCTAACTCTAATCCTCCTGTCTCCTTTTTAATCACAAGTGCTGTTGTGATTACATTGTGCCCACCAGGATAATCTTCCCATCTCAAGATCCTTAACTGAGTCACGTTTGCCTTTTGACATGTGAGGTAACATATTCACAGGTTCTGGGGGTTAGGATGTGGACATCGTTGAGTGGTCTTTATTTTTTCTAATATATGCACCTAATTCGTGGGCATGAATTTCAAGCCCTGAGTCCTACAGGATTTTGAATTTTTACATTTAAAGCTCTTTTTTTTCCACTTAAGTTATTGTTTATGTTCTGAAATGCTAAATCCAAGGCTGACTTTTTTTCTTAGTATTTCTGCTGTGGCCTTGCTTTCTTTAGGCAAAACTGGCAGAAAGCCCGAGGTGCTAGAAGGGCCATGGAGTACCATGGGAATGGGGATTGGACACGTCTTTCAATACCTCAACACACCCCACTGTATTTGCATTTTTTTTGATGCTGTAATATCCTAATCTTCTCTAAAAATTGTCTATTCTTTACCTTTTATATTGAAGAAGTTGAAGTACTTCTCCAGAATAGTGTTAGCTAAACTAATAGAATCATATAGTAGGAGACTTCTATTAGCTGTTAAACAAAATAAAGGGGAAGAATGCTTTCATTGAAAAGTGATCTCTGGGGTACAGTGCCTGAAAAAATAGACAAGAAAGGCAACCAAATCTCACTGTCTAGTCTGTTCTGATAACACACTTAAGCAGCTATATGCTTGATGCATAACTTTGACATTTAGTATTTCTACCAATTTATGGTACTGCTGGTTAACAGCCCTGTACTTTTACTTAGGTTTAGCATGCACAGCTGGTTACGATGCAGTGAGGTTCTTACACTTAGTCTAACATCTCTCTTTTTCACATAAAAAGTCACTCTCTGGAAGGATTCTTCAAAATAAAATTTTGACACCTTTGTGCAAATGATCTAAAAAGATTGCTTAAAATGTCTTTAGGGGAAAATCAACTGTGTAAAGCTACTTAGAAAAAGCATTTTAAGCCTTCTAGAGATTATGTAATTTGGCACCGATGAGGGAACAGATATGTAAAGTCAGTGGTTTTTTGTGATCCCTGGAGGTCTGAGGATTTCATGCAGGGGCTTCAGAGACGGCTGCAAAGAGTGAAGGGCCAAGCCAGCAAGTCTTCAACCAGAGTGCTCTGCCTTATCTGATTTATGTATTGGTTCTGGATACCCCTGCTTGAACAAAGGCTTTTTTTTGGCTAAAACAATTGGATAGGAATGGAGTCAAAAAATTTGACCTAAATTCTAGTCAGTGAGGGGCAGGGCCAGGACTAGATCCTACTCATTTTATTCCTTTGCTTAAACACCTTCAATGTCTCCCTGTCAACTTCAAAATAAAATATATGCTGTTTTACCATGGCGTGCACATTTCTACTGACCTGACTCTTCCCTGCCTCTTTATTTCTTGCTCTTCAGTCTTCTTAATGCCCTGAAGACTACCCACAAGTCATGTATTATATCTGGAGTGCTTGTCCCTGCCCTCCTGTTACCTGGCAATCTTCGTAACCTTTGAGATTCTTCACTTTCTCCTTCCCTGATTATCTTCTCAAGGTTTAGGGCTCTCATCTATACTCCCATTGAACCCTGTATGTGTCTATTATAGGACTTTTAATAATGTATTGCAATTGTTGGTTTGTCTTTTTCCCCCAACTAAATTGTTCACAGCATGTTTTCCAAAGCTTTCATCTCTGGCCCTAGTGCTTAGCATAGGGATTGGGCCAGTTTGATGATTAAACAGGTACATCCCAATTTCATTCTTTCTCCTCTGTACCAGTCTATGCAGCAACATTCTTGGGGCATGAGGAATTAGAATGGTCGCCTGAGCTGGCACTAGGAGTCCCTGGGGTACTAGCAACTGGATTCAGAAGGCAGCACCAGGGAGGAAAGAAATGACACCAACGGCATCAAAAAGACTCTATAAATACACTTATTAGTTATTAATTAAATAACTAAGCTCCTGTTTAAGTGTCTTCTCTATAGCTCCAGGCACTATTCTAAGTACTATGGATACAGCAGTGAAACATAGAGACAAATATTTACCTCGAAGCATCCATCCTAGTGAGGGATAGATAATCAGCAATTACTTATATAATATCACAGAAGGCAGTAATAAAACTTCTGAAGAAAAGTAAAGCAGGGTGAGGGAGATAGAGAGTAAATAAGAAAAGAGGTTGTTCTTTTATAGAGGGATATTAAGAAAGACCTCCCTAACAAAGTGAAGGATGAGAACTGAGTAAGGTCTGAAGAAAGTGAGATTGAGCCATGCTGGTATTTGTGGGGAGACTGCTCCAGGCAGTTCAAAGGCCCTGAGGCAGAAGAGTGCTTCATATGTTTGAGGAAGAGGAAGGAAACTAGTGTCAGTGTGGCTGCAACATAGTAGACAAATAGAGGAGGAGGAGATGAGGTCAGATAGGCTACAGAATGTGATCTAATAAATCATGGGAAGAATTTTGGTTCTTATTGTGGATGCAAAAGGGAATTCATTGTGGCATTTTGACAAGAGTTTTATTCTGATCTGATTTTGAGTGTTTAGGGGATCTCTGCATGATAGTAGAATATAGGGAGGCAGAGGCAAAGGGAAGCAGACCAGTTATGAGTCTATCGTAATAACGCAGGTAAGAGATGCTGGTGATTTAAACCAGAGAAGGAGTAGTGGACCTGGTGAGAAGTACTTGAATTCTGGATACACTTAGAAAGTATAGCTTGATCTGAGGTTGGATGGGATATAGAGTGTGAGAAAAGGGAGGAGAAAAATATGACCCTTGACCAATGGGAAGAACACAATTTCCATTACTAAAGTGGGGAAGACTGTTAGAGGAGCAGATTTTGGGAAGAAAGCAAAACTTGTTTTAGATACGTTGTTTGAGATGATTATTAGAAATCGAAGTGCAGATGTGAAAAATGCAGTTGAATACTTAAGGCTTCAGAGGCACATTCAGGCAGCAGTGATAAAGTCAGAAGTCACCAGAGTATGGAGAGTATTTACTGCCATGACTGGACGAGATCCATCTAGAAATAACTGTCAAATGAAGAGTTCTAAGGCCTGAGCACTGGAGGCACTATATTGTTTAGGAGTCAGGAAGATGAACAGGAACCAGCAGAAGAGATTGAGAAGGAGAGGCTGGTGGGGAAAACTAGAAACAGTGGTGTCCCAGATGGAAAACGAAATAAATTTTCTAGAAGGAGGAAGTTGATCAACTGTTTTAAAAGTTGCTACATCACAAAAAATGAGAACCAAGAATTGCCCGTTGGATTTGGCAACTTAGGGTTAATAAGTGAAGCAGTACGAACAAAAGCTTCATTGGAGTGGATTCAAGAGAGAATTGGAAAGACATTAGGTCCTGAGAAGTTTTTCTATAAAATGTGGTGATTGAAAGGGAATTTGAGGTAAAGAGATTTTTTTCATTTTATTTTTTTAGTAATTTAAGTTGAGAGATAACCATAGCAGATATTTAACTCAGCCAACAGATCCTGATAGGCTGCTGGCTGAAGTCTTTGGTAACTGGATCTCTAAGGATGTAAGATACTGGACAGTTATATGTCAGTAGGGAGGGTAGTACTAGGCCAGCAATGGGGAGAATAAAGGGATTTCTGGGGCAGACACATTTTAAAAGAAATTCTTGGAAGGAAAAGCACTGATGACAAAAAAGCCCTCTGGCTTTTTTATTTTTTTACTTACCACTGCCTTCACAAGGGACCAGATTTCCCTCTATCTAGGTTTTCTAAAGATGCCAGGCTTTGGTGCATGTGAGCAGTGCTCCAGGCTGGACCAGCAGCAGCTGTAGGTGACCCCGAGGCACTCCGCAGGCGCCGCTGCTCTTCAAGAACACCATCAAGCAAGTCTTCAGTCTGAATTGAGGTTGAAAAACACTGGACTGATAGATTAAATCCCACAGACTTTAAATACAACCCACTAGCAGTCTTTCTAGGATTCCCTGATCTCTTTGGAATTTCTGTTTTTAATTAAAGATTTCAAAGACAATATTTTGCTTTTTAAATTAAACTTAGTGTCTCAAAACATTTTTGAAAAGAAAACACAAGTGTAAAGAGTTCACCTTCCTCAAGGTGACTTGAAAGCAGCACCCAGGAACATCTTGTCCTCATGGTAGAGGTGGGACATTACGGATCCCGATCCCTGATACGGCATGTTAGGCAAACGTGGTGTGGTCTCGGAGACTTCTGTGCCTGTCTGCCTCCTCTTGTTCCTTTCATCCTCTGGCTGCACCATTATCTTGGCCTCTTGCCACTTTATTGCACCAACACCTGCTTCTTCCCTCTTGCTTGTGTCATTTACCCATTGGGCACGTGGTTCCAGCTTTCCCTGCTCTTAACTCACATCGGTGCTCTGATTTCCTTCTCTAGACCAAGGGGAGACTGGTGCCAGTCTTGGGGTTAAGGGTGTGAACCCGGAATTCTTAACAACTTGTCTGGGATTTCTGAGGTGGTTATGATGTAGGCAGACCAGAGTTGGGAGATATAGACAGGACAAAGCTGAAGGGCCTGGAGCCCTGGAGACAGGGTGTGGGAAGTAGGAAGGCAGGACTCTAAGGAACTTCCTGATCCCACAGACCCACAGAGCGGCTCCTTTGAATGTGGCTGCCCAAGCCTGCCCTTGGAGTTCAAAAGAACATCTTCAAAGTAAATACTATCAACCGTCATTCAACTCTTCCCTTAAATGCCCTAAATTTACCTGTTCTATCATCTTGCTCACAGATAGATGCTATTTTGGAATGCAAAATGATGAAGCAATTTTGCTCTAAGTAAACAAATAAAGTATTTGTCTTTTTAGTTTTTTCCATGTAAAAAAGGATCTACAAGGCATGCTCTCCTTGAAGCAACGCATTTCTAAATATATAATTTTGTATCTAGTTTGCAGCAGACATATTGGGTTACAAATTTACTCTAAAATTAGGCTAGGTGGCTTCTTCAAGCATCAGTAATTGCATCTTACTAACAGTTCTCAAATCTTTTTGACTATGACTCATTTGAATAAGGCAAATAATTCACCAGCTACTTACGTTGCATTGTTTTATTTGCTAGTGAAAAAGAATTGGAGACAATAAAAGTAAAATGAGGAAAATGATAAAAGAGAAATCTAACAATAATTCTATAGCTATCTAGTAGCAATTGATAACCACTAACAATGGAATAAAATTCACTGATAACAAAAGATTCATTCCCCATATTTTGGAAAACCCTGTTATCTGAGAATTTGAATGCCAAACATGAATTGTGTTGTTAAGTGATGTGTGGTGTCAGAATCCTTAGTAGACTACACAATGTGACACCTCAGTAAGTTCCAGTTTTAGTTTATATATAGTTTTTCAACTCATTTAGTTGGTTACTAGTAAGTAGCCCTTAGTCTTTTAGTGCCTAGAAAGGTAACCAGCACATTGTAGATACTCCATAAATATTTGTTTAAAGAAATAAAAGAAAGAAAGGGTGAATAAATTAAAATGAAAGTCTTTGGAATTTTTAGTCTTTTACTAGTAAGAACCAAAGAAAAGACTTGGGTTGTATGTGGATTTTATTTTTACATGCAGTTTAGCTAAGTCAGGGAAAGCACTGAATTACAATGTTGATTAAAATATGTCTCAGGTTAGGTTCCTTGGGAAGTGGACTCTGAGATGGACTTGAGCACTCAGGATTTTATTCAGGACTAGCCTGGGATCAACACTTGTGATAGGGAGGAAAGGAAGCAGGATTAGAAAGAAGGAAAAGTCAAGTTGTGAGGCAGACCCTTTTCCTTACATAGCTTTAAATATCATCTGTGTGCTGACAACTCCCAAGATTTTAACTCTCCAGCCTAGAACTCTCCTGTATATCAGATTTGTCTATCCAAATGCCTACTTGACATCATTTGACTATCCAATAATCATCTCAAACTTATAATTTCCAAAACCAAACTGGTCTCTTTTCATCCTCCAAACCTGCTTCACCTGAAGCTTTCCTCACCTCATGTAGTAGCATTCCATCTTTCTAGTTGTTCAGGTAAATTCTGTGGAGTTATATTTAAGTACCGCTCAAATATAATTCTCATATTCACATTCAATCTGCCATCATCAAATGACATAATCAAAATCCACCAAGAATTTGACTACATCTCACTACCTCCGCTACAACCACCAAGGTGAGAACCATCACCATTTCTTGCCTGAATTACTGCAAAAAACCATCTACTATGTCTTCCTGGTTCTACTCTGGCACCCTAGAATCTATTCTCAATAGAGCAGCCAGAGTGATTGTTTTAAAACATAACTTAGATTTTGTCAATCTTCTGTTTAAAAGTCTGCACAGACTCTCATTTTGGCTAGAGAGCAATTCTTCAAATATACGTTTGGGCCGCTGAATCATCTGGTGCTTGTTTAAATGCAAATTACTGGGTCATATGCAGCAATTTCCCAAAGATTTTCTATGCATAAGAAGAAAAACCTAGGAAAATTTCAAGGACGACGATGGACTAAATCTGTATCTGGAAAACAATGGAAGAGGAGAGAGAGCATCTGCACTTTGGAGGAAGCCAGCAGGTTGTTGTTCATAACCTTGCTGCTGAGAGCAGCAGGTGGCTGTGTATGCTGGGCAGTCCCCACCTGCTTCAGAAGATTGGATCTGAGACCCTGTAAAGGCTGTGGATGTGCCAAACCATCTGTCAGGAGAATTAGACCTCCACAATGCTGGCAAGAGACTTGTGCGACGCAGGCCATCAGCATACCCATAGGTCCATCGTAGGCATTCTTCATCAGTCCCACACAGGGCAGAGCACACTGCTAGGGCTGTGCTCTCCTTGGCCTTGAGGACTTGGAGGTCGAGCATAACCCATGCTCCAATATCTAGGTCAAGCCCACCGACTTGCCACTTTACATTTTAACGTCAGCTGAATAAGAACTGCAGCTGTTCATCCTCCCCCTTTTACTTCTAAGAAAAATGCTGTGTAAATGTGTGATATTTATAGTTAGTATATAGTATAGTTAGTACAATTTAAATTGTACAATTTGTGAATGACACATATTGCAATATGGTGTATATAGATCAAACTATTGGGTAGACTTGACATTGCTTCAATTTCCTTAGCATTAGAAAATACAGAGATTAAACATGTTGCAAAGTTTCTTTCCCTTCTCTTTCTTTTTCTATATATTTTTTAAGAAAATTGCAACTACTGGATTTTTGGCCATTACACATTCTCCAGTTTTATTTTGATTTTGCCACAATCGTAATTCACATGAGCAGCATATAATACATTGCTCTGAATGGCAAGGAAGTGCAACTTCTGCATGTGGTTAATACAGCAGTTGAAAGTCCTTTGCCAAGAGACATTCCTCAGAGAAACTGTCTGTTCCTTTTCCTTGAAAATGTCTCCCGAAGAATGCTAACTTTAGTATATGCCAAGACCCATTGAAAGTGTCCATACCTGAGGGTTCTTTAGAAAAGTCTAATTAATGTGCATCAAGAGTGGCCTAATGCAGAGATTGTCATAACTAAAAAAATGTAGGAATTATTGGCTTCTTTTTGGAAATGATTTTCAAATAGTTAACTTAAAGGGAAACTTGTTTTACTAGCAGTACAGTTCTATAAGGAAAAACTTCAAACATTTAGCCCCTAAGTTAATAATTTTCTGAAGTTTGAAAGGTTGCATATTAATATAATGTTGTAGCAAATAAAGAAGATGTATTCCATGGTAAAGTCTAATGTAGAATGTTAGCTATGCATTTAGGAATGCCCTTCCTGGTGCTATTTAAAATATTTAGCTTAATTATATTACTATACATTCTATAGTATTTCATTTAATATCAATTGGTTGTGAGTTAGAAAATTTCTTAAAAATTCTAAACTACATTAGTAATATGTTATAAGCATTTTTTTCTAAATTGTTTGTGTTCTGTGAATTAAATAATACCTAGTTTGTTTTTCTGTAACTCTCTACATAAAAGATATGCAAAATAGGTAAAGATTGTCTCAATTTCTCCGTATATTCTGGAAGCATAGTTCACTTAAGAGTTTTCTCTCCAGCCATTGTAAAAGCTTTTATTTTATGGGAAAAGGACCTTTTCCATTGTATAGTATAAGATATAGCATTATATTAAAAAGGAGTGTTATTATAGATTTCCGAGTATAGGTCAGATGCAAAAAATTAAATTATAGCATATAGATACAACATAATTAAATTATATAATATACATTTAGAATTAAATTATAGCATGCAGCTTATAGCGTGATGATTAAACATGAAACAGAAGCTAAATGACTGAAGCAGACTGTTCACTTCTTCGGCTGGGCCTCACTGCTGATCTGAGTGGCAGCAATCTGGGAGTAATGCTTCTGCTCTACAGTTCAGAACGATCTTAACCAACACAGTGTTGGCTCCAGTTTGTCAAGGGTGTTTAGATAGAAACAATCATCTTGTTTTCTTGGATTGGATTCTGGGTGAGACATCTTAAAGAAAGACGAAGATCAAAACAAGGGGCATTTTACTTCCTTCCTCATCTGACTTTACAGAGAATAAGACTTCTTATTTCAACGGCTATGCCACATTCTGCAAGCTACTAAAACCACAACCATAAACTCTTAAAATTTCATATCATAAGCACAGCAGGTAAAGCTTCATGATGAAAATTCATAAGGAGGCGGCTTGTGTGTTAAAATAACAATAATAAAAACAAAAACAAAACTCTGTACCGCTTTTTTTAGAAAGAAAAAAAATCCCTTTGTGTAGAACCCTTTTTAAAGAGATTCCTTTCAAAGGAAGTGTCTTGCACATTGCAGAGGCTAGATAATAACTGTGGTTTGTATAAATAGAATCAGCGTTAATTAGGGCTGAGGAAGTTTTTTGGGCACAAAAAGCAGTGTGGAGGGAAGGACACAGGAGGTCGTGTGAGGAGATCTTGGTCCTGGCCCAGACCCCGCCACTAGGCAGCTGTGTATCCTAGAGGCATTCACATAAATCTCTGGGCCTAAATGACTTAAGAAATTCTTTTTATGTGTATCATTTTGGGGATTATAAATTTTTTAGAAAACAGATTTCTTATTTAGCTAGATATTTGCATGTGCAAACCAATCAGCTTTATAGAAACTTAGCTTCTTCCCTGCATCAAATGATTTCTTCAGTTACAGTGGTGGAGGAAGGGGAACCCAATTACTGGAAAACTGCTAACGTAACTGCATTTGAAGCAATTTTGCCAATATCCTAATGACACCTTTCATAAAAAGACCTATACACTATTAATAGAGAATATCTGAAAGTTAAACCATGAATTTTTAAGTTCAAACACCAAAATAGTCCTTTAAAATAAATATATGTGCATATAATGGAAAGAATAGTTGTATGATGATACAATGTCAAATTAGCTTTGAGTACTAACCAATTGGATGAAAACATGGAAATTATCCTTGGAAAAGATAGAAAAAGCTAACTCATTTACTGGAACTGAGAGGAAGTCTATGACTTGATAATATTTATTTTCACATAAACAATTGAATAGTTGTTTAAGAATTCATATGGTAGTAAGAAGTCCACAGGATACTTGCCAAATCATTAACATTTTTCAAACTTTTCTGTCTTTAATGCTTCCATTTTCTGCTGTAATTTCTAAATCTGATGGCATGAAGAGTGATTTAACAGAAGACTAGATAAAGCTCTACGTACTCCAGAGACCACGGTTCTGAGAAGGAACAGAGCCCTGAATATATAGAGAGCACACATTTGTTGTTACTAAGAAAGAGAATAACTAAAACAAACAACCATTTGCCTGTGTTATATACTTTTATTTTTTATTGTTATTTTCTTCTTATGAAATTAATTAGTAATTGTTAAAAAATGTTAACATCTTAGAAATGTTTGTCACAGAAAGTGAGAGCCCCCTATAATCTCAACCCTTGAAGAAACCTCTTAGCAGATTAGCAGGTTCGTGTACCGGCCTCCCAGAATTTTCCCCTATGCATATATTAACACATACAGTGCATTACTCAATCGTTTATATACTGGGCCATGGGGAGAGATGAAAGATAATTGTTCAGGTTAGCTAAACAAATCTGAGCAGTACTTAAAATTCATTGCATATAACAACAACTGCAACAAAACAGATAATTACATGTTACCTTTAAAATACTTTAATAGTAATAATAGTTAACGTTTACTGAGGATTTACTATTTTATTATGTACAGTTATTGTGCTAAGTGCTCTATATGACTAAATCTCATTTAATCATTACTACCACCAGATGAGAAAGGTATTAATACTATCCCCTCTTTTATTTTGGGAAAATGTAATTTGCACATTAGGCACTTGAAATCCTAGGATATAGAAGGACACCCTAGTCTGTGTAGTCAGAGAGCATGGGCAGAGTCTCCATGCTTTCCCACCAGTCTCACACTCAGAGCGCAGAGCTGTTTTGCTTCAGGCTCTAGTCCCATTTTGCAATTCACAAAGTGCATCAGTCTTCTATATCCCGTTTCTTGAATAGACTATAAATTTCCTTTTTTGAATCTTCAAAATTTCTCTATGATCTCTCTGCAACCAAATTCGCTCACCCGAAGCTCAGATGATGTCCCACGCTCCAGACAAATCAAGCTGCTCAGCAACTTAATGCAGGCCGTGGCCTCCAAGCACCCCTCACTCACGTTATCCGCTCGCCCGCCCCCTTCTCCTCGCCTGTCTCCACCTACCACAAACCTGCTGACTCTCCAGGCACAGCTCAACTAATAAGGCGTTTGCCAAGCATTCTTTGGTCACCTTGATGGAAGTGCGCTCTCTTCCCAGACTCCTACAGCACTTGGCTTTCACTCTCCTATGATATTTATCACACATTACCTTGTTTTAGGATAATTTGTTCATGCCTCATTTATACTCTAGTCTAGAGTCAAGCTTTTTGCAATCCCATCTCAAAAATCCCCTGTTGGTCTACTACAACTATTTCACTAACACGTGCTTGATAAAAGCTTGTTTAATTCCATTGCCTGCCCATAGGTTGTAGAACACATTAGGACAAATGAGTCTGAAGTAAAGAGGAATAATCTTGTCCTAGAGTTTATTTTGTGACATATGAAGACAATTGAATGGTGGAGGAGCTGAAGGTGGAATATCTGTAAGGAAGTTATTCTTCTAGACTTTTATGATGGTGAACTAGACTATATTGTTCTGGGAGACAATTATTAAGGAGAAAATTTGAGATATTTTGTATGGACACTAGTAGCATGATTAAAAATAGGGAGAAACATGAGATGGCATGATTTTCCTCGTATTATATTCAAAGGCGGTGAGCAGGACACTGAAGACACTGAATGACACTGAATGCTGATGGCAACATCTAGAAGTCCAGAAAAGGCTTGTGCAGAGAGGCCAGGAGCAATACCCTGGCCATGTTGAATCATGGGAGTCACCATAAAATTGCTGATCAAAAATGTGCTCTAAACAGTGCAAGGTATGGCCTGATTGAGTTGAAAAGGTCTGGGATAGTGTCATATCAGCTACAATCAATAGCATAAATCATTTGTAAATGTGGGAAGTGAATGTTTTAAATCACAGCATTTTAGAATGGTAGAGACCACAGCAATCTTCTAAAGCCTTCACCAACAGCTTCAATTGCCTGATGAGGCCAGAGAGGAGGTTTAGTACAGTTCAGGTCAATTCAATTGAGTGTCTGTTCTGTGACAGATGTGATTCTGGAAATTGGGCATATAAAAATGAAACAAACTCTATCCCTCTGCCCTTGATGTGAGACAGGCATATTAACAGCTAAAGTGAAAGCAAAATAGAGTTATGATGAGAGCAAGCAAGGCCTGTTATGGGATTACAGAATTGAAGGCAGGCTCTAGCTTTCAGATAGGAGCTGGTGCTCAAGAAAGACCCCTTGGGAGAGCTAATACCTGAATCGGACCTTGAAGTATTAACAGGAAGAAAGAAGTGGAGTAGGGAGGGACAGGCAGGGGGCATAGGCCACATGAAACAGAATCATGGATTTGGGAGACTGTAAGCAGTTCTGTGTAGCTGAAATATACAACGCACAGTGAGCGGGTAGACAGCCCCTACAGTAGCAGGGGCTAGGCAGGCCTAGTCTGACACCTGATGGCCTTGATGACACTGTGAGGTGACGGCGAAGCCTTACAGGGTTTTAATCTTGAAGATTCATATTTCAGTATCCTACATGGGGGCGATAAATAAGAAGTCCCTGTGCTTGGAGTGTTCCTTCAGTCCAGGGCAGTGTCCTCCGCAGCAGTCTCCCTCCTCCCGGGTCTGTCCTCCTTGGAAGGGGCCCCAGCATGATGGGAGGAGGACTGCAGTGTGACAAAGTGCTGCTCACTGTCCGTGAAGTGGCTTAGTTACGCTCGGGGTGGGAGTGGGGCAGGAGGCCCGGATGGCGGGCCCTCTACTTGGGCGTTTTCTCTGCTGCAGAGCTTATTACTGCTGTCCTCTGGAGGAAGGCAGCCCTCAGTATCTCAGTCATGGCTCCCTCACGCCCTGAGGCCTGAGCAGATCTTTGCAACCAGACAACAGCTCTGTCAGGGCCCATGGACAGCTTTGGGGGCAGGCCGGCCCGGGAGGTCTCCACCGGACTGGTCTGGTATCTGCCACCTCACAAACCCCAAACCCTTCAACATTCTCCTCTTGCCACTCTGCTTCCCCCTGGGCTGGGTAAATATTGTTTACACCCGAGATCACGGCAGCCTGATCCGTTCTGCTGCTTCGTTTTCTTCGGCCTGTGCAGTGACGTGTGTGTGTTGTTTGTTATCAATATTTAGAAATTGAAAGATTTTATATAAAAGTATGAATTTTGGATTCGTTTAAAAAAAAGACAATCTGGCATCACCTGGCAGCCATTCAGGCTGGAGCTGAGTAGCGGCCACCCTTTACCCTGGGCTTGTGCTTGCCCAGTCACCCTGGCCCCACCTGGACCACTTTACCCTCTTTTTATACATTTACTTGTCCATCTAATCTCTGAAGACGTCTGAGATTGTGTCCCCTGCTTAATTTACGCCTCCCAAAACCCAAAGGGCTTTGTAAACCTGCCCCCTAAACAATCAGGACTGTGTGACCTACCTTTATTTTTCTGAAGAATGCTAGTCTAATTATTTTGAGTGTTTTTACCCTTTAATGAAGAATATCCATAGTGAGAGTAATACCACAAATACAAACATGGCTTCCATATTGGAAATATATAAATTAATATAATTCACTGTATTAATGGATGCAAAAGAAAATTACATGATAATCTCCATATATGTGGAAAAGTTTGATAAAATTTAATATACATTTCCAGTAAAAAGAATTTCAATAAAATAAGAATACATTAATACTTTATTAACTTGTTAAAATATATTTCAACATAATAGCCAGCATGATGCTTCATAGGCTACACTAGAAGCATTCTCATTAAAGTGAAGAAGAAGACAGTGAGGTTCTTTATGCCAATTGTATTGTATCCATTCCCTTTTCCTTTCATTTAGTAATAGAAAGCCCCCAAGGGGTCACATGATTGCTCAGCTCAGTCTGCATTTTCTAGCTTCATTGCTAGGTGTGGTTGTGACCGTGTGACTAAGTTTTATCCAATGAGTAGAATGATGTGTCCAATTTCCAGGTAGCCTCCTTGAAGACAAAACTGTTTGTTCTGGACTTGCTTTTCTCTTCCTCTTAGTTGGGAAGTGTTGGTGAATAGAACAGCCCCTTTTGGAAGCAGAGATAGAAGCAACATATTGAGAATAGCCCAGGCCTGGGTCACTCACTTTTGGATTTCTACATGGTAAGGAAATAAACTTCTATCTTATTTAGACCACTGCAGTTTTGCCTCTTTCTTTTATAATAGCTTAGTCTATACCTTTATTAATACAGCCTCTATTATTCAACATTGTTCAGGAGGTGCTGTCTAAAATAAGTGGATAAGAAAAATAGTATAAAATTTTAAGTAGGTAAAACTATCTTCTTTGCAGATTATGTAACTCTATACATGGAAAACCCACGAGAATCCATTGAAAGATCAGTATAAATGGGACAATTTACTAAATCTCCTGAGTAAAAAATAATATAAAAGTGCCAATAGCCTTTCTGTTTACAAACATCAACAAGTTACAAAATATAATGAAAGTTTCCATTTACAATAATAACAAAAATACACCTAGAATAAAGTTAATAAGAAATACATACGTGTATGTATACACATATATACATATATATACACAGTATAAGCCATGAAATCTAATACAGACTCTGATAGTGACTAGTAAAGCTAATAGTGATTTGATATCTATCATCATCCATTTTAAAAATATATTAAAAATCTCATCTCAGATAATTCATATCATTTCTTTTTCTCTTTAAATACATATTTCCATTCTACTCCTCCTATAAACTTTTACCTGTGTGTATATACTTGACAGTGTTTATTGACTACTTATAGTATTTCTCTGCTACAAAATTATGTATGTAAATTAAAATTGTTTAAAAAATATTTTCTATGAACATAAGATTCTAATTATTAAAAATTTTTCTTCTCAATTTGTTTATCACTAAAATTGTTAGGGGTACATAACTGATATAACTATTTATAGATATGAAAGGTAAAAAAAAATATTGGAAATATACCTCCTAATAAGACAGATGGAGCTTTTTTCCCAAATAATTTCTGGATTCATGGATGAATTTTACTTATTTCTGGAATGACTCAGCATTTATTATCAATTTGATTCCAATATTTTCTGTTCATATTTTCAATCAATGGTAAATCTTGTTAACATAAGCAAACAGTCTGTGGGAATGGAAGCTTTGTTATAGCAACGCCGCTCAAGTCTTCAGATGTCTTCTGAGCTTTGTGCCAAAATCCCACCAGCTGACAGCTCCGTAGTCCCTCTGTCAGCTGTGTCAAGGGCAAAGTATTGGAAACTCCTTAATTTGTAAAAGTCATTAGAATCACCATTTTCTCAACACCTATATCAATATTATAAATTGTCTCTTTGGCAACTTTGGGGATTCTTACGCCTCAGACAAGGACTATGATAAAAATCCAGGTAAGTGAAGAGTGAATGTCTTTTTTTAAAAAAAGTAGGGGGAACCTATTTTGAAAGGAAGCTCCTTGAGTCTTAGACAAATATGTAGGGAAGAGGAGGCACCAGCTATGTACAGGTGGAGGCACCAGACACGGACGCCCTTAAAACCATTTTTGCATGGGTATTCCTTAGAAAGACTTCAGGTACCCAGGACTACATCAGCTCAGCCTGAAGAGTCTTCTTTTCAATCAAATAATATTTTATATATATCTTCCCATCCCGAATACCAGAAGTTAGAAAGTGCATCTTGGAAACATCTGGAGAAGGCTTATTTTACGTACTATTTTTAGGAAAGCTCTAAGTGTTAGTGTTTATTTCACATTATGTTGTTGTTATGTGCTTTTCTTTTTCTTTTTGCCAGTTCCTTCATGTTAGCAGACTTTGCTTCTTTCTTTCAGAGTTACCTTTACTCTTTGTCATATGATGGCACATGGAAAGCTGACAGGTGAAGGAACAAGTACTATTTCCTGATCAACCATCTCCCAACAGGAGTGCAGCTATGACCCCAGTGCCCAGAATGCACAGGCCCCTCCAACAGGAAAGCAGCCGGACCTTTTCTGTTTTCACCATGGCAGTGTCTCAGATGCATCATGTTTCAATTTCAAACCTCTAATTTCTAGATTCTTAGTTTTAAAATTGAAGTCTTTTTTTTTTTTTTTTTTTAGTTTTAAAACTTAAAAGAAATCACCAAAGCATTGTTAGTATCCCAAGAATGTGTGTGTGTGTGTGATGGAGAAATAAGAGACTTTCTGTTAATAACACCGACACGACTGTTTGTTGGTTGAACAACATGACAGTATTGTTGGCAGAGCACAATACACGTGGAAAGACATTATGACACTAACACCAGGTGCTGGAAGTGACTTGGTAATAAATGTAGGAGAAAGCCAATTTTTAAATAAAGCCAGAAATAAACATACCATTGTATATGTATCATCTTGAAATACCCAGAAATTCAGGATGTGGATAAAAACTTACAGTCATCTTATATGTCAAGAAGTAGAATAAGGAAATGCAATCTTTATCTCCTTCATATAGGGAAAGAAATCAGATAAAAACAAAACAAAACAATGTATTCACTCTCTTCCAAAGTACTTATGCATTTGACAATACCTAATCTATTTTCTTTCCAGTAGAGAGCAGTCAAAGCCCATGATGCTCTCGTAAAATCCATGCCTCAGAATAACAGGCACACGGCTGTTAACACGAGATCATCTCATCCAGGTCCTAGCTGAGTAAGAGCCCTCTAGAACACTGGCCCAGTGTCCTTTCCTGTATACCACATTCCTTCTCATACTCATCTTTTATATTAAGTAAAACATTTACATATCAATTTATATGGAAGTTCATTTGGACACAAATAAAGACATGTGTCAAGCCGTGGTCAATTGCCATGCTTTAAAAACTCTGTAGGAACATCAACTACGGTGTTGGAAGAAGTTGTTAATATAGGGACAAACTCACAGCACGAGGGTAGGGTACCCTTAGAATTCCTGGAAAGAATACCCTACGTGCCACCAGACAAGCAAGCCTCATAATTATCAGCAGCTCACGCATGACATCCTGACAGCAATGTTAGTGAAATACAGGGATTTTGACTGGTAGACAAACTAAGGAAAAATTAAACCAAGAATCACCAACAGAAGATGAGGTGGTGTGAAGGCATATGCATGGGTGCTCACCAAATTCCCTCTCTGTCACCTTCTCTTGTTCTTCCAGTGTTCCCAAGGAGATTAAAATATGGAAAGATGCCACCTAGTTATACAGCTAGAAAGGACATCTCACCACTTTTCTTAGTTATCTGTCGTTTTTGTTATTGTAAGAAACATTTGAGTGCAGGTCATTTCTGCTTCTCAGATGCAACATGTGCCCAGAAAATAGTTCTGAAAGAGGACTGCAAGAGGCAGCATCTTAAAAATGCACATACTTTCCTGTTCTCTGTTTAGCCTCATTGACAGAACCCAATCTGTGACTGAGTACGTGTGACCAGGAACGAAGAATGAGGTGTAATAGGAAAGTGGCCTAATGAAGAATCTTAGTATATATATTTTGTTTGAGGGGGCCCCTGAAAAACATGTCCGTCTTTCTTCTTTATAAAATTAAAGTGCACAAGGGTGGATTCACAGAGTACGTTCAAATGCTGTCTCCATGTGTGCGTCAGTGACACTATTGATTCATCGTCAATAAGGCAATGAGTGTAAGGTGATTTTTTCCGGTAGTGACTGGATGGCTGCACTCTTTGATTTGGCCATCCATACAACCAAAGCCACACGCTTTCACTGGTGGACAGGAGTTGGGTACGCAGTTTGTGGCCAGGAAGCAGACTGGAGCTAACCATGCCACACGCGGTGGGCTTGGCTCTTGCCACTGAACTAGTACATCACAGAGACCACTGTTAAGAATCATTTGATTCCCGCTATTGACAACCTCTTGTACTTTCCTTTAAATGTATGCATTCATTGACGTTCAAAGTTTTGTCACTGAGGAATTAAAAATATTTGAATTTGGTTGTAATGTTTTTCTTAAAGTATCAAGATTCCTCAACAAATGAAATAAAAACTATTTTTTGAGTAAGTTGGTAGATATTTTTCCATCTATTATGAAATTTACTAAAAATTTCATTTTCTTGGGCAGTATCTATTAATTAAAAACAATTACTTTTTACAATTATAATTGAGTCATGCTCTAGGTTGATTAGTAACCACATTAGTTTTATTTTAGAAACAATACCGAGATACATGGCATCATGTCTCCTTGTCTCTACACTTGAATTAGACAATGTAATATAGTGACAAGAACTTGGAATTTAGAGTTGGAGATCTTGTTCTCATCCAAATCCTGTAATCTAAGGACCTTTGTGCTCTTGACACACCATGTCATCCACTGCACAAATAAGAAACCTTGGCTAGTATGTCGAGAAATAGGGCAGACTGAGTCCTAAGTATCCGTAGTGACAAGCAGTGGCTTTGGTGATTTCAGCTCCCCTCCATCTATTCTTTGATTTGGATAATGAATAATTTTCCTCTGACTTCGTTTAAAATGCTATACACGTGAAGCCTTAAAACAAGTCCCGCAGCCCCTCCTTCCAATCAGATTACTCCCCTGAGCCATTTCTCCAGAGAAATAATTCTGAGCATAAAAGTGATGGTGGCGTTCAACAGGCAAGGCCATATTCCAAACCTCAGCTGGGGTTTAGAGTTAAGCTTTGGGGTGATCAGCCCAACTCAGGAGATGATGAATGTATAGTCTTGTTGTGAAACGACACGGATCTAGACCAGGCAGGGGCTCTGAGACAAAGATAAGGAATAGAGCCAAAAGACACCTCAAGGAGGCAGATGGTGGGATTTGGTCCATATGAGAACATATGGCACAGTGAGAGGAAAATAGGCACAATGATTGCACATTTTCTGGTCTATGAAGGGACTCATTTTGTGGAGGAGAAAGAGGAATCCAACTATAGATATGTTGAGGTCTGAGTGGCCCTATGGTATCTGATACAGGATGTTCTTTAGATATCTTCAGACATGGGTTGAAATGCAGGTCAGAGATTAAAACTGGAGATATAGATTTAAGTGTAAATGAAAGATAACATTGCTCATCCTTATCTTTTCTCTTACCACCATATTTGCAAATCTCATTGCTCCTTTTACAACAAGGGGATTTGGATTTTTGCCATTACTTTTAGTTCAATCTGTTGCAGTGTTTCAACAGTTAACAACATTTTCCATAACTTAGGCCTCCTAAACCTGAACATGCATATGCCTACAGGTGGTTCAAGGAGGTATGTTTCCATCACTATCAAGCAGGCTGTGCTCTTCTTTCTGCCCTCAGAAGTTCTTGCAAAGCTTCATGGCAAGTCTGGCTGGTATTGGAAGTTTAATGGGAATAAAATCCACAAAAAATAAACAAATCTCTTTTATACATTGTATAAGAAAACAATGAAATAAATGAAAGAATTTTTAAAATTTTCCAAAAGCAATTTATGCCACTGTCCAGATTTGATTATATTTAGTCTCCTCTGGGAGTCTATATTTTGCATTTAAGTGGTATGAATAGTTTGTTTATTCTTTCCAGGAAATATTTGATGAGCTCTACTATGTTCCATGTAATTTTCTAAGTGCTAGGGAAAGAGTGGAGAATAAGATAGATAATACCTCAATTTACATAGTGGGGGTGTAGATAGGCAAAATACATGTGAACCAATAAATGGAAAGTGATTTTAGATGGAGTTATGGCTATGAAGAATATGATGGGGTATTGTAATAAAGGGTTATAAGGATGTTGGGTTTAACTTGGAATGCGTAGTCAATGAGGAGGTGAGTTTTGCACTTAGAGCTAAAAGACAAGAGTGTATTAGCAATGTGAGGACATGGGGTCAGCATTCCAGGGAAAGTGAGACAAAGTTAGCTGTTTAAGGAACATAAAGAAGGACAACGTGGCTGTAAGAGTGGTGGGAGGAGGAGAGAGGCGGGAGACAGGGCTGCAGAGGGAGATGGATACAGGTCAGGTGGGGCCTTGCGGGCCCTGGAAGATTGTCTGGATTTCATTCCCAGTGCAGTGGGAATTTATGCACAAGAGTGAAATGTTGTGGTAATTCTAATTAATCATGCTTTCTGTACTAATACTGTTGTTTTTCACCATGTGTGCTTCTACATGTCTCTTTTTTTTTTTTGTGAGGAAGATCAGCCCTGAGCTAACATCCACGCCAATCCTCTTCCTTTTTTTCCCTTTTTCTCCCCAAAGCCCCAGTAGATAGTTGTACGTCACAGTTGCACATCCTTCTAGTTGCTGTACGTGGGATGCCAGCTCAGCATGGCCGGACAAGTGGTACATTGGTGTGCGCCTGGGATCCCAACTCCGGCGGCCAGTAGCGGAGTGTGCACTCTTAACCACTAAGCCACGGGCCGGCCCCCTCCACATTTCCATTTAAATTAAACAGTCTCTATGTTCTAGAATGTTTATGTTAGAGTACCCCAACATCGGGGTGGAAATACACATATTCTAGAATATTAAATGTACGCAGGAGATGTGGTCGATCCTCACAGTGCATATAAGCTTGCACATGAGTGCATGTTCTGTAGACCCAGCGAGACTGTGTGGGAGAGAGTTCATCTTTGCCAGGCAGAGTAGTACCATAAAGACAGAGACAAGTCAAGATGAACATGTTTTCATTGAATGGTGTATTGCTGACCAATCTCTCTCAAACACCCAAAGCCATAAATGGGTATTTTTAAAACTATAATCTGGGCATGAATGTGAATTAAATTCTTTTTTTAAAGCTGGCTCTTGGAATGTGTAGGACAATTTTAAATGTTGGGAAAACATCAATTCAGTATTTTCATTTGATTTCACTTCATTTAGATGGACTCTAATACGATTTCCACAAATGATTTGACAATATCCTCCCTTTAAAAAACAACAACAAGGGGCCGGCCCAGTGGCGCAGGTGGCTGGGTGCGTGCGCTCCACTGCGGCAGCCCGGGGTTCGCCGGTTCGGATCCCAGGCGCACACCAGTGCACTGCTTGGCAAGCCATGCTGTGGTGGCGTCCCATATGGAGTGGAGGAGGATGGGCATGGATGTTGGCCCGGGGCCAGTCTTCCTCAGTAAAAAAAAAAAAAAAGAGGAGGATTGGCAGATGTTAGCACAGGGCTGATCTCCTCACAAAACAACAACAACAACAACAAAAGAACCACTCTAGCCTTAGCGAGACTTTTCTTCTCTTTTGCATTGAGTTGGAGCTGACATCTTCCATTTGAATTTGGACACTTTCCATTTGAAAACAAACTGTGCAGAGGTTGTGCTCTCTTTTCGGAAGCATAGAGAGAATTTTACGTGTCCATGACCATGCTGAGCATGTATGGGGTTCCTGGATCTTGAGGAATCTGCCTGGTAGCCTCCGTGAGTAGGAAGAATGTTCGTCAGGGCCATCTTCTCACCTTCTTCAGCCCAGACAGGAAAACAAGATGGGTCTTATATCCTGGGAGTTGTATTTATGGAGAGTTCTCTGCTTGGATTCTCAAGAACCTTGAGGCGAAAGCATGAAGGGAAGAAAATGACTGTTCATTAGGCTCTCTATTCTCAGTAATCAGCTCAGAATAGCTCTGAATGGAACCCAAAAGGTGGAGAGTATAATCAGACCAGTCTGAACAAGAATTATATCATAAATAATGTCTCCTAAAATTCATCTGTTAAGTTAGAGGCTTTGTTTTATACATATGTTTGTGTTTGTGTGTGTGTGTGTGTGTGTGTTTATGTATTTATAAATATATAGATATATTTTTGATTCTCATTATTCCCAGTAGTTATGTTCTGTGGAATTGCTGTGCACACTGAATTGGTGAATACTGAACCACTGTTCCTAGAGGAAACACGGGGTTAGGTTCCCATGAACTTCTGGTTACATTTTTGTTGACTGATCAACACATAATCTTGTTTTATGTGTTTTTCTTTTTAGACACCTTATTTAGTATATATTATTGGTTCATTAACACTGAACTCAGGGCCAATAGCGTTAAAACTCATGCCTTGAATGACATTTGCCTGACACACATATTTTCTCCACAAGGTGCATCACAGTCTCTTTCTACTTGGAAACACTAGATAACACTTCAGCGCCACTCTTGGTGTCCATTTTAAACAGCAGATTCACCAATGAAAAGCACAAAAATTCGAAAAATATGGCACTAAATAGATCATGAAAAGAATGTTTGTTAATAGTATGAGAGCTGAAACAAGAAGGCAGAGAGAATAGTCTTGTTTAGCCTCAGCTGGGAATGTGCACATTGGGCAACTCAAATTTTTTGTTACTCTGTTCATATATGTGAATGAGGGCAAAAGGGCCAGGAGTATTGATTTTGCCATTACAAATACATTTTAGAGAGGAGGTAAATTCTCAAATATGGAATCCTTGAATAATGAAGGTTGACTGTATATACATATACACATGTAATTCTTTGCTATTGTATCCAATTTTTCCGTTAGTGCTATGTGGGGAAAAGATCTTTTTGTTTTGACACTTTCTCTGCCTCATTTTCTAAAAGTAATACTGATAATGATTGTTGTAAACACATAGTCTGAAGGAAACCTTTCATCCTTACTTGGAAGTTGACATTCTATTTTTTCTAATCAAAATGAAAAGTATCAAAAATCAGTGAAAGAAGAGCCAGAAAGTATCAGTTCCCATAAGCAAATGAACAAAGTTTGCAAGAATGTTTTTTCTCATAATCTGGGAGAGAAATATCTCCAGAAGATTTTTCCAGTAGGAAATAAGAGCATATTGATTTTTGAATCCCACTCATAACTATTGAGAATTTAATGCAACTGAAGACAACTTGCTTTTTGACTTGGTGGTTATTTTTTCTCTTGAAATACAAATATGATTTCATCCTCTATAAATCAATAAAGCTTGAGTTGGTCATTTTTTAAAGCTTTGTAAAAGGAAATTGCATCATAATAGTAGTCTTCAGATAAATAAGAAGTGCTCATTCCTTAATGTCAGCATTTAAACCACAAATTAAATATCAAGATCTTAAATTGTTGTTTTCATTTCATTGTAAAGTTATGAAAAAAAAGTCAGAATGATCCAAACCAAAGAAACAAAAATAAATCCAGAAAACTACATATTCAATTGTTTTTATGAAGACAGTACATGGAAATATGCTTAGGAAGAAATAAGTTGGTGGAAACATGTAATTTTGACTTGTAAATTTGCAAATGAAAACCAACATAGATCATAATCACAAAACATAATTCATTTTAGTTGGAAATGACCATCACTTTTTGGGACTATTTGAGCAGAAAGCTTGTACTGTGAAGCATGATGTACTGAAAACCTTGATTGATTCTCAGGGGAGTGGGATCCCAGGCCCGACTCTGCTACTAATTAGCAGTGTGCACTTGGGTCGAACATTTCGGTCCTCAGGTTTTGGCTTTCTCAGCAGTGAAATTTGGAGTTTTGACTATATGTTCTTTAATTCCTCTCTCAGCTCTAAAATTTTCTGAGGCTCCAGTACAAAATACCTACAGTAGGCATTTGTTTATCTGAATTCCAGAATATTGCTCAAGAGTTTATTGCAACCACAACAAAGTCATAGACTAATTCTTTAAAAATTATGACTGTGTCAATCATATAATTTATCATAAAACTGGGACATTTTTGAGAATGATGCTAAAATAATTAAAAATATATAAGCTTTTGTAATATATATATATATTCATTGACTGACATATTGTTATTATTATATTGGTGGACCTATAAAATAGTTCTTTTCAAAAACTATGTTCAAAAACAAAATTATTTTCTGAAAAATATTTTATACATAAAAGCAATGTAAAACAATCCTTTGCTTACCTTAATTTTTAAAATAGCATAAGTAGAAGAGTTATTCTTGATCCATATTCAACAGCTTTAGTCAGTTTTTTAAAATCTATATCTATCTCTAATACCATGTCACTGGTTTTTTCCCCAATGAATGTATTTTTTATTGCAATATAGTCTTATTATTTTTTTCATGAAATTACATGAAGCAAATTGTTGCCAAATTCTCATTTCTAATTTTTTGTATTTAAATATTTCAGTCCAAATATTTTCACAGGTACTGTTTTATAATTTAAACTTTTATTTAGGCACCTCAACAAATATTTTTACAAGAAAATAATCAAAGTAAATTTCTCTATTTATAATCCTTCTGACTTTTGCCCAATTTAGATGCTGCAAAATCATAAGAATATACATGTATCCAGGTGAATATAGAAACTGTATCAAAAGATTTCCTCATGTCAAGATACTCCAGAGCGAAATTATAAAATTTCAAAATTAAATTTTGTGCACTTTTGAGTTGTCATCATTTAATTCATTCAGTTCCTCCTGTGCTTTTGTGGGGATAAATTTTGATGTCTTCCCAGTTGAAAGCTTAGTTTTCAAGAAATGCAATGCACTAAAAGCTTTAATTGTTATTTTTTTTGGTAATCCATTTATTGAATAATTTGATCAAAGTTTTCCAACTAATTTTGAACATGGTGCAATAGAAATATAAAGGACTCACAAAATGTTCCATCTGAATTGTAGGACACATTGGTTTACAGAATAATTCTTCAAAGTTCCAAACATTTTTACCAGGCTAAAGAAATTTTTTTTATATTCAACATCTGCTTTGTAACAAGATTTTGAGGTATTGTCACTCTGCAAAAATATATAGAAATGTTGTAAATTTGGACAACTACAGTTTCTATTTATATTGATAGAACTTTGAGCACAGTTGTGAATTATGTACGTGCTTCAATCGATTCCAAGTATATTTCTGCTGTTTTTATTTCTTAGTAAAAGAATAGTATTTGTACTATTATACTCTGCTCCAACAAAATTAATGTTTGCATTATCACTGTAGAAAACAAATAATTTTATCTTCTGTGTTAAACTTTTTAAATGAATTAACAACAGCATTTATAATAATAATGTCAGATAGTTTACCTTTAAGAGAATGAATTTCCAAATACACTGCTTTTGGTCCGTGATGACACTGAGTGTTGTTTTAAACTTTTTTTCATGTTTTATCTGTCTGTGAAGGGTTTCCCTCTGCTGAGGGAGCTTAGACATTAATGGCAGTTGTTTCAGTTTCCTGTGGGTAAAAAACAACACAAACAAACGAAAAAACAACTTAGAATTTGGAATGCACAAAATTAATTTAGAAGAACAGTCCATTTGATCTGAATGAAAAAGTCATGCTTCTAGAGAAATATGTAAACATATCTTCCATTATGTATATTAAATCATCTTTTGGCATGGTTACTGTTAAAAGAAACTCAACTTTAAAACAGATATCCATGCTTCTTCAGCATATTTGTATCTTTTGGTTTGCAGAAGTGATATTGTTATGACCTTTATGGTGGATAGTAAATGTTAGCAAACGTTTTATGTATCTGACACAATTTTCATAAACTTTCTTGAGAAATAGAAACTCTACACTTAATTTTTCATTTAATATATTCTTTCCTTTTGCGGACTTCATTGTTGTAGAAAAAGTGTATTAAAAAATAAAAACGGGGCAGGCCCGGTGGCGCAAGCGGTTAAGTGCGCGCGCTCCGCTGCAGCGGCCCGGGGTTCGCTGGTTCGGATCCCGGGCGCGCACCGACGCACTGCTTGGTAAGCCATGCTGTGGCGGTGTCCCATATAAAGTGGAGGAAGATGGGCACCGATGTTAGCCCAGGGCCGTCTTCCTCAGCAAAAAAGGAGGAGGATTGGCGGATGTTAGCTGAGGGCTGATCTCCTCACAAAAAAAAATAAAATAAAATAAATAAAAACGTATTACAAAGAGTAAAATAAAGAAATCATTTTAGATTTGCATCACACAGTGAATGATGAACAGCATAGCAAAGCATTCAGATTATCCTCTCTGTGTCCTCTGACAGCACTCGGCCTCTATTTCTTCCACATGTTTTATGTATCTCCACCCTCTAATTACTCTGTATGTTTCCCACTGACCCTACCAACTGACGGCCTAAGGAATTCATGCACCTGGAAGGATGAAGCACCAATTGTGGCACACCTGGCTGGCACACCAAGTTCAATTTCCTCCTATAATGACCTGACAGGAGGAGTGAGTGAGCAGTCCCTAGCCTCTCCTGCACAGTGCACTGGCATTTTATCAGTAAGCACACTGCAAGCTGTCCTGGAAAGGGAGGTGTTAGTTCCTCACATCAGGAAATAGTTGAGAAAAGAAAGATGGTAGATTCTGGTAGTCTTTAAGATCTCTGTGTACTTCATGTGTGTCTTACACACAACTAGAAAAGAGAGACCCTGGCAGAAGTTAGAACTGCCAAGTGGAGTACCATGAAACCCATTAAAGCTGGCATACATCGTTACCCTAAAAATGACTAAGCTTATGGGGACTTGACCTTATTGGAAGTTTGAGAACCATGGCAATTCTTAAAAGCAGTTCTTTAACATTTTGCTCTTTGTATCTGTTTTTGTGTGATTCTTGATCATGGTCATAGGCAAAAAAAACGAAACAATTTACAGAGTAGTGTTCTTACAAGACTGAGGTAAGAATTGTATGTGCAGGAAATGAGCACTTTCTTACACCAATCAGGTCTTAAACAAATGGTATTTACCTTTAAACCTTTCTACCTTGCTGGGTAGTTTCCTTAAATTGTTAGCAATTCATTCATTTATCCAAATCACACTAGAGTATCTTATCCTAAATATAACACTGTAATCCCTCGCACTACAGGCCAGACCAAAATTAACCAGACATGGACCTTACCTGCAAGAACCTTACATTCTGGAAGGAAAGATAAAACATATATTTTATATTTACACATGAGCACACACACACTTTAGTACCTGGCTCATTGATTTTCTTTTTATCACTACTCATGTCATCAGTTTGCTGTTGGCTGCCTCCTTTATGGTCTACCTGATGCCTTGGTCTCCACGGTTGACTTCCTTTACTCCAGTGATGTTTTTTCTCCAACCACCCATTCTCATGGTATTTCCTGTACCTCTGAATCATTAATGGCTATGTAAATTTCAAAATCTCAGTTTCAGGAATTGAGTCTCTGGCCACTACCTCGTATCCATTTGGCTAACTTATTCTAGTACTCTTTCAACCCCTCCAGGAACCCCACCTCTTTGCCTCTCTTTTTCTACACAGCATCCTCTTTATAGTTCAGTTTCCTCCTTACTCACATTGAAGTCCTTGATTCCATGGTCCATTCCTAGAATCACTTTATGTAAGCAGTCTTTCTCCTGTCTCACTTTACTATATTAACCCAGAGAAGTCCCAAACTTCGACTCAACTTGCTGGAGAAAATAACTCTTTTCAGCGGTCTCACGTTAAATTAATGACCACAAATCCCAGATGGTCTCCGGCACTGCCTAGTAGTTCTTCTCCATGCTTTCACTAAATTTCCCTTCCCAGTTCTAAGAAAGTTATTCTAGATTTCTTTCTTTTCTTTTCTTCACACCACTCCCAATTCTGACACATGACCTCAGACCACACATCACTGATGAGCTGTAGACACACTGACAAGACCCACCTCATCTCACCACCACGTCTTCAAACTAACCTTCATCTATTCCAAGATACTTTGCTTCACCTTCTGTTAAGATAAGAAGAGTCTGTGATCCTGCCCAAGGACAAACACCCACCTCTTGTCTACTCAAGAACTTTGCTCACATCCATATCGTGTCTTGCTCTCTTTCTCAATTTCAATTTCTCCCTATAGTGGGTGGTTTCTAATAGCATATAAAAATGCCTTAGTATCTTTTGCTTAAAAAAATACTTATTTTAAATCCTTCCATCATCCCATAACTCTACACTTCATAGAAAAAACTTCTCAAAAAGATTGCTTACTCTTTTGTTTTCTTTTCTTCCCTCTTTATTTTACTCCAATCAGGCTTTCTTCACCAATCCACAAAATTAGCCATTTCCAAGGTAACCAATGGCTTCTATCTGTCCTGGCAAGTCCATCGATCATGGTCTGTCCCCCTCTTACTTGATTGTTCAACAACATTTGACACAATGAACAGCCTCTCCTTGAAACATTTTCTTGTCTTGGCTACACCACAGTCTCCCGGGTTCCTTTCTACTCTACTGACTCCTCCTCTTCATTCTCCCATGCTGTTTCCTTGTTCTTGGCCACACCTTCAATGCAGAAGTGCCCTTTCTGCTCAACTCAGAGCCCTCTTCCTTTTCTGCGTCACAGAGAGAGTTTTTGACATTGCATCAGAATCATCTGAAGCATTTGTCAAACCCAGAGTGCTGGGTCCCACCCTCAGAGTTTCTTATTTGGTAGGTCTGGGGTGAGGCCCAAGAATTTGCATTTATAACAAATTTCCAAGTGATGGCTGGTGCTGCTGGGCCAGGGACCACTCTTTGAGAACACCTGGTTTAGAGAATCAACTAAGCCAAACACTTCGGAATTGGCTGGGCTTTCAACCGTACTTCCACCTTTTATGATCTGTGCAACACTGGGCAAATTATTTAGCTTTTATGTTCCTCGGTTTGCTCATTTGTAAAATAAAGATAATATGGTTGCTAGCTCAGGTGTGGTGAGAGTTAACTGGATAATCACACGGCTACAATACTTTTCCAAAAACTGTTCTTCCTGATTATATTCTTCTCTCTCTAAAATCTATTTACTGAAAAGTGGCAGGGATGTGCTTTTAAAGATACATATCACGTTGGAATCACACTCCTTCCCCCATCTGTCGTTCAGGTGACCCAGAATAAAATGTATGCCCCATTTCAGATCGCAGTCTCCTGGTTCACGCAGTCTTCATGCTCCTACCATACTGGTCTTCTTCTCTATGGAATGTTCCCATTACCCATTACTGCATAGGAAACTTCTCCAAAATTTAGTGGCTTAAAACAACAATCGTCTTATCGTTTCTCACAAGTTTGTGAGTGAGGAGTTCCAGAGCTTGGCTGGGGGATTCTTCTTCTGTCCATGGTGTATTCAACTGGCTGCTGGCTTGCGGAGGTCCAAAATAGTTTTCCTCGTATGTCTGGATCCCTGAGTGGGTGGGTGGGCAGGAAGACTATGCTCAGCAGGGCCTCTTTCCATTTGCCTCTCTTTGTAGTCTCAGGTCCCCTTCCTATGTCCTCTCCAGGAGGGTTAACGGAGGTTACATGTCTGCTAAGGGCTCTAAGAGACCAGGTAGAAGTTGCCAGTTCTCTGAGAGCCTAGCCTGAAACTGGCACAGCCTCACTTCTAACATACTCTTTTGGTGAAAGCAGCTGCAAGCCTGCCCAGATTCAAGGGGAGGGAAAATAGATGCCACCTTGCAATGGAAAAGTGTCTAAGAATTTTCCACCTTCTTTAATTCCCATAGGAGTACTCCAAGATCATTCCTGCTAAGTGCCTTTCACTCTCCTTCTTTCCTTTGGGAATTCTGCCTCCAAATTTTTCCATGGCTGACACCTTCAAATCTCAGCTCAGCCATCACCTCCCCATTTTAGAAAAGCTTTTCTGACCACCTTATCTAAACGTACTTCCTCCCACTGTCATTATGTAGTCCATCACCTGTTTTATTTTCTTCTGAAATTACCTTATTTATGATCTGCTGCCTCCAGCTGGAATGTCAACTCCACAAGAGTAGAAACTTCATCTTCCTTGTCAACACTGTGGTACCAGAGACCAGAATGGTGCTTGACACATAGAATTTTCTCAATAAATATTTTCTGAATGAATAAATTAATTATGAATATATGATTCATTCATACATGTATAAAGAAAAATTTATAATGACCATAAAACCAGTTTTGGTATTACTGTCTGCACTTAAATTTTCTGAGTATAAGGTGTTTATGTATATAAAAGACTTATTTTTTTCTCTAAATTGATTCCCTTTTGATTATAGGTAAAACTGACCTATCAGGCAAGATTTTTGCAGTTATATAATGGTACATTTTTCTCCATTTTGAGATGCATTCATTTGAATGACACTTTTACGTAGAATTACTTTCTGCTTGAGGGATAAGGGATCTTTAGGAAAATTATACAAACTTTTACTCCCTTTTCAAAAACAATGTCATAAATTTAAAACCAAGTTAAAATTAACATTAAGAGCCACCTATACCTACTAGGCTTTCAAATTTCTTCTTGCTGTGTTAAAAAAAACTCATTAGGTTCAGTAAAGAAACTCAGTCTTTCATTATAATAAATAGTTCTTGAAAAGCAGTATGAATTAAATGAAAGAGATTGGAAAATGGCTTCATGTTTTTTCAATATAAATAAGCATTTGATGATTTCTGAGAAAATAAATTTAGATTTCATAGAACCAAAAATGTTTGGAAAACGTTTTAAGTTGCTTAGTCCAACAAGCATCTAATTTCACATTTCCTTTAGTACATCCAACATTTTGAAGATTTTCTAAACAAGCAAGTAATAATTTTCAGAGTAAATTTATAAATAGGAATATTTTTTAAGTTCAAGACCAAACATTGGTAAACAGAGGGATAAATCATTTTTTACTTTGTGATATAGCCAAAGTCATGGCAAAACACTATCCTTTTGTGAGTTTGTTAAAGAAATAGATTCAAAGTTGGGTTTTTGTGGAGTTTTTTTGGCTCCTCTAGTGGACTTTGCCTTCCCTTATTCAATCTTTACTCCATTGTAAGTGCTCACAATAGTCTGCCGTGCAAATGGGGCTCTGGTCTGCACATAGTCAAGACTCAGTACGTATTAATTCAATTGAACAATTATAAAGATAACTACAAAGGTTTTAATGTGTTTGTAACAAAACTTATCTATATGCATGTGCCAATACTAGCCAATGTAGCATTAAAACGTTATGTCTATTTTCTTTATTCTCCCCAGTTTTTCCCTGTCTTTATTCCTTTGAATCAGGAAAAGAATGATGAAGTAAAAAGGTCTGAAAGCAAGAAGTATAGGAACAAATGTAGAATAAGGGAAGAGAAAAATTAAAGCTAAGTGCAATAAAAGAAAGTGGATAATGGGCCTCAGTAGTAAAATACTCATACCAAATATTCACTTCTCTCTAGGATTTACTATGTGTTGTCTCCATTCATGTTCCTGGTTTCCTATTTTGCAAATGAAGGAGCTGAGTAAGTATTCTTGAAACATCTTTACAGCTGGGGTGCACTCCTGTCATGATTCCTGAGCATGCTGGTCCTAGCTATTGCAGTTTTAAGGTCCCCAAGAAGAGAATGACGCTGTGTCATCATAGACACATCACGTTAATTTTGGTTTACTAATTATTGATAAATCGACTAGCTGGTTTATGCTAAGTACTGTATTCAGTACTCTAGGAAAAGCAAAATAAATATAATGGCCTCTGTCTAAAGAGTTGTCAGTCTAGTGAAAAAGTAAAGATTAGTTTATAGATACTAGATAATACAGGACATAGTTTGTGGATTGACTGTGGAAAATGAGCATTGAGATTTATCTATTTGGGGTATGGTATATATAGTATATGGGAACCAACCAAGAGGAGAGCACAGTAGGGAGAAATGGGGTACAGGATATTGGAATAAACAGGGGAATATTGGGGAAATAGAAGAAACTGGCAGTAAGAGAGAGTCAATAGGATCCCAGAAAATTCGAGCTGAAAGAGACATTAACAGGCATATAGTAAACTTTCACCCCCCACCATTTCTTTTTTAACAGATCATAAGATCTCAGACTTGAAGGGGAACTAAGTTATCTTATCCTTTCATTTTTCTGATCTCATAAAACATCCTCAGCAAACAGACATCTGATTATGTTAGTTTGCTAGGGATGCCATGCAAAGTACCAGAGACTGGTACAAAAAATTTGTTTTTCTCACAATTCTGGAGGCTAGAAGTCTGAGATCAAGGTGTTGGCAGGGTTGGACTTTTTCTAAGGCTTCTCTCGGGGCTTGTAGATGGCTGTCTTCCTCCGGTATGTGCACATGGTCTCCCCTTTTTGCCTCTTTGTCTCTTAATCTCCTCTTCTTGTAAGGAAGGACCCCCAGTCATATTAGACTAGGGCCCACCCTAATGACCTTGTTTTAATTCCTTAAAGGAAGGCCCTGTCTCCAAATACAGTCTTATTCTGAGGTACACGGGACATCAACTTATGAATTTTGGGGGGACAAAATTCAGCCCGTAATACCAGTCTTAACTTGATTATGGAGAACTTTAACACTTAGACATGTTTTTCTAATTTTAGTGGATCCTAAACTTCCTCTGTGTGGCTTATACTTAGTGATTCTCTCTCTACCATTTCTACAGTGTCCATCTGGGCCAGGTGCCGTGACAGGCATGTCTATGGGGAGGGATTCTTGTCACGGGGAAATAGAGGTTCATCGAATTGGGATGAAATGTGTTGAGACAGTGAGTAATTGACCTAGAATTTAGATCTGATTACAAATGACGGACATATTTTTTTTTCAAGAACACGTCTAAAGACTTTTGCAATATGATAAGCCCTCACATCTCCACTGAATCTTCTGTTGTTTTGAGTGATTTTCAGGTAAAGAAGATCCTTGATGTTTGGAACTTATGTCAGGATGTGTCCAAATATGAGCAACTTTAAAAAACACACAGCCCTTTCTTGCTTACATGGTTTTCTGTTACAGGTTTATGTCGGGCTATTCACAGGAGATGCTGAATCGGCCCAGATTGGGGTCATGGGTACATTCTCCTCGATACATTTAGAACTTGGATCAACCCATATCTCTAATTTTGTTAATATCTTCTGACTTATTTCGCTCTTTCTCTTGGGCTCCTCAGTCTGCTTTTTCCTCTTCTGTTTCCCCCTTTTCACTTCTTTTATAATTTGTCTGTCTTTACTAAGTTACCTTGATGTTTAACTTTAGTTTTAACATTAAATCCTTCTTTTTGATGAGTCTGTGAGACAGATTTGAAACATGACATACAACACAAATGCCAAAAATTCAGGAGATTTCCATAAAAAAAATGAGTGAGATGATTTTAAGGCAGATATGACCATATTCTTGAGAGTTATTTCCATAATGTTCAAAAATTAAAGCAGAATTTATAATGAGATTGAAAAAAGCTGTGTAAAAATGATAATAAATTACAGAGGAAAAAATTATCAATTTATATGTAATAGCTTTCTATAAACAGACAAATTAAAATTATTTTCTAAGCTGAGTGAGAATATTTCTCTTAGTACAGAACACTAAGATACGTTGTGCCTAAGTAGCATCTGCTAAGTCAAGAATTAGTGCAAGAAGGGGCTGGCCCTGTGGCCGAGTGGCTAAAGTTCTGTGCGCTCCACTTTGGCGGCCCAGGTTTGTGGGTTTGCATCCCAGGCACAGACCTACACCACTCATCAGCCATGCTGTGGCAGTGACCCATGTACAAAGTAAAGGAAGATTCACACAGGTGTTAGCTCAGGGCAAGTCTTTCTCAGCAAAAAACAAAAAAAGAGTTATTGTAAGATGATTTAAGCCAATGATAGGATTGTGCACTGGCTACAGAGGCTAATTCAGCTCCATAAAAGATTCCCTGAGCCAAAGCTGGATTCCTCTTAAGTACTGGGCCAGCAGGTTCTTAGATGGGCTTTTCTGCCCTTGAGTTAATTGATATAATGTAATTGATTTCTTAGCCAGAAGCCAAGATTATTTCTAAGACAGGAGACAGAATCATGATCTCTTTCAAATTAATTTATAAATCAAGATTATAACTTTCTCAGTGGACTAAGGATTAGAAGCTTTGAGTTTCTATATGAAGTTTGTAAGTACTTTTCAAAAGGGAAATACATCTTCCCTGTATCTCAGTATTTTCATCTCTGGAATGGGTATATTTCTCTAAGGAATGTCTTCTGATCTTTAAAACTTGAAAGTAGCACAGTTGAGGTAAGTGCTTAGAGAGGAAAAATAGGGAAGGGAAGTAGGTGGGCAGGGAGGAAAAAAAAGACAGAGGGAGAAAGGAAACAGGTGAGTTTCAAAAAGAATTTACCTATGGAAATAGAGATTTCTCTAAACAGGGATTTGCACATTCCACTTAAATGTCATCTTTTTATAAAATTAAAACATTTGTCTATTTTCAGCAGCTACCAAGAGAACACTAAATAATTGGATATGGTTGCTTAAAATTCATGAGAAATGTTTAGGGGGACAGGAGGCAGGTGATATAGCGGGCAGTTTGAGGACTAATACATGAGATGAATCAACAGCCTGTAATCCTATAACTCAACTCTACGAAGTCCAGGGCGATCCTTGTTCTTCTCATTCTTGATCAGGCTGAACCTTGACTGAGAAAGCTCCCTAAATCCAGTCTCAGCGAGAAGGGTGCAACTGGGGCCTTGAAGGGCACTCTGTAAGCACAAAGGCATGAAGGGCTTGACGCATCAAAACCAGAAAATACTTGAATCTAATTTTCAGGTGTACAAGAGGCCAATGTAACATTAGCATTACAAGAAATGGAAAAAGTGAGATGTACTGCAGAATTCTGGATGGACTTTAAGCATGTGATGGATGAATGGAGAAGGGCAGCCAAGGAGCTGTTCAGTGACGACTGCAGCTGAAGCCAGAATCTTGGCAGCCGACAAGTGAAAACATCAGCAGATTTTGAACAGATTAAACAAACCCCAGTGAAAGGATAGCTCTGGTGATAACGTTTCCCTGATACTGGTGATAAACTGGGTCACTCAGGTTCTGGATGTCTGAATGAAGACTAAGAAGGAGAATATCTGAAAATCAGTTATTTGTTTTTGATGTTGTCTTTTTTTTGTAATTAACAGAGACCTGATCATTTCTCTGCTAAGCATCATTTTTCTTGGCTCCCCTGTCTACTAAATTAAAATGAACTTCCTAGCATGCAATTATAAGCCGTCCACGATCTGGCTGCTCTGAGCTGCCTTCCCAGTTCTTCATCTGACTGTCACCCACCCAGCCGCCCTTTTCTCCAGCACATGGACCTCCTCACTGCTCACTGGGGAGCCCTGTCGCTGTCCACCTCTGGCCATTTCCTTGCTCATAGCGGCTGCTTCATTTCCTGTGTCTTTCTGTCTCTTTCTGCCTAAATCCTAATCACCATTTGAGACCTTTTGCACGAAGTCTTCCTTGATTCTTCTCAAAAGAAGATGACGACTCTGATTATAAGACTTTGGTTTCTGATTATAGCACCTTAGAAATGATCCGGCATGCTTCCTACTGACAGACTTTGTGCAGCTGTCAGTCTCTCCAAATGGGCTGTATTTTGCATAAGGCATGACTTGCCTTGTTTCTCTCTCCATCCCCAAATGCATAATCAGCATGTCTGTCTGATTTTTGCTTCAATTGATGTGGAAGGTTTTTGGTTTAGGAGATGACAATTTAAATTGGAAGAACAAGAAGCTCCCGTTACTATTATGGATTTGAGTTGTCATGCTGTAATTGTAGCCAGCGCCAAAATATTAAGCACACATAGTGATATCAATGTTTCCAAAACCTTGGAAGGGAGAATGGGGTGTATGTGTGCATCTGTAATTTTAAAAATTTATCTTAGCCTTTTTCTTGACATTTTATACAATAAAAATGGTTGTGTAAAGCACAAAATGAGCTGAGCAACACAGATTGACAGTGTTACTGCTTGGGGTGAGCTATGAATCTTCTTGTGCTTCTGTCTCCCGAGCCGTGGGATAAAGCTGCTGCAGCAGACGTGACCCCCAAGCTGCAGCTCGGCTTTGTGACCCCACGATTCCATTGAACTGCAAACTCATTCAAGTAGCAACTTAAGAGTCACATTCACCTTTTTGGTATGGCATCATACATCCACTCGTGTCTATCAGGCATCCTTGATTAGAGGGGTGTGGTGAGGAAGAGTCATGGCTGGACACGTGGAGGATGACAAGCAGGCCCCACCTAATAGTCCCTGGGAGGATAAGGGTCATCCTCAGCTCTCGAGGCACTGACTGAGAGACATGCAGGGTGCTCAAGTTAGGCAAGGGAAATGCTCTGGGCTGGCACTAAGGGACGCCTAATTGTCCTATGTCTTAGCCAGCTCAGGCTGCTATAACCAAGTACAATAGACTGGGGGGCTTAAACAACAGACATTGATTTCTCTTGATTCTGGGGGCTGGGAAGTCCCAGATCAAGGTGCTGGCAGATCTGGTTCCTGGTGGGGACTCTCTTGCTGACTTGCAGAGAGCCCCTTTTCGCTGTGTCCTCACAGAGTGGAGAGAGAGTTCTGGTCTCTCTTCCTCTTCTTGCAAAGGCACTAATCCCATCATAAGGGCCCCACCCTTATGACTTCATCTAAACCCAATAACTTCCCAAATGCCCCATTTCCAAACGCCATCACGTTGGGGGTTAGGACTCCAACATATGCATTTTGGGGGGACACAAACCTTTAGTCCATAACATTCCATGATCACTGTTTGGATGAGTCTGAGTCCCAGGGCCAGGGGGCTATAATTAAGACAAACAAAAGCCAGGTTACAGAGGAAGTGTCGTGCAAAGCCAGGAGCCCAGGATGGAGCCGCTTTGTCTTCTGCCCAGATGGCAGTAAGGACGGCAGCAGCAGGTTACCCCCTATCATCCTGAGACTGGTTGCTTTAGCACAGCAACCAGTGAGTCAAGAGACCGGGTAGGATTGTGGAGGCACACTGGAGTTCGGAACCTCCCCATTCACCTGCCTCACTTTGGGCCAGAGACTCAGCAAGAAAGAGGCTCAACTCTCCAACAAGTGTGCAGCTCCAGAAAGCAAAGAAAAAGGAAAATTGAACTTATTTTTTATTAACTTTTTAATCGACTGATTTGATTTTTCTCCTGCTCAATTATTCATCTGTTCTGGTAGCATTTAGGGACAATTAATAATAAAACATCATAGAGATGATTTTAAGGCTGCTTCCAGCTCTAATTTTCCATATCTTTACATACAAATAGAATTTAATAGAAGAGGAGCAAAAAGGGAGCAGTTGGGCTCCCGGCAGCATAGTTAAATGTACTACAGCTGCGCAACTTTGTCTCTACAAGTGGGCCCAGTAACGAGGGAGGTGAGTTAATGTAAGGCTGTACAGAAGAGAAGAGCCTTGTGCGCACTACAGTCTAACACCTGATAGTTATTTGCTTCTATATTCAGCAAAATGTACGTATTTGGAACATGAGTTTTAAAAGACTGTTTTTTTGTTTTTATTTTTAAGAAAGCTCTTATGTACCTGAAAGATAAAAAGACCTCACTTTGGAGGAAAAATGCCTAAGTACCTGCATACCGCCTGCAGTACGTATGCTTCTAAAACTTAAAAAAATAAACAGACTCCCAGGAGATTAAAGACCTAAGGAAAACTCACTTTCCCCCAAAACAACGCAGTGTCATTGTATTTTTATTCTTGGTCTCATGTTTGACTTGATTTGTGATTTACCATTTGTAAAGAATTTAGATGTCCTGCCTGGATGCCCAGAAGTTGTTTTCCGTTTTCTAGAGTGAGCATGTGAAATGTTCTTTAAAGCCCACATTTTGCTTTTAAATCTTACCCGGTGGTATCAGTTCTACAGAGGTCAGATTTCAACCCAACTCCTTGGACTTCCAGGCCTGGAAACCTTGTAGCAGGCTCTGTTTCTGTTTCCATCTCCTGAAAAAGTTGTCTCTGCAGACAGAGGTTTGGCATCTGTATACCTCCCTCACATATTATATATTACTTATGGAACTTGAAGAAATCTAAAATGCCTCCTAAATGGAAAACGGGATGGATGAGAATCCCTGGATATCTGCATTCAAATGTTTACTATTTCTCCATTCTTGAAGTTAAAATTTAGAAATTAAAACTGAAATCAGATGTTTTAAAGAGGGTTAGAACACAATGTATTTACATGGCTAGTGAATTTATTATGGAATTTCTGAACTAATTTTAAGACCTGTGCTACATTTAAAGTAAGTTTTCTGAATGACTAGAATTTTTTGTGGTCATCCCAAGTCTCTTCGAGATATAGTATAGTCCTATATTTTTGCCACATTAGGTCACAACTCAATTTGTTATGGCTATCTTGGCTCTCTGGTGATAAACTACTGGATTCGAAACTCCTCGAGGCCCTACCTAGTCGTGGTTGAGTGTGACTTCGAGCCGTAGAGACTATGCAGTGTATTGCATAGAGTACTTTCGTGATCTGATGGTAAGCCCTGAAAAAGTCAATCGTGTCTATGATCGGAAATGAAAAGAGTATTATAAATTATTGCAAAGAGTATATTCAATTTCTTAGAAGGCATAATTTTATTTCCATTTCCTGTCTTTATTAAGTTTTGTTATTTAATATTTTATTTACCTTCAGAATTCTTTACTGGAGAAAAGAATTCAAAATCACTATGAGTCTTACTTTAGGAGAAGGAAAACATGCAGAAAAATAATTCTATGTCTTTTTGTTTCCTTTTTATTCCAGTAAATTAATTTTTATGAATATGCATAAAATAATGCATATTTAGGATAGAACATACATAGTATTTTGTAATAATTTTAAACTTCCAGTATCTGTATTTTATGCCCTTTCTTAGCTCTATCTTAATCTTTTTTAAATTACGCTAATTTAAATTTGTGCATGTTATTGTAAACTTATTTTTTATTCAACGTCTGTGTTCTCAAATTAATTATGTATTCAACTATTTTGTTTTCAATTCATTTATTCATTCAGTTATCTTTATTCATGCCTTCTTCTTTCTTTACATTTTCTGTTTTATATTTTTGTTATCTAGCTCCTAGCATTTTTTAAATAACAAAAACATTTAAGGCTATGAATTTGGTTTTGAGAAAACCTTTAACTATATTTTTTTATATAAAGTGTTTTTTATAATTATTTTCTAAATATTGTATAATTGCAGCATCACTTCCTATTGCCTCCAAAAGCTCTTTGTGTAAGATTTCATTATTTTTGAAAATTTAGTTTCCATGTGGTTAGTCCTTTATATTCTAATTTATTTTTACACACTTGCTCTGTGTACTGCTACTTTGTTTCTACTGAAATTTCTAGTATTTTTTAATATTTTTCCTCAATTTTAATGCTTTAGTATCCATAAAGGTTGATCACTGCAGTAGACACATTTATAGGTTTTAATAAAATAATATTTTAAAAATCTCATCCTTGCTTATTTCTCCTGAATCCTGCTTTACCAGTTATTCCTCCTGAGATTCCTGTTTTATTTTAGTGTGTATTTTCTTCATGTGTATTTTCACAATCTTTTACTTTTAAACTTCCAAATAACTTACTTTAGGTGTGTTAGTTTTAAAAAGCCTATGGGGGCTGGCCCAGTGGCGTAGCAGTTAAGTTCACACTTTCTGCTTCAATGGCCAGGGGTTTGCAAGTTCTGATCCTGAGTGTGGACCTATTCACCGCTCATCAAGCCGTGCTGTGGCAGGCATCCCACATATAAAGCAGAGAAAGATGGGCACGGTGTTAGCCCAGGGCCAGTCTTCCTCAGCAAAAAGAGGAGGATTAGCAATGGTTGTTAGCTCAGGGCTAATATTCCTCACCAAAAAAAAAAGTCTATGGTTAGATTTTTTTTTTTTTTGCATCCAGTCTAAGAGTCTCTGTCATTTGGTAGAGAAATTAAAACATTTGTATATATTGTGGTAACAGATTTATCAATTTTTACCAATATCAGCTTCCATGATTTTTAGGCTCCCTGTTTGTTCCCTGTTTTGTATCTTTAATCTTATGAACTTTTTCTTTTTGAAGAGGAAGATCGTCGCTGAGCTAACATCTGTGCCCATCTTCCTCCATTTTGTATCTGGGACGCTGCCACAGCATGGCTTGATGAAGAGTGTGTAGGTGCATGCCCGAGATCCGAACCTGTGAACCCTGGGCCAATGAAGCGGAGTGCACAAACTTAACCACTACGCCACCAGGCCGGCACTGAGCTAAGCTTTTTCTTTCTTACTCTTTTATTTTATTTATTTATTTTTTCCAACTCCTACTTTTATCCAATTTTTTTTTTTTAATTTTTTGTTTATTGCAGTAACATTGGTTTATAACATTGTATACATTTCAGGTGTACATCATTATACTTCTATGTCTACATAGATTACATCATGTTCATCACCCAAATAGTAGTTACAACCCATCACCACACACATGTGCCGAATTATCTCTTTCGCCCTCCTCCCTCTCCCCTTCCCCTCTGGTAACCACCAATCCAATCTCTGTCTCTATATGTTTGTTTATTGTTGTTATTATCTACTACTTAATGAAGGAAATCATATGGTATTTGACCTTCTGCCTCTGACTTATTTCACTTTGCATAATACCCTCGATGTCCATCCATGTTGTCACAAATGGCTGGATTTCATCGTTTCTTATGGCTGAGTAGTATTCCATTGTGTATATATACCACAGCTTCTTTATCCATTCATCCCTTGATGGGCACTTAGGTAATAGTGCCAACTCTTGGCTATTGTGAATAACACTGCAATGAACACAGGGGTGCATGTATCTTTACGCATTGGTGTTTTCAAGTTCTTTGGATAAATACCCAGCAGTGGAATAGCTGGATCATATGGTAGTTCTATCCTTGATTTTTTGAGGAATCTCCATACTGTTTTCCATAGTGGCTGCACCAGTTTGCACTCCCACCAGCAGTGTATGAGAGTTCCCTTCTCTCCACATCCTCTCCAACACATGTTGTTTCCTGTCTTGTTAATTATAGTCATTCTGATGGACGTGGGGTGATATCTCATTGCAGTTTTGATTTGCATTTCCCTGATAGTTAGTGATTTTGAACATCTTTTCATGTGCCTGTTGGCCATCTGTATATCTTCTTTGGAGAAATGTCTGTTCAGGTCTTTTGCCCATTTTTTAATTGGCTTGGTAATTTTTTTGTTGCTGAGATGCATGAGTTCTTTATATATTTTGGAGATTAAGCCCTTATCAGATGTATGGATTGCAAATATCTTCTCCCAATTGTCAGGTTGTCTTTTTGTTTTGTTGATGCATTCCTTTCCTGTGCAGAAGATTTTTAGTTTGATGTAGTCCCATTTGTTTATTTTTTCTATTGTTTCTCTTGCCCGGTCAGACATGGTGTTTGAAAAGATGTTGCTAAGACCGATGTCGAAGAGCATACTGCCTATGTTTTCTTCTAGAAGTTTCACAGTTTCAGGTCTTACATTCAAATCTTTAATCCATTTGGAGTTAATTTTTGTGTATGGTGTAAGGTAAGGGTCTACTTTCACTTTTTTGCATGTGGCTATCCAGTTTCCCCAACACCATTTGTTGAAGAGACTTTCTTTTCCCCGTTGTATGTTCTTGGCTCCTTTGTCAAAGATTAGCTGTCCATAGATGTGTGGGTTTATTTCTGGGGTTTCAATTCCATTCCATTGATCTGTGTGTCTGTTTTTGTGCCAGTACCATGCTGTTTTGGTTACTATAGCTTTGTAGTATATTTTGAAATCAGGGAGTGTGATACCTCCAGCTTTGTTCTGTTTTCTCAGGATTCCTTTAGCTATTCGGGGTCTTTTGTTGTTCCATATAAATTTTAGAATTCGTTGTTCTATTTCTGTGAATAATGTTGTTGGAACTTTGATAGGGATTGCATTGAATCTATAGATGGCTTTAGGGAGTATGGACATCTTAACTATATTAATTCTTCCAATCCAAGAGCACGGAATATCTTTCCATTTCTTTGTGTCTTCTTCAATTTCTTTCAGAAACGTTTTATAGTTTTCGGTGTACAGATCTTTCACCTCTTTGGTTAAGTTTATTCCTAGGTATTTTATTCTTTTTGTTGCAATTGTAAATGGGATTGTATTCTTAATTTGTATTTCTGCAACTTTGTTGTTAGTGTATAGAAATGCAACTGATTTTTGTATGGTGATTTTGTATCCTGCAACTTTACCGTATTCGTTTATTACTTCTAAAAGTTTTCTGGTGGATTCTTTAGGGTTTTCTATATATAAAATCATGTCATCTGCAAATAGTGACAGTTTCACTTCTTCCTTTCCAATTTGGATCCCTTTTATTTCTTTCTCTTGCCTGATTGCTCTGGCTAGGACTTCCAGTACTATGTTAAATAGGAGTGGTGACAGTGGGCATCCTTGTCTGGTTCCTGTTCTTAGAGGGATAGCTTTCAGTTTTTCACCATTGAGGTTGATATTTGCTGTGAGTTTGTCATATATGGCCTTTATTATGTTGACGTACTTTCCTTCTATACCCATTTTATTGAGAATTTTTATCATAAATGGATGCTGTATCTTGTCAAATGCTTTCTCTGCATCTATTGAGATGATCATGTGATTTTTATTCTTCATTTTATTAATGTGGTGTATTACGTTGATTGATTTGCAAATGTTGAACCATCCCTGCATACCTGGAATAAATCCCACTTGATCATGGTGTATAATCTTTTTAATGTATTGTTGTATGTGATTTGCTAGTATTTTGTAGAGGATTTATGCATTGATGTTCATCAGTGATATTGGCCTGTAATTTTCTTTTTTTGTGTTGTCCTTGTCTGGTTTTGGTATCAGGGTAATGTCGGCTTCATAGAATGAGTTAGGGAGCTTCCCCCCTCCTCAATTTTTTGGAAGAATTTGAGAAAGATAGGTATTAAGTCTTCTTTGAATGTTTGGTAGAATTCACCAGGAAAGCCGTCTGGTCCTGGACTTTTATTTTTGGGGAGGTTTTTGGTTAGTTTCTATCTCCTTACTGGTGATTGGTCTATTCAAATTCTCTACTTCTGGGGCCGGCCCCGTGGCTTAGCGGTTAAGTGCGCGCGTTCCGCTACTGGTGGCCCAGGTTCGGATCCTGGGTGCGCACCGGCACACTGCTTCTCTGGCCATGCTGAGGCCGCGTCCCACATACAGCAACTAGCAGGATGTGCAGCTATGACATACAACTATCTACTGGGGCTTTGGGGGAAAAAAAGGAGGAGGATTGGCAATAGATGTTAGCTCAGGGCCGGTCTTCCTCACAAAAAAAAAAATTCTCTACTTCTTCTTAATCCAGTTTTGGAAGGTTGAATGATTCTAAGAATTTATCCATTTCTTCCAGATTGTCGAATTGCTTGGCATATAGCTTATCAGAGTAGTCTCCTATAATCTTTTGTATTTCTGAGATGTCCGCTGTAATTTCTCCTCTTTCATTTCTGATTTTACTTATTTGTGCCTTCTCTCTTTCTTTCTTGGTGAGTCTAGCTAAAGGTTTGTCAATTTTGTTTATCTTTTCAAAGAACCAGCTCTTGGTTTTATTAATTTTTTCTATTGTTTTTTTAGTCTCTATTTCATTTATTTCTCTTCTGATTTTTATTATTTCCCTTTTTCTACTGATTTTGGGCTTTGTTTGTTCTTCTTTTTCCAGTTCCTTTAGGTGTATTGTTAGATTGTTTATTTGAGATTTTTCTTGTTTGTTGAGATAGGCCTGTATCGCTATAAACTTCCCTCTTGGAACCGCTTTTGCTGTATCCCATAAATTCTGGCATGTCGTATTTTCATTTTCATTTGTCTCCAGGTATTTTTTGATTTCTTCTTTGATTTCTTCATTGACCAAGTCATTGTTCAGTAGCATTTTGTTTAATCTCCACGTATTTGTGGCTTTTCTGATTTTCTTCCTATAGTTGATTTCTAGTTTCATACCATTGTTGTCAGAAAAGTTTCTTGGTATTATTTCAATCTTCTTAAATTTATGGGGACTTGTTTTGTGGCCTAATATCTGATCAATCCTGGAGAATGTTCCATGTGCATTTGAAAAGAATGTACATTCTTCGGTTTTCGGATGGAATGCTCTGTATATATCTACTAGGTCCATCTGTTCTAGTGTGTCATTCAAGACCACTGTTTCCTTATAGATCTTCTGTTTGGATGATCTATCCGTTGGTGTAAGTGGAGTGTTAAAGTCCCCTACTATTATTGTGTTAATGTCTATTTCTGTTTTTATGTCTGTTAATAATTGCTTTATATATTCAGGTGCACCTACATTGGGTGTGTAGATATTTACAAGTGTTATATCCTCTTGTTGGATTGTTCCCTTGATCACTTGATCATTATGTAATGCCCTTCTTTGTCTCTTTTTACAGTTTTTGTTTTAAAGTCTATTTTGTCTGATATGAGTACTGCTACCCCAGCTTTCTTTTCATTGCCATTTGCGTGGAGTATCTTTTTCCATCCCTTCACTTTCAGTTTGTGAGTGTCTTTAGGTCTGAAGTGTCTCTCTTGTATTCGGCATATATATGGGTCTTGTTTTTTTATCCAGTCAGCCACCCTATGCCTTTTAATTGGAGCATTTAGTCCATTGACGTTAAAAGTAGCTATTGATAAGTATGTACTTACTGCCATTTTTTTAACTTTTTTTTTTCTCAGTGTTTTAGTAGTCCTTCTCTGTTCCTTTCTCCTTCTATACAGAATTGATGGTCTCTTTAGTTTGACCTCTGTCTGAAAGCTCTACTCTTTAACTCCCCTCCTCCCTCCTTTTATGTTTTTGATATCATATCTAACCTCTTTTTTGTGCATTTGTATCCATTTCCCTCTTATCATGGAAATAGATAATTTTTCCTATTTGTGGTCTTCTCTTTTCCCCTTAAATCAGTCCCTTTAACATTTCTTGTAGCACTGGTTTCTTGGTGACAAACTCCTTTAATTTTTGCTTGTCTGGGAAATTTTTGATCTCTCCTTCCATTTTGAATGATAACCTTGCTGGGTAGAGTATTCTTGGCTGTAAGTTTTTTCCTTTTAGCACTTTAAATATATCATGCCACTCTCTTCTAGCCTGTAAGGTTTCTGCTGAGAAGTCAGCTGATAGCCTTATGGGGTTTCCTTTGTATGTAACTTGTCTTTCTCTTGGGGCTTTTAGGATTCTCTCTTTATCTTTAATTCTGGACATTTTGATTATGATGTGTCTTGGTGTGGGCCTCTTTGGGTTTATCTTGTTTGGGGCTCTCTGTGCTTCCTGTACCTGGATGTCTGTTTCCTTCCTTAGGTTAGGGAAGTTTTCATCTATTAGTTCCTCAAGTAGATTCTCTGCCCCTTTGTCTCGCTCTTCTCCTTCCGGGACACCTATAACACAGATGTTGGTGTGCTTGATGTTGTCCCAGAGGTCCCTTAGACTGTCCTCACTCTTTTGAATTCTTTTCTCTTTTACCAGTTCAGCTTGGGTAATTTCTTCTAGTCTTTCGTCCAGCTCACAGATCCGTTCTTCTGTATCCTCTACTCTGCTTTAGAGTCCCTCTAGTGAATTTTTCATGTCCAGTATTGTATTCTTCATTTCTGATTGGTTCTTTTTTATATCTTCCATTTCTTTGTTGACATTCTCACTGAGTTCATCTATTCTTCTCCCCAGATCAGTGACCATCCTTAACACTCTTAGTTTGAACTCTCTGTCGTGTAGGTTGCTCATTTCTGTTTCACTTAGTTCCTCTTCTGGGGTTTTGTCCTGTTCCCTTACTTGGAATGTATTCCTTTGCCTCCACATTTTGCCTCTTTCCCTGTGCTTGTGTCTGTGTATTAGGTAGGTCAGCTACGTCTCCTGCTCTTGGATAGGTGACCTTATATAAGTGATGCCTTAGCAGGCCTGCAGTGTGTTTCCCTCAGCTCTCAATGTTCCAGGGGTGACCCCTATGTGGGCTACATGTGTCCTTCTGTTGTGGCCTGTTTGCTCTCCCTGTACGTGCCCAGGGAGGCCGAGTTATGCTCCTGGCCAGCTGTTGTAATGCTCAGCTGCCTGTAGTTGTTGTGGGCCCTTCAGTCTCTTTATCAGGTGTGGGGAGCCCCAGCACAGTTGGCTGCAAGTTCTAATACCACATTTGTGTTGCAGTATTTCTTTTAAGCAAGTAGGCCCCCAGCGTGGCAGGTTGTTAGGCTCAGGGCCTTACAATTGCTATAAGCCTCCAGCCTATAGGTCTCTTGTCAGCTCTCTGAGGATTGCAGCTGGGTGGGCCTGGCCTCAGGCACGGGAGCACCCAATTGTTTCAGGCTTTGGAAGGTGGGGCAAACCACCTATGTGGGTCTTTGAGAAGCACAAGTCTTCTGCAGTTGACAAGCCCTGCCACCCACAGGTCCACACACACAGTCAACACAGTCCTGTCCTGTGTGCATGCCCCAACCTCCTGAAGCGGACCCAGTCTCTCCACGGCAGGAGCCCCACACACTCCACCACTGCACCACACTCTCCACTGCTCCTTGTGCATGCCCTGCCCCTCTGAAGTGGGCTAAGTTGCCAGGCTGCAGAGAATCCAGTCACCAATCTATGCAGGCCCACAAGTTGCCTGAGGGCTTGTTGTTGGGTAGGGCCAGTCTCTACGGTGGGCTGCCTGCCCTGGCTGAGCTGGATTAAATCGGTGCTCTAGCAGGTGGTGCAGACCCTGGGCTAGCAGGCTCAGGGAGAACTCCAATGGCGTCTGTGTCAGCACGCCCATACCAGTCCACAACAATGGCCACCGCCAATGTCCCAGTCCCCAGAGAGGTCTCACCTCTCACTGAGATGCACTCAGGGCCTATCAGGTGAGTCTCTTTTCACCAAAGCACTGTGCACCTTTCTTTCTGGTGATTTTAGTTTGCTTTCTGAAACGCGTGAGTTTGCGCATGGGCCCTTTAAGAGCCGGTTTTAATTTCTTTGTGAACCTGCTTTTCTGGGGGTACTCCCCAATGTTTTAGTAGCAGGTGACATCAGATATTATGCCACTCATCTTGGTTGTGCTGGGTCCACAAAATGCCCACAGTGGGGGCGCTCCCTGGCTCAGAGCCCCACTCCTCCAGGGAGGGCTGCATACCTTTGGGCTGCTCCAGGGCGGCCGTGAAGCTGGCAGCTTGTGAAGGCGGCATTTTTTCTCTCCAGAAGGGAGTCTCTGCCTCCTCCACCTCAATTAGGATTGTCCGTTGTTGCAGGATTTCCTCTTATCCAGTTTTCAATTCTGTCTCAGGGGTAATTTTTCCACGAGTAGTTGTAAATTGGCTGTGCCCGCGGTAGGAGGTGAGTTCAGAGTCTGCTTATGCTGCCATCTTGACTTCTCTCCCTTTCTTTCTCTTTTAAAGTTTTCCAGTAGTAGCGTAGAAGAAATTAATTTATTTTGTTTCTATTCTTTGTTACCCATAAATGTTTGAAAAATGTATTGTACTAATCTTTCACTTATTACCTGATTCTTATTTCATTTATTATTTGAGGATGTTATCATCCCTGTATTTCTCATCTGTTTTCTGTTTTCTCTATTCTTTTTCTTTTTTTTTTTTTTGCTGAGGAAGATTGGCCCTGAGGTAACATCTTTGCCCATCCTCCTCTATTTTGCATGTGGGTTACCATCACAGCATGGCCACCAACGAGTGGTGTAGGTCCATGCCCATGATCCAAACCTGCGCCGCTGAAGTGGAGCATGCTGAACTTAACCAAGAGGCCGCAGAGCTGGCCCCTGTTTTTCCTATTCTTTCAGTTTAATCTCACATTTGACATAAAATTTTCAATTAAATTACTGAGTTTTGCAATTTATGTCTTCTCTTACAACATTTTTTAAATATTTGAATAATTTTGTAATTATATTCACAGAAACTATTTAGTTTAAATTCCATAATTGAGTAGTTTTAATGGTGAGTACACCTGTGAGAAATATTTTTAGCTTGAGCCCACAGCTAGAATATTTCCTTAGTCCTTATATATTGGATAATGCTTATCTTTTTCTTCAGAAATAAAAAACAGAATTTTTGAGTAAAAAAAAAATATTGGTTTATAAACCTTTTCACTCAAAAATCTATAGTCATTGATCAGTTTCAATTTTTTATGTAATAAAGAATAAAGATGAAGATGTCTTAGATTTTTTTTTTTACTAACATTTTATATTTTTCTGGCCTGACTGCCTATATTTCTTATTTTCTTTGAAATAATAATTAAAAAGAATTAGATTAAGACTGGGACATTGAATAGACTATACCTCTAACACTATGATAGGGAATCAAATTATTCTCATCCAAGTTGTGGAATCTTATGCTAAAGAAAATAAAGATCAGTCAAGAAAGAGTAAAAGGTATAATTCAGCAGCATTGTGTATAGCCAGATGCCCTTTATCACAAGCCTGGAAATGTACTAAAGTGGTCCAAGAGAAGACTGAAGGGAATAGTCTGCATCTCCCTGCTTGATGGATTCGTGCCCTGACCCACGGGCGCCAGGCTGTGTGCTGGGTGCTGGATGCTCATTCCTCAGAGAGTTAATAATGTAATAGTTGGAGAAACACCTATAACAAGAGTAAAAGGAAGAAAAAGTGTTGTCAGTGTGACAGTAAAAGCCTGCTGAGGATACCAATAGACCAGGAAGGGAAGAGCAGGGTCGTTTCTGAATCAGCAGGTCACAGGCCTCGGGAAACTAGTGACCATGCCTGTGGTTCACGCAGCAGTCTCACCTGCTAAGAGAAGCGCTGCCCCGGGGAAGCCCAGGAATGTTTGTTCTCTGGGGACTTAATTCATGCAATACCGTCGCTGAGGGACTGGGTCACACAGTTAGGGAAAACATGTTTTCTTTTTTTTGGGTCTTTGGATACAAGTTATACCCAAATTTCCAAAAGGACAGAGGGCAGAGGAAGGCAGGACTCGTGTTTGCCATATGAAACCAGAAATAAAATAATTTAAAAATGTTTTCTTTGCAGTAACTTTTTGTTTTACTCATTTTTATTGTAAGAATCTGCCAATTTTAAGAAAACATTTATTGGAATTATTAGTGAGAGGAGAAAATGTCTATGTGAAATCTTTTTTAGTGAAAAAGAACTCAACTGAACATTAACTGGATCACTCCATCTGCTTAAAAGCACAGGTAAAAGTATACAAATTATGGCATAATAATTTAAAATTTGAAATTATTCTTTTTGTTTTCATAAACATTATGTCCAATTAACTAGCCCCAAAAGTTAAACCACATGCATCTATCCTTTTGCTCTGTCCTCTCTGCCCCTTCCTCAAGCCTGGGGCACGGATTCAGTGCTTCCCTGTGTCAATGGCCATCAGTCCTGGCTGTGTGTTCCCAAGACCTGGAAGCTTTCTAAACACTGGAGCCTGCTCCCCACACTTCCATAAAAAAAAAAAGACTCTAATTTAACAGGTCTGCCATGAGACCTGGTACTGGCATTAAAAAAGAAAACTCCTCCTATTGAAGATGTGATGTATAGCAACTGACCTATTAAGAACCACTAACACTTAGGAAGGAATCAAATTCCTCCCAGAAAAAGGAAAAAGAAGGATGGTGATATGATGTAATTTTATAATTTTTTTAAATATCTAGGGATTAATACCACTATTACTACTCTCAGTACTATAATTAACACTGACACTTCCTTTATACCTAAGGTTAGAGACTGTGAGGGATATTAAGTTATACAAGATGTGGTGGGGTTTTTTTTCTCAAGGAGTTTATATCTATCAGGGGATAAATGTGAAAAAAACCTTTTATACTACATTTAATTATATCATATTATGTAATATTATATTATGTGGTACTATTATGTGCTATTATAGTATGTGATATATTATGTGAAGTATTATATTATATCATATTATGTGTTACGAGAGTAGTATTTACCAAGTGCCATACAGCAGTGAATCCAGTTCAAGGGGTAGAGGTGAGGTTGAATGAATGCTCCAGAAATGAAAGGGGACTTCCAGTTGGACTTTTTCTTTTTTTTATTTATTTTATTTTCTTCCCCCAAAGCCCCAGTAGATAGTTGTATGTCATAGCTGCACATCCTGCTAGTTGCTGTATGTGGGACTCGGCCTCAGCATGGCTGGAGAAGCAGTGCATCAGTGTGCACCCGGGATCTGAACCCGGGCCGTCAGGAGCAGAGCGCGCGCACTTAACCGCTAAGCCACTGGGCCGGCCCCCAGTTGGACTTTATTGGTTATACTTTTCTAACTAGAAACAGGGGGAATTGGGGGAGGGTGAGTGCTAGCACTCCAGATGGAGACAGCAACTCTGTGTTTTATCCATCTTCCTAATGGGGAAATTGAGGCCTAGACACATTAGATGGTTTACCAAAGACTGTTATTTGGTGTCAGACCCAACATTCCCTCCGTCTTTTAAAAAAAATAAATAATTTGGTTTAGTGGTCTTTTCAGGGTACTATGTCACCAAAGGACTGGGCACCTCCCAGGTATCAGGAAACTCTTCCCTACTTGCCAATTTTTCTAACCTTTAAAAATATACATAATTTTTCAGGAAATACAGAGAAATAGATGACATTTTATGGGGATATGTTGCTCTTGTTAAGATGAGCAATTTAAAAAACAAGTCAATAATCAATACTATCGTTCTTTCAAGAAAAGAGAAGCTCACGCTGAGAAATAACTTGCGGTTGGGAGCTGCAGCTTACCTTACAGTGCCTGAAATTGTGCTTACCCTAGAGAAGATGAAATACATTTAAATCCGCATGTAAGCAAACAGTTTTTCAAATTCTCTTTTCTATATAAGGTCTTATTCAGTGAAATAATACTATTTAGGTCTCTGTACAAATTGTAGGAGAAATTGGCCTAGAACTGATTCCAGTGCCAGACTCTAAAATGAATAATATCTTGAACTTATTTTTTGACTTTTAAAAATGTGTCCATTGTTTTATTGGAGTAGATTAACTCTTTGAAGAAAAAAGGCAGCGATTTACTTCAAATAAGGAAGAAAATTATGCATTAGAAATGATCACTATTACAGAATTCGTTGTGGAATATTTGAAATGAAGTGTGTGTACTCTGGGTGGGTACATTGTGAAGAGTGGGTTTTGTAGCTGATCTTTTGATGATATTTGGGTTTAAATCCAAGATTCATCACTCTCTATATAAAACCTGGGTGAGCGTTTAAAATTTCTAAGCCTTTCTCCTCATCCTTAATGAGAATTATTTTGAGGATTTAAATCCATGCCCAGCATGTAGTTAGAACTTAAGAAAGATCATGTATGCAAAGCTATATTTCTCTTCTCCTTTGGTTTGTTTTCTGAGCCTCTGGAAGAAGGTTCTGGTATAAGTTTCTGTTACAACTTGAGGCTTATGAAGGGAAAAAGTTCAGTAATGACTCCTTTTCTGTGACCTACCAAACTGAGATTCACAACCAACTGGCAAAACCATCTCTGTGTTGGTTTGCACTATGGAAGCATTGCTGATGCCCCATATTCTAAAGGTCTGTGTGCTCTGGGCACCAATGGCGTGACTACAACTGTAAGTTTGGTCAAATTTAAACATGTATTTAAAGAAATGTCTGAAAGAGTGATTTAATACTTGCCTTTGTAAATACAACAGAAGACATTCACTAAAAATGGCTGATCCACTTTGTAGATGAATAACTACACATTAATTACTATAGTGTTTTAAGCATAACCATAAAGAGCAAAACATATTTTAAAAGCTGCATAGTGGGGTTTTGATATAAATTTATCCTTCTTCCTGTCTAAAATTGGTAGAACCTCTGTTTCAGTATAATGTGAATGCTATTCACTGAGACCACTGGTATAATGTGAATGCTATTCACTGAGACCACTGGTATAATAGTGAATGCTATTCACTGAGACCACTGGTATAATAGTGGATGCTATTCACTGAGACCACTGGTATAATAGTGGATGCTATTCACTGAGACCACTGGTATAATAGTGGATGCTATTCACTGAGACCACTGGTATAGTAGTGGATGCTATTCACTGAGACCACTGGTATAATAGTGGATGCTATTCACTGAGACCACTGGTATAGTAGTGGATGCTATTCACTGAGACCACTGGTATAGTAGTGGATGCTATTCACTGAGACCACTGGTATAGTAGTGGATGCTATTCACTGAGACCACTGGTATAGTAGTGGATGCTATTCACTGAGACCACTGGTATAATAGTGGATGCTATTCACTGAGACCACTGGTATAATAGTGGATGCTATTCACTGAGACCACTGGTATAATAGTGGATGCTATTCACTGAGACCACTGGTATAGTAGTGAATGCTATTCACTGAGACCACTGGTATAGTAGTGGATGCTATTCACTGAGACCACTGGTATAATAGTGGATGCTATTCACTGAGACCACTGGTATAGTAGTGAATGCTATTCACTGAGACCACTGGTATAATAGTGGTCTTGTTTTGCTTCTGGAAAGACTGCAGCTGTGCTTCTTCCTCACTCTTCTCAGTTTGGACGATGCTCTGCTTGTGTCTCACAACTACTGTTCCTCTTTCCAGGCTGTGCTGAAGTCCCTTTCTTATAATCACTCATTCACTAAATTTGTATTGAGTGCGTATTGTGTATCAGGCACTATTCTAGCTATTGGAATACAGTGTAAAAATCAATGGCACGATTCCTGCATCCCTAGGCTTTTCTAGAGCAGGAGACAGAAAACACAATCCACCTGTCATAGCTTCAGGCAGCGCTCAGCACTGTCTGGAGAAGCAAATACCGTAAGGAGTTGGAGAGAGAGCGATGAGGTGCTGTTCTTCAGTGGGTGTTTGGAGGACTCTCTGAAGAGACACTACTTGATAGAGACCTGCTGAAAGATCTGGAGGTTTAAGGCAAACTACAGAGAAGTTTTACTCTTTATCTGCAATTGCCTTAGATTTCAAAGAATCCTTATCAAATATCAGACAAAAAATAGTTGCTTTCTAAAATACATTGTGTAAAACTTTCACAGCAGTACTTATGACTGAACAGTGGCTTCTCTCTCTCTATTTGCCCTCTCCCTCTACTCTCTCTTTCCCTTCTGTCTCTTCCTCATCCTCTCTCTCCTCCCTCTCGCCCTTCTTTTTTCCCTCCCTTCTTTCCTTCTCTTCCCTTTGCTTCCCTTTCGTTCCCTTCTCTTCTCTCTTACATTTCTCTGGCTCCTATAGTCTGGGAATTCATTGGTTATCCACTTCGTGACTCCTGTTTATAGGATTCATCAACAGTAAAGGAAGGATTCTAAAGGTATGGTGGAAGAGACTGAAATATTTATTTCAGAAGTAACCGATATAGGATCTAAATCTAATTATACATATTATCTAATTATAAATATTTTTACTGGCCATTGTTTTGATACATTTTGGATTAAACTCAAAGGAAATTTTAGTTTTGAAGCTATAAGAAATATCCATGAAAAAGAAAAATAAAAGCAAATTTCTGCACAAATTCTAATATTTCTAAAGGTTATCTACAGAAACTCTAGATATTTGTTTTCCCACAATGTAAACAAAATAGATTTATCTTTTCTACCCACTGTGACTATATCGATTTAACAAATATAGAAAAAGTCTATATATCAGAAAAATGTTGTTTATTTTCCTATACTGACTCTGTCAAGCCCACTTCTAACTGTGTTCATTTGGAGGCAAAATAACTACACAAAATATGAAAAGTTCAGTAGGAAATTTAGTAGCCTGCAAAGTAGATAAATACTAACATTTATTGCATATCTGACATGCACACAATAACCTTTCTGTAGCGTTTACCAGAGGGGAAGGGGGGAGGGAGGAGGGTGAAAGGAATAATTCGGTACCTGTGCGTGGTGATGGGTTGTAATTAGTATTTTGGTGGTGAACATGATGTAATCTATGCAGAAATAAACCAATGTTACTGCAATAAACAAATAGAGAAGTGGAAAAAAAAAATTAGCAAGTAATTTTCCATGACATCCTCATGTTATCATATTGTCTCATATAAGCACACACAGCAATCCCTTTACTCACTGCAAAGACACTGAACAAGAGCGCAAACTAGAAAATGAAGTGAATGGTTTTTGATATTTTAAATACTTTATTGTCTTTCATCTTTGGATCTTGCAAAATTTTAAAGTACACGTTTAATAAAGAAATAAAAAATTATTTTGAGCAACCAAAAAAAAAAAAAGACAAATCTAAGAGGTTATCCTTCCCTCTGCTTTACAAATGAGCAGTTTTGAGGGGTAACTTTCTCAAGTTTAATTTAGGTATCAGCCCCAAAAAGTCAGGATTTTTAGAATGTTTCCAGATTATAAACACCATACTCTGTTCCTTATAGTAATACATATTCTCCCTAGAAAAACAAGCAAGCATGGACGGTATGCATGGAGGAGACAGGAGGTGACGTAAAAGACTGAATCAGCCAACTGCTCTTTTCCTAGAATTGACCCCTGATGCAGATAAGTATTCAGAGTTTCCATCAAAGTAGTGTTTTAAATTTAGATGGTGAAACTTTATGCAAAATCAAATCAGTTATGTTGATTCCCATTTTCTACAAATTAAGATAAGGGAATTTCTGGTTTTCTATACTCCATTCATGATCTACTAAAGGCATTAAGAACACAATATTGAATTTTACTGTGGACTATTCCATTTTCACAATGACACCAATTCTTTAGCCTAATATTTAAATGCCAGATTAGTCTCTAGAAATGAAATCCTTGGTTAATGTAAGAAATTACTTAATTAATTTTATATAAATTACCTTTATTTTCCATTGCAATGTAACTTAATAAAGCAAAAAGGATGACACATTTAATCCTTTTGCAAAACTCACTGTTCATTATGCAGATATGTTTCTGTTTTGATCGTGTTTATAAGATATGTATCTTATTACAATCTTCTTATTGAGAATCTTATCTGATTCTCAATTATTAAAGCTTTAAAAGATTTTAATTTTAAAAACATTATTTCTCTTGCCATATATCATTTATTCTATCATCATTTTTAAATGAAAACTATGTGTTTTCAATAATAATCACTGTTTAAAAGAATTATTTGGTTCTTATTCATGTACCATAATTTTTTATATTCTGGGAAACAATCAGCTATAAAATGTACCACTGAAATGATGATAGATTAAGTATACCAAACTCTTTTAAGGCAAATCCCACTTGCAGATATGCTAAAATGTGCATTTTTAAAATTTAGGAAATGTGGTGTATTTCTGCTTGAGGACTTTCGATAACTGGGCTAATTTGAGTTGGCAAAAACTCTGGAAACTGTCATTTTTAAAATATATCTGGGATTCTCAGAATTAGTGAAAATCTCAAGTGATTTTCACTTAACACGTGGATATGTGTTAAAAGGTCTCCTCGCTTTCTCTCTCAGTCTACCAAGTGAGAAATATTAAAAGATTTTTCACAACCCTTTTATAACCCTGTTTCCTTCTTGATAAATAATAAACATAAAATATGATGCTAACCCTTCTGCTCCCCACCTCCAAAGATTTGGTACACCCTAGGGGAAGTATATCTTTATTTGACAAGGGTTTTTTTAGCTTTAATTTTCATAGATTGCATAATGAATATTATATTACCTTGAATATCGCCTCAGAGTCACAGCTTTGTGAAGGTATGTACTCTGTTAATGCTTCTCTGGCCAGTCGCTAATGCTATCCTGACAAGCAGTAGGTATTTAATAAATATTTATTGAATTAATACGTTAAAAAGGACCATTGTTCTTTTTTATGATGATTCATACACATATTAATATTTTGAATATAAGCATAAAAGGAATGTTAGAAAGAAAGAGCAGAAATGAGTGCAGATAGGGGCAGCAATTTATAACTTACAAGTCTTGGTCCTCCCGGTGAGTCATTCTGTGACATTATGAAACCTCCATTGCTGTATTTTCTTCTCTTCATATTTCAAGTGTTGGAGTTGTTTAGAATTTGACAGCACTTTTTGTTTTCCACATGCTTTGCAAATATTTTCTCCTCCTCCCATCCCTTTGGACTTGGTAAACTAAAACAATCTCATCAGCAAGAGTAGTGGGTTGAGTGTTGGTGGTACTGCTGCCTTCCTCTGGGAAGAATGGAAATGAGAAGGAGGCTTCTACAGCTCCCCTCTCTCCACCAGATACAAAGTGCTTCCACAGGGTGAATTAGGAGCAAGTCCATCTTCCTCTAAAAAGGGGACAGTGCACAAGTTCTAACGGTGCTTCTCAGCCTCTGAGGTCCAGTGAGGAAGCAAGAGAGGGAAGGGTGGGATACCTTTCTCTTCAGACGGGTTTTGAAGCGGAGGGTAAAAAAGAGTGGTCTGAGTCGCTCCACACTCCCGCAAATCTGCAAGAATCTGGGTCCTTTTTGTCTAGTCATAGGAGAATTAGTCCTTCTGTCAACATATACTGCTCTCCAGACACCGTGCTAAGTAGAAGAATTAACCACAGCCTCTGCCTGTGAGGAGCTCTTAAGTTGCTAAACAACCATCACATACAGTGGAAAGTGATGAATATCACAAAAGAAGTACACACAAAATGCTCTGGGAGTTCCTAGAAGGAAGAAAGGGCTTTTTGTTGGACAGTTCTGGAGGTTGGTGGCCTGGTGCTGGATTAGAATTATGGAATATATGCACATATATAAAAATTATGATGCAGAGAATTTCAGGCGCCGGTACAGCATAAGCGAAAACATCGTCTTCTATTTGGTTGGAGTCTATGAAATTAATAAAGTGTAAATTTTTTAAATGTCAATATCAGGTGCTTTTTTACTAGCTTAAGCGAAAGTTATTAAATTATTGTCTCAACTTCAAATTCATCCTCCCATCCTTGATTTCTGCCGCGGGGGCGGGCTCCGCGTTCAGTTCTGCCAGTAGGGGCGTGAGACCGAGACGCCAAGCTTGGAGGAGGGTCACAGGACTTCTCCCGTTTGGTTTTCGGCTGCTTGCCGTTTCTATGAGCAGCACTCAGTATTGTGTCCCCTCCGCCAGAGGCAGCTCCTTCTGAGGCATTAGCAGGATCCAGTTTGCAGTTCCTCCAACACCTGCAGAGCTAGCCTCCTCCTTCCCCCTTAGAGACACAGCTAGCCAATGTCCATTCCTCGGGTTTCTGGGTCGCAGCCCCGGCACCCTCCTCCGAGCTCAGACCAGCGTCAGCCGAGCAGATCTCCCCTCACCCCAGGCCTGCCTTCCTCGGGCTGCTCCTCCAACCTCTTCCCTTAGTTCCTCCAGCCCCGGGGCTCTACCTACAGCCTAGAATTACTGCCTCCACGATCGTTTAGTGTTCTTTTCTCTTATTCTCTCAGTAATCTAGATAAAACTTTATACTAAATTAACAATCTTTATTTAAATTTTCTCTGTTCAAATTACTGATATGGTTTTTGTCTCTTGACTAGATCCTGAGTGACACGTAAATGAATTATATATAAACTATGATGTTGTCAATTCCCACTTCACAAAATTCTATTAAATGATCAGTAGGGAATTCTTAGTTATTTATTTCTATATTTACAAAAAAGTGTTAAAAACATGCATCAAGAAAATGAAAAAATGGGCTATTATAATCATTCATTGTTTATTAAAATGTATATAGTACTTATTATTTTTTTCTGTATCACATTTCTGGGGTCAAGAAAGTATAAGAAGAGCACAATACACTAAGATTAATCGTCTTAAAGTGTTTTGAAATTTTTCACACATGCTTCCTGTACCCTTCTCCATTTGACTCCCATATACCTTGACTAAAATGCTGCCTGAACCTGGGTGTCTGTGGGCATGGGTGTCCAATCGGCAGCAGGGAGATGGAGGGGAGCGCAGAGGCTCTCTCGCCTCATCTTCCCAACCCCACTACCCACTTCATAGGCCTGGGTAAGAGGAGATCTGCCCAGGGAGACCACTCAGCAGAGGAACTGCACATTTGTTGGGGCACATTTCCTCTGGGCCAAAAATATGGAGTCTTGTCCCCAAATAATATTTTATACATTTTAATATATATATTCTCATTTTAGTCATGGTTCATAAATAAATTTATTTTCTTTGGGAATCATAAATAGCATAACATCTCCTAAGTATTTTTTAACCTAATCTGGGTATACACTATTTGACTATATTCAAGCTTCTGAGTCCAGAGTGAGAAAAACTAGTAAGCAGATCTCATTAAAAATTTCATTTATCAAGTGGGACTTTATCAGATTAAAAAGCTTCTACAAGACGAATGAAACCAGAATCAAGATGAACAGACAACCCACTAGCTGGGAGAAAATATTTTAAAACATATATCTGACAAGGGGTTAATCTCCATAATATGTAAAGAACTCACACAACTGAACAACAGAAAAACAAACAACCTGGTCAAAAAATGGGCAGAGGAAATGAACAGACACTTCTCCAAAGAAGATATACAGATGGCCAATAGGCACATGAAAAGTTGTTCAACATCACTAATCATCAGGGAAATGCAAATCAAACCAACACTAAGATATCACCTCATGCCCGTTAGAATGGCTATAATCACCAAGACAAAAAACAACAAATGTTGGAGAGGATGTGGAGAAACAGGAACCCTCATACATGGCTGGTGGGAATGCAAACTGGTGCAGCCTCTATGGAAAACGGTATGGAGATTCCTCAAAGAATTAAAAATAAAAATACCCTATGATCCAGCTATCCCACTACTGGGAATCTATCCAATGAACCTGAAATCAACAATCCAAAGAGGCTTATGCACTCCTATGTTCATTGCAGTGTTATTCACTATAGCCAAGAAGTGGAAGCAACCCAAGTGTCCCTTGACTGATGATTGGATCAAGAAGATGTGGTACATATATATAATGGAATACTACTCAGCCATAAAAAAAGACAAAATCGTCCCATTTGCAACAACATGGATGGGCCTGGAGAGTCTTATGTTAAGTGATATAAGCGAGAAAGAGAAAGACAAACACTGTATGATCTCACTCATATGTGGAATATAAACCAACACATGGACAGAGAAACCTGTATTGTGGTTAACAGGGGCAATGGGGGTAGGGGGTGGGCACAAGGGGTGAAGGGAGACATATATATGGTTATGGACAAGCAAAAATGTACAACCCAAAATTTCACAATGTTATAAACTATTAAAACATCAATAAAAAAATTTCATTTTATCCATTGTTTTGGTATACTATAGTATCTGTAATTTTCAGGTGCTTTGGAAGAAAATGCTCACTAAATCATATTTATCTTGCTTTGGAGACTATGAAAAGTTAAAATTATCTATGTGTACTTCATTATTTGCAAGTAGCTATGCAATTATATCTATTTTATTAGGGAAATTTTGGGTAAACGTGAAGTTGCTAAGTGAACACCATGAAAACATTCAATCAAACTACACGATTATAAAAGAATGGGGGCCGGCCCCGTGGTTTAGCGGTTAAGTGTGCGCGCTCTGCTACTGGCCGCCCGGGTTCAGATCCTGGACGCGCACCGACGCACCGCTTCTCCGGCCATGCTGAGGCCGCGTCCCACATACAGCAACTAGAAGAATGTGCAACTATGACATACAACTATCTACTGGGGCTTTGGGGGAAAAAAAAGGAGGAGGATTGGCAATAGATGTTAGCGCAGAGCCGGTCTTCCTCAGCAAAAAGAGGAGGATTAGCACAGATGTTAGCTCAGGGCTGATCTTCCTCACACACACACACAAAAAAATCCAATGAGATAAAAGAATGGGTGTTACTTTCTTACAAATAATTTTTACTTGTAATGTACTCAAATGTATGTAATTCAAGTAAATAAAAGGAGTTCTGCAGCTGTCTGATCCTTCTTAAGCAAAGGTAGTCAATGTCAAAATCTTACTACCATCTGCATTAGTCTTTTTTGCTGCTATACCAAGATGCCATAAACTTAATGGCTTAAAACAACACAAATTTCTTCTCTATGGTTCTCTAAGTCGAAAGTGTGACCTGGGTCTCACTGGGCTAAAAATCCAGGTATTAGGAGGCCTGTGTTCCTTTCTGTAGGCTGTCTTGGGGAGAATCTATCCCTTGACTGTCCCAACTTCTAGAGGCTGCCCTCATGCCTCGGCTTGTGAACCCCTCCCTGCATCTTCAAAGCCAGCAACATTGCGTCTCCTTGCACCTGACCCTTCTTATATTGTCACATCTCTTTCTGATCACAGATGGGAAAGATTCTCCACTCTTAAAGACGTGTGTGATTGGATTGGGCCTGCTGGATAATCCAAAATAATCTCTCTGTCTCAATGTCCTTAATTTTAATCATGTCTGTAAAGTCCCCTGTGCCATGGAAGGAAACATGTTCCTATTACTGAAGATTAGGACGTGGGCCTCTGTGGAGGTCACTGGTCAGCCTCCCACATCTGCTGACTCATGTTTTGCTTTAGCTCCAATGTAGAAGCCCCATGTCAGAAAGAAGATGGCAGCTGCTCAAACACAGAGACCGTTTACTGTTTAACCTGTTTAATGCTGATTCTGAGCTGAGAAGCGATGCTGAAGTGGGGAGGAAAATGGTTCAGATTCACTTGAGAGAATTTTTAAACTCCAAACATACTGTTTCCAACAAAACCAAGAATTTGGTCTAAAACCCTAACCCCATTATCTATTCTCATTCTCCCACAGAACACACTTTCATGAGCCCCTATTACTAGCAGGATTTTGTTATGGTCATGTTTGGGGGATAGAAAAAAGAGATGAGAACCATTGTTTGACTTCCTTGGTACTGTTAACTCGGGCTCAATTTAGAAAGGATAGAAGAAATCTCACTCAACAAAGAACTTGTTTGCTATGTTTCGGTCTTTCAAAGTAATCTAAGTAAATATTTTGAAAGCTTGAAAGTCTTGTGACTATTTACTACTGTGTTCTTTGTTTTGTTTAGTCTCCTTAGATAAGCCAAATCACTGACATTTGTATTACTAAAGCCCTTTCTTAAAGTTTATTAACAAGTTGCTTTACATTGTGTCTCTGAATGGAGGCAGGGCAAGGTCAGTCATTTACAGATAATTGGGCTAATGAAATAATGGCAAAATTTTCTGAAAATGCCCTCTTGTTAAACATGATAGGAATTCCAGAAACACTTTAATTGATTCTGGGACCCAATTAATGATTTAGATTCCTCTTCCAATGTGGGTTTTTCCTTCACACCACCAGTTCTCTGACATCAGCTGGGTGTTCTACAATTTAACCCAATTCTGACACTCTCTACCTGGAGATAGTATCAGATCCCACAGGTTAGGGGTTCAGTCCTACAAGACTGCCCCCTCACTTTTGATGCCAATTGCAAGCCCAGGTTACCACCTGTGCTTCTGACCTACCAGCTGTAAATTGGAGATTTCAACGACACTCTCCTTGTGTTCAATTAATTTGCCAGAGCAGCTCACAGAACTCAGAAAAACATTTTACTTACTAGATTGCTGGTTTATTATAAGAGGATATAACTTGGGAACAGCCAGATGGAAGAAATTCATAGGGCAAGGTGTGCAGCAAGGGGAGTGGAGCTTCCACACTCTCTGAGTGCATCACCGTCCCCAAATCTCCACATGTTCACCAACCCAGAAGCTCTTTGAACCCAATCCTTTTGGGGTTTTGTAGAGGCTTCATTACATAGTCATGATTGATTATTTTCTCCCATTCAGTAAGTTGTCTTTTTGCTTTCTTGATAGTATCCTTTGATGCACAAAATTTCTTAATTTTAATGTTGTCCAATTTATCTATTTCTTCTTTCATTGCCTGTGCTTTTGGTGTTTATATCCATGAACATGAGATGTTTTTCCATTTATTTAGGTCTCTTTAATTTCTTTCAACAATATTTTGTCGTTTACAGTGTACAAGTCTTTCACCTCCATGGTTAGATGGATTCTTTTAGGTACTATTGTAGATGAAATTGCTTTCTTAATTTCCTTTTCAGATTATTCATTGCCGAAGTAAAGACACACAACTGATTTTTGTGTATTGATCTTGTACCGTGCAACTTTAGTAAATTCAGTTATCACCTCTAATAGTTTTCGTGTGGATTCTTTAGAATTGTTTATATAAGGTCTTACCCCTGGTGTGTTCTCCAACACTGTAATTTCATCATTTCAAGAATGTCATATAAATGGAATCACACAGTATGTAATCTTTTGAGACTGGCTTTTTTCACAGCATAAAGCCCTTGAGATCCAGCCAAGTTGTTATGTGTATCAGTAGTTAATTCCTTTTAATTAATGAATATTTTTCCATTGTATGACCATATCAGTTTGTCTATTCATTTGTTGAAGAGTATTTGTGTTGTTTCCAGTTTTTGGCAATTACAGATAAAGCTGCAATGCACATTCAGGTACAGATCTTTGTGTGAACATAAGTTTTATTCCTTTAAGATTAATACCCAGAATTACAATTTCTGGGTCTTATGGAAGTGTATATTTAGCTTCATAAGAAACTACCTTTTTTTTTTCAGAATGGCTGTATCATTTTATGTTCTCATCAGCAGTCGTGAAAGATCCAATTACTCCTCAATAGCACTTGATATAGTTGGTATTTTTATTTTAGCTACTATAGTTGGAGTGTATCTCATAGTGGTTTTAATTTCCAATTCTCTAACAGCTAATGAAGTTTAACATCTTTTCACGTGCTTATTTCCCGTTGGTTTGTCTTCTTTGATGAAGAGTATTTTCACGTCTTTTGACATTTCTAATTGGATTGTTTGTTTTCCTACTGTTGGGTTTAGAGAGTTCTTCATATACTGAGATACAAATTCTTCATCAGATATATGATTTGTAAATTTTTTTCCACTTTATTTCTTGTCATCTAATAATTTAGGAGGCTATAACATAGAGGAAAAATTTTTAATTCTTTAATTTTGATGAAATCTAATTTTTCTTTTTTTTTTATGTATAGTGATTTAGATGTCTGAGTATAGTGATAGTCATGTCTAAGAACTCTTTGCCTAGTCCCATGTCTCAAAGATTTTCTCCTGTGTTTTCTTCTAAAAGTTTTATACTTTTCCACTTTTCCAGGGGATCTATGATCTATTTTGAGTTAATTTTTTACAGTGTGTGAGATTTAGGTCTAGGTTTGTTTGTTTGTTTTTTGCCTGTGGAATTCTAATTGTTCCAACATGATTTGTTGAAAAGTCTATCCTTTCTCCACTGAATTGCTTTCTATTTTTGTCAAAAATCAAAAGCAGACCTACTTGTGTAGGTCTATTTCTGGACTCTATTTTGTTCCATTGATCCATGTGTCTATCCCTTTACCAATTCCACATTTTTTTGGTTGCTGTAGCTGAAAAATAAATGGTAATATCAGATGGTGTGATTCCTTCAACTTCATTCTTTTTTTTTTTAAATATTGTTTTACTCTTTTCTAGTCCCGTCATCTTTCCATATAAATTTTAGAATCTACTTTTCAATATCTCCAAAAAAGTTTGCTGGAATTTTGATAGACACTGTTTGTACCTGTAAGTAAATTTAGGGAAAATTCACCTCTTACTATGTTGAGTCTTCTAATCCGTGAACACAGTGTCTCTCCATTTATTTAGGACTTGTTTAATTTCTTTTAGCGGCACTTTGTAGTTTTCAGCATACAGACTACGCACATGTTTTATTAGGCCTGCCTCTAAGTATTTCTTTTCTTTTTAAGCTATTATAGATGGTATTGCCTTTTAAATTGGGTTTCCGGTTATTCATTGCTCATATATAGAAATATACTTAATCTTTTAGATTAAATATACTTAATCTTTGTAGATTGACCCTGTATCCTGTGACCTTGCTACATCCTACTTGTTATATTTAGGAGATTTTTCTTTTGTTTTTGGTGGGTTCCTTGGGATTTTCTACACAGACAATCACATCATCTTCAAATAGGGATGGTTTTATTTCTTCCTTTCTAGTCTATGTCTTTTGTTTCTTTTTCCTGACTTAATGAACTTACTAGGATTTCTATTACTATATTGAATTGCAGTAATTGGAGTGGAATCCTTACTTTTTTCCAGAGTTTAGGGGAAAAGTATTCAGTTTTATACCATTAAATATGATATTAGCTGCACATTATTTTATAGATGCTCTTTCTTAGCTTGAAAAAGTTTTTTTCTCTCCCTAGTTTGTTAAGAGTTTTTATTATGAATGGGTATTAAATTTTGTCAAATGCTTTTTCTACATCAATTTATATCCTGTGGCTTTTATTCTTTTAGACTGTTTGTATAGTGATTACAGTGATTATTTTCAAATAAGTCTTGCATTCCTGGAATAATCCTCATTTGGTCATGTTATATTATTTGTTTTATATATTAGAAGATGTGATTTACTAGTGTTTTGTTGAGGATTTTGTGTCTATGTTCATGAGAGATATTATAGTTTTCTCTGCTTGTTCTCTTTTTGTGTAGTTTTGGCATGAGGATAATGCTGGACACATAAAATGAGTTGGGAAGCGTTCTCTCTTATTTTGAGGAAGAGATTGACAGAATTGATTTTATTTCTTCCTTAAATGTTCTATAGAATTCACCAATAAAACCATATGGGCCTGGAGTTTCTCTTTTTGAAGACTTTAACTACAAATGTAATATATTTAATAGATATAGGACTATTAAGGTTATCTAGCTCTTCTTGAGTGTATTTTGGTGGTTTCTATCTTTCAAGAAATCAATCCAGTTCACCTAAGTTTTTGAATTTATGGATGTCAAGTTGTTTGTAGTATTTTCTTATTATCTTTTTAATGTCTGTAGGGTCTATAATGGCATCCCTTATTTCATTACTGATATTAGTGATTCGTGTCTTTTTTTTGATTACTTTATTGAGGTCATATTGGCTTAGAACATTGTGTAAATTTCAAGTGTACATCACTATATTTCAGCTTCTATATAGACTGCATTATGTTCACCACCAACAGTCCAGTTTTTATTCATGACCATACATATGTGCTCCTTTACCACTTTCACCCTCTCCCTACCCCCTTCTCCTCTGGTAACCACTAATCTAGTCTCCTTATCAATATGTTTGTTTATCTTCCACATGTGAGTGAAATAATACAATATTTGTCTTTCTCTGTCTGACTATTTTTGCTCAGCATAATACCCTCAAGGTCCATCCATGCTGTCAAAAATGCCATGATTTTGTCTTTTTTACTGCTGAGTAGTATTCCATTGCATATATATACCACATCTTAGTATCCATTCATCAGTTGATGGGCACTTGGGTTGCTTCCACATCTTGGCTATCATGAATAATGCTGTGATAAACATAGGGATGCATAAATCTTTTTGAATTGTTGATTTCAAGTTCTTTGGATAAATACCCCAGTAGTGGGACCGTTGGATCATATAATGTTTCTATTTTTAATTTTTTGAGAAAATTTTTTTCAATAGTGGCTGCACCAGTTTGCATTCCCACCAGCAGTGTATGAGGGTTCCCTTTTCTTGACATTCTCTCCATCACTTCTTATTTCTTGTCTTGTTAATAGGCATTCTAACATGCGTAAGGTGATATCTCATTGTAGTTTTGATTTGCATTTCCCTAAGAATTAGTGATGGTGAACATCTTTTCATGTGCTTGTTGGGCATCTGTATCTCTACTTTGGAAAAATATCTATACATATCCTTTGCGCATCTTTTCTTTTTGTGAGGAAGTGTCACCCTGCATTAACATCTGTTGCCAGTCTTCCTCTTTTTGCTTGAAGAGGATTTGACCTGAGCTAACATCTGTGGCCAATCTTCCTCTATTATGTATATGGGTCACAGCCACTGCACAGCTGATATGTGGTGTACTTATCACACCCAGGATTTGAACCTGAGAATTGGGGCCACCAAAGTAGGGTGCACCAAACATAACCACTATGCCACCAGGCTAGCCCTCTCTGCACATTTTTTGATCAGGTTGTTCATTTTGTTCTTGTTGAGTTGTATGAGTTCTTTATACATTTTGGAAACTAATCTCTTGTTGGATATATAATTTACAAATATTTTCTCCCAGTTGGTCAGTTGTCTTTTCTTTTTCTTCATGGTTTTCTTTGCTGTGAAGAAGCTTTTTAGTCTGATGTAGTCTCATTTGTTTATTTTTTCTTTTGTTTCCCTCGCCTGAGTAGACATGGTATTTGCAAAGATACTGCTAGGAGTGATGTCAAAGAGTATACTGTCTATATTTTCTTCTAAGAGTTTTTTGGTTTCAGGTCTTACGTTCAAGTCTTTAATCCATTTTGAGTTAATTTTTGTGTCTGGTGTAAGATAATGGTCTATTTTCATTCTTTTGCATGTGGCTGTCCAGTTTTCCCAGCACCATTTATTGAAAAGATTTTCCTTTCTCCATTGTATGTTCTTGGCTCCTCTGTCAAAGATTAGCTGTCCATAGATGTGTGGATTTATTTCTGGGCTCTTGATTCTGTTCCATTGATCTGTATGTCTGTTTTTCTGCCAGTACCATGCTGTTTTGATTACTATAGCTTTATGTTATATTTTGAATTCAGGGAGTGTGATACCTCCAACTTTGTTCTTTTTTCTCCAGATTGCTTTGGCCATTCGGGGTCTTTTGTTTTCCTGTGTAAACTGTAGGATTCTTTGTTCTATTTCCATGAAGAATGTCACTGGGATTGCATTGAATATGTAAATTGCTTTAGGTAATATGGACATTTTGACTATGCTTATTCTTCCATTTCTTTGTGTCTTCAATTTCTTTCAAAAATGTGTTATAGTTTTCAGTGTATAGGTCTTTCATCCCTTTGGTTAAATTTATTCCCAGATATTTTATTCTTTTTATTGCAATTGTAAATGGGATTGTATTCTTGATTTCTCTTTCTGCTAGTTTGTTGTTAGTGTACAGAAATGAAACTGATTTTTGCATGTTGATTTTGCACTCTGAAACTTTGCTGTATTCATTGATTATTTCTCTGAGTTTTTTGGTGGATTCTTTAGGGTTTTCTATATATAGAATCATGTCATCCACAAATAGTGAGAGTTTTACTTCTTCCTTTCTTATTTGCTTATTTGTTTTACTTCTTCCTTTTAATTTCCTTTTCTTGACTGATTACTCTTGCTAAGACTTCCAGTACTATGTTGAATAAGAGTGGAAAGAGTGGTCATCCTTGTCTTGTTCCTGTACTCAGAGGAATAGTTTTCAGTTTTTCACTGTGGGTATGATGTTTGTCACATATGGTCTTTATTATGTTGTGATACTTTCCTTATATATACATTTATTGATAGTTTTTTAAATCATAAATGGATGTTGGATCTTGTCAAATGTTTCCTTTGCATCTACTGAGATAATCATGTGATTTTTATTTTTCATTTTGTTATTGTGGTGTATCACACTGATTGATTTGTGGATATTGAACCATCCCTGCGTCCCTGGAATAAATCCCACTTGATTGTGGTGTATGATCCTTGTAATGTATTGTTGTATTCGATTAGCTAATATTTTGTGAGGATTTTTGCATCTATGTTCATCAGTGATACTGGCCTGTAATTTTCCATTCTTGCATTGTCCTTGTCTGGTTTTGGTACCAGGGTAATGTTGGCCTTGTAGTAAGAGTAAGGAAGTTTCCCCTCCGCTTCAATTTTTTGGAGTAGTTTGAGAAGGATAAGTACTACATCTTTGAATGTTTGCTATAATTCTCCAGAGAAGGCTTCTGGTCCTGGAATTTTGTTTTTTGGGAGATTTTTGATTACTGTTTCAGTCTCTTTACTTGTGATTAGTCTATTCAGATTCTCTATTTTTTCTTGATTCAGTTTTGGGAGGTCATGTGATTCTAAGAATTTATCCACTTCTTCTAGGTTATCCAATTGTTGACATATATCTTTTCATACTATTCTCTTATAATCCTTTATATTTCTGTAGTGTCCATTGCAATTTCTCCTCTTTCATTTCTGATTTTATTTATTTGAGCCTTCTCTCTTCTCTTCTTAATGAATCTGGCTAAGGGGTTGTCAGTTTTGTTTATCTTCTTAAAGCACCATCTCTTAGTATCATTGACCTTTCTTTTTTTTTATCTCTATTTCGTTTATTTATGCTCTGATTTTTATTATTTCCTTCCTTCTATTGACTTGAGCTTTGTTCTTCTTTTTCTAGTTCTTTTAGGTAAGATTGCTTATTTGAGATTTGGTTGTTTCTTGAGGTAGGCCTGTAGTGTTATAAATTTCCCTCTTAGTACCACTTTTGCCATATCCTATAAGTTTTGGTATTTTATGGTTTCATTTTCATTTGTCTCCAGGTATTTTTTGATTTCTTTATTGATCCAATAGTTGTTCAGTACATGTTGTTTGGTCTCCATGTATTTGTGCCTTTTCCAGCTTTCTTCTTGTACTTGATTTCTAGTTTCACACCAATGTGTTTGGAAAAGATGCTTGATATATTTCAATCTTCTTAAATTTATTGAGGCTCGTTTTGTTTCTCAACATATAGTCTCCCTTTGGGAGTGTTCCATCTGCACTTGAGAAGAATGTGTATTCTGTTGTTTTTGGATGGAATGTTCTATATATATCTATTAAGTTCATCTGGTCTAGTGTTTCATTTAAGACCACTGTTTCTTTGTTGACTTTCTGTCCAGATCTGTCCCTTGATGTAAGTGGGAATAAAGCTCCCCTGCTATTATTGTGTTGCTGTCGACTTCTCCCTCTGGTCTGTTAATAGCTGCTTTATATACTTTGTTGCTCCTGTGTTAGGTGCATATATGTTAATAAGTGTTATGTCTTCTTCCTGAAATATCCCTTTTATTATGGTATAATGCCCATCTTTGTCTCTTGCTATCTCTTGTAGCTTGAAGACTGTTATGTCTGACATAAGTATGGCTATAGTCACTTTCTTTTGCTTGCCATTTGCTTGGAGTATCACCTTCCATCCCTTCACTCGGAGTCTATGTTTGTCTTTAGAGCTGAGATGTGTTTTCTGGAGGCAGCATATTGTTGGTTCTTGTTTTTTAATCCATCCAGCCACTCTGTGTCTTTTGATTGGTGAATTCAACTATTTACATTTAGAGTGATTATTGATATATGCGGGCTTGATACTGCCTTTTTATATTTTATTTTCCAGTTGTTCTATGCTTCCATTGTTTCTTTTTCCTTGTATTTCTGACTGCCATTTCAGTTAGGTGGTTTTCTGTGATGGTATTCTCTTTATTTAATATTTGTGTCTCTGCTCTGACTTTTTGTTTAGTGACTACCATGAGGTTTGTATAAAAGATCTCAAAGATGAGACAGTCCATTTTCTGATAGCCTCTTATCTCCATTAGCCTATGCATATTCCATCCTTTTCCTCTTCCCCTTCTATGTTCTTGTTGTCACAAATTATTCTTTCTTGTGTTGTGAGTTTGTGACCAAATTGAAGTGGTGATAGTTATTTTTAATATTTTCTTTCCCTTTATCTTTTATGTTATAATTTATTGTTTACTAACCTATTCTGATATGGAGCTGCAATTTTCTGATTTTGTCTGTCTATTTATCTCCTTGCTGAAAGTTTTATCAATCTTTACCTTTTTGTTTCAAGTAGGAGGGCTCCTTTCAATGTTTCTTGTAAGGCAGATCTAGCAGTGATGAGCTCCCTCAGCTTTTGTTTGTCTGGGAAAGCCTTTATTTATTCCACATATCTGAAGGACAATTTCACTGGATAGACTATTCTTGGCTGATAGTTTTTGTCTTTCAGTATTTTGAATATATCATTCCACTTTCTCCTAGACTATAGGGATTGTTCTGAGAAATCCTCTGAAAGCCTGATGTGTGTTCCCTTGTAGGTTATTTTCTTCTCTTTTACTGCTCTCAATATTTTTTCTTTGATATTGACTTTTGAAAGTTTTAATATTATATGCCTTGGAGAAGGTCTTTTTGCTTTGATGTAATTGGGAGTTCTATTAGGCTCATGTACTTGCATGTCCAGTTCCTTCCCCAGTTTTGGAAGTTCTCATCTATTATTTCTTAGAATAAACTCTCTGCTCCTTTATCCCTCCCTTCTCCCTCTAGGATACCTATAATCCTTATGTTACTTTTCCTAATTGATAGTTCTCTAAATATTTCTTTATTTTTTTAAAATCTTAGTTCTCTGTCCTCCATCTGAATCATTTCTAGATTTCTATCTTTGAGCTCACTAATTCTCTCTTTCATATGGTCTGCTCTATTTTTAATGATTTCTACATTATTTTTCATCTCATTAATTGGATTGTTCATCTCCAAAATTTCTGTATTTTTTTTTTTTTAGAGTTCAAATCTCTTTGGTAAAGTATTCCATCTGTTCATTAATTTTATTCCTTAGCTCATTGAACTGTTTTTCTCAGTTTTCTTGTAACTCACTGAATTTCTTCATGACAGCTGTTTTGAATTCTCTGTCAATTAGATTGTAATATTCTGTGATTTCAAGTTTGGTTTCGGGAGAGCTGTCATTTTCCTTCTGTTCTGCTGTGTTACTGCGGTTCTTCATGTCATTTGATGAGTTTTCCTCTGCTGTTGCATTTGTGGTAGTAACCAGCTTTCTTATTTGGATATGGCTTTGGTTATTTTGATTCTGAGCTGCTTCTGGTTGTATTTGAGAGCCTGCACTTTCCACTCTGCTGCCTCTGCCAGAAGTGTTGTCAGTGCCCTCCTGTGCTGCTTGTGCCACTAGTGCTTGTTGCTTATGATGTCACTTTAGTCTCATGTGTTAACACCAGGGTCACCAGGCTGTGAGCACTTATACTGTTTCTGGGATCACCTGGGTCTTGTTTTCCTCCACTGGCTCTCTGCGGGCTCGCCTTGGATTCAATTGTTGCTGACCTGTGCTCCATCTGTGCTGCTGCTCCTTGGTTGTCTGGGGGTGCTGGTTGCACCACTGCCAGGGTGCTGGGGTCGTAGGTGTTGCTATTGCTGCTGGGGGCCCAGGGACCTGGGGAATTGTATGCAACCTCTGCTGCTGGTCGGGCTGGTGTTGTGGGGACCACCACTGGGGGCTGGGTTACCTATTCTGCTGTGGTTCCTGAAGCCTCTGGTCACAGGTTCCACCTGCCACCCTTAGGGAGGGGCAAGAGCTAAGCAGGGAGATGTTTTTGTCGCTGTTCACTGTGCAGCCTCAGGTCTCTGAAGATAGCCAGTGTGTTTTGAAAACTTAGGTCTGGGAACTCTGCCCTAGCTGGGAAAATCCCGGTTTTGTATACTATCCCTACTGGGGATGGAAAGACCTGGCCACTTCCAGGGGATGGGGAGCAGGTGTACACACTGGATCTGCTGGGAGACAGGCAGGGAAGAAGCCGGCCCGCCTTCTCTGCCTCTGCCAGGACTGCTCACAGGTGAGCAGACTGTCTCCCTTGGGAGATGGGCAGGGAGCAAGCTATGCCTGTTTTCTCACAGGTATAAGGGCAAGTCTGAGGATCTGCACCCTGGATTGCTGCTGCCAGGGGAGGGGGAGAGGGCTGCTCCCCTAGTTTCACTGCACCCTGGGGGTCCAGTCCACCCACCTTCAGATGTATAGATGCATGGCTCTCCTCAATACCCTATTGTGCTGTGTAGAGATTCTCTGTTGGTCATTGGATGTCCAATTGGTTGTAACTTAGAGGGGAGAGAAAAAGGGAACAACTCACTCTGCCATAATGCTTATGTCACTCTCTTTTTTTATTTTTGTCCTTTTGCTAGAGGTTTATAAATATTATTAGTATTTTCCAAGAACCAGCTTTAGTTTATTCATTTTCTCTATTGTTTTTCCGTTTTCAATTACATTGATTTTGCTTTTACATATATTATGTCTTTCCTTCTGCATAATTTTAAGTTTATTTTGCTCTTCATTTTTTAACTCAATGCAAAAGCTATGTTATTTATTTGAAAACATTCTGCTTTCTAATATAAGCTCATAGTACTATAAATTTCTTTCAATCCTTTGCTTTGGCTGCATCCTATAGATTTTGATATGTTATATTTTAATTTTCATTCAGTTGAATAAATTTAGTTTTCTTTGAGACTTCCTCTTTGATCCATAGGTTCTTTAAAAGTGTGCTATTTAATTTCTAAGTATTTAGAAATTTTCTTGTTATGTTATTTTCCCACAAGCCACTGAGATTTTGTTCATTACTTTTTCTAGTTTATTTTCTTTCTGTTGCTCAGATTGGATAATTTCTATCAATATATCTTAAATTTCTGTTATCTTTATTCTGCTATTAAGCCCATCTAGTGAGTCTTTTTATTTTTCATTTCTATAATTCCATGTTGTTCATTATATCTTTGATTTATTTGCTGAGACTTTCTTTCTTTCTTTTTTTTCATTTATTTCAAGAGTGTTTGTAATTGCTTGTTGAAGCATTTCTATGAGAGCTAATTTAAAATTGTTGTCAGATAATTACAACATCTGTGCCATCTCAGTGTTTGTGTATGTTTATCATTTTTTCTCATTCTAATTGAGATTATCTGATTCTTGGTACAATGGGTAATTTTGAATTGTCTTGCGGGCATTTTGAATATTATGTTATGAGTCTCTGGTTTCTACTTAAATGTCCTATTTTAGCAGACAGTCAAGAAGTTTAGTTTAGAATACACTTTATGGCCCACTTTGTAGGCTGTGATTCAAAAAGTAGTTTAATTTTCAGAGACTTTTCTGTGCTACTGTGATCTACTCTGTGTGCTATGCAGAGGGTAATTTGAAACCTGAGTGGTTTTCTATACTGTAGTTGAATTCTCAAATCGTTTCCTGTGTGGATTCTGGTGAGTTTCACACAAAGGCTGCTTGGAATGTTCTCAGGATTTAAATACACAGATTTAAAGAATCCGTTAATCCAGCTCCCTCTTCTCTGTAGTTTTGCCCTACTCTCTAGTTCAAAGAGACTAGAGTGCCACCTATTTGCTGTTGTTCACATAGTGCAAACAGGTATGGTTGACAGTCCTCCACCTCACAGTCCCCACAGAGCCCACTGGGGAGAAGGAAGGGCATGGCATCTGCTCACAGTACTCTAGGGTGAGTATGGTCAACAACACTGTACCCCCCATGCTTCTCAGCACCTGGTGAGGAGGAAGAGTTGTCTCTGCTCCCATTATTGCAGGGTGGGGATGGTTGACAAGGCTCCATCCTACAGTCTCCACTAGTGGAGAATGCCTAGTGGGGAGTGGGAGAGGTTGGCTTGGCTAAAAAGTTCTATTCTGCAGAGCTGACTTCTTCCTGGTCCTGAAGCTATGTCTTTTTTATGCTTCTGTCTATCCTACTTTTTCTTTCACTATCCATTGCTTCTTTTCTTGGCCAACTCCTATTTCTCCTTTAAGATTTAGGTAAGAGTTCACTGATGCTCCTGGGTTGCTACATATGCTCCTTCTTGCCAGTAATACCCCCTGTCTCTAACTGCATTTACTTCCTTATTTGTTTCTGTGCCTGTCACTCTGGTCAAGACTGAACTCTACTCCTTTAGGGAGTTCATCACTGTAGCCCTAGTGCCTAATTTCCTGGTACATGATAGGAACTTAATAAACAGTTTTTGAATAAATGAATTGAAGGAAGAAAGAAAGCTATGTATTTATTCATAGTTCCTTCAATTAAATGACTGGAAAATTTCTTATTTTGTGCCTATTATATTCCAGATATCCTTCTTGGAACTAAGAATACAGAGGTGCTGAGCTTTAAAAAGGCCCTGCTTCTATAGAGCTTAAAATCCTGTGGGAGAAATGGACAGTAATGATACATGAATACACGAGCTTTATAATTAATAATGGATGTTGTCTGTGGTGAAGAAAATAAAACAGAGAAGTATGCTGAGAGAGAGAGTTAATTATATCAGATGTTGTGGAAAATCTTATTGAGAAGGGGATATTTGAGTTGAGACAGGAATTCTTAAAAAGAGCAGCTGAAAAGATCTTGGGAGACACAGTTCCAGGCTAAGAACCGCAAGGAGATTTACTAGTGTTTGTGTCAGAGCTCCATCTACCAGGTACACTGCCTTGCTATATGGAATTAATAATCCAGAGATGTCAGCATTGTATTGAAGCCATCTCAGTATCTCTCAGGGCTCCCAGTAGAGTATCTTACATATAACAGGTGCTCAGACTATCAGGAATTTCAAAATGGATTTATTTTTATTGTTTCAGAAATTCATGTCATATTAACTGTTTATTTCTTATGCCAAAAAACATTTTCATAAATGGCTTTGTTTCTGAATTTCACTGCCATTATGGAGTTATCTTATCACATCATAATAAGTTTTGTATACTTCAGTATCCCTAGGTGCCAAAGAACATATTGCATTCAAAGAGTATTGTGTTCTATTTATGTTTGGGTATCCAATGCCTAGGATAATGCTAACCAAATAGAAGGTGTTTGTTAAACATATGCATGATTGGACTATTCAGATTAATTTTACTGGTATACTGGTTCTGCAATTATAGGAAAAATAGTCCTTTTTCAATTTCATTATTTTCATAAATCCCCAAAGCAATGTATTATGTTTTTTAATATAATATCAAATATAAACTCCATTAGAAATAATTTCAATGTCATGTAAAATACGTGTACTTTCTTCACAGGTTCTTGGCATATTATACTTCTGTGACAAAAAATTAAAATTATTCCTATTTTTCCCTTGGTTGCTATTATTATGATGGTAAGTATTTTTTAATTGTTTTACTTATTTTCATAAAAATGCTTAGCAAATAACTGAAATATTACTGCTTTAAATTTCCATAACAGGAAAAGAAAAAATATATTTCTTACAATACTTGGTATTGTTGAGATTTATTTTCGAAAATCTTCTTTTCTGAGCAGCAGCAAAATTTGAGTCTCTCTCATCTGATGAAAGGCTTTTCCTTAGTTTATAAGCACAAAACACTGCAATACGCAACAACATTCCATGCTAGAGGTGGCATTCTTGGAATGTTTTTAGTATGGCAGTGAGGAATAGTATAAGCACACGCTTTGAAGTTGAGAATACCTGTTGTTAAATCTCAGCTCTAGTTAAGCTCTCAGAACCTCAGTAAAATGGAGACTATCACCTTTTGCTTGCAGGATTATTGAATGAAAAATACACATCAAGCACCTATTCCACTGGCTTGCTTGAAACTGAAATGTGAGCCCATCAGCCTGGTGGAGGTGACCAGGAACAGAGAGACCAGACAAAGATGCCTTCTCACCTCCAACCAATCACAAAATCTGGCCCCAACTTCATATTTTATTCCTCCTTTCTCTTTCAACATCAGAAAGAGTAGAAGGAACAGGAGGTAAGTTAGTTAGATCAATCCCTTCTCCACACCAATGAAAGGACAAACCACTCTCCTTCCTACCTCCTTATTCCCCCAAAAACTTTAGTTTTCTTCATCTGTAAACTGGAAATAGTATTCTTCCTAGAAAGGTTGTGAGGATTGGATAATACAATATTTGCAATGTTTAGAGCAGTGCTAGGTTCATAGTAAGTCCTCAATAAATGTTAACTATCATCATCATTATCAATATTAATCCACTAAGTTGAGACTAGTTAATATACCTGTTATATTTGTAGGGTGAGCCAGGACTTAAGAATCTGTACTGTACAGAACTAATAAAATAAAATTAAAGTGAAAAAATAATATTAAAAAACCCAGAAAACTTTTATATCTACAACAGCCCAAAACCTTGCACTTAAAAAAAAGTCATAAGGCCAAAGGAAAAGCTGTAGTGAAGATTCACTGAAGATGACATTTAAAAGTATCATTTGAAACTATAGAAAATCGAAAGTAAAGAAAATATCCTGAAAGAAACCAGAGGAAAAAAATACCTTAACATTTGAGGAACAAAGGTAAAAATTACATTTAACTTCTCCTCAAAAATCATGTGAGCAAGAAGACAGTGGGATGAAATATTTAAAGTGTTGAGAAAAGGACTCTAGTTGTTTATCTCCCTCCTAATGGAGGAGGAAAGAGTGGTCCAAGAGAATCTCTCACAGACCTTGGGGTTACCCTCGTGAAGCCCCCTCCTCCGCGTGCTGTGCACACTCTAGTGCTGCCGTTGGGGCTAAGCTGTGCATGATGAGGAAATTCCTGGGAGAAGTTGACTTGTGTCTCTGGATTTAACCACATAAATGAACATGGCTAGGGAATGCTGCTTGCTCCGTGTATGGATATTTCCGAGGACAGAAGGCCGTATAGGAGTAGAGAAATAGGGATATTGGTTCCTGAGAAGAAAAGGAAGGAGGTGAAGCACCACACCCAGGATTTTCTACAGTCCAGGAGGGGCGCAGCAGAGGACCTCAGATGTTCCCGTGGCTCCATTTGGAGAAACAGGGAAGGCAGAGAAGGCAGAAGAGTGGACGCTTGGACAGCACCCGGAGAGGACTGCTCCCTCCAGTGAGGGCTGTAGGTGTGGGTCTCTTGCCTTGCCGCTTCTCCACGGCCTTCACGAAGACCCCAGTTCCAGCCACACTAGCTACCCTTCTGCTCTTGAATGTACCACAATCTTCTGAGACTTAAGGCTTCTGTACTTGATGTTCTATCTGTCAGGATTGCTCCTGTCCCCAAACTTTCACATGGCTTCCTACCATTCAGAGCATCTAAAATAGCCTCCTCATCTACCACCACTTTCTAACACATCTCTCTAATATTATCTTTATTACACATAGCACTATCTGTATTTATTTGTGAAGTTTTTATTGTCTGCCTCTACCTCCTAGATTATGTTTCATGAGAGTAGGAACATCGCCTATCTTATTCACCATTGTAACTCCAGTGTTTAGAACACCACCTAGCAATAGTAGGTTCTCAATACATATTTCTTATAAATTCTATAACATATTCATCATTCTCAGGCTCTGCTCTCAGTTCTAGGATTTGGATTTTGAAAGACTCTTTTAGTGCAATGCTGTTAATAAGCACACTAAAACTATACCTGGATAACTAATTAAAATATGAGATATTAAGTTTGGTCTATTTCATGGCAAACAAGTCATTTGAAGCATTGGAGACTTTTTTTGAAGTATAGAATTAACATCATTGACTGGATATTTTTACATCATAGTGACATAAAAAGACCACTATAGATTAAATAACTAGCTTGATTCATCTGTTTAGTGAAACTATTCAATTCTACTTTTAAAAATTTATTAAATTGTCCAAGTTAATACACTGAGGCATTTTAGTTTAAGTATATCCGTGTAAATTCTTATTTCAAAGATTTAGAGTTGACAATGAAGTCTGGCCGAGTCTCATATTCACAGTAGTTACGTTCCATCAAGCTGCCTTGAACACTGAGTTACAGAATATGGAGCTGTGGCTCCGAGAGGAAATACAGGCTTAGCTTCCTGAGACCCTCCCACCAAAACAGTTTTGACAACTGACAGACACCTAACCTTGTTTCATGAGTGTGTTTGTTTAGAGACACCTTGTCTAATATACGTTGTTGCTGGCATGGCCCGCAGCACGATAACTCACCTCTGAACAACGCTGATCTAGCACACATATGTTTCTCCGTAAGGCCTGTCACAACCTTCTTGTGCTTAGAAACACTACCGGGCAGCTCAGCACCGTACTGGGGCGCCATTTTAAACAGTGAAATCACCAACAAAGAGCACAAAAATACAAAAACGAGGCACTAAATAGACTGTGTAAAGGACGCACTTGTGTACAGCATGAGATCTGAAACAAGTTCAGCTGGGAAAGTGGGCATTGGCTGACTCCAAATTTTTACCACTCTGCACATGTCCGTGAATGACTGTGAAAATACTGGGTGTGTTGACTTGGGGATTACAAAGAAATTTTAGTAAGTAGGCGAACTGACAAATACAAAATGTATGGATAATGAAGATTGGCTGTATTCGAACTCTAAATCTAGGATCCTGCATACCATTGAGAAATGAAGACACACACCGACAAACTACTAAAGAAAAGCACATAATTTGACAGCCACACTTGACATGTGTGATCATAGTTAGGTAACAAATATTACAATAATTTCAGGTACTAAGAACTTGGAAGATTTCTGTAAGGTCTCCAGCCAGAAGTCTTCCACTTCTTCAGTAACTTTTAATGGAAAAGAGTCCAAGGAATCCACAGGCAAGGTGGGGGTACGATTTCACACTCGTGAGTGTAAGGAAAATGTTCTTTTTTTTTTCTTTGTGAGGAAGATCAGCCCTGTGCTAACATCTGCCAATCCTCCTCTTTTTTTGCTGAGGAAGACTGGCCCTGGGCTAACATCTGTGCCCATCTTCCTCCACTTTATATGGGACGCCGCCACAGCATGGCTTGCCAAGTGGTGGGTCGGGGCGCACCGGGATCCGAACGGGCGAACCCCAGGCCGTGGCAGCAGAGCGCACGCACCCAACTGCTTGCGCCACCGGGCCGGCCCCAGGAAAGTATTCTTAAGAACAGTAATGTCAGGGCGGGAATTTCTTAGTTACTTTAGATTTCTACTGGATAACTTTTATCAGTCAATATCAACAAATAAAGAAAGTTAGTGAAGACAGATTTTTTCTTTCAAAATAAGAGAAAAAATAATTTGTAAATAAAAAATAAAATGCAAATAAAAAAAAACAAGTGTTCAGGAAGAAACTGCACAGGGCAACAATATAAGCCTAATGTCATCACTGAATAAAGAGACAAAGTTCACAATTTCTGATTACAGAAATTAACAAAAAGAGGCTCTGTTTGCTAATGATGAGAGAGCTTGGCATTCAGTGTTAAATGTCATAACCTTTGTCTCTCTTTTATTTTTCTGGTTTCAATTGGTACAGCATGTCATCTGTAGGAAATATCAATGCATTTGACTAAAAATAGAATTCTGAAAAGTGTTTTCTCTTTAATGTAAATTTAAAAACAGCTAGTCATTTTGAAAACTGAAGTCAAGGTCTTCATGCAGAACTTACCTTCATTAGAATTTCCAACACAATCCCTTGGAATGAAATGTTAATTTTTAAATTATTTATGATTATTGCAAAAACAATGAGTCTACTTTGAAGAAGAAAGCCCCAAAATGACATGTAAAAGGAATCAAAAGACTATTTGTCTGATCTTGAGCAAACCACTTAGGTTCACTGGTGGAGCTGACAAGTGTCTGTGTGTACTATGTAACTACCAAGTACCGGACAATGTCGCAGGCCCTAGGGCACAGGTGCTCTTACTATTCCCAGTTGGAGATCAAGAAATGGAGGCACAGAGAGGCTAAGCATCTTGCCACGTCTCACAACCAGTAAGTGGAGAGCTGGGATGGCAAGCTGAGCCACCTGATTCCAGAGCCCAAGCTACTCAGGAAGCCACCTGACGCTGCCTCCAAATAACAGGAAGTGCGGTTTCCAGGAGCAGAAGAAGAATGAACACGAAAGTAGTTTTCAAATAGATGAAGCACTACACAAAAGTTAGAAAATGTGATGACGACAGTTGTGGGTCCTGTTGGATTTGAGGGGACTGTGGAGATGTGCAGAGTCCTATAATGACATAATCAAGGGGATCAAATCCAGTCTTAGATGTGACATTCAAACTGACAACTGAAAGGTGAGTATTGAGTACCAGATAAAGGGTTTGCATGAGTGTGTGTTATTTCTGACACAGGAAACCACCTGTGAAAATGTCCTGGGGTGGAAATGAACTGAAAAGAAGCTGGTGTGACTGGATTTTAGTGTGCAAGTCACTGCTGTTAGGAGTTGCAGTGGATACAAAGAAGCAAAATGTATCTAAACTACCATGAATATTTTCATTTACCCATACGCTGATTTATCTGATCCAGTAAAACTCTAATACAGTGTAGGAGTCTCTCCTTGTCTTCAAGCACTATTGGCTGTTTTTCCTGTTAGAGGTAGACAGGCTCTGGGTGCATGAATCTTGTTACCTTTTCATTTCTCAACCAAGCACATAGAACACTCTGCACACTCTATAATCATCAAATCCCAGTGCAATGAACTAGGTGACGCTTGAGTCTCAAAAAAGAAAAATAGATTTAGCTCATTCAGCTGAAAGCTAGCTGAGAGATTTTCTTTGACACTTTTTCCTGGATCTGTACTTCTCAAATTGTGGTACTTATACTCCTCAGGTAAGTACCTGTGGGACACACAAAAGTTTAGGAAAAGAAGTTCTAAATTTTCTTACACTTAAAATGTTACCTTAACTTCATGCAAAAGTCCTATAAGGACAGAAGGAAAATCAGCAGGATTCAACTAGTTCGTGTTGACCAATCTCACATTTATTTGTAAATGTCCAGATAAGTTTTATGTTCAATGAGTAATTAGAAGATTTACTCTTTTGTTAGTGAGGAACTTGATAGCTTTAGCCTAGTAGTCAACTTACTTACCATTGTCAACCCATCTCTCACTGCATTAAGAAAACATCATCCTTAAAGCACCAGAACTACAGGAAAAGGGCTTGCTGGCAAGAGCAGACTGTAGCTGTGGGCGTGAGTTCAGGGAGGATGATGTAGCCAAGTTACTGAAAAACAAGGTTATCACTCGACAAATCAGCAATTTTTTTTTTTTACTTTTGATTACATGAACACATATTTTCTCCTACAAATTAATTCAATTTCCAGCCACAATCTTCTTCATTAGCATGTTTATAAGCATGCTTAATGCTAGGAGTTTCCTGATGAGATAAAAATAAAAATTCTGAGTACTTTCTGTGTGTGATTTTGGGTTGTTGTTCACTGATAGTTTTAAGATGTAGTCTTTATAAATTTATGCCTTTAATTGGGAATGTGTCTCAGTAGCTAAAAACAGGAATTTTGTACATAACTTTGAAATTAGTAAAATATGCAACTAAATAAAGGGTCAACTGAATCATGGAGGGCTGTGGCACATAGGATGCTGTGATGGGAGCTTCCTAAAGCGTCGTTGAAGATGGTGCTCCTCCAACCTTAACTGACAAATTAGTACTAAGCAGCAAAAGTCAACGTAAAGGTATAAGATACATGCAAATTTTAATTGGTTTATTTTGTGTTATTGTAGAGACACAAGTATATCTTAATTTTGGTGTCTTGCTTGAGGAAATGTGGACAATGATGCATGCAATCATCACTCTTTCAAGTGACCCTAAAAAACCATCCATGCAAATTTGAAAGGAACCCACCAGAAATTTTTAAAAGAAAAAAAAAATAGTGTTGAGTAGTAAGAAATAAGATAAAAAGTAAAATTGAATAAGAAAATAAAAATGTATGAATCTTCTTTTGAAGTCGTTTTAGTTTATAATTATCTTGGATGGTGAAGATCAAAAAAGAATTAAAAAAATCTGACAAAGCCATGGGGTATACATGTGAGCAAACGTGATTTGGACAAATGATATATTTAATATATTTAAAAGATATGATTAAAAAACTACTTAAGAAATTGAATTATTTCTTTCAAGTCTAAACCTTTTATTACTTTTATTACAAAATTATAACACTCAATAAAAAATAATACTGAATACAACAAACAGCTGAGCAATAAACAGTGGTACTGTGTTCATCTTCCAATTTAACTTTCTGTGCTATACACAGTAGTAGAAAGATACATATGTAAATATGTGATAGATAAATAGATACACAGAACCATAAATTTTATTTAAGCAAATTAAATTACATGTAGTAGAGATTAATAGATGGAAAAAAAAAAAAAACCCACAGAAGGAACTGGGCAAAATCTGACAAAAATTTTATTACTCAAGTAATATTTGTCCTGGAAAAATTTCTCTAACATTAAAAAACATGAAAATAATTAATGGATTGTTGTTTGTTTTTAATTTTTCTTAAATAAACATTTTAATGAAAGTAGAACGCACATAGAAAAATAAACAATACATAAGTGGACAGCTCAATGCATTTTCGCAGGTGAACACATTGCCATCACCTCTTCCCAGAAAAATAATAAATGCCCTCTATCTCAGAAGACTGCCTTGTGCGGCCTCATAGGAACTCTCTCTTCTTCCCAGAGGCAACATGATTCTTACTTCTGACACCAGGGAAATCAAAAACTAGTTTTACCTATTGTAGAGCTTTTACAATGAATTCACAGTATACATATACTCTTGTATTTGATTTTTAACATTATTTTTGAGAAATTAATCCATGTTACTGGAGTAGTATTAATTTTATTTATCTGTAACATTCTGTTATATGAATAAACTATATTTTTAAAAATTCTATTGTACTTTTTCCAGTTTATCCTATTACATGACTATATTTCTCTATGTGTCTTTAGATAAACCTATGTTTGTGTTTCTGTTGGATATAAATAAACATAGGAGTAGAATTGCTTTGTTACACATTTGTGCACCTTTAGGGGATTCTGCCAAATGGTTTTCCAAAGTGGCTGCACCACTTTCTACATCTGCCAGCAGTGTGTGAGTGATCCGCTTGTTTCACATCCTTGTCAGTGTTTGATGTTGTTAGTCTTTTTAATTTTAGGCATTCTTGCAGATGTTTGGTGGAATTCTATTATGGTTTCAAATTACATTAACTTAATGATTAATGAGGCCAATATGTTTATTGACCATTTTGATATCCTCTTTCATGAAGTGCCTTTTAACATCTCTTCCTCATTTTTGAAATTGGTCGACTGTCTTTTCCTTATTGATGTGTAAGAATTCTTTAGATAGTCTGGACATGAAGCCTATTTTAGTTCATTTGGGCTGCTATAACAAAAAAAACACAGACTAGGTAGCTTATAAACAACAGAAATTTATTTCTTACGGTTCTGGGAGTCAAGGAGGCCAAGATCAAGGTGCCAGAATGGTTGGGTGAGGGCCCTCTTCCTGATTCATAGCTGGTGCTTTCTCACTGTGTCCTCACACGGTGGAAGGAGCAAGGGAGCTCTGTGGGGTCTCTTCTATAAGAGCACCAGTCCCATTCATGAGGGCTCCGCCCTTATGACTTAATCTCCTCCCAAAGGCCCCACCTATACTATAGCCTTTGGGGGTTAGGATTCAACATATGAATTTTGGGGGGACACATTCAGGCTATAGCAAGGCTTTTTACTCATTATGAACTGCTAACATCTTGCACTCTGTGGCTTGCTCTTTACTCCTGTAATGATGGATTCTTATGAACAGAAAGTCTTCATTTTAGTGAAGACTAATTTCTCAATCTTTTCTTTTATAGTTTATTCTTTTAGTGACTATTTAAGAAATCCTTGCACACCCCAATGATGTGAAGATATTATTCTAGATATATTCTACAAGCTACATTGCTTTAACTTTTACACAAAGATCTACAGTCAATCTGGAATTGGTTGTTGCATCTGAGGGGAGCGCTCAGTATCCATTTCTTTTTCTTCATATGGATATCCAATTGAGCTGTGTCTATTTGAGAGCCATTTTTTTCCTATGCAGTGTGTATTTTGCCAAAGCATGTGACTATATATGTGTAGGTCTGTTTCTTGATTCTTTTTAATGTTACATTGTCTGTCTATTCTTGTGCCAATACAATGTCTAGTTACTATAGGTTTAAAATAAGTTTTTATATCTGTTTATGTAAATTCTCTAACTTTAATCATCTTCAAGATTGCCTTTGTTGTTCTTAACCCTTTAAATTTCCATATCAATTTTAGAATTAGCCTATTAATTTTATGGAAAAGGTGTCTGGGATTTTGAATGGGATTTCATTGACTCACTATCTCTCTGGGGTTAATTGACACCTTTACAATATCAAACTTTATTTTTTTTTCTATGAGGAAGATCAGCCCCGAGCTAACATCTGATGCCAATCGTCCTCTTTTTTTTGCCAAGGAAGACTGGCCCTGGACTAACACCCGTGCCCATCTTCCTCTACTTTATATGGGATGCTGCCGCAGCATGGCCTGACAAGCAGTACATTGGTGCACGCCTGGGATCAGAACCTGAAGCCACCGAAGCAGAGCACGTGCACTCAACCACTATGCCACTGGGCCAGCCCCAAAACTTTTTATCTATGAACATGATATACCTTTTCATTTATTTAGGTGTTCAGTAACAAATTCATTGGTAACCCAGCCAGAACCTCTTGTCTTTTCCTCTTAGTGCACACCACCAGCCTCTCTTCCAAACGCCAACACTCACATTTTTTTATTGCTGCTGAGAGCATTCTCTGTCCCTTGGAGTCTCTCTGCTGCCTGCAGTAGCAAACCAGAATTTCCAGGGAATAAGCTCAGTCAGTAGAACTCAACCAATGACTGATGGGAGTTGCTGTATACCCTAGATCCTTTGCTTATCAGACTGAAGTTTGTGTTTTGCCCTAGCTCCCAGAGTTCCCCCATGGGATTAAACTTTATTTACCCAGGGTGATAACTTTAGTAGATACCCTTATTCAGATTAAGGAAGTTATCTTATATTTCTTTTCTGCTATATTTGTTTTAATCATGAATGAATAATGAGTTTTGTCACCTATTTTGTATCTATTGAGATAATCGTATGATTTTTTTTCTTTTTATTCAACAATGTGGTATTTACATTGTTGATTTTCTAAGCATAAACAAATGGCATTCCTGGAATAAAAACAACTCAGTTGTGATGTATTATTCTTCATAAGTATTTCTAGATTTATTTTATTCATATTTTGATTATGAGTCACATCTATGATTATGAGAGTGATTGGTCTATAATTTTCCTTTGTTATAATGTCCTTGTCGTGGTTTGAAATCAAAGTTATGCTGGTCTTATAAATGAATCAGGATGTATTTTCTTTTTTCCTATTCCTTAATTGCACACAGTTATGTAAGACTGGTGTTTTTTTCCCGTAAAAGTTTGCAAAAGTTTACTAGTAAAGACTTCTGGGACTAAAGTTTTCTTTGTGGCAAGATATTTTATCAATTTCTTTGATATATGAACATTATGATTTTTAATTTCTTCTCCTGTCAGTTTTTATCAGTAGTGTTTTTCTCAGAACCTGTCCATTTCATCAAAATATCTTTTTCAATGTCAATAGGTCTTGAAGTTGTCTACCATTTCATTGTTGAAGTCGGTAATTTATACACCTCTCTTTTTCACATGATCAGTTTCAATAGAGATTATTCATTTTGTTTTTCAATGAACCAAGTTTTAGCTTTGTTTATTCTCTTTGCTGTATGTTTCTTTTCCATTTAATTAATTTTGGCTTTTATTTTTTATAAATCACTTTCTACCTTCTACTTTCTTAGTGCTTAATTTGTGGCTTTTTTCCTAAAATTTTAATATAAATATTCAGATCATTGATTTCCATTGGTTCTTTTCTTTTTTTAAAATATATGCTTCTAAGACTATGTGTCTCCTCTAGGATTGCGTTAGCTGCAGTTCACAAAGTTTCTATGTATTAATTTTCATTATCCTTCATTTAAACTATTTTCTATTTTTAAATTTTTGTATCTTATTTTATCTGTGGATTAATGAGAAGTTATTCTTCAATTTCCAAAGATTTTGGGACTTAAAAGTAATCTAAATATTTATTTCTAGCTTGGTTTCCTTACAATGAGAAATCAAATCTCTAAGATTTCAATCTCTTGAAAACTGTTGAGATTTAATTGTTGCTCAACATATGGTCAGTTTTGAGAAATGTTCATGTGCAGTTGGATAGAATGTGTGTTCTCTGGTTGTTAGGTTTAATGTTCTATACACGTCAATTTGGTCAAGTTTCTTAATGGTGTTTAAATCCAATATTTGTATTGTTTGTTTGCTTCTTCTATCAGTTGCTGAGAGAGCTATATTAAAACCTTCTGCTATGATTGTGTTTTTCTATTTTTTTTTTGTAATCCTTTAATTTCCGCCTTATATATTCAGAGCCTGTCTTGTTAGGTGCATGTATACTCAGCATGTCTTCCTGAGAATTTACCTGCTATCGTCATGAAGGTCCTGCTTTGTTCATGCTGCTTTGTTGCCTTCAAGTTCACTTGACGTATGTCTATATTTTGTAGCTATGTGTGTTTTCTTTAGTTTTACCTTGTGCTATAGCTCAAGATTTTTTTTTTTTTTTTAGTGTGGAAGATTGGCCCTGAGCTGACATCTGTGCCAATCTTCCTCTACTTTGTATTTGGGATGCTGCCACAGCATGGTTTGATGAGCAGTATGTAGGTCCACACCCAGAATCCAAACCCGTGAACCCTGGGCCGCTGGAGTGGAGCACGTGAACTTAACAACTACACCACCGGGCTGGCCCCCAAGACTTTTTTTAATCTGAAAATATTTGTCTTTTAATTTTTAAAACTTAAATTGTACATTCTTTGTCTTATAATTAAATTTAATTGTAATTCAATATAATGCAATTATTGGTGTATTTATATTTAAATATACTGCCTTACACTTTGTTCTCTGTCTTGTTTGTTTTACATTTTTTTCCTCTCCTTTCTTAAATTTGGGGGGATTTATTAAATATTTTTATGATTCCATTTTTCCTTTATATTACCTTCTTGGTTATAGATTTTTAACTATTATTGATGATTAACCTAAAATTACAATCTGTATTCTACTTTTATCAATATCTAATATAAAAAAGTACTTTTACCAATTCTTGAAAAATGAATGGACCTTAGAACACTTTCACTCCATTTATATACCCCATCTTTTATACTTCTGGTTGCATGTTATAATTCTGTATTTGTTTTAAGCCACTCAGGACGCTATTATTGCTTTATACAATCAGCATCATTTTAGATTTGTCCACACGCTCGCTCTCTCTGCTGTTCTTCTTTCCTTTCTCATATCTGTGTTTCCGTCTGGAATTATTTTCTTCAATCTAAAGAATTCCCTTTATTAATTATTTTTTTGTGAAAGTCTTCTTTGTGATTATTTCTCTCCATTTTTGTTATCTACAATGTTATTTTGAAAGAATATTTTTGCTAGATATAAAATGCTAGGTGGTGGTAATTTTCTTTTCTTTCTGTACTTCCAAGACGCCATTACTATTTTTATCTAGGTGGAGATTATTATATATCTTAAATCTGTGGCTTTTGGAAAATTCTCAGCCATTACCTCTTCAAGTATTGTTTCTACCCAGTTTTCTTTTATGTCTTCTTCTGAAGTACCATTTATATATATGTTAAAACTTTTAACTATCTTCTCTTTCAATTATTATGGTTCTGGGTATTTCTTATTGATCTTTATTCTATCCAGTTTATTATTCTTCTCTATAGCAAGGTCTAATCTCCATTAAAAACCATGTATTGCGTCTTAATTTATTTATTTTTTTAGTTCTAGGGTTTACATATATATATCCAACATATATTGAATATTACTATATTAACATATGTTAATATATAGTCAATTCTTTGCTTAAATTCTCCATTTTGTTTTCTATTTTCTTGAACATGTTAATTATAATTATTTTATAGATGTGGTCTGCTAGTTTTAATATCTGCATCTTTTGTGAGACTATTGCACTTTTTTTCTGAGTTTTCTTTTCTTTCTTTCTTTTTTTTTGGCAATTTGGTCATATCACCTGATGTTCCAAGTAGTGTTTTATTGAATGACAAATAATGTGATGAAAAATTGTAGAAATTATTTAAAGCTCTAGATGATGTTCACCCTTCCAGAGTTATTTATTTTCATTCTAGCAAGTAGCTAAGTAGACAAAGACAATTTTAATCCAACCTAGTATGGAGCTGGTTTTAAGCTAAGCCTTATGATTAAAAGGCTTGGTGGTTTCTACTACGCCCTGATCCCAAGTTGTGGTTCTTTAGTTCCCAACCGGAATTCTGAAGGGCTCTCCTCCTTGTGAAGCGATGAACTTTAGTTTTTGCCCTTATATTCCTGTTAAACTACCTGAAGTTCTTCTCAACAAGTCAAACCCTGCATGTCTGTTCACAAACCAGCAAAAGGCTTGATGAGAAAAGTAGCCTGACTGTTGGGCTCACTTCTGCACTCCCCTTCTTTCCAGGATCTTGACGCTGCAAGCTCTTACTGTCTTGACAGTTCTCCAATGTTGTCAAATCTGTTTTTTAAAACATTTTATACAGTTTTCTAGTCATTCTCAGAAGGAGGTTTTTATTTATTTATTTATTTTTTATTGCAGTAACATTGGTTTATAACATTATAAAAATTTTGGGTGTACATCATTATATTCGATTTCTGTGTAGATTACATCATGTTCACCACTCAAAGACTAATTACATTCTATCACCATACACATGTGCCTAATCATCTCTTTCACCCTTTACCCTCCCCCCTTCTCCTCTGGTAACCACCAATCCAATCTCTGTTTCTATATGTTTGTTTGTTGTTGTTGTTATCTCTATTTATAAGTGAGATCATATGGTATTTGACTTTCTCCCTCTGACTTATTTCGCTTAGCTTAGTCCATCATGTTGTCACAAATGGCCAGATTTCATCCTTGTTTATGGCTGAGCAGTATTCCATTGTGTATATATACCACATCTTCATCCCTTTTTGGGCACCTAGTTTGCTTCCAAGTCTTGGCTATTGTGAACAATGCTGCAATGAACATAGTGGTGCACATATCTTTACACGTTCGTGTTTTCATGTTCTTTGGATAAATACCCAGCAGTGGAATAGGTGGATTGTATGGTAGTTCTGCTCTTAATTTTTTGAGCAATCTCCATACTGTTTTCCATAGTGGCTGCACCAGTTTGCACTCCCACCAGCAGTGTTTGAGAGTTCCCTTCTCTCCACATCCTCTCCAACACATGTTGTTTCCTGTCTTGTTAATTATAGACATTCTGATGGGCATGAGGTGATATCTCATTGTAGTTTTGATTTGCACTTCCCTGCTAATTAGTGACGGTGAACATCTCTTTATGTGCCTGTTGGCCATCTGTATATCTTCTTTGGAGAAATGGCTGTTCAGATCTTTTGCCCATTTGTTAATTGGATTGTTAGTTTTTCTGTTGTTGAGATGTATGTGTTCTTTATTTTTTTTTTTTTTTGGATGTTAACTCCTTATCAGATATATGGTTTGCAAATATCTTCTCCCAATTATTAGGTTATCTTTTCATTTTGTTGATGGTTTTCTTTGCTGTGCAGAAGCGTATTATTTTGATGTAGTCCCATTTGTTTATTTTTTCTATTGTTTCCCATCCCCAGTCAGACACAGTACTTGAAAATATGCTGCTGAGACCAATGTCAAAGAGTGTACTGCCTATGTTTTCTTCTAGAAGTGTCATAGTTTCAGGTCTTATGTTCAAGTCTTTAATCCATTTTGAGTTAGTTTTTGCGTATGGCATAAGATAGTGGTCTACATTCATTCTTTTGCACGTGGCTGTCCAGTTCTCCCAACTCCATTTATTGAAGAGACTTTCCTTTCTCCATCATATGTTCTTGGCTCCTTTGTCAAAGATTAGCTGTCCATAGATGTGTAGATTTATTTCTGGGCTCTTGATTCTGTTCCACTGATCTGTGTGTCTGTTTTTGTGCCAGTACCATGCTGTTTTGATCACTACAGCTATGTATTATATTTTGAAGTCAGGGAGTGTGATACCTGCAGCTTTGTTCTTTTTTTCTCAGGATTCCTTTGGCTATTCGGGTTCTTTTGTTGTTCCATATAACCCTTAGGATTCTTTGTTCTATTTCAGAAGTAGGTTTGATTTGATAGAAGCAGTTCTACCATCCCAGAAACAAAGGTGCTGTTTTTATTTAAACAAGCCGTTTCTACGTCTACTTCTTTGTTCACTCCTATGGTGCACCTTATCTTTATCTTTGAAGAGGTTTTTCTCTCCCAAAGAGAAAAAGAAAAATCTAAAAGCAACCAGAGTGAAGATACAGATTATATAAAAAGGAATGAGACTAAAAAGATTTTGTAAAACAAAACTAGATGAAAAGATGGTTCATTAGTGTTTCAGTTACTATGGTTGCATAACCAATTACCATAAAACTTAGGGTCTTAAAACAACCCTTTTATTGTACTCACGGGATCTGTGGGCTAGGAATTTGGACTGAGCACAGAGCAAATGGCTTGTTTCTGCTCAAAGATGTCTGGATCCTCAGCTGGGACAAGACAGCTGAGGTTACTCAACAGCTGGGGACCGGAGTCATTTAGAGATGTCTTCACTCCTGTGTGCATCAGCTGATTTGGGCTGTTAACTGGGACCTCAATTGAGGCTATTGCCAGAGCACGTGGTGTCTCCTTGTGGCCTATATTTCTTCAAGTCGCCTCAGGATACTTAGACTTCTTTAATGGTCATGCAGAGCCCAAAAGTGACTGTGTCATTGAATAAGGTAGAAGCTGCATCATCCTTTTTGAATTTGCAGTGGAAGTCATGCACTCTCATTTTTGCTACAGTCTATTGGCTACAAGGAAGTCACAACTCTGCCAGATTCCGTGCGGGGAGGAGGGTAACAGAGATCCCCCCTCTCAACGTAAAGAGACAATGTCATATCATAGAAGAACTTGTTTGTTAGATGGGAGATATGTTTGTGTCAAGCTTCAGAAGATATAGTCTGTCACAAGTAATATTTCTAATGGGCAGAAGTATAACAAATGCAACCAAAAATTTTTAAAAGAACTTAATTCTCAAAAGCTATAAAGACACATATTCAAGCAAAGTATGAGAGAGTTGACCATGAGCAGAGCTATATTGAAGGATCTTCTATAAGATATACTTCAAGAAATTGAATCCAATACGAAGAAACGAGTTGCAAGAAGTAATTATGAGCAAAGAAATTTGTGAATATATGAGAAAACCTAAGCAGCACAGAATGAAAAAGCCACTAATAATTACAGTAATTAATGAGGGAGAGTAAAAACAATGTGGAACTAAAATTTTGGATAGCAATAAGTTAGAGGAAAGATGTTGATCAGAGTTAAATGTTCTCATTATTATTCATGAGGAGGGAAGGGGTATAGGTTGTCTCTAGATCAAACATGTTACAAAAGCAAGGGAAAAGCACAGTATACAGAAAGCATAATATTATATGGTAGAAAAATGCAAAATATTACTACTTATAGCAAATGTAGAGAGATTGATTTCACCAGTTAAAACGCAAAATTAAGTTACAAAATAAAATTTATTAGTGACGTTATCTGAAGGTTAATGACATAAAAAGGTTAAAGACAAATGCAAGGATGGAAAAGATAAACTACTCATATACTAATGAAAAGAAAATGTTTAATTGTTTTATTATTAGAAAAAAGTTGATAAATGTGATAGGAATAATCCATGAGAGTCAAGCAACTCTGAACCTTTACATTTAATGATATACCTTTAAAATACATTAAAGAAGAGGTTGACAGAAAGAAAAGGAAAACAAAAGATTCACAGTCATAGAGGGAACTTTTGCACATCTTTTTGGGACAGAAGGTAGAGGCAGGGGTTAATAGATCGAGAAGTCCAAAAATAAGTAAAACATACAGAATGTAGCTAGTTTGCTATATTATTGATTTATGAGTAACAACACAGATATTAAAAAATGTTGAGTGAAAAATGCTAGCTGTAAAATGGTTTGAACAGGATGACTTGGAACACTTTGAGAATAAAAGAGATGCTATTGATACTTACATTAGAACAATAAGCGTAAACAGGACTATCCTGGGCAAACTGGGATATAAGTTCTCACAAAATATTATACTACCATTGGAAAATTTAAAACACACAAAACAATACTACAGAAACGTTATGTGTCATGAATATGTTGAAGAAGCATAAAAATATTCTGGGAGTAAAGAAGGAGAGAAGGATGAGAGAATTGGAGGAGGAGAAGAAATAACAACAACAACAAAGGCTTATGTAAGTTATATAATGATACATATTTGCTATTTAAGAATTCTTGTTTTCTCTAATTGGATATACCTCATGATTTAAAAGTCTAAAAAGTTAGATACTTGTTTCCAATAGTCTAAGTAAAGTGATTCTTTTCCTTACAATGGATGGCCCATCCCTGCTATTATCTGTCAACAGTAACTGAAGTTGTAACATTGTGTGGAGGTGGGACTGGAGGGAATTAGTTTCTTTAAGGTCTTGCTGCACTCAATCAAACTTTACAAATATTTGATCTCATCAAAATGATCCAAAAGTTTGGAAAGTATTAGAGCACAAGAATAAACAAGAAGCAATCAGTCACAAACAGCATATAATTCTAACTGAATTGATAAATTGGCTGGCTATTTCATGGATTCATAGCTCTAGAAGGGTCAACAGCAGTTTTTCCCCTTCCAACCAGCAAAATAAGCTTTTAAAGGAATATTTTTGATTATAGTTCATTCTTTCACTAATTAAAAGATGTTATCACCCCACCTAATCCCTCTTTACAGGAATATTCTTGGATAAATCTTGCTGTTTCTTCCTTTGGGTCCTGATCTGTATTTATTATTCCTGGTCTTTGGCATGCAGGTGGTAAGGAAGACACAGGGCACTGCTTCTGAATCATGCAAGAAAAGTTTAGCCTCTTTCTAGGAACTTTGTTCTCCTTGACTCCACCCACTTTGAATAAAGCCTATTTCATCATGTGTGGTTTGCAAATATTCAATCAGCCGACGTATTTTACTTTTAATTTTTTTTCTAATTGTCGCTAAGTATTGGCTTTTTAATTCGTTTGCCACAACAAAATTTATGCAAATAGTGGAGATATTTACCACATTGCAATCTTCTTAGCAATATTTTTAAATATTAGCACTAAATACTAGCAGCTTCAAATCATTTGTGTTCTTTGGCTAGGTTTTATTTTCTCTAGCATGTTTATTATCTTTTTTCCCCGCTAGCAGTGTTTCTTTTCTTTGTTATTTTCAGTATAAACAATGCTTTTTAGATGCATATTACCTTTTAATATGGTCCATTTATTTTAATAAATAATATATGCAGGTAATACATATTTAAAACTAATAAAATGAAATTCAGTGAAAGGTAAGTATTTTCTCACTCTATACACTAGTTGATTGATTTAATCCTACCTCACAGGCAAACCGTATTGCCGATTTCTTATGTATCCTTCCAGAGATATTATATGCTTTTATAAGTGCCTATATATGCATTTATAGCTTTAAGCAAGCAAGTTTTATATTTTACATACCGTTATAAAATCGAGCTTTTTTTTTGATCCTATATCTCACTGAGTATTCCTTATCAGTCCAAACAGAGACGCCTTGTGCTTTTCAACTTCTGCTCAGCTTTCCATGGTCTTCACCAGCCCTCAGTTACGAAATAGCCCCATATTGATGGGCACTTGGATTGCTTTCAATCTTTTGCTATTATAAGAAGTGTTGCAGTAAATATCTTTGTACATAAATCTCTGCAAAATTGTTGAAATATTTGCAGGATAAATTCCTAAAAATAGAATTTCTGGATAGAAGAGTAGACGCATTTGTAATAGATAGATGGATAGATAGATAGATGTTGCCAAATTGTATTCCATATGATTAATGACATCACTTTTTAAAGAAAAATATTTCCCTTTAGGGACCAAAGAGCTAAATATTAATAATATACTATGCTCCAGAACATCAGTATACCTCAATAACAAAAATAGAACTAGCTTATACTTTTTAAGTTACTGTACAACTGTAACCAAGATGGTTTAATTCCAGAATCCTACTTTGAGTGAATTGGGGAGGAGAAGGCAGAAAGTTCCTTGTGGCATTTTGGTTTTGGTTTAGGGATTTTTGGTGGGGTCATTTGAAAATCAAATCAAAATAATGTTTGTGACCACTGAGAGTTTGGTTTGGTTTAAAAGAACCTAATTTATATAGATGAGGGAGAAAAAAGGAGTTTGTGGCTATGCTTTTTCCAAAGGCATTTGCTTGTATTTACTTAGGACTTGCGAGATATACAGAACATCACCACAGTCTGACTCATACAGTCATTTGAACTTTAAGTCTAGAAGAAGGATATGTTTATTTTATCCACTTTTTTATAGTGAAAATGAAGGAATGGAAGACACATTCTATCTTATGTTTGGAAATTTGATATTTTCAAGCTTTACGCCTCATCTGCTTTCCTTGTCTAACTTTCCAGAATAACAAATGCTTATATATTTCTTCGATCTTTTCTTAATACCTCAAATATCTTAGAGCATATTTAAATATTCACTGGAGTGGAAACACTCCTCCATGAATGTTTTTATGTGTTAAACAAATATCTTAAACTCTGATTGCCTACAGCACAATATGGATATTAACTCCTCTTTTTAAAAGGAAGAATCCCTTAGGAAAATGTTGCAGAATTCTAATGAGGAGACTTCTGTAAAAATCCACAGTAACTTTCCACCTCATAAACAATGTCATTTTAAGTACTTTAGAAACTTTTATTTTCTTTCAGCTGTTCCCAGGGCTCTGGTCCCTCCAATATATTTTCATTATTTTCCAATTTTCAGTAGACCCCAAAATACCAGAAAATTCTTGTGTATATTTTCAGAAAACAACCAATTCCCGGGTATACATGAGGACGTTATTAGGTCTAAATTCCAGAAAGTCACCATTAGACCCATAGAACCAAGTCATAAGAACTAATCAATCCTGATTTGTTCCTTATGCCACAAAATAGCCACAATTACTAATTGGAAAGAAACACACACACACACACACACACACACACAATCTTAAATTAAGTCAACTAATTTTTTTTTGCTTTTTGTCAAACAACTGATGGACTAAACATTGTACATAGTTAAATCTCCCTCTTTCTTTCCTTTTTTTTTTTTTTTGGTGAGGAAGATTAGCCCTGAGCTAACAACATCCGTTGCCAGTCATCCTTTTTTGCTAAAGAAGATTGGCCTTGAGCTAACACCCATGCCCATCTTCCTCTACTTTATATGTGGAACACCTACCACAGCATGGCTTGATAAGAGGTGCATAGATCCATGCCGGGGATCTGAACCTGCCAACCCCAGGCCACCAAAGTGGAGTGCACGAACTCAACCACTATGCCACTGGGCCGGCCCCCAATCTCCCTTTTGATCATCTTTGATTGTCATAACAAGTCTCACATCTACCTTACACTAACTTTTTCAAAGTTCTAACATATAAGTGTATATAAATATAGCATATGTAATGTAAAAGTCTATAATAGATAAAAACTTTGTCTTTTGTAGCTCATTATACATTTTTTTCTTTACACCAGTAGTGGAAATAGGAGAGTAGAAATTGTCCTGTCCCTCATATGACCAATGGTGATATATGAGGTGACCTGCCCAAAGTCAAACATTGAATCCTCACAGCCGCCTTATCTAAGCAGCCTCTGTAGGATGGGTCAGCATCACTGGATCTAGAACACTGAGTAGAGGTGGGTCAGTAATACTGGTGTGATATAAGGGCTCAGTTCTTTTTTTCTTTTTTGACACGTGGACATTGTACCAGAACCATTTGTTGAAAAGACTGTCTTTTCCCCCATTGAACTGTGTTTGTTCCTTTATCAAAAATCAACTGACTGTATATGTGTAGAATATTTCTAGACTTTCAATTCTGTTCCATTGATGTATGCCTAATCCTATGCCAAAACCACATTGTTTTGGTAATTATAGCTCTACAATGAGACTTGAAATCAGGTAATGTACATTTCTAACTTTTTTCTGCTTTGCCAAAATTGTTTCAGCTGTTCTAGGTCCTTTACATTTCCATATAAATTCTGAGAATCAGCTTGTAAATTTCAACAAAAACACTCCTGGAATTTTTATTAAGATTTTGATGAGTCTATCAATCAATATGGGAAAACTTGACATCTTGTAATTTTTGAGTTTTCCAATCTTGAGCATGGGGTATCCCCTGATTTATTTAGGTCTTTAATTTCTCAGCAATGTTTTGTCATTTTCAGAGTATAGATTTCCCATGTGTTTTATTAAATTTATCCATAATTATTTCATTTTTTTGTTGCTACTATAAATGATATTGTTATTTTTAAACATTGATTTCCAATTTTTCATTATAGTGTATAGAAATAGTGTTGATTTTTTATATTGAATTTTTAATTATGACCTTGCTAAACATAATTATTTATTCTAGGGCTGCATAGATGGCCACTCACTCGCCTGCGTGCAGAACCAATTCTGGCCACGCAAAGTAAGAGCAGCACTAAAGGGGAAGCAACAGCCCGGCTTCAGTGGCTTCTGTCAGCTGCTCTGCTCACTGCTAACCTTTTTGACTTTCGGAAAAGTTTGGTCTGCTTCCCGCTTTGATTAGACACGGAGGCCTTGGGATCCATCTTGGCATTCTCTACCCATGTCTACTCTCTGGATCTTTCATGACCAAGCCCCAGTGGACTTCATTTGTGCCTAGAATTGTGCTCTTTCTAATACAACTGTCAGCTTACAAGGCAAAGAGAAATGAACCACACACAACAGCAGGCTCTAAAATGGTAAAATAAATGTTTTTATACACACAAAATAAATGTACTACACATCTTTATAGTTAGATACACACCCTGGGATGTAGCAATGTTGTTTGGAAAGGGGGGGGCATCTTTAAATATAACAGAGAGCAGGACTGTAAAATTTCTGCTCATCACCATTACGAAAATATACATATTCATATATCCATATGTATATGTGTGTATATCTTTCAATAAAATCTAAATAATGGAAATCTTGGGCATCAAATATCTAGAAGTGGCACAAAAGAAGTGTTGAGTATGGGAAAGAATGAGAGTGTTTTAAGTGTGTATGTTTTATGTTTTGATCCCCAAAGATTTAAAGTTTGTTTTTCCCCACAGTGAAACCAATGGGTAATAGCCATGCATTGGGGTTTTCCTTGTGGCCAAACAATACATCCAGCTGGAACTGGGTGAATTTCTGCATCCCATGGGCTGAACACTATCGCCCCTTCTCAAGCCCCCTGGAGTTCGGAATCCCTGTAAACACCGGCTGTCTAAACAGGACGCTCAGCCAGAGCGGCACTTGTGGCCTCGTATCCTCAGAGGGCCAGTGTTTAGCAAAACTCTAATTTTAGCTTTCAAAGACCCAAGCCCCTAATTTTGTCATCTTTCATAACTTTTTACTGAAATTTCTTCACTAATGGAGGAAAGGAAAGAGAAGAGAGTTTTCTACTTCATTCTCAGGTTTCAAAGCATGTTATTAGTGTGATCCCAAATCTCTGCAGGCTCCGCAGACGCCAAGTGGCCATTTCAGAGAACTACTGGTGGAATTCTTCTGAGGGAATTTTTCGCTTCTGAGAAGAAACTTGTTTTAAATTTGTAAACACTTCACATTTGGGGGCCCATTTTCCAGGATACCCTTTTACAACCGTATTTTCTGAGTGATTTCAGGGTTTCTGAACAGAATTCTGTCCTAAGTTTCCTCCATTTCCTTTGGGATAGGGTTTCTGAGTGATTGCAACATCCCACAGTCTCGGTAGCTTGTTATTTATAATTGGAATTGGATAAGCCTGATTCATATTAAGTGCTCAATAAATGTTGAATGAACTGAATTACATTAGAAAATAGAAGTGAATATTGCCAGGGAGGGTTTTAGCCCTGTATGACCTTGGTTAAGATTCTTTATCACTTTGGACAATCTTTTATCTTAAAAGTGATAAGAGGAGCATGAAACAAACTGTCTCCAAAATTCCTGTCATTTTAAAAGTATATTTTTCTTATGTATTGGTATATTACAAAATTTAGTTAAAAAACATATAGACTTTATTTACATAAATGTAAACATATTGCAATGCATCTTAAATTTTGACTGATGGTTCAAAATTTATTTTCATGCTGTGTAAACATAGTCTTTGAGTTTACATTTGTTTCTTTTTTCCTACATGAAGCAAAAATTAGTAGTTAAAAATGAAGATTCTGTTACAACCATTTGCTTAGTCTACGTTTCCCAACTAGCTTGTTATACATTCTGCTATATTTAGGAATTGACTAGTTGTGCTGTGGTCACGTATATGAAGCCATATCCAAAGATTTTTAAAAAAGGAGAATTCAAATAAAGTGTAATTATATAAATTGCTATGTTTTGGTAGAAAAATAACTACTAAAATGAAAAGATAAAGTAAAATATTTGCCTCTCTTAAAAAGGCACAACTTGCTGAGTATCTTTATCTTAATTTGTCTAAACAATTAGAGTATCTTAAAAATCTTTAAGACTACTCCTTTTACTCTGTTTGTGAAGTTGTTTTCTTGGTGAAAAGCCATTTCCCCATAAAATTATATTTCCAAATTTGTTTACTGCAGTGTTATCCAGAGCATGCTCCATGTGGCATAATGGATGTTTACAATTTTTAAAAAGGAGTCTGTAGTGAAATAAGTTTGGGAAACACTGAATTAAATAAAATTGAACAGATTATGGCAAGACTTCTCAGAGACTTTAATATACTAATTTATATTATAAATATCCAATAGAGGGTAAATAGCAAGTGGTGATTTCCAGACTTAGTTCACCACGGACCTCTTTTGGGAAAGAAATATACTCTGTGAAAAATGCTACTTAGAAGATGTTTAAAAATTTTTTTAGTCTACAGAATTACGAATTATAAGTGGTTAGGAAATCTTCTCACTACTTAAAAAGTACGTTATTTTTTCCTTCCGTAGCATACGAATATGTGTGCGCTATACACAATATACAGTATAATGGGCTTCTTGGCATCTTTGGACAGAAATGAGCTTTTCAGGTAAACTTAAAATATTCAGTATTTTGAAGATAGCTATTTATATATCTGTATAAAACTTCTCTTTCTTTATGATCTCTGACAATCATGTCCTGAAGTTTGTTCCAGCTGTTAGATCCATGATTTTGGCATTTAAATAATTTCTGTCTAATAAATGTTGATTTTAAACCAGTTTGAGTCTCTTTTTAAAGTTTGCTTTGACTGTAGTCTTAACATGTTTCTGCGTGTGTGACTTTGCACATCTGGACACCAACATATTTCATTTTACAATATTCAGATTTTGGGTCCAAGCCTAGGCTGAATTGAAAGATTTATTTGGACTTCTTTCATTGACAGTCGTTCTAGAAATTTTTTTTGGTTTTTTAAAAATGTTTTTACCACCTCTTTAAGGGCCCTTCCAAAGTTTGATTTACGTAGTGTCAGACAGCCAGGTCAGTCTAGGACTGGTACATGATCATTGGTCCACAAACCTAAGATGCCTATGAAGGACCCAAGGAGTTTGTTAAAAATGTAAATTTCTGGGGCTCTTCCTTCAGACACTTTGATTTATTTCATCTTGGGTGTTACACACTCCCAGCCTGATTCTGACGCACTGCCAGGCTTGAAAAACTGCACTATACATTCTATGATGAGTTTCTAAATTTAAACAGATTTTAAATGATGCTAAGCCAGTGAGCCAGTGGAATGCTAAAGATAGAGTAAGGGTTAGATGTAGAAATTTAAATTGTTGCAAACTCATTTGTAATATCTCATCAGAGGTTATAATTCTAGAATTAATTGCTAGCATAGCCACATCTCTTAATCAGAATCTCTCATATTTAATAGCTTATAGCAATCACATGAGTATGGAATGATAGAAATTCTGTCTGATTGAGAATGCCAAGTCACCATTGCAATTGATTCACCTTATTTGCACATATAAAAGTGCAAATAATACTACGCACTTTCCCTAACCATTATAGGAAACTAGAAGCTAAACTTCTCAGGAAAGAAACTTCCTTTCATTCATAGACTGGATTAAGACATCCTCCTTTTCATTGCTCTGTAACCATTCTGTGTCTCAGTATCTTCTATTAACTACGGCTAATAATAACACCATTACTCATGGGGTTGTTACTTAAATGAATTAATATGTAATCTTTAGAATAGTGTCCAGCCCTTATCAGAATTCAAAAAAATTATGACTCTTACTTTATTATTGTTCCAGGGATCTCCTTGTCCGTAGTCAGAAAGAAGCCTAAAGAAGGTGCCATCCTGTTAGGGGTGCTCCTCTCTGGCTTCCTCTCTCTGGGAATCAGAATCTTGACTGCAATTGCCCGGGGTGATATTTTCTTTCTGATATCTATCTAGAACAACAAAATGTGTTTATTTAATTAGGACGTCTATAAGAGTTATAATTAATTGAAATCATTAGATTCTTTTTTGAGGGAAAAATTTGTACTGTTTACTATTCAATGACATCATAATTGAGCATCTATATTTATTTCCAAGTTTTTCACACAAGAAATTCATGCAAATCTCTTAGTTTGTCAAACCATTGTCCGTTCTTGAGTGCTATACAGATTTCTCTTCTTGCATTATTCATATCCTACCAATCTTTACGCAGACCATTCAGCATGGCCTCAAACACCGTGCGTTCATGGCGGATTTTGTTTGCTGTATCAAACTTTGTTTTTCATACTGTTGGTTATGTGAAATATACTTCCATGCTCTTACATAGTGTGCAGTGAAAGACCACTTTTATCCTATGTAGCTACTTATGAAGTTGCTCCAAGTTCATTGTCAGTAGAGTCTGTATAATTGGGTCCTCCTGATCATGAATTTAAAACTTGTTATACTGGGAATTACTTCGCTTTCTACTTGGGGCGTTCTGAAGGCATCAATGAAAGCCAGGTCAACATATGGTAATCTTGAAAGGTATGTGTGTGTTGGTGCACATGTGAGTGTTTGTGTGTGTGGGATGGTGTTGGTTTGCTCCTTATTTCAGTCAGACTCCAATTAGAAGGAACATGGAGACTGTAAAACTTCATACTTAAGAACATCAAAATTTTGTCTTGGATATATATAAACTATATTTGCACAAATTGCTAATTTGTCTTTTTTATTAAATATAGAAGGAGGTAAGATTTTAGGTTCTCAGATTTGTATTTATCTGTTATATTTTATCTTGCACAGCCCAAGCTCTTATATTTATTCATTCAGAATATTTACCTTACTACTGACTAAGACAGCCATGCGTACTGTTCTCACTGATCTCTTAGTTCAGCTGCGAAGATTCTAGTACGGTATTATGATATAGGTTTGACTTGATTCCTTACATTGCTTGTGTTTAATATGATACGGTTCTCAGATAATTTGAGAATGCTTAATTAGCTATACGGGGGTATGTTATATTCTATTATACAAATCTATTTTTAAATTTTCATTCAAAAGTTGGAGAATTAGGGGCCGGCCCGGTGGCACAAGCGGTTAAGTGCGCGCGCTCCGCTGCGGCGGCCCGGGGGTTCGCTGGTTCGGATCCCGGGCGCGCACCGACGCACTGCTTGGCAAGCCATGCTGTGGCGGCGTCCCATATAAAGTGGAGGAAGATGGGCACAGATGTTAGCCCAGGGCCGTCTTCCTCAGCAAAAAAAAGAGGAGGATTGGCGGATGTTAGCACAGGGCTGATCTCCTCGCAAAAAAAAAAAAAAAAAAAAAGTTGGAGAATTATACTATTGTCATCCAGATTTCCAGCTACCTGGTACCTTGCTTTCGGTAAGCTGCACACCTTAGTGTATAGGATCTTACACACCAAAATCTGTCTCTTTGAGAGAGACTCTTATCTTAAGAAACATTTCTAAACTTTTATGCTCTTTTCTCCTTTAAAATGTGCTCACAGAATTAATTAAATATTAACATTAGATGATAACCTACTCAAGATTCAAACTATGTGTTCAAAAAGGACTGTGCTCTTTCGCTCTTCTTTCAAAAAAAGACATTTCTATATGCAAGTTAATGGGCTAACTTCATTCATTTGGTATGCTGAGGTTGAATACATTTTTAGTCATTTCTGCCTAATAAGGTAAACCATTCATATTGGGTCATTTAAACTAAACTTGAAGAATGATCCCAGATCAGGTTCATAGTGCCAGAGCAACTCTCAAACCACAAGCAAAGGCTTATAATCATCAATGATATGTTACAAATCTAAGATGAAATGTGATGAGGATATGTTTATCACTCCATAAGAAAAATATGTAATACAGACTTTTGAAATGGCAATGTTTCATCAGAACTATCAACTGCCAAAGACGACATAAACTGTTTCTGTGAGAGGACTGTGACTTAATTGCTCTTATGGTCAACTAATTATGGGTGAGCCTTTATATGTGTCCAATGGCCTTTTGGGAATGAAGGTGAAATTTGAACACAATTTTGAGAATAAGCTCAGAATTTAGCTTTTCCTTAGTAGAAAGGCCTATTGTCAGTGATTTCTGTCTTTTGACACTTTCAAGGACACACCACGTTTTCCAAAATTATTTTAAACAAGTGGGTCTAAGGTACATATCTCAGTGAATTATATCTTCTAACTAGGTACTCTTATATTGATGATGAAGTTCTGCTGCAAGTTCCCATGACAAGATGTATGAAATAACTTGGATGGTCTTCTTTATATATAAAATTCTGATATATATATTTATTATAAATATCAAATTTAAATTTAATATTATAAATATCTATAATATATTATATTACAAATTATATTATATTATATTATAAATATTTATAATATATTATAAATTTAAAATTATATTATATTATAAATTTAAACATATAAATATTAAGTTTAATATTTAAAAACATCTGAGGCTTATTTTCAAATGAAGAGGGGAATGTTATTTATACAAATTGGAGAACTTAAGGGAGGAAAGCTTAGGAAATAATATCTAGAAATAAAGAACTAGAAATAATTATTTTTAATATATTCATTAATTACGAGATTTCATTCACAAGCAAACACACACACACACCAACACTGAGGATTTATAGTTACAGTAAATTATGCAGAGTGGATATCTCTGGTCTTAGTGAAGTAGGAGGCAGCTCGCCTTTGAATAGAAGTAGAGATAGTATGCCCCTGCCCTCCTTCAAGGTTCATTCTCCAGGTTTTTTATACAGGTCCACACCTCTCTGCCTGCCCAAGCCTTCTTGTATTAAGGTTGGAACGTGTTGATATTGAGATGAAGTCCTTTAATCAATAAAATATCCCTAAAAGACCGTTTTTGTTTTGACAAGGTAGAAAATTCCCATTGTCTTTATAATTTTTGGTTTAAATGAGATTCCCAGATTTCTTCAGTCAATTTTTGTGCCAAAGATTCTGAAAGTGAGATTGTCCTGTTAAACTTGTGAAGCCACTTTGTATTTGTGGAATGAAAGATTCATATGAGAAACGATGTTCTCTAGATCCACTTTGATGTTGGTAGGATGTTCTTTATCCATTTATTGAATTTTAAGCAAGTTATCTTCAGACAACTATTCAAATATGCAGATAAGACTTCGGTCTCTTTTGAAGTCCCCTTCTTTCTCCACCTCGCTCTCGTCTGATTTCCCGGCAGCGTGGGTTAGCAATAGTCCACTGACAACACGATAAAGCTTTTGCTTGACCAGCTCCCGCAACTGTTCTTTCCCTTTGTTCACATATATGCTGTAAAAGTTTGAGTTAAATTGCCCATATTATATATTTTTAATAATAGTTTTACTGAGATATAATTCACATAGCATATAATTCACCTATTTAAAATGTACAACTCAGTAATTTTTAATGTATTCCCAGAGTTGTGCAACCATCACCCAAATCAATTTTAAAACAGTTCCGTCATCCAAAAAGAAACCCTGTACCCATTAGCAGTCACTCCATACTTCCCTCCAGCCTGCTCCCTCCATCTCCAGCTCGAGGCAACCACCAATCTACGTTCTGTCTCTATGTATTTGCCTATTCTGGACATTTTACATAAATTGAATCATGCAATAAATGGTCCTTTGTGACTGGCCTTTTTCATTTAGCATATTGTTTTCAAGGTTCGCTCATGTTTTAGCATGTATGAGTGGTTCATTGCTTTTTATTCCTGCATAATATTTCATTACATGGATATAACACATTTGATTTACCCATGCACGAGTTGATGGACATTTGAGTTGTTTCTATTTTTTGGCTATTATCAATAACATTGCTACCAATATTTGTTTACAAGTTTTTGTGTGGACATGTTTTCGTTTCTTTTGGATATACACCTAGGAGCGGAATTGCTCGGTCATACGGCAACTCTATGCTTAACATTTTGAGGAGCAGCCAGACTGTTGTCCAAAGCAGCTGCACCATTTTGCATTCTTACCAGTAATATATAAGGATCCCAATTTCTCTACATTCTCACCAACACTTGTTATTGTCTGTCTTTTTGATTATAACCATTCTAGTGGATGTGAAGAGCTATTTCATTGTGCACTTAATTTGCATTTCCCTGATAAATAATGATATTAATCATCCTTTCATTTTCTATTGATCATTTTTTATCTTCTTTGGAGAAATGTCTATTCAGATCCTTTGCCCATTTTTTAATAGGGTTATTCTCTTATTATTATTGAGTTATAGGAGTTCTTTATATATTCTAGATGAGTCCCTTATCAAAAGTTTTCTCCCATTCTGTGTGCTGTCTTTAGCCCAAGTCCTGCAGTAGGAAGAAATGTAGAGCAGAGTGATAACAGTTTACCCACAGCCATTGATACCTAAACCACTAAATCTGCCACTATAATAATCTTGGTAGTGGAACCCATCAGCATGTTTCACAACTCTTTTCGAGATGAGGGAACTATAAATGAAAAGCTGAAGCTAAAAAGAGAAGATTGAGATCTTCTGTAAGCCAAAGAATAGCTATAAAATTTATGTGAGAGCAAAGCATAAGATAGGACTTGCTAGAAATCATGTTTATATTTGCCATGAAATCACAAATATGATGAGCTTTAAATAATGAATTTGGCAGTTTTTCTCACAAGAGAACTCATTATCTGTTAATAGTCCCCCATTTTCATGTATATCATGCCCTCTTACTTTTCAGCCATTGCTAAAAACCCTAAATCTTATTGAGGGTTTATCTTTAAGTCTATCACTCTCAGGTCATTTCTTGCCCATTATCACCATTTCTCCATCAAAACTATTTGGATATATGTCACATTTACTCAGGAAGTAATTCACTTCTTTCTTTCTAAGGGAGCTAAAAGTCTAGCAGATACAGATATCGATATATAATTTATGCTGCTGGATTAATAGTAAAGGACTAGATTCTTAAAACTTTACTCTCTATCAAATAATATTTGCTTCCTAAATTATGCTGCATAGTTGGCCATCATTTGCCTGTGTGCAGAGTCAGTCCTGGCTAAAAAAGTAAGAACAGTACTAAACAAATGCAATGTTCTACAATTGCAATAATTTCACAACCATTTATTCATCAACAAATATATATTCTACTTTTAATAGTGTAAGAAACTGCATTTGGTGATTTTGGAGACACAAAGGTAATTTAGAACCAAACTCCATTTATAGGAACATTTTATCCTGTTGTAGGCACATAGGCAGCACCCATTTTGGGTATGCTTGCTTTGCAGCCACACCAGTCAGAACATGAATGATTGCATGTCCACCTGTAGGCACACCACTGTACTGTGTGGAGATGTTTAAAATCATTTTACTTTTCAATTGTGTATACTATTAAAAGTTCTCTGGGGTAATTATGTGTAACCCTCTATCGTCCAACTAAGAGTAGGGCAAGAAAGAGAAGTAGCACAGAGAAGGAATCTTATTTACTTCAGTGGTGAGGCGAAATGCTCCCAAACGACAGAAAGACAGAAATGGCGATCACCCAGCTATGACCAACAGCCTGGAAAATAAATGCTATGAGAAAGCACAAAGCAATGGGCATATGTGGCTCTGCAGAGGAGGTTGACTTACGTTAATCAGCTGTCTCCGCATGGAACTTTTTGTACGAAACGTTGTTTATCAAGTTCTGTTCTAGAGCTGTCCACAGTCTATGGCTCCATCCATTCTTAAGGCAGCAGCACAGTCTAAAAATCCCTATGCTCCTTTCTGAGTCTCGGTTCAGTAGCTTTCACTTGAAAGAACCATTGGCAGAGATCTACTTCAGATAAAGTACTGAATTACTCTTATTAATAGAGTTTTAAAAAGTGCATTCCTTAAATATTATTTACATCAAGATATAAAAATACCTCTCCTACAATGTCGCATAAGTGTATATTCCCATAAAACTAATTCTGCTGCTTTAATAATTGTTTTCATGAAAAAGTGTCTTTGGTGAGAGTCCTTCAAAGAACAGCCTGTATCACCAGAAATTATAACTAAATCCCTTTTATTTATTATAAACATCAGAACTAGCATTTGAATTTTGGCAGAGAGATACGATAACATTTTGGGTAGACAGAGTGTTTACTGCATGCCTGTGAACACAGGGTTGCTTAAAACCTTCCCGCGAAACCCATATCCTGCCCAAAAAGTTTAGAATTCCTTCTCTTTTGAAATTCTGGTGAGGTCAGCAGCCCATCAAATTTAAATCACACTTTTTAATATGGTTTCTCCTCAGTGGCTGAGAATTCAGACACACAGGTATGTTCTTGAATATGAATTTGACTTTAATTAAAGTGTTAGACCTAGCATATTTTGGTCAAACATCAGTTTTATAAATAATAATTTTTTTGAAAATGTTCAGAACAAATTTTATAATGGTTTATTAAATTCCTGAGGTAAATCCCCCACAGCTCACTTCCATATGGAGAAGAGATGCCTTTCATTCAATGAGAATAACTGATTAAGCTCCTTAATCTTCATAATCACATGCTAAATCCTGTCTTCAAATAAGGATAAAAACATTCCCAGCCCCAGTCCCTATCAGAATATGTAATTTTGAATCACTGCTACCTAGATAGAACCTCAGCAAAGAGATGTTTTCCAGATCTGGTAATCTAAGGAAATTGTTAGCTATGGTTGCTTGTGATTATTTGTGAGATGCTGTAGAAATAGAAAATTATAACCCTTAAATACTTTGAATCAACCTTGGTTAAAATGAAAAGAAGCGACAAATGACAATGGTATCTAATACTGAGACTTGAGAGCAGAACTGCTGTTGTGAAGTGCTATACCAGTCATTACTGTTCTACCTGCAAGGCAGGGAGAGAACTGGGGGACATTTCACACCAGTGTCCGTCAGAACATTAGTCAGCTGGGGCAAAAGTACTATTTTTTTAAATGAACTTTTTGTTTTAGAATAGTTTATGTTGACAGAAAAATTGGGAAGATGGGACAGAGACCCCATATGCTTTCACTGCCCTGGTGTCCCCTACCACTGACCCGTTCCATTCCCAGCGTACATGTGCTGCCTGCGTTGGTGATCAGCAGCCAGCATTGGTAATTACTGTTAACCAAACTCCACGTTTTATTCACACTTGATCTTCACCAAAAGGCCAAGAAGTGATCCACATTTTATTCAGATTTCACTGGTTTTTCCCTAATGTCTTTTATGTTCCAGGATCCAATCGAGAATATTATATTTAGTTACCATGTCTCTTTAGCCTCCTCTGCTTTATGACAGATTCTCGCTCTTTGTTTATTTTTGATGATTCTGGCTGCTTGGACGAGCGCTGTTCAGCCATTTTGTCTCTCACTTGGGGCTCATCTGACGCTTTCCTCACGGTTCAAGTGGGGCTCTGCATTTTGGGAGGGTGACCGCAGAGATGAATTTCGGCTCTCCTCACGTCATGTTGGTGTGTGCGGGGGGGCGTGCTCTCAACACGACTTATCCCTGGGCTGGGGCGACCCTCGCCGCCTGGCTGGGCAGCATTTGCCAGGATTCTCTACTGCAAAGTTGCAGCGTCTCGTTTTTTACGTTAAATCTCTTCATGTTCTGTGCCGCAGATATTTGTCACTCTTTCTGGCTGCCCCATTCTTTGAATCCTTTTCCTGTAGTAAGAATGCCTCACCTTGTGGGGTCTTGCTTCGCTGGGGTCCGAGGCTGAGCGCCTTCCCAGCCTCCCTGAAGTCCGCGTGAGGAGCTCTCGCTGCAGCCGTCGGGGCGTTATGTCTCCCGACGAGGCAGATGCCACGTAGAAGCCACTCCTTGAGCAGGTGGCGGAGACATCTAGCTGTAGAGGCAGAATGACACGAATTTGCTTATTTGTCAGAAAGCCTCAGGATACTGGTCTTGGCTTTCTCCGACAGACCAGCAAACTCATTCTAACAAATTCTTTCTAACAACAGCAAGAAAAAAAAGTTTCTCCAGTGTGTTACTACTTATTATTTAACAATCAGAAAGTTCTGAGATTGACATGTAATTTACGTTAAAAGGTAAATCAGAGCAAAGTCAAGGTTGACCTAATGATTATGCTGTTCTTATGCCCTTGCATCCTACCATCTTTCTTGAGTGGTCCAGGAGAGCTGCCTCTGATACATGCAGGAGTGTGTCGTGCTTGTGAGTGTTATCTGGCATGAATCAAAATGAAAAATGTTTGAAAATTGCTGGCCTGTTATCGCTTCCTTTATTTGTTTACAATCTAGTTTTTCATAGCTGACCGAATAGAATTTCATACTTTTGGACCATATCATATTAGATCACCATCAAATAATCTTCACCAAATAATACTTCAACTTTTATTGTTTTCCAGTTTTTATGAAGAGGTACGATAAGAATTAGACATATGATTTCCATTTTGGCGTTTTCTATGTTGTATACACTTTTCCATGATATAAATACCTCATTTTTACCTGTATAGTGAACAATTAAGAATAATCAAAATTAGTGTTCCCTGAATATTTCATATAATTTTTCCTCTCTAATCAAAGAAAAATTTTAAACTTTTTATTGCTTTGAAATAATTATATATATACAGGAAGTTGCAAATAAATGTGCAGGAAGGCCCCTGCGCTCTTCCCCTGGCTACCTCTAAGGTTACACCTTGTGTAACCACAGGAGGATAGGGATACCAAGAACTCCACATTGTCCAACCCACAGAGCTGATTCAGACTTCTCCAGCTTTGCCTGCTGTCATTTGTGTGTGTGTGTGTGTATGTGTGTTTGTGTGTGTGTTTGTGTACTGAAGTAAAATTCTCAACTTTAAAGTTTCTTTCTGCCTTATTGAATAGGTTATGGTAAGCAATGTTAGATGTTGTGGTAAACAAACTCCAAAATCTCAGTGGCTTAACACACTAAGAGTTATTTTTGACTCACACAAAAGCCAATGTTGTTGTTTCTGGCTGTGGAGTACCTCTCATGTGGTCATTTGAAAAACAGCCTCTTTCTAGCTCGTTGGAAGTTATATGACTGCTCTAGGTACAAGGGTGAGTGGGAAACATCCTCTAGCCGGGTGTCCACGAGAAGAAAAGAAGTTGATTTCCACTACACTTGGTTCCTTGAGGTTAAGAGACAGGTTTTATGTCTTATCTTGCCTTGTTGAAAGTACTGGTTACCATGGTTAGTATCTTTATCTCTTAATCTATTTTCAAATTTTATTTCTTAATTTAGTTTTCTTAAATTCCAAATATCTTCTTTGTTATTATTTTTTTTAGTAAAAGAATGAGAAATGAATACATTAAATAAATTCTAAAGGAGTTGAATGATTTATGCAACATTTCAATTGCAAAAGTTGATTTGTTTTCATTTTTCAAAATCTTTTCTTCCTTGTTCTCCAATGTGCTAAAAATTAATAATCAAAATTTACGCTATGACTACACAATAAAAAATATTTGGATTACAAATGAAAAGTTTAGTCAATAATCCATATATTAGACTATGTAAAATCCAAATATAATAATGGTTTTGTTTTTTTTTTAATTTTTTTTGTGAGGAAGATCGGCCCTGAGATAACATCTGCCAATCCTCCTCTTTTTGCTGAGGAAGACTGGCCCGGGGCTAACATCCATGCCCATCTTCTCCACTTTATATGGGACGCCACCACGGCACGGCTTGACAAGTGGTGCGTTGGTGCGCGCCCAGGATCCGAACCGGCGAACCCCAGGCCACCGCAGTGGAGCACGCATACTTAACCGCTTGTGCCACTGGGCCGGCTCGCATATAGAACAATGTTTAGAAACATAAAAATAATCTCACTTCTTTTAATAGACATAGACTTTACCAAAGTAGTTTATATCTGGAATATGGATCATAATAAGAAAAAAAATCATTTTCTATTAATTTTTAAAAGAATATTTTTATTTACATAGATTATCTGAAAGTTGGTTTCTAGTCTTGCTCTTAAGATAATATTGAAAATAGAAGTCTTGTGCTATTGCATTGTTAGCGACAGCAGTTAAATAGCTAATTCCACTGAACTCTACAGTTGTATGAGTTCAGTGAGTCTAGTTACTGTCTTTGGACACATAAACTCCAATGGAGATAATGTAATCCCTCCTCACAAATTTGCAAAAGGATTTTACGAGCCCTAATAATTGCAGCATGCTGCAGCGAAGAACTGAGTTTAATCATAAGAGGCTACTTTTCCAACTGTATTCTCCCAAGAAAATCTTATAATAGAGGAGATAAGAACTTAATTTAAAAATCGTCACTCCATGGAAAGTCCTTACATAAACATGAAAGTCAGTTCTATTATTTAGCAATTTTTGATTCTCCAACCATTATTTCCACTGTAAAGTATTGTAGTCTTTATTGTTTGAGCTGTTATTAAGAAATTAAGGCACAAGTGTAAGTAGTTAGACATCAGTGAATGGATGGAAAATGTGGCATTTCTTTTAGAAACATTTCCAACTGAAATCTTACATCAGTTGTGGATTTGTCAAATATACTGAAGGAATACTGAAAAGCAACCCTAAGTTTAATTCTGCAAGTCTTTCCACAATAGCATATATATGTAATTAAGGGGAAGACGTGATGATCTATCTTTGGAGTGAGTTAAAATCTTAAATATGTATGATGTAAAACCCGAATCCCTGAAGCACGTTAGGCTTTTCTGTTCCTCCCCAGGCACTTGCATTCCTTTTCTTCCTCCCTTTCATCCTTTTCTAGCACGACATATAGAGATGTGAATATGGAAATCATCCATGGAGTTTTAAGGGGCAAGCGTTTCAAGCTGTTTTACAGAGCAAAAACTTTCCCATGCAATTTTTCTATACTCTAATACTTTTTCAAGTTTTATTAACATTTATTAATTTTTTCCAACTGATTTTTCATTTTCATGACAGTAGCTTGTTCTCAAGGATGATTTAAGAGAAAACAAAAGCAGTTTTCTTCCAGAGAGCTGATACGAATTTGCCCTGAGTTAATTTTTAATTAGTAGCTGGCAATGGGTATTATGCTATGAAACTATCATCTGGTTATTTTTCTATCCTGAGCCAGGCAATATACAAATCTTGAAGTGTGAGAATTCACATCTTGCTATTTGAGGAAAAGGCTGAAGTTGCAGACTGAGAAGATAGCCCTTGATCTTCCACGTGGACGTCTAACTTTGTGAATTAAGTGGAGTGAGTTTTACCTTCCTGTTTTGACTTGCTCCTGCACAGTCCTGGGCCAGACGTCTGCTTCCCCTGTTAGCTGACATGTGTGCAGTAGCTCCAAACTGTTGTTCATCTGAGCCGAAGACAAAATAATTAAAAAGAGAAATCTTCTCCTTTAAAAAGAGCATGAGGGTCTGGCCCAGTGGCGCAGCAGTTAAGTGCACGCGCTCTACTACGGTGGCCTGGGTTTCGCCGGTTCATATCCTGGCCACGCGCACAGACACACTGCTTGGCAAGCCATGCTGTGGTGGTGTCTCGTATAAAGTGGAGGAAGATGCTCACGAATGTTAGCCAAGGGCCAGTCTTCCTCAGCAAAAAAAGAGGAGAATTGGCAGATGTTAGCACAGGGCTGATCTCCTTACAAAAAAAAAAAAAGAAAAAGAGCACGGACAACAAAACCAAATCTAAAGATTTCTGGAGTTGTTTCAATATCTAAGACCATAACCCCTTTATTTGGGCAGGTAGTAGTCGTTAGTTGTGGTTCCCTTATTTGGCTCATTCACCAGTTTGTCACATCCAAAGGATAAACAATTATGTCATACTTTTCCCAAAACCTACAAGTTATATTTGCTACACTCTAATGGAACAGGGAAGTGTAAAGAGAAATTCTCAGTTTTCCATAAAAGGATACAAGAAATATGTATTCAGGTCCCAATTACCTGCATTAATTATATACAAGGAATAAAGATAACATAAAGAAAAGGTGGTCACAATGAACATAAGAGTGCATATATCTTTTTGAATTAGTGTTCTCGTGTTCTTCAGATATATACCCAGAAGTGGAATTGATGGATCATACAGTAGTTCTATTTTTGTGTGTGTGTGAGGAAGATTAGCCCTGAGCTAACATCTGTTGCCAATCCTTCTCTTTTTGCTGAGGAAGACTGGCCCTGGGCTAACATCCGTGTCCATCTTCCTCTACTTTATATGGGACGCTGCCACAGCATGGCTTGATAAGCGGTGCGTTAGTCTGTGCCCAGGATCTGAAACTGTGAACCTCTCACCACTGAAGCAGAGCACGCCAACTTAACCGTTACGCCACCAGGCAGGCCCCAGTAGTTCTATTTTTAATTTTTTTTGAAACCTGTATACTGTTTTCCATAGTGGCTGAACCAATTTACATTCCCACCAACAGTGCACAAAGGTTCCATTTTCTCCCTTGCCAGCACTTATTATTTCTTGTCTGTTGATAATACACATTCTGACAGGTGTAAGGTGACATCTCATTGTGGATTTGATTTGCATTTCCCTGATGATTAGTGATGCTGAGCATCTTGTCTCCATTGATAGAGGAATGGATAAAGAAGATGTGGTATATATACACAATGGAATACTACTTGGCCATAAAAAAGAATGAAATCTTGCCATTTGCAACAAATTAGATGGACCTGGAGGGTCCTAAGCTAAGTCAGAGAAAAGCAAACACTATATGATTTCACTTATGTGTGGAATCTAAAGAACAAAACAAATGAACAAACAAAAAAACAGAAGCAGACTCATAGATACAAAGAATAAATTGGGGATTGCCAGAGGAAAAGGAGAAGGGGGATAGTAGAAACAGGTGAAAGGGATTAAGAGGTACAAAATTCCAGTCATAAAATAAATAAGTCACAGGGGTGTAATGTACAGCATAGGCAATATAGTCAATAATACTATAATAACTTTGTATGGTGACATATGGTGTCGGGGGAAGAGGGAGAATCTCCCTCTGCCCTTTCCCTTAAGGTTCTTCTGGCTGGCCAAATAATCAACAAGACAGGTTAGCAGGAGAAAATAATACCAAGTTTAATAACATGTATACATGGGAGAAAGCAGGGACACTGCGTTTCTCAACACAATAGCAGAAATTCTCGTCTTAAATATCATTTTCAGCCAATGACAAAGGAGGATTTTGGGGGTGGGGGAGTCAGTTACAGGAGATTACCACTAAAGCACAGTAAATAAGAGTAAGGTTTATTATACAGCCCCAAGGTCTCATCTTCCACATTGATAAGTTACTAGAAATGAGCTCACCCCCCCTTTTTCTCAATACAGAGAGGGAGATACCTTTACAAATGGAGACTTCCCTTGTAAATGATTGTCTGACAACTCCTCGCAGGGCCATCCAAAGAATGTGGCCAGAGAGACAGGACTCCCGATAAGATGGGCTTGTTGGTGCCTTTTCTATTGTAACCTCTATCCTAAATTATCTTTTATAGCAGTCATGATAATAACCCCTTCCTAAAACAGATTTTTTTGGTTTTAAATTCTTTAGGCAGTTTGGGAGGGGAAACTCAAATATTTTTCCTGAGCTCTCTGAGTCCTTATTGTCTTCAGCTCGAAATAATCCGCATACCAGAGTGGTGCTTCCTGGGGCAGCTTGCCCTGAGCACCATCAATGGTAACTAGATATACTATGGTGATCATTTCGTAATGCATAAAAATATCAAATCACTATATTGTGCACCTGAAAATAATATAATATTGTATGTCAGTTATACTGCAATAAAAAAAGGTGGTTAACTCAATATGAGGACTCAGAATAGGTTTCTGAGAGGAAACTATTTAGGACTTAGATTTTGATGAGAAAATAGAAGACTGTAGTTGGAAAAAGAGAAAGGACATTCCAAGAAAAGGGAAGATTTGTACAAAGGCGTTGGCGGCATGAAGGAGCAGTGTATGTTCTGAGCTGCAATCGTACGTTGTTAGGCAGGGTATGGGATGGAAGTGAAGATACGGGTAAATGTGGGGAGGCGCTGGGTTGGTCCTTGCTTTGTCAGGGCTGTACTGGTTCATGCCTGTTATTCTGGCATGAATATTAAGGATTATGAGCCCTCTTTCACTTTCAAAAGTGTCCTGGTTGGGATGGTAAATTATATCCTCACTTTATGGTGGGAGACTTGTGTAAACCATGTAGTGCTGTTCATTCTACCCCTGGAACTGCCAACACTGCCTCATCTTTTCTACAAATATTATAATCAGTCTTCTCGTCTCTAGGGAGAAGGAAAGTTAGGCAGAAGCCAGATCATAAAGGGTTTTATATATCATGCTAAGGGGAATGACCTTTAAAATCTAAATAAGGGGATTAGTGAAGGGTTTCAAGCAGGAAAAATACATATTCATGTTTTTATTTTACAAAAAGCACCAAGGTAGTAATGTGGAAAATGATTTGGAGGAGGGCACGAATGGAAGCAGGCCCAGTCGATGGCCAGCACCAACGATCAGCCATCCGAGTGAGTGATGACACCTTTGACCATCCAGCCTCAGTCAGGCAGCCAAAGGACTTCAGCTGGCTTCAGCTGCCTACGTGCCCAGGCAGGACCAGCAGAACACCTGCCTAGCTGAGCACAGCCCACACTGCAGACCCACAGAATCATGAGAAAATAAAACGGTGGTTGTTTTAAGCTACTGAGTTTTGAATGATTTGTTATACAGCAATAGATAACTGAGAGACCAGTCTAATTTCTTATTAGAATACATAATATGTTGTATCAAAAAGTCTCAGGAGAAAGACTACATGACCACATGAATAAAAGGCAAGAATAAATTTACTTAATGAAATTCTGATCCACTCATGATTCAAAACTCTTAGAAAATTTTAAATAGAATACTTTTTTAACCTGTGAGAGAATATTCTTTTACAAGTAGCCACTTTCATGCTTACTGATAAAACATAAAGGGACTTCTCATCAAAATCAGGAATAAAAAAAACAAACCTATTATCAAACGTTATTGTTTAATATTTTCCTATAAGTTCTAGACAATGCAATATATTAATCAGAAAGATAAAGCTTAAATATTGGAAACAAGTAGATAAAATGTTATCGTTTTTATGTATAATTGGCTCTCCAGCATTTTAAAGTAATCTATGGGAAATAAACAAAATTTTAAAAAATTTAGAAGTTCAGAGAAATGGCTAAATGTAATAGGAGTTGTAAGAAAACATGTATTAAACAAGAATAAATTAGAAAATTTAATTGAAAATAATCTAAATGACCATCGTAAGATTAATATGAAGAAAACTACAGGTTAGAAACATATTAAACTACTTGAGTAAATGGAATTGTGTATCATAGACCTGCATAGGAGGACTAACCATGATAAATATGTTCCTTCCTCTCAACTCAAATCAAAGTTTATTTTATTATTATTTTTAGTATTTAATACAGTATATAAGGTATAAAAATATGTGAGTATAGACAAAAATACTGGAAAAGGAAGACAAGGAGCAGGGATATATCATCTCAGATAGTACAGGCTAAGAAAGCTAGAATCATGTAATTATAAGGACTCAAGGAAAGTTCAGATGAACTGAAGGATGGAACAGAACAGAAAGCCAGCAAACAGACCTCGTACATATATCAGAACTTGCTTTAAAACAAACATAAAATCACAAATCACTAGTAAAATTGTTTTCTGTTTAAAAGGTCTTTGTCTCATGTATGCCTCAAAATGAACTGTACTTGTTTCAAAGAGATAAATATTTAAAATTAAACCCAGGTGAGTATTTATTTTATTTAGCATGAAGAAAAATTTTCTGAGTAAATGGTAGGACTCTAAAAGGGAAGATATAGTTATGTTTGACTATAGGAAAAATTTTAAAATTTTATATGTATTCAGAAACAAATGTAATGAAGAAATAGATATGTTTCAGAAAAATTTTCAATGTTTTATATGTAAAATTATAAAGAAAAGTTAGTTTGACATGACAAAATTTTAAAAATTTGTATGTATTAAAAAATATAAAATATGAAGACCAATTTGGAAAAATAGCTATAACAAGTGTTACTATCCTTAATATGTAAATAGCTCTAATGAATCATCAAGAGAGAAATTTTTCAGAGAAAAATGAAGTCAAATAATATAAACAGGCAATTTACAAAAGAAAAATTATGATGTTGAATGAACATATGAGAACGTGTTCAATCTTACCAACAATTACAGAAATGAAAATTCAATCAGAGAGATACCATTTACCTCTTACCACATTTTAAATTTTTGAAAAACACACTAATAGGGGAGACATATCCAAATGAGTGCTGGCATATATTCAGGGGTGATAATCAAAATATTTTACAACTAGTGCAGCATGGCACTGACCAATCACAGTAGACATTCAACCAGTCAGCTCTCTGTTCTGATTGGAACATAAACTCTTACAAACTTTCTGGTGGATAATATGTCAAAACAGATCATATTCTTTGACACAGAAGTTCCTCCATGTGTGTATTAAATATTTTTGATAAATCTTCAAATTGCTTTTCAGAACTGTTTTCTCAGTTTACAGTTAATGAGAATCTCTTTCCTCGCATTCTAAATAACAATGGATATTTTTAATTATTTTAAATTTTTTGCCAATATGATATCTATCATATTGTCATCTGACAATACTATTTGATTTTTGGTTTGATTTGCATTTCTTTGGCTATTAATACAGTTGGCTGTTTTTATTTCTTCCTTTGCGTACAGACTGTTCTTGTTTTGTTACTTTTTTATGCTACATGTTTAAACCCTGTTAGGGTATGAGTAGAAGAAAAGAGATTTAAATGATTTTTCTTCTATTCACACGCCATACCAATTATTTTTCATTGTGAACACCAGTCTCCTTTAGAACACAGTGTTCTGAATGGAAAACTCAAGAATGAAAGAACATATTATGTGTTATTCTGCCTAAGAACAAATCACTAAATTTAAAAGAGCACACATTACAACAGAGAAGGGTGGATATCTGCTGATGTGTTAGTGTCTTAGTTGCATTTAGATCCGTAGGCTTGTCTTCTGTGCCTCATGCATTGCTTCATTTTTCCTCTCCTCCTGCCAATAAGGGACCACCCAAGCTCCTGAATGCAGCTCTTTCTGGAGGACCTGAAGTAAAGCCCAAATTGCAGGGTAGAGGGCTTTGGTTTGCTGTTTGAGGCATGAATAATTTTTCTGCCATCTCTTTCACCTCACTCAAGTTACCATGTGGAATGCCATTTTGGGTAGCCTGGAAATGGTTCTATGCTTGTCTCAGAAAGAGACCAGACATTTTTTGTGTAATTTGTGATGGCAGAGGGAAAATAAGGAATGGATTCATGGTCTGACCTAGGAATCCCGTCCAAGTTGGTTGGGCTTGGGGTTTCCTGAGTTGTTGTCATGTCTGGGGGAACCTTGCAAAAAGAGTTGGAAAGGAGGCATTTGAGGGCTGCTGATTCGGGAAATGGATCAAGTTGTCTTGGGTGCGTGGCACCCCATCTGCTTTTGCACTCCACCTTGCATTTAAAGGATAAACCTGGTATTGTGGGGTTATTGACATTTAGCTGTACTATTGGTTTTCATTTCTCTCTAGGAGAAATTTTAGAGCCACATTTTAATTATTAAAATAGGATAATTATTATATTTCCCTGAGGAGAATCAGTTTTTTGACTGACTTGTGCCCACAAGTTTTTATATTTGTCTGACTCCTTATTTGCCAGTGACTGGTGCTGTACAGGCTTTAAAGCTGTCTTCATAACAAGAAAAGACAACTGCTATGTTGCAGTAGAAAGAGTTGTAGAAGAGGCATTAGAAACTGGCTTGCTTCCTATGCAGTCTTGGGGCAGTTACTTCTCTTCAAATCAGTCTCCTCAGGTATGAAAGGGAGACGCTTCCTCTACCATGTCTACCTCACAGGCTGTGATCAGTCATGACTGCATATTCAAGTGCCAGGAAACATATGCTAGTACATAAAGGCAAGCCATGTTATCAAGTGGTAAACGCCACGCTGTGAGGGACAGAGATTTTATAAATATCTTCTGATGGAATACTTGTTTTGACAAAAGTTATTGGACACACCAAAAGATCATGTGATTCCCATAATTCTTGAAAAGGTGAACTCACATGAAAATATTTACATACCTTGGCTTTTGTATGTGTGTGAATTACATGTTTTCCCTCTTGGATTATTTTATTCATAATTTGCTCTTAAAATAAAAAAAAATTTTCAACTTTCTAGTTCCTAAAAGCATTAATAAGTTTTTACTTTTCTTGAGATAACAAACTCACTGATTTAAATTTATTTAATGCTTGAGATGATCTATGATATTTTCCTAATATGAAAAAAATTAAGTTGCAAATAAAACTTATCTAGGTATATATATATCTATATACATGTATATGTAAATCTGTATCTATACACATGTACAGAAGTTTCATTACCAAATATAACAGTAAATCTAAATTACTGGAGTAAAAAGTATATTCTTCAGTCCTGGTTTGTAGCTGTGGCCACAAAACACCCAGTCTTCATGTCACTGTCTTCCTCAGTGTCCCATTTGAAGGGAATTACTTATGTTCTGGTCTGGCACAGCTGGCTCAGATTCTAAATGATTGAAGGATGAGATTAAAATTAGGATGAAATATCTATGCTTCAATTTATCTGTGAAGGTGTTGAGTGGCTTAATACTAGTTTTAAAATTCTGTCTCAGTTTGTTTTATCTATGCTTTTCTTTGTAGAAAATGTTTCACAGTATATTAATACTGAAATTTCTTCTTCTAGAATCTCAAAGCTAGCTGTTGCACAAACTAATTTACCTCACATAACTGAGAAACACATTGCTTCATATTTTACAGATTGAGAACACAGTGCACAGAGAAGCATTAAAATAAGCCACAAGGAGATTAATGTTACTGGTTTTATAAACAGGGTTGAGATCATCAGTGAGTTAAAAAAAATGTCAAAATAGATTATCCGTATGGTCACATGGGTCAAAAAACCCAAACAATATAGTAAATAAAAAAGTTTAACCATTTTGACTGTATTTCAATCAAAAGGGCATATCCTGAGCCCCAAATATTAGTAGACTTAGTTTCCTAGTATATGCAACAGCTCTGAATTCCGAAATGTGAGAATTTGCCTTACAGATAAAGTAGAAAATTGACTGTTCCCTTAAAACCTCACATGTTAATTAAGCTGCTTCTTCCAATTGGAATACCTTTCCTTTCTCACAACTTCCAGTTGCAAATTGGCCCACCCTTCAAGCCTCATCTTACGTTCCACACAGCCCCAAACATGATATTATCTTGTCTTTGAAATCTCCCTTCATAGCCCATAACATGTACCTTCATCATCGTAATTTAAATATTGTTTTTACAATTACTCCTCCCTCTATACTAAGTTCTTGTTGGCGAAAACTGGGTATTTATCACTGCATCAGACTGATATTGCATATATTGTTTGGTAGATATACATTAACTTGTACTGAAATATGAAAAATTTATATCTCAGATGTCTCCTCTAAGCTCCAGATTTATATTCAGATGTGTATCGTTTGGTTCATGATCTAAGTACAGTTGACAGCTAGGTCCAACCGTAAAAAGAGCTTTTCGAAATTCCAGCAGCTTCTTAACATCTCTTTGGTTACCTCAATCTGCAATTAAGATTGGGAAATTTATATTTTTAACCAGGTACATTGGTGACCTTGACGATACAGGGGAGAATGGAGGATGGATATTGAGTACGCAATCAGCCGACTCTGACAAAAAAACAAACAAACAAAAGGAACCTACAGGAGAGCCTACTTGTGTGGTCCACCGTCAATTCAAGCTCAGCATGTCCCAAATCCAGCTTCCTCTCCTCCCATACCCACTCTTATGCAGCCTTTCTCTGTAGTTCTGTCTCCTCGAATAGCACCATCCATCCCGTCAGTCACCCAAGCCAGAAACACTGGAAACAACCCAGATTCCAATTTCTCCCATAAACTCTGAGTTAATCCATTTAATGCAACCTCAGTTTCTTTACTCTCTCTCTTATCTGCCCCTATTCACAATTCCCATTGCCGGTATCCTGGAGAGATTTCTTGATGTTTGTGTAGTAGTCATTTTTCGTTGCCTTCTCAGCTTTCATATCCAGCTCTTGCCCCCCTGCCCCAACCACCACCACCACTCTTCTCCCTCTCCCACGCAATCCCTGGCCATTCTTTCCTAGTAGCTCTCTAATTTCACTTGGATTCAGAGAATCTGGCTCCAACCTTGACTTTGAAAATGAAGCACATGAGCTAGGCTAAGCCAGTCAGTACCTTCCATCCTGAATGCAAAGACTGGTTCAGAGACCATCCTCTAACCTTAACTAGTATAGACACTGTCAATCTATGGACTGTTTCTATGGTGCTTGGACAGTGACACTCTTTCCTGCTTGATCCTTATGCGAAAGCTTGTAGAAGTGAGAGATGGCGGAAGTCATTTGGGGATCATAAGGCATACTTGCCTGTGATAAAGCCTATACCAAGACGTGTAGAATTAAGAGACAGAACAAAACCAGGTCCTTGGTGTCGTTGTTGAGCCACTAGGGAAAGCCTCTACCTGGGCCAGCTCTATCCTTGGTCCTTTTAGGAATGGAAGATATTAAATTCCATTTATTGTATAAGCAGGTTTGAATCGGGTTTTTTTGTTTCTTGCAACCAAAAGTTTCCTATTGATTCAGTCTGGCAAGAAATTGTGTTTAATTGGAAGAGGAAAGTAGTATATTCAGAAGTCCCTAAAATACGCTTATCTATTTGAGGATTTTGAAATTGAAGGTCAGATTTTGAAATAATTGTTATAATGGAACATTTAAAATACCAATTACGTTTGATACCGTATAATAATCATCTCAGGGTGTCCAGATTGAAAAGATCTTTATCCTAAAGACGTGGATATGCAACTCTGAGCAGTGTTTCTGGCTGCCTGAGCTGTCTCAGCCTTCAGCAGTCTTCACATCATTTCCCAGCTGCCCACCTCCGTACTGTGAAGGAAGAACACATGTGGTATGAAGGATCACCACACCCCGGTAAAGGAGGTCAGGGGGTTGGGAGTAACTTGTCATCTCCCTGTCAATAGACATTACTATAGTGGTTTTTAAGCATTCTGAGATTTTGTTTGTTTGTTTTTATGCCTTAGAATCTTAGCTTCTGATGTGACGTTGGGTTTCACCTAGATATTTAGAGTAGAGCAAAACGCCCATCATCACTATGCTTTTCTTTTTTTTACCAATTCTTTATAAAAGTCCAATAAAGCCTGAAATAAAATTTGGACACTATTGTTTAAATTAAATTTTTTTAAAAAAAATTACTTTGCCAACCTAGAGAGCCCATATGGTCTAGTTGATAAAGCACTGGAATAAAAGCTAGGAGACAGAGGTTTAGAAACATTCTCTGTCTCATTCATTGCCAGATCTCCATTGTTCAGAAGAGCGACAGGCACACAGTGGGAACGCAATAACTGTTTGTTGAGTGTGGGGATAGTGCCAGTGACTTACAACACCTTAATCCAAGCCATACAAGCTCTCTAGTTTTACTTTCCTCATCTGCAAAGTGGAATTTAAAATGTCTACCCGATCTACCTCACAAATTTGTTAGGAGGATCAAATGAACCAATTGTGTGAAAAGCTAGCAAAGACATAAAATTATATACAAACATGAAGTTTAATTATATACCAAAAAAAGGTAAATGTTACAAAATCTTTCAACTTTTATCCAAGGACACTTAAATTTGAATTTTCTAACACCACTGTGTTGCTTCTGTATGTATATTATCACAACTATTCTTTATTTCTTCCAATTTTAAAGTACTGTAGGAGATCAAGATGTGGCCACCCTGAAATATATCTCTTTACCTTGATTGTTTTCTCTGATGGACATTTGACCTCCCCCACTAACTGCCTAAAGAATTTGACATAGTAACTGCTTCCTGGAATAGATCTTCTATCTGATGGCTGTAATATAACGTAAAATAGATGTTACAATAGGAAAGGCACCAACAAGCCCCTCTTATCGGAAGTTCTGTCTCTCTGGCCACATTCTCTGGATGGCTCTGTGAGGAGTTGCCAGACAAACATTTACATTTATAAGGGAAATCTCCATTTGTAAAGGTATCTCCCTCTCTGTATTGGGAAGAGGGGGGATGGCCTCATTTCTAGAAACTTATCAATGTAAAAGGTGAGGCCTTAAATCTGCATAATAACCTCACTCTTGTTTACTGTGCTTTAGTGGTGATCTCCTGTAACTGACTCCCCCCACCCCCAACATCCTCCTTTGTCATTGGCTGAACATGGTATTTAAGATGAGAATTTCTGCTATTGTGTTGAGAAACGCAGTGTCCCTGCTTTTTCCCATGTATACATGTTATTAAACTTGGTATTATTTTCTCCTGCTAATCTGTCTTGTTAATTATTTGGCCAGCCATAAGAACCTTAAGGAAAAGGGCAGAGGGAGATTCTCCTCTCTCCCGACAGTTTATTGAAACAGATCAAATCATTCATCAGAAAAATCAGAATATATATGGAAAAATTCCATCAAATAATATATTGAAAAACTCATAATCATTACTGTAACTCAAATTAAAATTCTATGAATCCTCAAACTTGGCAACGATTAGCAGAGTTCTATTTTTCTTAGGTATCGGAAACAGAAAATGTTAATTTGCTGCTAACTCAAGTATTTAGTAAGATGTTAGAAAGAGACATAAATTCTTTTAGAAAATACACTTCAATGTATAGGAAGCACAAAGACGTTACCAAACAAACAACAGCCTTTCTGCTTCTGCTTTTGGATCAAAACCAAACACAAGATTTCTAGTGGTAGACTATTTCACTTAAATTCCCTTTCGGGGGCCCTAAGTTTCAAAGAAAAATTTCAAACAAAAATAACGGTATATTTATAGAACCAGAACACAAGTTACATTGAAAAAAAATTATTGTTGGCAGTTCAGCTTTGCCAAATTTCAGCAGCCTCACATACAAATGCCAGCTTCTCACACAGTGACTTACTTGTGGTTGCCTTTTGCTCTACACATAACCACGCTCTTACAGCCACAGGTGAAACTCTTGCTAGCAAACACCCTGGAGGAACTGGTTTAGCAACAGGCAAGGCATTTCCCTAGACCACCCAGGTCCCAGTCAGAGCAACAGGAGAAGAGGTCGGGCACTTTCCTTAGGCTGGGAAAACAAACAAGCCATAAAATTAGGCTGGGCGGGAGGGCACCAAGCTGCAGGGACACACGTGGAATGTGGGTGAATCAAACAGTGACAGCAAAGAGTCCCTGAGGGCATGAAGCATCTAGGGAAGGGCTGGGGACAAGATGTCTCTCTGCCCCAACTGTCCCAACCCCTGGTCACTTCACAACCGAGACAAAGGGAAAATACCAGAAGGTGCGGATTCAAGAGAGGTTTAGTATTGTCAGGGCTTGAATGGAAGCAGAAATAAACCCCGTGGTTGTAGAAAGATTAGTCAAATGGAAATGTAAAGACATTTTTATTAAGTGCTTAAGCTAAGTACTGGACTGAAAACCAATAGCTAAATTCTTAATAATTAGAATTTTTATTGTTTTTTGTAATTTGGTCCAATGATCAATATGCATAGTTTTGATAAAATAATATCTTCTTGCCTTAAAATGGGAATAATATAATAATAAAAATAATATCTCACGTGCCTTTACAATAGTAGACAGTATCAAAGCCCCAAAGAAAGCCTCCAAGTCCAAGAACAGCTTTGCTCGGTCACTGGTTAGGTTTTAAATTAAAAAGACCAGAGGCTAGACTGAGGCTGGACCCTGCATATTGGGGCTAGACCCTGGGATGTGGTTTAAATTTCCAGGGAGATCGTCAATACCACTTTCTGCAATCAGAGAGACCACAGGTCCAACACCAGTAATACCACCCACAGAAGAATCCCCGGGTGCACATAGAGAGGCTGTGTAGCAAGCAGGGGAGAGTAATAAATAACACACCCATCAGAGACAGGAAGGGAGACAGGTTGTGGTGCCTCCCTGAAAGCACGGCTAGGCAGGCCTCTGAGGACTGGCTGAATGACCTGGAGGAAGGATAGGGCAAGAAGCACGGATGGCAGGACCAAGGAGGGTTGACACTTTTTAATGTTGGCTTGGTGCTCAAGCCAACATTAGAGTCTACATGTAGACTGGTGAAACACGTGGGCTTTGTGGGACTCTGGTTATTTTGTTAGTCAAGAAAATGTATTCCATGAACAAAGAATACTTCTTGTATTATTTGAGTTTAAAATGTGATTGTTAGGTACCAATACAGGAATTCTGTGGATATTTACTGACTAGTTTCTGTATCAAGTTTGTCTACATTTTATAGAATCTGAGTATGTAATTTTATGGGCATAAGTTTGGAAAAGGAACTAAAAAAATTGGCCCATTTTGTCTGAAAAAGGCAAAGGTTCTGGAGAACCTAGAGGAATCTATTTCCCTTACTCCCCTAAACGTTAGGTTTTAACAGGCTCTTAGACACTGATCAGAACCATCTGACAGTGGTCAGTGGTTCCAGTCTTAGCTCTGCCTCAGTTCACTCTCTGTCCACACAATGGAGTGTGCACATGCATAAGCCTGTTAATGACTCATTTTTAGTTTCTCTAAAGGGAATTACACATGTACATCAATGGACGAACAGTCAGGCCTTTAATGCCATAAAAGATCCATTCCACACAGAATCAACAATGTTGGCATCATTGGTGATCTCTGAAGATCACTTATATTGAGTAGGATTGTTTTTTCCCTTCTGTGAAGTAAATCATTTATACATCACTTGATATTTTAATTAGTTCTTCAGACTGTGATTCAGAGATTTTCTGGTGTTTTATTTAGAAATATCAGATGTTAGATATAAGCAACTATGAAAGACTGTGGATGACTATTGAAGTGGAAAAAGTAGAATTCTTTTTTCAAGGAAAAGAGTAAGTAGTTTCTCTATAAAATGAGATAATCAAAAGCAGAAAGACTTTAAAGCCTTAGAATGGAAATAATATGGTGCAAGTGAAACTGTTTATTTGGTTAGCATGTAAAATTCCAAGTGTAAATAAGCTAACTATAATCTTTCCATTTCTATTTGAGACATTTTGGTGAGTGCAAATGGTCACTAGACGATTTTTGGCCAAATAAAAATAGTAGATTTGTTTCACTTTAGAATTTTTTTTAGCAGAATATATCTGAAGTGGATAAATATATATTATTTTAAATAGCTTCTAATACTGAAAACTGTAGGGGTATAGCCTCTGCTTTTCTAAGCAAGTGCACATTTTATTGTATTCCTTGGACTCTCTCTGACACGCACCTGTAACTCAGTCACTCCTACTATATAAATCTTGGTAACGTTTTGAATCAGTAGAAAGCGGAGTAATGGAAACGCCCTTGTCGCCGGTGTGCAGGGCTTTCTAATCATGTACTGCCGGGTCACATGGAGTGCTATCACAGGTCTTAAAGTCCCCAGGGAAATTCTGATTTAAGAGAGACTGCAGGGCCGGCCCTGTGTCTAGCAGTTAAGTGTGCACGCTCCGCTGCTGGCGGCCCTGGGTTCGGATCCCGGGGGCACACCAATGCACCACTTGTTGGGTCATGCTGTGGCGGCGTTCCATATACAGTGGAGGAAGATGGGCACGGATGTTAGCTCAGGGCCAGTCTTCCTCAGCAAAAAGAGGAGGATTGGCATGGATGTAACTCAGGGCTGATCTTCCTCACAAACAAACAAACAAAAAGAGACTGCAGCACTTACTACCTATTAGGAGCATCACTCTAGCCAGCACATTCAGTCTGACTGTCAGGGTCTAAAGGAGGCAGAGTAGCACAGCGACTAGAACCTGGGCTTGGAGTCCAAGACTTCAGAGAGGATTCCTCAGGAAGCCATGTTCAGCAGCTTACCAGCTGTCTGAATTGGGCTAGTTGCTTAATCCCTTGGTCTCATTTTCTTAATCTGTAGTGGGGATAATAATGCGTTTCTTGAATGATTGTTCTGAGCCTTAAGTAAAATAAGCTGTCTGGGACATACAGGCTACTCAATCCATATCATTTCCTTACTCATTTTCTATACTGTTAAGCTACAAGAAATGAGGTAAAATGATGTTCTTTTGTTTCAATTTAGCTGCAGGAAACAGAAGAGCATAAAGTCAACAAACATTTGGTGAGGCTTCTGGAAGTATTACATCTAAATACTGCCAAAGCAATGTTAATATTAGGTTTCTATCAACTTTCAGATCAGTCCTTTTAATTCAAATTACAGTAGAAGTACGTGCAAAGTAATAAATACTCATTAAAAGGTAGAAAAAATTAACACGGGTATACCATCTTCTTAGAATTACTTAGTGACTTTAACTGAATTATTTAAAACGTAATGTTAAAGAAGCTGAGGTTGATCGTGAGAATGCCAATGACTTTTGCTACTTAATAGGTCCTGGGTCTGAAACCCTAAACCTGGCTAGGCTTAGGGCGGAATCCTCTAATTATTCGAGATCTCTCTATTTATCTATTCCAACATTTTGTAATCACTTTTGATTTAGGAATTCTGTGGAAATATTGCCTAGGATATGGATATTTGTATATGTCAAAGCTATAAAGTGTGAAGTTATATTAGTCAGAATATATGGAAATCTTTATGTCTATCAATACAGATATTAATCATATATTTACCTCTGGTAACTAAGATAATGGCAGAGCAGAGTTTTAGCTAAATATATTAAGCATTGTTTGGGGGCTGAGAGAATGTCAGATTGGCCTAGGGTATCAAGAAAATAGGTAGAGTCCAATATTCCAAATTCTATCACTTTCTATGTCGAACTACACCAAATGAGGAGATGAAAACCATCTCAAGGCAGAGCAGTCACGTGGATCACTTCCATGCTACTCTTCTCCAAGGAACATGTCCACTGATCTGCTCCTCCTTCTCAGAGTCCAGGAAAACAATTTGCATATGGACTGTCATACATGGGGCATTTCCTCCTTCCACTTGAAAAACAATACGAACCCCAGATCAAAGTTAGAAAAGCCATTCTGGACCACTTCCCATCTCTTTCTTTATGTTCTCCAGGTAAATAATGTTGGAGGAGGGATAATCTTTTATTACTGTTTTTCCTTTTCCTTTTTCATTGGATAAATTTGACATGTAACATTGTGTAAATTTAAGGTGTACAATAGTCTTTTAAGTTGTCAGGCATCTATGCCTTTTTTCTGGGAACTGTGCCCTTTCCCCTGTGTTCCAGATGTCCTTCTAAGAGCTGTAAGTGTTCTCTCATCTGATCAGCCCAACTCCCTACACAAGGTAGATCTCGTACCATGAACACTTTACAGATGAAGAAGCTGAAGTACAGGATGACATGATTTATCGAAGGCCACGCAGCCGGTAAACGGTGGTGCAGAGTTTCAACCCAGGTTCTTTGGTTTCAGAATGTGCTTTTAACCACTACGTAAAGGATAAGGTATCCTAATTAGGACTGTTTAAAAAGAAAATTAGTGCATACTCTTACTCTCTGACAAAGGCATGGCCTTGTCCTTCAGGTACACCAGAGTTAAGATGACTCAGGGCCCATCATCTCCTCTCTAGCAAAGCTCAATTCAGTTTATTTAACTCTGTACATAATTTGATCCTTGTGTTTGGCAGAATACTGGCCTCCCAAAGACGGCCAACTCCTAATTCCTGGAACCTGGGAATATGTTAGGCTACATAGCACAGGGGTACAAATGTTGCAGATAGAATTAAGTTATTCAGCTGACATTAAGATAGGGAGATTATTTTGGATTACCCAGGTGGGCCCAAAGTGTTCAAGGGATCCTTAAAAGTAGAAGAGGAAGACAGGAGAGGAGGTCAGAGCGATGTGGTGTGAGAACTCAACCCTCTGTTGCTGGCTTTGAAGATGGAGGAAGGTGGCCACAAGCCAAGGAATGCAGAGCTAGAAAAGGCGAAGAAACAGATTTCCCCTGGAGCCAACAGAAAGAACGCAGCCCTGCCAAACCTTGATTTTGGCTCAGTGAAACCCATTTCAGAATTCCGACCTCCAGAACTCTACGAAAATAAATTTGTGCCGTTTTAAGCCACTAAGTTTATGATAATTTGTTACACCAGCAATTGAAAACTAACTCAATACTTAAAAACTTTTTTTCAAATAAAAAAAAAGAATTTGCCCAGTAGGTAAGAGAATTCTCTCAGAGGCCCAAATTCAACTCCAGTGTTTAATGTCCTATCATACTCTTGCCCTCACAGCTCTCTCCTGAACATTAACACACTTTCTAACCAAACGGGAAGTGCATGTTTGAACTGGCTGTGACCTTATCTTAATCTTAATCTTTTCTCCTTATTAATTAGAAACAGTACTGCGTGTCTTTCTTATCAACGCGCTTCCTCAAGCCAAGATTCATTCTCTTGAGAATAAAGATTAATTGAGTATAATAATTAAGGCAAATTAACTATCATCATTGATATTATTCCATAGGAAACTTATGTGTATCGTGTTCATCATCATTTCACTAAAAAGCTATGAATCAATACATTAGAGCTGAGTTATATACATCAAAAACAAAGGTTATAATCAATTTATGGTTCTAAGGCTATATACACGATTAATATCTGAATATTTCATTAAATTAGAGATATTTACAAATATCCCAAAGCCTCATGACAGCCACAGAAACTCAATTATAGACTATTTGACAGAATTATCTCATTTAAATCACAATATTGTAATGGTATACAGCAGGAAGTCAGAAAAATACTGTTTGTGGAACAAAATCTGTCATACCATTTGAAAACAAAGTTTTTGTTTTTTTTTTTGTGAGGAAGATCAGCCCTGAGCTAACATCCATGCTAATCCTCCTTCTTTTTGCTGAGGAAGACCGGCTCTGAGCTAACATCTATTGCCAATCCGCCTCCTTTTTTTCTCCCCAAAGCCCCAGTAGATAGTGGTATGTCCCAGCTGCACATCCTTCTAGTTGCTGTATGTGGGATGGGGCCTCAGCATGGCTGGAGATGTGGTGCATGGGTGCGCGCCCGAGATCTGAACCTGGGCCGCCAGTAGTGGAGTGCACGCACTTAACTGCTAAGCCATGGGGCTGGCCCAAAAACAAAGTTTTATTGGAACACAGCCACATCTGTTTGTTTACATATTGTCTATAGCTGCTTTTATAGAACAACAATAAAGTTGAGTCATTGTGGCAGAAACTGTGTATCCCACAAAGCCTAAAATATTTACAATCTGGCCCTTTACAGAAAAAATTTTCAGATCCTTGCAAAATAGGCATAATCTGAGAGATATCAGTGGAGGCATCAACAGTTAAAGAGATTTGTTAAGTGTAAGGAAAACCATGTAATTGTTTTTGCTCATTAATTTGAACAGATGCATGAAATAGACTTATTACAAATAAAAATTACTAAAAATGAGTCAAAGGACAACAAAATCAGAAAAAAAGAAATTAGTCAATAGAAAAATAATCATGTAAATAATTGAAAAACAGTTTTCAAAGAATTACATGTGAAAATAGCTCCAGGTCCATCATAGGGCATTCTTTCAAATTTAAATATCATACAAACTCTTCCAAAGGATTAAAAACAACATATAGCCACTGATTCATCTGCTTGAATAAGCATTATTATGATACTAAAAGCTGATAATAACACAAGTAAGAGAAAGTTATAGAGCAATTATACTTGTAATACAACAATTTTAGATAAATATTTAATTAGCATATTTCAATAGCTCATAGAAAGAGCTATTTACTCTAATAAAGTAGCATTTATTCCAAGAATGAGAGATGGTATAATATTACAAAAATTATTAGTATAATACATCATTATCAATAGGTTAGAGAAGAATAGACATGTGGTAATCTCAATAGATTTTTATGTCCTTTGGTGAAGAAATTTAATGCCTATTCATTATTTTTTTTTTTTTTAAAAACAAACTCCTAGATAAAGGAGGAATGAAAGCCCTGCACTTAGTCGAATAAAAATGACCTTAAACTGACAGCCAGAGTCACACTCAAGTGAAGTTAGAGAACTGTTTCCCAAACTGTCGCTCTTTTGCAGACTAGTATTGCACATTGTTTCCCTAAACAAAGGAGGCTACATGGTCATTTATTTCGGGAAAGACAGACTTTTCTTGGTTTTATACAATTTATAGTATTTTAAAGACTCCAAAATATCTATCAGTAGATTAATCAGACTCTCTTGTTTAAACAAGCATTTTTCAAACTAATAGAACAAAGAATCCTCAACTGCTTATTAGCTTTCAATGAATTATATTCCACGGAACATGCTTTGGGACATACTGTACTAGATACATGCTCTTCGGTGTATCAGTGAAGAATAAAGTTTTATTGTATTGAGATATATATGTGTATATACATATATATATAGTACTATACTTTAGCCCACTATAATTAATATATAATTAATACATTTATTGTTGGGAAGAGTTGTTGGCTCTACTACTTCCACATATATAGCCCAATCCTGTCCAATATTTTCCATTTCCTGCTGTTCAAGACTCTATAATTGTTTACCCAAATTATTGCAAGCACCTTCTAACTCGTCTCCTTGCTTCTATTCCTATTTTCCTACAATGCATATCCACAAGGCAACTAGAAAAATATTTTCTTTAAGGGTTGGAAGTAACATCATATTTGTTATGGGCTGATTTGTGTCCCCCCAATTCATATGTTGAAGTCCTAACCCCCAGTACCACAAAATGTGACTGTATTTGGAGATAAGGCCTTTAAAGAAGTAATTAAAGTAAAAATGAGGTCATATGGATGAGCGCTAATCCAATATGACTGATGTCCTTATAAGAAGAGGAGATTAAGACATAGACAGGCACAGAGGGAAGGCCAAGTGGAGACACTGGAGAAGGTGGCCACCTAGAAGCCAAAGAGAGAGGTCCTCAGAAGAAACTAACTCTGCCAACACCTTGATCTTGGACTTCTAGCCTCCAGAACTGTAAGGAAATAAATTTGTTGTTTAAGCCACCCAGTCTATGGTGTTTTGTTGTGGTAGCCTTAGCAAACTAATATAATATCCCTGTCTTGTTTAAAACTCTTCAATAACTAAATAAAACCTAAACCTTTGCCCCTGGCATGGACGCTATGCATTATCTGGCCCTCTCTTGTTTGCTGTTCTTACTTCCTCCTACTCTTCACCTTGTTCGTTTACCTCCAGCAACACTGGCTTGCTTTCTTTCATTAAATATGTTAAGATCCTTCCTGCATCAGGTCATTTTCATTTGCTGTTCCCCCAGGCTAGAAAGCTCTTCCCATTGATCTTCATGTGATAGATCCTTCCTATCATTCACAACTCAGCTTAAATAGCACCTCCTCAGGGGGGCCTTCCTGGTCACCTTATCTAATGTTCTCCACACTCACATTAGAATTTAAGTTCTACAGTAGCAGAGACATCTGTTTACCACTGTGTCTGACTGGAATGGTTACTGGCCCATTACAAGCACAAAGTTATTTGATAAACATAGTATTAAGTGCTCTTGAAAGCATTTTCAATTATGGCCAGTCAGAATATAAGCTGGTACAATTTTTTGTGGAAAGTAGTTTCCCATTATGTCTTAAAAGCTTAATGATTTTCATATCTATTTATCCAGTAATATAATTTCTAGGAAAATAATTTAAAACAACATAGGAGCAAAGGTTCTATAGAATTATATATAATAGACATTATATAGATATATGGTATACAGTGTTATATATAATAAAATTAGAAACACCTTAATTCTCTAACAATGGGGAAATGATTAAATAATTTTGATTAAATTAAATTGATTAAAATGATTGGATGAATTATGATATTTCTTCACACAAATGACAATATTCACTCAACCTTGCTTTGGTAATTATACATTCAATTGGTCAGAGGTAGGCACATGGCCCCAATTAATTTGTACCTATTATCAAACTGTGAACTCAATAAGGCTGTTAATTTCTAATGTAACTGTAGTATACTTAAAAATATATTTATTTACAATAAATACATATTCGTTTAGCCAAGGGATAGACATTTGACCCAAGCTAGGCCGATGGAATCTTTCTCTAAAATTTAAATATTTGTAGATTGATAGAAAGGAACAGTGAAACAGATGTAGTTTATTCATTTCATTGCAGATGCCTAGACAAGACTCTCATGCAGTTTCTGATAATAAAGTTCATCAAGTTTGCCTGGTTCCTACCATGGCTGATATCCCACTGGGATACACTGTTTTGCTGTTCTAGGCTTTTCTGGCTGCTCTAAGAATTCAATTGACATGAGACAGAATAACAGGAGAAAATCAAACAAATTTAATAACATGTATACATGGGAGAAATGCAGGAAAACTGAGTAATTCACCAAAATGGCTGAAGCCACCACCTTAAATACCATCTTTAGATAAAGACAAAGAAGGATGTTGGGGGTAGTGTTTGGGACTTCAAAGGAGAGGAAGAGGATTCACATGGGGATGCAAAAGCAAATGTTTGGTAAACAAATGTTTACCATGCCATGCAGAGACAATGGAACACGGAGAGGTCTTTGATCAAATGGCCCTTGCTAGGTTCCTCCGTGTCTACCACATCTAGTTTATATTATATAATAGTTATCTTATGGTATTAGCTCCTTCCTGGAACAGGCCTTCTATTTTAAATTCTTTTAGGCAGTTAGGGGGAAGGTCAAACTTTCTTTTTAAGTCTTTTGTTTTTATGAATACTTAAGCCAAAGAAACCCAAATTTTGGGGTGGCAAATTCTGATCCCCCACATTCTTGTCTTTGAAACTTCAAAAAATTTCACAGTCCAGAAGCTGAGTTGGTAGATTGTCCCATCTCATTGAACAAGTCTCTTAGTCCTGGCAATAGGTCAGTCCAGTTAGATTCATTTTAGGAGGTGATGATGCAGGTGGGATCCCAAAGTTAAGCCTATAGTGTGTAAGCAAGCAATCAAGTATTTAATAAAAGGAATTTCTATAGAAACAAAAGGGAAAAAAAAGGTTAACGGTTGAAGCAAATTATAAACCAGTTTCTGAGCCCAGGGGACAGCCAGTCAAGAAGATTTCTAGATGTCAGGGTTGAAACATCTTTTTCAGTTTGAAATGTCTCTGATGATGTCATTGGATGTTCAGGTATTTTTCTGAGTGGTTTACACAGCAACAGGCAGAAAGATTGTATAAATATGGGTTATTGTGGTGATTTCTCTTAAGTATATATCAAGTTATTAAGCTTCAGTTTGCAGAGTTTCAAGAAAAAGAATGGTTTTACTTCTCAATGATTCTAAATGGAAAAAAATAAAAATGTTAGTTTGGAGATTTGTAATCAGATATTTGAGGAAACTTGAGGAATTCAGGATCCAGTCCAGTTTACAAGTGGAAAACAAAAACCTTAAAGAAATTAACAGAAATTAGACTACACTATCCACAAGTGCGTATTATACTTTCTACTGAAACATATTTTTTTCTTTAAAATCACCCTTATTTTTAGCAAAGATAGCCAAATTAGGACTAATGGTAAAATGTGTAATATCAGGAAATTTGGCCTGATTATTTACATAAGTGCAAGAATATCAATTGATCATATAGGGTCCTTGAAATCTGCTTTGCTGGGAATTTTCATAAGGAATCTCAGATTGAAATTTAAAGTCCTCTTGAGGCCAGGAAAGCCAAGCCAAGGACTTGTCATCAGATTGCCTGCAATACCTATAGATTTGGATGAATTCTCTCTTCTTGAGGTCTCAAAAATATCCTAAGGTTCTTGCGCCTGCCAGGAAGTGAACATATTTACTCACCTTGTAAAGTTGCTGGGAACCCTGTAAGTAAGGTAACAGGCTGATATTTCCAAGGGGTTTTATTTGTTCTATAAAGTCAGATTTTGGCCCTTAGAGTCTGGTCATATCTGAGTCTATGCAGGTCTCTCTCAAAAATGACATTCCAGTCAAAGCCTTGGTAATATAACCAATGTTTCCAATTTTGTCCTGTTATGAGGAGAACAGATTCTTAATTGAACTATGTAAATAACTATATTGCCATGAAAACAAGAATACTCACTCATTAAGAGTTTCCAGGGCTGGCCCCGTGGCTTAGCGGTTAAGTGCACACGTTCCGCTACTGGCGGCCCATGTTCAGATCCCAGGCACGCACCAACGCACCGCTTGTCTGGCCATGCTGAGGTCGCGTCACACATATAGCAACTAGAAGGATGTGCAACTATGACATACAACTATCTACTGGGGCTTGGGGTAGAAAAAGGGGAAAAAAAGGAGTAGGATTGGTAATAGATGTTAGCTCAGGGCCCGTCTTCCTCAGCAAAAAAAGAGGAGGATTGGCATGGATGTTAGCTCAGGGTTGATCTTCCTCACAAAAAGAAAAAAAAAAAAAAAGAGTTTCCAAATTCTAGAGGGATCAGGTAGGGAGAAAAGGATAAATGTTTCAATTCTGTTTACAAAGGTATAATTTACCAAATTGTTCTGTCAGAGTCAGCTTAAGAGAAAAGAGAAAAAGTTTTCCTTAAACCTGGAGAAATAAATCATTAAAAAAAATCAGCAATATTTCAAACATAAGAATTATGATCATCCTCATCAGTTCATTCAGTCCCATGTAATTAACTCTTGACTTGATCTTTTGTTAGCAGTTTTATGAAGCCATCAGTTTCTTTGTTAGAGTTCTATAAATTCTCACTCAGTTCAGTTTTAAGATCTGAAAGTTTATCAGAAACCTATATTCTAAAGTGTTAGAGTCCTTTCCATGAATCTCTCTGAAGATGAAACATATTTGCAAAAGCATCAGAGTAAAACAACTGTCTATCAATGACAAAAGACTTAAAAATGGCAAGTGACAAAGAAATTTGGTTGGTTGTGACATGACACTTTAAGATAATAACTAGAATTATGACTGATAACTGGGACAGATTAGAATTTTAGTTATATAATTTTTAAAACCCTTATATTAATAACATTCACCCAATACAACCTAAGAAGTTTTTTCATCATTTGTTTGACAATGCTTCGTATGCAATTTAAAGTACCAAATAAGCCTAATTAGTTTAATATCTCCCTCTTTATAGGAAGAGAGAACAAATTCTTTGAGAACCCAAGGGTCTACTGGAAATTCTCAAAGTTACTTTCAGATCAAAGGAAAGAATGTATTTAGGATTTGAATTTTGTCAAAAATATTAAAAGGATCATAGGTCACTGTGAAGCAATGCTTAGTTATACATTTTACTAAAGCGACAACTGAAGATGTTAAAGGCAAACATAGAGAGTTAAACAGTTAAAAAAAAAAAAAAAACTTTAGTTCTCTCAAGAGAGAAACCTCAGCTTTTTGAACATCAGAAATTATTTTGATGAAATACAGAGTTTCTGCCTTTCAAGTAGACTTACTCAAAGGTAAAGAAAAATATTTTATAATCTCTTTATTAGAAAAACTAAAAAACAAAAATATCCCTGTTCCTTCTACTTTTTTTACTGAAAATATACATTTTATTTTCCTTTAATACAAAGATGCTTCCCTTATTAACTTTTAGTAGCTTTAATCACATATATTAATTAGGATTTTTAACCCCTAGAAACCTTAATTTTTAGTGAAAACTAAGAAGTAAGCAATTATAAACTGTCTTTTGTGTCAGAATTCTGTGGCCTGGCAAATTTATAAATACTTTTCATAATTTTTAGAAACATGCTGCTACATAGTATGATCTTTTAGTAAAGCACGAAACGTGTTTACTAACAGACCTGGACATTTTTTAGTTTCTCTGTAATAAAAAGACAAAAGTAGGTAAACTTAAATTTTTTTAGCAATTAATGTTTCAGCATTTTTACCTATTTGAAAATGATCTAAGTATTTAATGAATTTTCCATCATTTAATTTAATGTAGTGAAACTACAAAGTTTCAGGTTACTGTGGGGGATCAGAATTTGCCACCTCAAAATGTGTCTCCTTGGTTTGATTATTTTTAAGAAAAAAGACTCAGAAAGAAACTTTGACCTTCCCCCCAATTGCCTAAAGGAATTTAAGATAAAATGCCTGTCACAGGAGAGAGTTATCACCATAACTCTAAGTGTAATAGATAGGAAGACTCCTAGCAAGGCCCATTTCATCAAACTTCTCTCTCAGGTCCCATTGTTTATAGATGGCCCAGCAAACATTTGTTTACCAAACACTTGCTTTTTCATCTCCACGTGAATTACCTTCCTCCCCTTTGAAGTCCCAAAGCACTACCCCCAACATCCTCCTTTGTCTTTAACTAAAGATGATATTTAAGGTGATGGCTTCAGCCATTTTGGTGAGTTACTCAGCTTTCCTGGGTTTCTCCCATGTATACATGTTATTAAACTTTGATTCTCTCCTGTTATTCTGTCTCACGTCAATTTAATTCTTAGACCAGCCAGAAGAACCTAGAGAGCAGAGAAATATTCTTCTTCCCCTACATTACCGAGGAGATTTTGGAAGTTATTTTAAATACACATGCCATAAAATATAACTATTGCTGAAAGTTTATCTATAAACTCTTATCTCACTTACATCTATCTAAATCATCTGCTCCCGACAATTGTTTAGATTACCCACAAAAACTTTACGAGACATTAGATAAAATTAGCTATCATTCTAAGTTATTATTTTGCTGACAAATTTGTAACAGAAATAACATGAGCTTATTTGACTACTGATGAATAAATGAAAAGCAATAAGAAAATTTAGTATATTGAAGTATATAAGGAAGCCACTTGGTTTAAAACTAACTTGTTTTTTCAGAATGGCCTGATGTGGCCTGTCAAGCGTGCATTGTACATCTGCTGTAAACATTTACAATGTCCCAAAGTCAAGAATGCTGCCTTTAAGGATAGGGATGTATGCCTCCCTCCCATATCAGCATTTCTTTAAAGATAAGCATTTTATCCCAGAAACTAGGGTCGAATTGACCTACTGTGTACATCTTGTGACCACTGACCTGCTATGCTAGCAAAACATCTTGGGACTGTAGTAAAAAGAGATATTCCTGTCATATTTGATGTATGTTCCTTGTTCCAAAACAGTATATAACCATGCTATATACCTTGTTTCTCCAGAGTGCTTCCTTCCCTGGTGGAGGTTGCTTCTCTCGGGCTATAGTCCTCAGGATTGGCTCATGTAGTAAACTCACCCTAATTTTGATTTATAGATTGATTATTGATTATTTGCATTGACACTAATAAACCCAGATAGAATAAAGGCTGCACGTCTGCATCATATCCAATATCGATAACTCTGAGGCCATGCCTATTTCAAGCAAATAACCTTTTATTTACCAAAGATCATGTTAGCTTGAAAAACATTTGTGTCAGTTTCTGTTAAATTTAGAAATAATTTATATAAGTGCTCACTTTGAGTCAATTAAATAGAGCTCTTAATTTTGGCCATACCATCTGGAGGTAGAAAAATATCTCACGTTGACAGCATAAACACATAGACATACATGAACACACAGGCAGACACAGACAGAGACCCTATAGCTTCCTATAAATTTTTCCTGTAAATCATGTACAATACAAAATGCATTAGTTTATAAAAGAATAGTTGGATTCAAATTTTGTTTTAGCAATTGGAAAGAGTTAAGTTCAACTGCTAAATCTTTTTACTAATATTTGTGGAGAAAACATTTAAGATCCTTTGTTGTTTTGCCAAATTTCCAAATATTTCCTCTCCCTTTTTGTAAGACAAAGATAGATGCTTTAAATTTCTCAAATACTTGGGTTGTAGCCTGAATATCAAAGGCTGATTCACTCATCCTACTACATTTTCTTTAATTTGCTTCTTATACCAGGGATATTATTAACTAAGAGGTAAATCAAAAGATTTTTATGTTCTCAAACTTCAGGACAATGTACTACACCTTTAAAAAGTCTGCACAAAGCGGTTAACAAAGGCTCTCTTTCTAAGTGCACAATTCAACCTTAGATCAATTTACACTGGTGGGGGGGACTTTTATTATCATTTTTATTAGAACCTAATATCAGCCTTTAGTTTCCATCTCACATTGTGTGGGCTCAGGCAACTCTATAGACTCCCTCTGGCATGTTTACTCAACATTGCCTGAAGGGTGGATTTATATGACCTCTGTTTTACAATATCAGGCAGTGGAAATGTTCCCCAGTGAGACACAACATCCATTCCCACAATACAATCTATACTACAGTCAGGCAAAAGAGATACAAGAGTTTCATATAAAACTCATTTAAATACACCAATTCTCTTACAGAATCTTATCTTGATTCCATCAGCTCTTATACCTCTAATCATAGCTTCCATGAAGAGTTCATCAATAAGTCTTGGTTTTATAATATTGGGTAGAGGAAGTGTTCCGGCCAGAACTAACATTTATTTCCAAAAACACTCAGGCAAAGTTGACATAACCTCTTCACATAAGGTTAGCTCAAACATCCCAACATTTATAATCTTATCAACACTTAACACTTTTACATTTTCTCAATCTAATTGTAGCCTGAGTCAGTGCCCCAACAATTGGTTTTGGTACCACAGCTTGTAGAGTTCCTGCATTGAGAAGTCTCAGAAATTTCTTTTCCATCTCCTGGTTATTTTACCCATTTCTTACAAAAGACTTTTAGTCCACAGCAGGAGGTCAAGCCAAGGACCTTGGCCCTTTTGTCCACCTTTAAGCTGATCAAGCAGCCTAACTATTGCCCCAAGCGATTTTTGGTCAGATTTCTCATTGTGATCTCTGCCTTCCAGCTTTTTAAACTTCTCCAAACTGGGGTAAATAGAGTGGATTGTTTGGGCCCCCTTAATGTTGGGGAGCCAGTAGGGAGCCCCTTTGGCCCACCTAACCTTAGGCAGTGCTGTATTAAAACATTTGTTTTAACCCCATCAATGTGCATCTTATTCATCCCATTTTTTAATAATTACTTAAAGATTTCCAACCTGCTGGGATGAGTCCCATGACTCTTCCCTTTTTGAGTCCTCTTTGTTTTCCCTTTTTAATATTTGCTTTACTTACCTTATTTCCTAAAAACCCTTCTAAAAATTTCCACCTTGTTGAGAAAAGTCTCTGGGCTTCTTTCTATTCTTTTGTTAATCAACTTAATGCTTTCATTAGCATCTGTAAGACCATGAGAGGAAGCTGAGACCCCCAAATTTGATTAAGTTCTTAAGGCTAGTTTTTATTTCTTTGTATTTCCTTTTAATTTGGTCTTTCCATAGGTACCAATAAAACAGCTGTTTATGATGAGACCTCTTTAAAATTTTTTCAATTTAGAAGTTTTTCCAATTTAAAGGATCCATTGTCCGGCCATTGATGAGTAGGATCTTAATGGAGACTCAAACCAATAAGCCTTTTATGGCTTAAATGTGGACATAACAGGCACCCCCAAAGAGTGCAAAAGAAGCAGGCTTCTCAAGATTCAGAACGTTCACTCCCCAAAATAGTCTAAGAAACCAAAGTCCTTCATTGCACAGGCGGTAAGGGTGATGCAGTGAAAAGGCTGTCTCCAGTCTCCCACAGAAACATGGAAAGCCTCTAGTCACAGACTCACTAAACTGTGACACTGGGCAGCCACTGCTGGAGTGGGACTTTTCCAGCACTAATAAGCAATGAAGGTTGAGATGACAGAGGGCCCTTATGGACTGGGATCCCTTATGACAAACTTCCCTTGAGACAGGAACCAGCCTAATGAGACAGGGTCGTCTGCAGGGCCCCTGGTCTAACAAGATAGGGACCCTAACCAATCAGCAAGCTAAGAGAATCAGATGGAGGCCACCAAGATCCACATTCCACAGCCTCTGGACTTTCCCAGGCTTACACATATGCCCTAGCACCCAGGAGTCCACTGAAGGTAGCCCTAGCCCCTGTGGGAGATCAAAATTTGGCCACCCCAAAATATATCTCTTTACCTTGATTATTTTCTCTGACAGACATTTGACCTCCCCCACTAACTGCCTAAAGGAATTTAACTCTGGGGATGGACAGACTGGCAGGGTCGTCGCTAAGCCCCTTCTTTTCAAAGTTCTGTTTACCAAATGTTTACATTTGGAAAGGTATCTCCCTCTCTGTACTGGGAAGAGGGGAGGATGGCCTTATCTCTGGAAACTCTTATCAGTACAGAAGGAGAAGACTTAAATCTACATACTCTTGATTACTGTGATTTCTGTCTCTCCGGCCACATTCTCTTTAGATGGCCCTGTAAAGAATTGTCTGACAAACATTTACATTTCCCTCTCCATGTGGATTGTCTTCTTCCCCTCTGAAATCCCAAACCACTACCCCGCACCACCCTCCTCACCTTTAGCTGAAAATCCTTAGGGGAGCAGGTTAATCAGAATGACTAGAAACTCAGTTTCCCTGGTTTCTCCCACGTATACATGTTATTAAACTTGGTATTATTTTCTCCTGCTAACCTGTCTTGTTAATTATTTGGGCAGCCATAAGAACCTTGAGGGAAAGAGCGGAAGGGGATTCTCCCTCTTCCCCAACACCCCATTACCATACTAAAAATCACGCCCAGGGCTGGAAAGCTAGCCTGCTAACGATACATGCAACGCATGTGGCGGCATGTCAAACAACAGTGCAAACACAAGAAAAACCCCACCTCTACGTTCCATGATAAGGCACTCCTCCCCAGCTTTTGCCTAACAGAAGCCCCACAATGCCGCTCCCTAATGAGCTGGTCACCTGCCCCTTTCCTTTCCGCACTGGATCCCTTGTGCCTCCCTTGTGGACAAGCTAATAAACTTTTGCCTTTCTATTACTGTTTGTTGTCTCTCTTGATTTCTATCCTGGGGGACAACAAGAACCCAATGCGCTGGTAACACTCTGGGAGGTGACATAGTCAGACAAAGAGAGTGAATCTCAGAACCCCAGTCCATTAGACTGACCACCAAGGTGCATCCCAGTAGGTGCATTCTCTGGGTGGCAGAGACCAGACAGATCACAAAGCCAAGTTCTCAAGACATAGAATAAGATAAAAGAAAAAAATATCATCTTATATGCACATTAACAGCTTTAGCTAAGCCCTGAGTCTCTTGGAGCCAAACTAATATCCAAGAAGGATGTGCCATGGTGTTGGGAATTGTGTGTTGTTTTACAGAGTACCTTGATGAACAGAAATTTCCTTGAGGTTGGCAGGTAACCTGCGTCATCTACCCTGTTCCGTGACCAACTTATCCTATCACAGGAATCCTCTTGAGGTGGTGAGTGCCCTAATGGCTCTTAAATGCTCAAGCTGTGCCCATCAAATTTACAGTCTTTTGGCTTCCAAGATGTCCCTTAGCAACAGTTTTTACCTCATATGCGTATTAACCCACAGCAAGGTTTGTCACCAGACTGTGGGGCTGCCCTGGACAACTAGCTTATAGAGCTGTGGGAGATCAAGATTTGGCCACCCTGAAATATATCTCTTCACCTTTATTGTTTTCTCTGAGGGACATTTGACCTCCCCCACTAACTGCCTAAAGAATTTGACATGGTGGCTCCTTCCTGGAACAGATCTTCTATCATGATGGCTGTAATATAATGTAAAATAGATGTTACAATGGGAGGGGCACCAAGCCCCTTTTATCACAAAACTCTATCTCTCTCTGACCACATTATCTATAGATGACCCTGAAAAGAATTGTCCTTCTGCCCTCTGAAGTCCCAGACCACTACCCACCCCCAACACCTTCCTCGCCTTTAGCTACAATACTTAAGCAAGCAGCTTAGACAGAGGGACGTGTTACTCATTTCTGAGTTTCTCCCATGTATACATGTTATTAAACTTGGTATTATTTTCTCCTGCTAACCTGTCTTGCTAACTATTTGGCCAGCCGTAAGAACCTTAAGGGAAGGGACAGGGGGGATTCTCCCTCTGTCCCCACAGTTTTGGAGTAGCTGGCAGGATCCCCACTGGCTGGCAAGTTGTCTTTTATGGCTGGAAGAACTGCCTTCTCCTTGGGCTACTGCAGGTGATGAGATACGGGAACACCTGACAAAAGGCGGGAAAAGGTAAGATTTCTTACCACGTCAGGCTCCCGGAATCTCTATCTGCAGTGTCTGGTGACAGCAAGTGGTGAGAATTTTTTTTCTCTTTCTAAATTTAGATTGGCAGGAGAAAATATTTGGGAAACTAGTTTCTTGGGCTTTTAGTGACTCTGGTAAATTTGGTAGAGTACTCTTGGTTTTGATCTTGATCCCTTTTCCTCCCAGAGTAGTCTCTGTCTTGTTCTGTGTCCTGAGAACTTGGCTTTGTGACCAGTGAGAATATTCTCCTTGGTCTCCACCATATGGAAGGTGCAGTTACCGGAGTGCACCTTGGTGGCCAGTCGAGTAGACTGGGGTTCCGAACTTTCTTTGTCCGGCTGTGCCAAGCTCTCAGGGGAGTTTGTCATAAAAGGCCCAGTCCATAAGGGCTTTTGTTGTCTTAACCTTCATTGCTTGCTAGTGCTGGAAAAATCCCATTCCAGTATTGCCTGCCCGGTGTCACAGATTAGCAGGTCTGTGACTGGAGGCGTCTCACACTATTGTGGGAGACCAGAAACACCGTTTTCACTATACCATCCTTACCGCCTGTGCAACGAAGGTTTTTACTTTCTCTGAATATCTTTGGGAGTGAATTCTGTGGATCATGGGGGTTACATCATCTGCGCCCTCACCAGGGGCCTCCTGCATCCACGGTAAAGATTTATTCTAAGCATGGAAAGTTACCTCTAGGTCTTTCCTTAAAAAGGCTTATTGGATCGAGTCACTATTGGAATAAATATACAAATGAAGATCCTACTCGTCAATGGCCAGACGACGGATCCTTTGAATTGGAAAAACTTCTAAATTGGGGGGAAAAAAATGTTTTGAGAGCTCTCACATAATTATTTAATTGGTACCTAAGAAGTAAGGCCAGAAAAAGAAGGGATAAGTTTGACTAGCCTTAAGACCTGACTCAGGTTACAATTGAATTGAGAACATGTAAAAGTGTAAATGTTGATACGATTATAAAGGTTGGAATGTTTGAGCTAATTTTATATAGAGAGGTTACATCAACTTTGCCTGAGTATGTTTTAAAATGTCTGACTGGGAATGCTTCCCTTGTCCAAAATTAGAAGACCAAGACCTATTGATAAAAATCTTAATGATAACTATGTTTAGAGGTATAAGAGGTGATGAAATTTACGCGAAATTTTGTAGAAAAAACTGATGTTATTTCTATTACAGAACTGGTTAACAAAAATAGTAATTTAAATGATGGCTAATTTTATCTGAAGTCTTATGAAGTCTTGTAGGCAATCTAAATAATTATTGGCAACAAGTAACTAAATAGTTGTGAAAAAGATGAATGTTGGGTGAACTTCAAACAATAATTATGTGTTGTGGTGGTTACAGCTTCCAAACTCTTTTTGGTGACTTAAAACTTTAGAGTTTTGCTAAATTTTATGATAAAAATTCACTGACTGTCTAGATCATTTCCAAATAAGATATTAGACCTTGATTGCTAAATGTACGTTTGTCTACTTTTGGCTTTTCATTACAGGAAAACTAAAAGGTGTTTTGGGTCTACTGGTAAACATGTCTTGTGTTTTAAAAGATTGTACTATAAAGTAACATGTTTCCAGAAATTATGAAGTGTTTATAAATTTTCCAAGCCACAAGATACCAACGTAAAAGAAAGTTTATAATTGTTTATTTAGTTTTTACTTAGAAATTAAGTTTCTAAGGGTTAAAATTTCAAATCAGTATATGTGATTGAAGCTACTAAAAATTAAGAAAAATACATTTGTGTACAAGGAAAGTAAGATGTATAAAGAAGGTACAAAGAATGGAAATGTTTTGTTTGGTTGATTAAGAAAGATAAATTTGTCCTCAAGTACTAGGAGGGAAAAGAAAGACATGGGACAAATTCTGAAGGTAAAAAGAAAGTTATAGAAAGTTTGTGGAAGAGGAATTCTGGAAAAGGAGTTTTATGCATGGTCAAGTTGGCTAAGATTAAAAAAGGTTTAATTAAGTAAATGAGTTTTAATATCAGAAGTAAGCTGGTACAAAATTATAATTTGGTCTTCTTTCTCTTAAAAGGAGAATTTTCTTAAAGTGAATAAAGAGGTTATAAAAGATTTTTCTTTACCTTTGAGTAAGTCTACCTAAAAGACAAAATAAAAAAAACTGTTAAAATAATTTCCTGTGTTCAAAAGACTGAAGTCTCTCTCTATTAAGGCTTTTTGGACTGTTAATGCTCTGTTTGCCTTGACTTTTTATATTTTTCACAAGCTCCCCAAAATTCATATCTTAAATAAAGTCTTTTTTACTTTTTTTCTTTGGGAATTTTCAAAGGGTCCTGGAACTTCTCAAAGAAATTTGCTCTCTTCCTATAAGGAGGAAGATACTAAACTTATTAGGCTTATTCAGTATGTTAAACTACATGGGAAGCATTGTCAGACAAGTGATGATAAGCCTGCTTAGGTGGTATTTTGTGGGTAAATGTTATTGATATAGGTGTTTTAAAATTGTATAACATTACTGAAATTCTGATCTGTCCTGGTTATCAGTCATAATTCTGGTTATTATTATTTTAAAGTGTTGTATGTCACAAAATTAACCAAATTTCTTTGTCAATTGCCATTTTGAGGTCTTGTTGTTTACAGACTTATTTCTTTGCTCTAATGGTTTTGCAAAATATGTTTCAACTTCGGAAATTCATGGAAAGGACTCTGACATTTACACTGGAGTACAGGTTTCTGACAAACTTTCTGATCATAAAACTGAACTTGGTAAGAAATTACAGAAATCTGATGGAGAAACTGATGACTTCATGAAGCTGCTAACACAAAGATGGGGATCAAGAATGGATTACACAGGACTAAATGAACTGATAAGGATGATTATAATTTTTATGATTTTTCATTTGAAGTATTGCTGAATTTTTAATGTTTTGTTTTTTCAGATTTAAGGAAAACTTTTTCTTTTTTCTCCTGAGCTAGCTATGACTTATAGCAATTTGGTAAATGATACTTTTGTAAGCAAAATTGAAATATTTCTCTTTTTCTCTCTACCTGATCCCTCCAGAATTTAAAAACTCTTAGTAAGTGAGTATTGTTGTTTTCATGGCAATATAGTTATTTGCATAAGTTCAATAAGAATCTGTTCTCCTTACAATAGGACACAATTGGAAACATTGGTTATATTACCAAGGCTGTGACTGAAACATCATATTTGTGATATAGCCATACAGCTTTTGAGGTATGAAGATTGGACTTTATGGAATAAAGCCACGTGGAAATATTGGCCTGGTACCTTATGTTCCAAGCAGCACTTACTGAGATAAGTAAAGAATGTCACTTATCTGGCAGGTACAAGGAACCTCGAAATATTTGGGGGGAACCTCGGAAGAAAGGAATTCACCCAAATCTGTAGGTATTGCAGGCAAAGTCTGATGACAAAATCCTTGGCTTGGCTTTCCTGGCCTCGAGAGGCCTTTGAAGTTCAATGTGAGATTCCTTATAAAAAGTTCCAGCAAAGCAGATTTAAAAGAGCCTATGTGATCAATTGCTATTCTTGCTGTACTTATGTAAATAATTGTGCCAACTCTATTGGAACTAGACTTCTTTTGCAAACTAGTTCATTTTAATTTGGCTATCTTAATAAAAATGAGGGTGATTTTAGAAAGAAAAATTATATTTCAGTAAAAACTGTAGTACACATTTGCGGATATTAGATCCTAGTTTTGTTAATTGTCTTTTGAGGTTTTTTGTTTTATATCTGTTTACTGGACTGGATTCTGATTTCTTCTAGTCTCCTGAAATATCTGGCTACAGATATCCAAACTAACGTTTTTGATTTTTTCCATCATTTTCATTTGGAATCACTGCAAACTGAACCTGCCCTTTTTCCTGAAGCCTCACAAACTGAAACTGATGGACTTGATATAAACTTAAAAGATTACCCGATGACATCATCAGAGACATTTTAAACTGCAAAAGATGCTTTGATGCTGACATCTAAAAATCTTCTTCACTGGCTGTCCTCTAAACTCAGAAACTGCTTTACAATTTGCTCCAACCATTAACCTTGTTTTTCTTTTGTTTACATAGAAATGCTTCTATTAAATACTTGATTGCTTGCTTCCACAATATAGGCGTAACCTTGAGAGCCCACCTGCATCACCACCTTCTAAAATGAACTTAAGTGAACTGTTCTATTATCAGGACTAAGAAATGTGTTCAGTGAGATGAAACAATCTACCAACTCAGCTTCTGGACTATGAAACTTCTTTAAGTTTCAAAAGGACTGTGAAACTTTTAGTTTCAAAGGCGGGACTGTGGGAGATCAAAATTTGGCCACCCTGAAATATTTCTCTTTACCTTGATTGTTTTCTCTGAGGGACATTTGACCTCCCCCACTAACTGCCTAAAGAATTTGACATGGTGGCTCCTTCCTGGAACAGATCTTCTATCATGATGGCTTTAATGATAGTGTAAAATAGATGTTACAATGGGAGGGCCACCAAGCCCCTTTTATCAAAAAACTCTATCTCTCCCAGACCACATTATCTATAGATGACCCTGAAAAGAATTGTCTTCTTGCCCTCTGGAGTCCCAGACCACTACCCACCCCCAACACCTTCCTGGCCTTTAGCTACAATACTTAAGCAAGCAGCATAGACAGAGGGATGAGTTGCTCATTTCTGAGTTTCTCTCGTATATACATGTTATTAAACTTGGTATTGTATTCTCCTGCTAACCTGTCTTGCTAATTATTTGGCCAGTCATAAGAACCTTAAAGGAAGGGGCAGAGGGGAATTCTCCCTCTTCCCCTACAAAGCCTGTGTGCACCCTGTCCTATGGTTTTCCCTTTTTATGACAAACAACACAACAGATAGAGACAAGGATAGAGAGTGACCATCTCTGGGAGGAGAAGGATCAATAAACCAAAGAGTACTCAAATTTCCCAGAGTCGCTGAGTTCAGGAAACTAGCTTCAAAAATATTTTCTCCTGCTAATCTAAATTTAGAAGAGGAAAAAATTCACCACTGTCACTTCCACTGGACCCTGCAGGCAGGGATGTGGTAAGAACTCTCACCTCCTGCTGGGTCTTGTCAGGAGTCCAGGATTTCTCAGCTACAGTAGTCCAGGAGTGAGCAGTGTCCAGCCCATTAAGTTTTCTCCCATCCTCGTAGCCAAATGTAGTGGACAAAGAATACTCCTCTACCCTCTACGTCATTCTGGCTGGTCTAAGAATTAAATTGACATGAGACAGAATAAAAAGAGAAAGTTAAACAAATTTAATAACATGTATATGTAGGAGGAACCCAGAAAAACTGAGTAACTCACCAAAATGGCTGAAGCCACCACCTTAAATACCGTCTTCAGCTAACAACAGTGGAGGATGTTAGGGGTAGTGTTTTGGGACTTCAAAGAGGAGGAAGGCAATTCACATGGAGATGCAAAAGCAAATATTTGGTAAACAAATGTTGACCATGACATGCAGAGACAATGGAACATGGAGAGGATTTTGATTAGATGGCCCTTACTAGGTTCCTCCATGTCTACCACACCTAGTTTATATTATATAATAGTTATCTTATGGTATTACCTCCTTCCTGGAACAGGCCTTCTATCTTAAGTTCTTTTAGGCAGTTAGGGGGAAGGTCAAAGTTTCTTCCTGAGTCTATTGTTCTTAAGAATAATCAAGGCAAAGAGACACATTTTAGGGTGGCAATTTCTGATCCCCCACCACCACAACCACCACCATCTATAGAGTGGCTATAACTCAGGAGAGGCACTATCTTTTCTAGAAAGCATTCTCCCACAACTCAGACTTGCTTGGAGCCTCTCATTTGACGCTGTGAAGCCCACGAGGCTTACTGGTCTGATTTCCATCTGTACAGTTAGCCCGCTGTGGCAGAACTAAATCTTATTTCTCTGAATTTCCAGTACTTGCTTAGCAGCAGGGCCACAGCAGTCTCTCAGTAAATGTCTCTTTAAAGAGTGACATATGAACATGAGAAACACTTCATGAGGCAGAAGGGCAGTAGAGATGAAATTTCCTGGATAATAGAGTTTTTACAGGTGAAGACTATGACTAGGAGGATGTTCCAAGTAGAGCAAACAGCATGAGTAAAGGGCATAGAAACAGATAAGCAACGCTGTATGATATAAGACAGGCTTGAGGTCTCTGCAGATATAACAGGAAAGGGGCCTTTAGTATTTTATTTTTATATAGAAATTCACACTCCCTTATGATTACTAAGAGGAGGAGTGCAAGTCTTTGTCTACTAGTATTTGCCTCCATCTTTAGTGTGTGTATGGCTCTTAGTATGTTTATGTAAATTTAGATGAAAGTACAGAGAAAGTGCACAACATTCTAGAATATAAAACCATGTAAAACTACAGTTTCAAAATGACAATGACATCTGTTTGTAGAAAACAAAGTTGGGGAACATTTCAGTAACATTAACTCTCTACTCTGATAACTGATAACTAAGAAAAGATGCATCATAAAGTATCATAATGGTACTGTAGATATCAGAATAATTTACCAGTAAGATTAGCGTTTTGTTAAATTAAATAGCTTGCTTTTTACTAATAAATCATGTAAAATCAGTTATTTGTACAAAGTATATTTATTCATTAAGTGTGTATTATGAGTCAGGCATTGCTCAGAGTGCTAGTCATGCACTGGTAATAAAATAAACATGGTCCCTGACTTATTTTGAAATTATTGTCTGGTGGGATAGATGGATAAGTAAGTAAACAAATGGTGTAAAATGATAGATTGTGATGAGTACTATGAAAAAAAAGCAACAGAGTGCAAAGATATAAAATAATTGTAGGGATCTACTTGCATAGAATCAATAGACAGGTGTTTCTGATAAGGTGACATTTAAGCTAAGACACGTGAGGCAAAGAGCCAGGAAGGTAGGATGGGAGGTGTGTTCTAAGCAGAGTGGCTCACAGATGTCATTTACCCCAGATATTGATCAGAGTGTCTGCCCTTCCTTCCTTCCTCAAATATTTAGTGTGTGGCAATATTAGGTAAATCAATGTGCTCAGTGCTTAAGGGGATAGAAAGATGGAGCAGACACATTTCTTATCTTCAAGAAGCTTAGAGTCCCTGGAGGGATTATAAATTTGAAGTTAAGACTGACAATGCCATGCTGGAGCCAGCTCTGACCAACTTGTGAGAGCTGCTTGTTAAATATTCAAGAATTTTGCTAGGTGGTTGTTAAACAGTTAGTAACTTGAAATCAGCCATGTCAGAGTATTTACATGACAATAACTGGCAATCACTACAGACCATCGTGCTTTTCCTCTCCAAGGGAGTTGGTGGTTAAATATTTGCCAGCACACCACTGGTTCTGAGCAAAACTAACTGAGGACAGCAATTGGGACTGATCCCTGACTTTAGGCTCTATTGTATTCTTCTATCAGCTGTTTAAATGGGATGCGACTTCAAAAGAGTGAAGAAAGGATTTATAGCTGCATCTCAATTTGATAATGCCAAGTGCTTTCAATAGCATTTAGGGTTGGAAACTTGAGACTATAAACTTGATATGGTCACATACAATATGGCTCTTCCTCTCCACTCCCCCCTCAGCATTCACCATACCTGTGTTTGCTTTCCCTGTAACGCTCTCGCCTCACAGCCACCATCTGTCCAATCCTGCTGTCTTTCTTACACGTATGGTATAGTATCTCCCATCTTAGGAGAAAAATTCTTTCTTTACCCCAAAGGCCATCCTTCAATAGCTCCATTTCTCCATTCCTCATTCTCATGAGAGGACTTTACGCTCTGTCTCAAAGTCCTTACTTCATATTCTCTTTTGAATTAGCTACAGGCAGCTTTTGCCTCCAACACTCCACTAAACTGTTCCTGTGAAGGGCACCAAATACAAAGGGTGATTTTCAGTCCTCATCTTCCTCAGTCTTGCAGTGGCATTGGACACAGATGGTGACTCATCCATAGGCCAGAGGAACATTCTCCCCATTCTCCTCCTGCCTCATCAGCTACTCCAGAGTCTTCTTGGCTGTATACTCATCCAGATCCCAAATTCTAAATTCAGGAGTTCCCCAGCATTCAGTCATTGAAAATTATTCTTCTCTATTTACTTTCACTGGTATCCATGTACCAATGACTAAAATATTTAACCCCAGACTGGCCTATTCTCCGAGTTCCCAGCCCTTAGAATAGCAGAAAAAGTCCCTTCATAATCTGGCCTTGCCCTACCTCTCCATCGTCTCCTTCTCCTCTTCCCCTGTATCTCCACACTCAATCCACAGGAATTCTTAACTTTTCTTGAAGAAATAAAGCTGAATCTTTCCTCAGGAACTTTCATTTGAGATTCTCTCTGCTTGAAATTGTGGGGGATCAGAATGGGCCACCCCAAAATGTGTCTCTTTGCCTTGATTATTTTTAAGAACAAAGGACTCTGAAAGAAACTTTGACCTTCTCCCTAACTGCCTAAAAGAATTTCTGATAGGAGGCGTGTTCCAGGAAGGAGCTAACAGCATAAGATAACTGTAGTGTAATGTAAAATGTGTCTCTCGGGCCACACTGTCTATAGACGGCCCAGCAAACACTTGTTTATCAAATATTTGCTCTTCTATCCATCTCCATGTAAATCACCTTCCTCCCCTTTGAGGCCCCAAACCACTACCCCCAATCTCTGTTTGTCTTTAGCTGAAGATGGTATTTAAAGTGGCAGCTTTGGACATTCTGGCTGAGTTTCTCAGTTTTCCTGGTTTTCTCCTGTGTATACATGTTATTAAACTTTGTTTGACTTTCTCCTGTTATTCTGTCTCATGTCAATTTAATTCTTAGACCAGCCAGAAGGACCCAGAGGGTAGAGGAATTGTCTTCCTCCCCTAGGAAAGGCTCTAGCCCTATTTCTTCCCTGACTTACTGTCATACTTCATTCAAGGCCCTGCTCAAATGTCATCTCCCTGACCTCCTCATCTAAAATAGCAGCACCATTGCCTTGCAATGCTTTATTTTTCTTCATACTGTTTATTATTTTATATATGTCACTATTTAATATAGTATGTGTCAACATATTTTCTAAGCTATTAATCAACACATCATTATCTCATACACTGTATACTATACAGCACAGTTAAAGTGAAAAGTATAACAGTTAACATATAATATCGTACAATATAATATCACACAATAGATCACTAGAATATAAGCTCCCTGAGAACAGGAAACTTTCCTTCTGTGGCTCCAGCACTGATAAACAGTGCCTGATGTATAGTAAGAATTTAAAATATGTTTTTTGAATGACTGAAAAAAATTACCTAAAAATCAATGATCCTCTAGTAGTTTTCTTATGTAGTTATTTTTTTCACCCTTCCTCACCTCTGCCCCTGCTCCCCACCTTTTTTCCATTGAAGACACAATGCTCACCTCTAGGCAATAGAGCAGTAATTTATGGGGACTAGGACTTGAATCCATGTCTTTTCATTATTTTTTATTTCAAGTCCATTTTTTTCCATTATAATGCCACATCTGATTATAATATTTTTTAGAAGAAGTCCATTCATTTATAATATGGTTCCCCATTGGCAGTTTCTGGCCATAGGATTTATTCATCAGGAATATCTATTGAATATCTATTATGAACTAGCCTATTGGTTCTTGAGCCCAAAGACAAATAGAATACTGTTCTTGCATTCAAGGAACACTCCATCTCACATAAGTAGACATGCACAAAAATATTGCAATAATGTCTGGGAAAATTGTGTCCAATCTGCACAGCAAAAGTCTCATATTTCAACTTTAAAGATTCTGTTTGCAGGATGAATTTCTACATGCATACACATATAATCACATACACACATACACACTTCATAACAACCTTAAATGTGCAGGTATTCGATATTCATTGTTTTATTCTTTGAGCAAACTTCAGGGCCAGATATAACCACAGAAACACCTGACCTCAGCAGAAAAATTATCTCATCTTCTTATTTGTCAAAACATGACCATCAAAATCAGATGCTGGACTAGGAAACAGCAGCTTCACCTGGAGGGATCGCCACACAATTCTTGCCTTCAAAGGAAGGTCAATGGAAATTAAAAAGCAAAGGCTTTTTTAATTATTCATTTTTTCCAACTTGGAAAAAATTTTAATATTTGTTCTTCACTCAGGATGCCAGCTATTCCTTTCACTGACTTGCATTATCTTTCCATACACACATTTTTTCCAGGATCATATTTGGCCTGCAAATGACCTCACAGGTAATTTATTTTGCAAGCAGTTCATATTTGATCTATGTGGCACAATGAATAGCTTTCACATTATTTAGCTGACTAAGATGGAAGTTTGAACAGGAAATTCTATTTGACAGTCCTTGTGGTGAGCTGCTGGTGTGTTTAATGTGTCAGATTGCTAAGAGCAGAAACTGCCTAAGTCGTACCGCTGGCATTCCCAGCTTTTTAAAGGCCACTAAATTCTTTCCTCCTGTGATGAGATTAACTATATCTTAATAAGAATGATATTGGCAAGTCTGTGCTTGAATATATCACAATGTGTAAGTATTGATTAAATAATCTCAAGCATTCAATATCACTCTTTATAGGAATTTACCTCAAAAGAAGTGTGGACTTGAAATCCTCTTCATCCAAAAAGCACTAAAAGCTTTTATTATAAAATTTAATATCTAGCCTCTGCAGTCTATGTTATAATGATCTTGGGTTTTTTTTGTTAACATTCTGAATACAAGAATTACATTGAAGATTGAAGATTTAAGATATTCTCTTCATTTAAAAATGCAAGAATAATACTAAAATAGTAACATGACAATAATTAATATATTTATACTACGTATCAGATACTCTTTTGCAATGTAAATTGTCTGAGGACTTGAAGAAATCCTTCCATCAGAGATGTATGAGATAATATAAAATTTAACATAAGTAACCAATATTTCTTAAGTTATAGCAGCCTGTAAATTAAAAAAAGAATCATAGTTAGTAGCTGTCTGTGGAATTCTCTTTGGGAACAAAAATCACTCTCATATTCACCGCCAGAGGTTGGGGCATCCGCAAGTGTACTCCACGGATGTGCTATGCAGCAGCGTCCCTGACCACTGGTCAGCACCCACCTTCTCCGGCCCCGATTCCTGCTTGCTGTGGTGGACTCTTCTGTCACTGCTGATGCCGAAGCAACAGATGCGCCATCAGATCTCACGTCTGCAGGAAGAGACAGAGCCCAGGTCTCTAATTGCAGAGGAAACTGCTGACATCAGGCAGTTTACAGGATGAACTCTCAAAGTCCCATAGAGATTTCACTCAAAGACCATCAATTTTTATCTACCTTTTTTTGCAGTGCAAGTTGAGCGCAAAAACTGGACCATCTTCAGAACCAATGGCTTCCTCCAACCCCCCCCACACGTAGAAACAAATCTCTGCCCTTAAAATTCACAAAGGGGAAGACCATCCCAACATTATTTGATATCATAGTTTTCAAAGAAGGCAATAAATCAGGATGTTTGTGTGCAATCTACTGATTTTTAAGTCTTGATAGCTAATCTAAACTTAGTGAATAATATTTTAATTATAACATAGAAAAGTACCCAAGATATTGTGATTTATAATAAGAAATATATATTTTGGTCTTCCTCTGTGGTTCCTGGCACACAGCTCCTACATCCGTTATAACTTCCTAAGTGGTAAATCTTCAAGGGCATTTTTACTTATAATATTTAATCTTTGCTCCCAGTTTCTGAAATAGCTTCAGAGTAATAAAAGTGAAATGGGTGTCTCTTGTTATTCATAGCAAGTGCCTTTCAACGACACCTGAGTTTATCTTAATGAGGTGATTTTTGGAAAGTTCCTAGATAAACACAGGATGGGAGCTGATTGCCAGGAGAACAAACTGTGTAATTAGAGGGTTAGAACTTGCAACCTTCCCTGGCCTCTAAGGAGGGGAGAGGGACTGGAGGTTGAATCAGTCACCAAGGGCCAATGATCTAATCAACCACGCCTGTGTAATGAAGCCTCCACAAACATCCTAAACAATGGGGTTTAGAGAGCTTCTATGTTGGAGAACACGTGGAGGTGCTAGGAAGGTGGCACCAGAGAGAGTATGGAAGCTCTGCCCCCCTTCCCACACACCTTGCCCTATGCGTATCTTCCATCTGGCTATTTCTGAGTTACACTAGTCCCACCTTATCCAAGGGGGGACACATTTGAGGACCCCCAGTGGATGCCTAAAGCTGCAGATTCTACCAAAGTCTATACATACTTTATTTTTTCCTTTGCTATGATAAAGTTTAATTTATAAATTAGGCACAGTAAGAGATTAACAACATGGCTAACATAAAATAGAACAATGAAAACAACACACTCTAATAAAAGTTCCCCTGGATCTTAGCAACCTCAGCATATTTTTTTTCTTTCCTTATTAAGAACTTTCACCTTTTCACTTAAAGGAAGCACTTTATGGCTTCTTTTCAGCATATCCAGATTGCAAGGATCACTACTCTTGCACTTCGGGGCCACCACGAAGTAAAAAATAAGGGTTACTTGAACAGTCGATCTGATAACCAAGACGGCTACTAAGTGATTAATGGGCAGGCAGCATACACAGCGTGGGCACTCTGGACAAAGGGACGATTCATGTCCTGGACAGGACAGCACAAGATTTCATCATGCTACTCAGAATGGTTCACAATTTAAAAGTTCTGAATTATTTATTTCTGGAATTTTCCATTTAATTGTACCATGTACAGTTAGGACCATGGTTGACTGAAGAAAACGAAACCACGGATGAGGTGGGACTACTGTGTATCTTTTTATAATAAATTGGTAATCTAGTAAGTGAACTTTTTCCTGAGCTCTGCGAGTTGCTCTCGCACATTAATGGACCCAAAGGAGGCGTGGTGGGATCTCTGGTTATTGCCAGCGGGCCAACAACCCGGACTTTCCTTTGGCATCTGACGTGGGGGAGGGGCAGTCATGTGGGGCTGAGCCCTTAACCTGTGGGACCTGGTGTAACTCCAGATAGGCAGTGTCAGAACTGAACTGAAGTGTCGGACACATAGTTAGTGCCACAGAATTAGCTCATGTGGGAAAACCCACGTGGTGACCAGAACTCTAGGAGCGGAACGTCTAATAGAGTAGAGCACAACAGAGAAGTGTTCCTTTACAATGTCTTAATTACTATGCATTCCAAGTGGAAAGGAGAGAGGGGCCGCCCCATGGCTTAGCGGTTAGGTGCCTGCGCTCCGCTGCTGGCGGCCTGGGTTCGGAGCCCAGGTGCGCACCAGCGTGCTGCTTCTCTGGCCATGCTGAGGCCGCCTCCCACATACAGCAACTAGAAGGATGTGCAGCTATGACATACAACTATCTACTGGGGCTTTGGGGGAAAAAAAAATAAATAACTAAAATTATAAAAAAAAAAAGGAGAGAGAAGATGTCCATAGAGAAGATTCCTTTTAAACTACTTTAGTTCCAGAATATTATTTAATAGCTGGGGGAAAATCTAGGGAAAAGTTACAATAAAAACACATCAAATTCACAACACTATTTAATTGGTCTATAGGCTGAATTACTTCTCCATTTTCAGTAAATACTCCTGAATACTGTTACGTGGTCAGCTCTTAACTGGACAGCTGTTGTGCACATCTTTAGTAGAGACAAGCTTCTAGAAAAACTCCTATGTGGAATAGAATTTCCCCCATCCCCCCTTTTTATTTTAAAGTAAAGCAAGAAGTTTTGCCATCTACAGAAAAGAAGCAACATTTGAAAAACGTCAACTTCCTACGTGGTATGGCATAAATAAAGTGGCCTGTGTGTTAGAAGACTGTAGATAGCATGAGGACTTGGGGAAATTGGGGGAACTGGAAGGGGTAATGGTGAAGACAAGGTTAGCTTGGGGGATCATAGACACCTTGTGATCTCTATCAGCCCCACCAAGCCACCTCAGAGATGTACCAAAGAAAACAAGTTCATTTACTATGCAAATATAACTTCGAACACATCCAATATTTAAAGCTTCAAAAAAAATTGCTGCCCATAAAGTCCCCCTTTAAGATAAATTTCAAGAATATTGGGCAGGGGTAGGCAGACCTGTCAGTGTCGTGTCAACTGTTCAAATCATTATAATCTAGAAGTTATCAATAAAAGTTTTCTCCTTTTAGTTTATTGTGTCCAGCATGTTTGTGCAAAGAAAAGTAGCTATCTGAGGCCTCTGGACTCTGGAGGGATCATTACAAGGGTAATGACAAAGAAAATCAATGAAACATCTGGGTTATGATGTAAAGCAGAGAAAAGGAGATTTTATAGGCAAATTAAATTTTCGAAGTGAGCAATTCAGTTTATGGCTAATCACAGGGAATATTTTATTTTTCTTGATATGAGAATAGCTCTCTGGCAAGAAAAGTCAGCAAAGCATGGCTCAATCAGATTCCACTCCGGAGCAGAGAAGCCAAGTAGTGTCCCTAAAATACAGAAACCCTTAACAACTCAACAGCATAGCCCTCATTCCACAAAGTTTAGATTTAAGTATGAGACACCAATTTAGTAAAACTGTCAATTTAAATTGGTTAATGATTAATCATATTTTATTTTTAAGTTTTACTTAATTCTTTTAGGCTGTCTGTTATATACAATTGATTGAATTTTGTTTCAATGGACTTTTTCCTCCACAGTTTGAACAGAAACCTGTGTGATCACTTTAAATTATAATTGATAGCACAAGAACTTCCCATAGGAACAGAAGATAAAATCATTATCAAAACATAGATTGGAGTTGTTAAAACCTTTGTACAAAACTCAGAAAGATTAATATAACTTGAATTATACTTCATCATTCAAATATCTCAGGTTTTTGTGTTGTCAACCAGGGTAGGTTCTGCCAGATTTTACATACAGCTGGAAAAGCTTCAAACCCCCAAAACGCTCTTTAACTGGAAAACGTGTGTGGCATTTCAGTAGTGGATTTCAGTTTGTCGTCAAGCGCGCGTGAACTGCCCTGAGTCCCAGATCTCCCGGTCCCCTCCAGCACGTGATTTCAGCGGCTCCTGGTGCCGTCTGCGACTCAGTCGTCAACAGCGATGAACAGACGTGCAATGGTAACTGCTGTCCCACACAAAGGACAGCCTTTGGGTGAAAGTGATTTAAAGGTCGTGAGACCTGACCGGTGGAGATCAATGTACTATGCACTTTAACTCTGGACATAATTCCTTCCCAGTCTGTTAGACATAATTATATTGTAATATTTATTTTCTTTTTGATTAATCTATTTGCCACTTTAGCCCAGCGGTGGGCAAACTACACCCTTGGGCCAGATCTGGTGCACCTCCCATTTTTGTAAATAAAGCTTTATTGGCACACAGCCACGCTCCTTCATGTCTTCATTGTCTATGGCTACTTTTGTGTTACAACAGCAGAGTTGAGTAGTTACTGCAGGAATTGCAGGGTCTGAAACCTAAAATATTTACCTTCTTGGTATTTATAGAAAGTTTGTTGGTTCCTGATTTAGTCTCTATTATTTGTTGTATAAATAGATTTAGCTTTTATTAGGATGAGAGCCACCAGCCATTTATTATCTGCCAGGCCCTTCCTGTATTTCTTTTAGCTCACTATGAAGTATTGCTATTTCCATTAAATATATGAGAAAGGAGAGGCTTTGCAAGTTTAAGTGCCTTGCCCATGTAAACAGTGGAGCCAAGGTTTGGCCTCAAGTCTAACTCAAACTCCATGCAATTCCTCTTTAATCTCTCTCTTCTCTGATAACTCTATGGTCTTTTTCATCCAGGCAATCTGCATGATTTAAACCTATGAGAAATAGTGCCAATAGATTTAAGGTAAGCATCTTGCCACCTGAATGGGAAGTTAAGCTTAATATAGAGCAGAGGGTAAAAATAGCTTTAAAAGTTCCTTGAGGGGCCAGCCCTGTGGCATAGCAGTTAAGTTTGCCTGTTCCGCTTCAGCAGCCCAGGGTTCCCAGGGTCGGATCCCAGGTGTGGACCTGCAGACTGCTTATCAAGCCGTGCTATGGCGGCATCTCATATACAATAGAGGAAGATGGGCATGGACGTTAGCCCACGGCCAATCTTCCTCAACAACAACAACAACAAAAAAGTCTCCTTGAAGTATGAAGAGTTTGATCTAAGTACTCAAATTAGTGCTGCCATAGTCTATTTAAAGCTTTTAAACCAGCCTGAGTCTGGGAGTCACAATTTGGTCATTAGTTAGTAAGCTTCTTTTGGCAAACCATTTATGTGACTTCTCTGAGCTTCTGCCTCTTCAACTTATAAGATGGAATGAGAGCTCCAGGGATGCAGGGCTGTCACTAGAACACCTGTGCTGGGCCCTGCCTTCTGTTGGCAGGTGCCCCCTCCCCCCATGGGGTACACTGCATCCAGAGGGCCTGAAGTCTATGATTTCCCTTCATGAGTGAGATACACGCCAAGACGTGAAGACCAGGTTATTCTTCTGGTGGTAGCACATGTCATCTAACTGCAACCTCTGACCTGTTTGACCCCTTGTCCATATGTTCTGAAAAAAGAACACTTTACTAAAAGTAGACAAGCAAAGTAGAGTCAACTGTGGTTTCTGGCAGAGGATTTTTTCTTCAGGGGTCCATGCTCTGCTGCAAAATAATCTAAAAAGACTGATCACAAATGACCCATTCATTGTGCCACTTGGCAAGGCTGCCCTTCTGTGGGCTGTTTATTGTTTTATCTTGAAACAGGTTTTCCTTACCTGCTCTCCAAGTAATTTCATGTATTCCCTGGGAATTATCAGTAAAGTATCTCGACGTGATCTTACTCTCCCAGTCAAAGATTACAGCTTTAACCAAGGCTTTTTACCCCTTAGGAAACAGGCAAAGTAGGGGTCTTATTTTTTAACTTTTTTTTAACCTCACATTTACCCAAGAAGAATTTGAGATAGTTGTAAGTATATACACATTAAATTAACAAGTTGTCCCATCTGAGGGTAGCAACTTGATTCTGTTCTGGTAAACTCCAGAAGCTGGATATTTCCACAGAGAAGGCTACGTCCCTTGATGTGCAAGGGGAAAGAAAGAAGAAAGGTAAGAACACGTGTCATTATAGTTTCATAAACCCACAGAGTTTCAAAGGAAAGGTAATCCTGGAAGACATCTAGTCCAACTCCCTAATTTCATAAGTAAGTAAATGAAGGACTTGCCCCTAAATTAGGCCATCCCTGGCTCCACCTTCACTCATGTGGAGCACAACACATAGCGCCCCAGACGTGCCTTGGAAGAAACCAGGTTATCCTGTAGATCGACTAGTTACTCCAGGATCCTGCCTTTAAGTTTTTGAAATTATGCAAATTAAGAAAATATTTCTGGTTCATAAAGGAGAAAATAATATTGTCAATAATAAAATTACTTTGGAAAGTTTAAATCATTATATAACCTGAAGTGATATTATTGGTAATAAACCACTCCTTTCTCCTCCCCAAAATACAATCTTAGTAGTTATGACAAAAGGAAATTAAATTGTGGAACTTTGACATAACTAAATCATTAAATTGTTTTTCTCCAGCCATGAAGTCAACTGCAATATATAGTAAAAATAAAATAAAATCACTTCCTAGTGATTTTTTACTTCCTACTGAAAAACAGTAAAAACAAGCCTTGTTTATGAAAACTCTTATTTTCTTCATCTTTTCATCTTTCTTCACTCCTCCCTCCAACCCCAACCCTTTCTGTCTCTCCCTGTGCCTGGTCCCCTTTGTGTCTCCACCCAAGAGGGAAATGTTTCTGAAGCATGAAAGTGGGGAGACTGAGATCAAGGGATTTTTGGAATTGGTGAGTTTCCATGCTTGAGTATTTTTTGCAACAGTGGCAAAAGTTCAAATACTAAATGATACATTAAAAATTGCACTCATAGAACTCAAGGGCATATTTTCACTAAATGAGAAGCACAGGTCTCTTAAGTACATATTTCCTCATTTGGTTCCATTCCTTAGACCAAGTTCACATTATTTTGCAGTGTCTGTGCACAGAGCTTCTAGCCAGACTGTGACACCCCACTTCCATGTTCCTTCCATGAATTAAGCTATTAAGGACATTTTCATGCTCATACTCATCATTTACGTGTCTTTGTGGTATTGCATTTGATAGTGGAAAATATTATCAGCATATATTTCCAGTTACTTTGGCTAAGCGAATTCTCCTTAATAGTATTCTATTACATATGCGGTGTGAGACCAAGAGACTTGCAAACTTTTTTCCTGGGTTCTCCCTGAGTCATCTCATCTGGCATTTCACAATACATTCCAAAGGCAAGCTGAGGAGAGTGACCACAACAGTAGCAGAGGCAAGTCTTTGGGAAGAAAAGCCTTTGTTTGAGGGAGGGGAAGAGAAAGGCAGAGAAAAAAACAGGGAGACAGAGAGAGGGGGAATAGCGCTGTCAGGGATTAAGAAGATAAGGAATATAGGTTACTCATTATTCACCTCCTTGTAGGGTTGTTCTGACAACTCAATAATGAAACACAGGAAGAAAGCTAAAGAGATTCAAGGAAAAGAAATTAGAAACACAAACTTAGGTCTTGATCTTGATCTTGGTCTGTTTTCTACGCCATTATAATGGGGTTCTGTTTGGGGGCAGGCCAAGAAGACTTAGGACACTTGTCAGATTGGTCCATGGGGTGGGTGGGTGTGTGTGTGTGTGTGTGTGCGCGCGCGCACAAGCTCATGAGATTCCAAGTCTAAGTTTTAGTCTTTGATATTGTGATGATATTTAGTCTAAGGATTTTCCTACTGTTTAATGGCATCATATACAAATAACATTTTCCTTTTCAAAACAATCTCCAAGTGAGTTTGATAGCCTCAAGTTTTCTGTTAATCTAAGGAATAGTAACCTAGTTTTTAAAGGAAAATCAAGGATGATTTTTTTTTTCACCTATCAAGGGAAGCCACCATTACTTAAATAGCAGAAAGGCTAACAAAAAGGCCATCATTACAGAAACAAAAGTACACAGTCTGCAAATATACTTAAGCTAATTAGTGAATCACTTTAATGGTAGATGAGTGTATGACAGTATGGACAGGAAAGGTAAAGGATAGTATGAGGAGCACGGAGCAGAAACGTGTTCTCAAGCTGTTCCATGCTTCCCCAAAGATGTCCAAGAATTGCACATACTGGCCAAAATGTTTTTAAGACTATTATTCTGACATCTTTCTGACCTTATATTTTTACATTTTGAGTTTCACAAGGACAGCATAGTTAGAATTTCACCTACTTTATAATAGATATGCTTCGTATAAAAATAATATTACCTTGCAACAAAGCAGTCAAAACCCTGGAACTAGCTCCAGAGCAACTGCTTAAATGGTTGCATTGCCCGGAACGCTTTAGATTAGGGTCAGGGAAGGGGTAGTAACTTTATCCCCTGGCTTCATTGCCTCCAACAGTGGAACATTCTAAGATTGCAGCTATCCTGCACCCAGCCATAGTAAAAAAAAATAGTTATTCTTTAATAATTTCTGAGACATACGGAGCTTGAGGGCAATAGGACCCAGTAACAATTGAGTGCACTCACACGGATGGGGGGCCAAAAATGCAGACAATGCTTCCACACTTTCTAGAGTTTATACACTTGCTTATTTTGCAGAGTGTGGGACTAAAGAGAGGCTGGTTAATGAAGTTTCAACAAGAGGATTTGTGCCATGCTCTCTCATCCTACTAAAAGAGAGTTGTCAAAGCATTTGAATTGAGTTTTTAAGTCTAACATCCAACCCGCATAGAACTGGGAAGAGGCGAAATGCATGGTCTGCAAATGACCATGAGGCTGAGTTATTAACTCTCCCATCCAACACTCAATGGGGAGGAGGTAGAGGAGGAAAGAGTGTTGCACTTTCAAGGAGCCATTATATGAGCTTGGGGCCCCAGGAACACACTTCACTCTGAGTCAAGTCCTGCTTCCTTCTACAGCAGGGCAGAGACAGGAGTTTTCAATGGAAAAGTTGTAACTAATTCAGCAGGAGGCAGGAGCAGCTTCAGCAGAACCCTGCTAGCAGTTGATAAAATGCTCAACTTTGACAGATTTTATCAGTTATTTATAGCCAGAATAGTGCTGGATAACAAACGCTCCAAAACTCAGTGGTTAAAACAGTAAGCATTTAGTTAGTTTATGGGTCTGTAAGTCAGCAGTTCAGGCTGGGCTGGGCCGGGGCGTCTCGGGTGACTGAGCGCTCCTCCACATGGCTCCCATCCTTCAGCAGGCTAGTCCATGGAGATTCATATGGTGGCGGCAGAGGCACGAGAGGGCAAAAGTGATAACAAATATGTACTTTTTAATCCGCTTCTAGTATCAAGTTTGCTAACGTCCCATTAGCCAAAGGCAGTCACACCGCCCAGCCGTGGAAAAGGCATAGATACAAAGTGAGTGAAAATTGGAGCCATCAATGCAGCCTTCTATTCAAGGCAGACACCTTTAGGCAGCTAGTGGGCCTCAGCTTTCCCAGAGTGATAGGGTACTGGCATGAGAGGGAGAGCAGGGAGAAGTGAAGAGTTTGAAAAGGAAAGAAATGCTTTTAGCAGAATTAGAAGAGCTCTTGGCCCGGTGAGCGCGAACCATGTGGATCTGTGTGAGATCGCCTGGCATTGTGATGGGCAGGGCACCAGCACCTCGGCTGGCTGTTGAAGGAAGGAAGGAAAAACATATTTTTTCTTTGCACCTGCTATGTTTCTAGAGCTGTGTTAGGATATTAGTATTTATCATTCAGTTAACCCTTGTAACATTTCTAATGTTTGGGTGTAATTATCTCCATTCTGTAAATGAAGAAAATGAATATGGGCTAATTTCTTGAAATAACTGCAAACAAGTGGTGGAGTTGCCTTTTCTTGACTTCAAAGCTCACACTCTCTGCACTGCACCTTGTACCCTTTGATCCTGCCTCCTTCTTTCACAATCTTTTTCTGTTTCAGTTTTCTTTCACTTTAAACATTTGGAAGAGGCACCTGTACCTATTGCCTCTGCTTGCTTATTTCTCAGTCATCAGACAACAGAAGGGCATGGTAATTAAGATGAGTTCTAAGCACAAATGGCCTGGTTCAAATCCTGATTCTGCTGCTTTTCCTAATCTGTGTGATGTTCATAAATTACTATCTTCTTTGTGTTTCATTTTCCTCATCAGAAAAAAGGATGCTGATGACAGTGTGTTGGTTTGAAACCTCATGAGCTTCCCGGATTAAATCTGAAACTGGCCCCTATACACGGAGGGCAAGGAGAGACTGAAGAAAGAGGCAGACCATTCCAGATTGGTAGGTGGCAGGTTTAATAAGCAAAGGTACTTATATACGTGGCTTGTCTTGGGTAGCCGCAAGATGAGTAATCTTCATACCCACCTGCCAGGACCTTAAAAGTTTATATGGAGGCCTTTACTCGGCTCAGTTATGTATACCGTGTGGATGGTCTCAACAACACATTGCTCTCAAAGCTGCCAGCTCCCAGTGTAGGAACAGTGGGCAGAATGTACATTCCAAAGACAGGGGAGGGGGTGAGAAGCCTCTGAATGTCTGGGTCCAATTCACAGGTCAACTGGCAGTCATGTCCTCTCAATGACCTCCTCCAACATAGTGGTACTCACCTCATAGAGCAGTTGTGAGGATTAAGTGCATTTATACTCAAAGAGGATGTAGAAAAGTGTTTAGCATTTAATAAATAAGCAGAAAATATTAACTATTACTATTCTTTGACCAAGTGGAATCTGGTTTCTGTCCTTGTCAGTCTGTTGAAATGGCTCTACCAAATGTCACCAGCATTCTTAGGGTTGTCAAATATACTAATAGCTTTTCAGTATTCATCCTGCTTGGTTTCTGTGTATCACTTTGCCCATTTTTCCATCATTTTATGAAGCTCTCCTTTTAGCCTCTCAGCAATTCTTTTTCCTCTGCACATCCATTAGATATGAGTGGGTGCTTCTCTGTGATAGATCCACATATTCAACAGCCTATGAGCATCTCTAGAGGTACCTCAAACTCAGCATGTCCAAAGCTGAGTCCCCATGTTCACTTCCTGGAACTCCACCTCCTCTTTCTACTTGCCCCTTCTTGATCAACTGTCCGTCTAGGTCCCCAGGACCCAAGTTGGGGGCATTCCAGATTGTATCCTCTCTTCCATACCCCTTGTCTAATATTACACTAATTACTACTTCATAGTTTCCCTCACAATCAAGTCTCAGTTAACATCCTTCCGCCAGTTCCAAATGTCATTGATTTAGTTAAGGTACTAACAATACCTCGCTTGGATTCTTGCAATAGCCTCCTCATGGACCTCCTTCCGTACACTCTCATTCACTCCAAATCTACTCTCTACATTGAAGGGAAAGTTATCTTTCAAAAATCTGAATCTATAAACTTTAGTATCAAACTCGAATTCTTTTATACAGCCATAAGATACTTCATAATCTACCTACATCTCTAGCCTCATGCCTACCACTCCCTACAATCCCTTCAAAAGGAAAGGATGGATGAACAGTTGGTTAGTTTGGAAATGTGGGGGAAAGAAGCAAGTTAAGGTAATTAATATGTCTTTACCATGACATACAAAAACCTGGATGATTTGGTTTTGACTTATTGATTCATTTATTTTTGTCAAGAATTGTGTTCTGTGAGCCCCCTAATAAAGTCTGGAGTGCTAGGGATCTAGCAATGAAACAAAGTTTATATAGGTGCTGGGGATATGTCATGAAGCAAAACAGACAAATCCCTGCTCTGACAGGGGAAGAAAGCAATAGATATATATGTAAAGCTACAGCAGCTAGGGTCATGACAGGTGCTGTGAAAAAAATAAACAAGATAAAGGGGATCTGGAGCGCTGGGGAAGGGATGCTGAGTTGCTCTTTTACACAGAGTGGTCAGGGAGAGCCTCCCTGAGAAGCTGATGTTTCAGCAGCAACCTGAAGAAGCGAGAAAGAGCAAGCCATGCAGCTATGTGTGGAGGGACCCCCAAGTACAAAGGCCCTGAAGCAAATCAGGCTGAGAATGTCTGAGGAACAGAAACTAGGCCATTGGGCTGCAGAGGGAAGAGTGAGGGGAGAACAGTAGGAGGTGACATCAGAGTGGACTAGGGCCACACCATGAAATCTTAAAAGTCTTTCTTAGGACTTGGGCTGCTGTTAAGAGGGAAATTGGGAGCTCTGGCAGAGGTTTGAACAGAGGAGTGATGTGATATGTCTGGGCTCCTCCCTTTAAGTCGTTTGTTTCCTGGAACAGAATTACACACAGTTGCCCATTCTCACTCTCCTTCGGAATCACTGTGTGTGCTGCTGTCTCTGCCTGGAAGATCCTTCCCACTCCCACCTGACCCTGCTTCACTCTCGGTCTCCCTGTGGAGCTTCAGGTTCCGTCATGAGTATCTACTTCTCCAAGCAGGCTGGAGTAGGTGCCCATCCTAAGCACCCACATGACACTTGCTCAGTCAAGATGCTTCTGGATGCAAATAGCAGAAAACCTAGCTCTCAGAGGCTTACATCCTAAGAACACGCAGTGCTGTTCGTGAGATGTCCAGAGGCAGGCAGGATCGTCATCAGTTCAGCTTCTCAGGGGTGCTCACAAAGACCCAGGCTCCCCCCATTCCTCCGCTCCACTACAATCAGCATGCTGGCTCTCACCCCCAGCTTCTCCCTTTTGGGTGCAAGATGGCCCCCATCTTGTCCTCACGGACATCTGACTTCGAACGGTAGAATCCAAAGCAGGAAGAGAGGTAAAAGATTCCAAGAGCTTTCCCTTTTCAGTGTCCTTGCCCTCTCTTAGGGGAGATCATCTTTCCCAGAAGCCCACTAGAAGTTTCTTTATGTCTAATTAGCCAGACTGGGTTATATTTATTGCAGATGCCTGTTTACCTGTACTTCCCAATCATTGTATTCTAAGACCTAGTGCAGATTGTGACACATTGTTGGTGCTCAGTCAATATTTACTGCATAAAATCAATGTTTAATGGCTTTTATTCTCTTTGTAAAATAGAATGTGAGGTTGAGGGGTAGTAGTTTTTTGAAAATAATGCACTTCTCAAAAGAGAACTACTCACTAGAAGTGAGTAAAAGAATTGCCAGACCATATTGTGGCCTCACTATGTTAAGTTCATGTTATCTAAAAATGTGGAATTTAAGCATAGTTTGAACATTTCCTCCACCCTGTTTTCAGTTCATTGGTAATGATCTTTAAAAAAATCTTTCTCAACTCTACTGGACTATATCTGAACCTCACCGGTCAATTGCAGACTACAAGCCTTGTGATATAGGACAAGCACAAACACAAAATAACACCCGGGGAGAGAACCCTGGAGAGTCAGTTATTGATGGTGTAGTCGGGAATTTCTAAACTGGTACAAATTGAAGGATGTTTGATAGTTCAACAAAGGAAGTGACACAAAGTCAGTGACTTTGGCTCAATGGAAGCACATTTTTGCAGGTATCCCTTATCTAAAGCTAGTGGCCAGGCATGTTCAGTCCCCTTAACAGCTTCCTTCCATCCACAATCAGGCATGCAGGTATCCCATGGAAAGTCCTAGTGGCTACAGCCACTTAGGGGTGGTCTCCAGGCTCTGCTTTCCACTTTCCACTCCAAACCCACTTGTTCTGTCCTAGTGTCCCCATTTCCTGTCCTGTTCTGTTTTTCTTCCCAGCCCCTTCATGCCTCTGCAGAAAAGGCACCTTGGCCTGAATCAGGATGTAGCTCTAGAGAGCCGATAGCTCCATCTCTGGAACCCTGGCCAGGGCAGCTCCACTCTGAGACCAGCCCATTTCTAAGAACTGCAGCCCAGTGTAACACTCATTTGTCATCTTAGAGTTTTCAAAGCAGCCTCTTCATCTTTTAGAAGGACACTTAGGGCCCTGCAGAAAGGGCCAACAAAGAGCCTTAGACTAAGAAAGAGAGACAGACAGACAGACAGAAATGGAGACAGAGAATAAATGCAGGGCTGGGTTGGATAACTAAGGTGATCATGCACCACCCAGTAATGACGTAGAGAAGAAACTGTTTGCAGTCAAAGGGGATTTTGCAATGCTGGCTGAAGGAGCGTAAACCTGCTCAAATACTAGAATTTTAAGGATGTATGTAGTAGAAAATTAGGAAGAGTAGCAACTAGAACTATCAAAACGAAGTGATGAAGAACCGTAGACTTCAATTATGAACATTGTGTAATTATGAACTGACACAGAAATCTGTGTGATGAGTTTCTTTTTTTGTGTGTGAGGAAGATCAGCCCTGAGCTAAAATCCATGCTAATCCTCCTCTTTGTGCTGAGGAAGACCGGCTCTGAGCTAACATCTGTTGCCAATCCTCCTCCTTTTTTCCCCCAAAGCCCCAGTAGATAGTTGTATGTCATAGCTGCACATCCTTCTAGTTGCTGTATGTGGGACGCGGCCTCAGCGTGGCCAGAGAAGCGGTGCGTCGGTGCACGCCCGGGATCCCAACGCCGGCCGCCAGTAGTGGAGCACGTGCGCTTAACCGCTAAGCCATGGGGCCCGCCCTGTGTAATGAGTTTCTTAGCTCCAATACAAGAAATTATCTCTTCTAATGTAGACGTGAACCAGTGTGGAGACAGATAAGCATCAACAAGCCACATAGAATCAAGTTCTGGACAGATATGGGATGAAAACATGTTTTCTTATCCAATACTAAGAATTTCACCAACTTTCTAGTTACAGAAATTTGGGTTTAGTACTAGCATTATACTGCTTATTATTTGAGATTTGTGATTACAATATATCTGAGAATGTGTGTATATATAGTGTTTAATGAGTTATTTGTAGTACCTTTACTCTCTCCTAATCCTTTCATTGAATCCTAAGTTAAAAATTATCTCCCCCGACCAAGTTCACACATCTGTCTTCAGGTATTGTTGAAGAGTGGTGTCTGAATGCAGCAAGACCCAAACCACCATTAAGCGAAGATTCCACAGCCCAGAATGGGCCACCATGAAAACAGCTACCTTCACAGAATTCTGCCTTAATTAATCTTTTTCCTGTTCAAGCGGGCCACACATTACAAATAAAAATTAACATACCTCATCTTTTGAAATGTAAGACATTTGTGATAGCCCAAGCCATTTTATAAGGTCTCTGCTGATTTATAAATTAGATTGGCAATTCTTGTTTTCAAATTTTATTTTATTGAGATCATATTGGCTTATAACATTGTGTAAATTTCAGGTATGCATTATTATATTTCAGTTTTTGTATTGACTGCACAATGTTCACCACCAATAGTCTAATTTCTATCCATCACCGTACATATGTGCCCCTTTGTCACTTTCTCCCTCCCTCAACTGCCTTCCCCTCTGGTAACCACTAATCTCTTTCTCCTTGTGTATGTGTTTATCTTCCACATAGGAGTGAAATCATATATGGTAGTATTTGTCTTTCTTTGTCTGAATTATTTTGCTTAGCATAATACCCTCAAAGTCCATCCATGGTGTCGCAAATGGCACAATTTTGTCTACGGGTAGTAGTCCATTGTATATACATACCAAATCTTCTTTGTCCGTTCATCTGTTGATGTGCATATGGGTTCCTTCCATGACTTGACTATTGTGATTAATGCTGCAATGAACATAAGGATGCATAAATCTTTTTGAATTGTTGATTTCAAGTTCTTGGGATAAATACCCAGTAGTGGAATAGCTGGGTCACATGGTATTTCTATTCTTAATTTTTTGAGAAATCTCCATACTGTTTTCCATAGTGGCTGCACCAGTTTGCATTCCCACCAGCAGTGTATGAGGGTTTCCTTTTCTCCACATCCTCTCCAACATTTGTTATTTCTTGTCTTGTTAATAGTACCCATTGTGGTGAGTGTGAGGTGATATCTCATTGTAGTTTTGATTTACATTTCCCTCATAGTTAGTGATGTTGAACCTCTTTTCATGCGCCTGTTGGCTATCTGTATATCTTCTGTGGAAAAATATTTGTTCATATCCTCTGCCCACTTTTTGACTGGGTTGTTCATTTCTTTGTTGTTGAGTTGTATGAGTTCTTTATATGTTTTGGAATTAACTACCTGTTGGATATATGATTTATATTTGCAAATATTTTCTCCTAGTTGGTGGGTTGTCTTTTCATTTTGTTGGTGGTTTCTTTTGCCATGAAGAAGGTTTTTAGTCTGATGTAGTCCCATTTGTTTATTTTTTCTTTTGTTTCTCTTGCCTGCATAGACATGGTATTTGAAAAGATACTGCTAAGACTGATGTCAAAGAGTGTACCGCCTAGATTTTCTTCTAAGAGTTTTATGGTTTCAGCTCTTACATTCAAGTCTTTAATCTATTGTGAGTTAATTTTTGTGTAGGTGTAAGACAATGGTCTACTTTCATTCTTTTGCATGTGACTGTCCAGTTTTCCCCACACCTTTTATTGAAGAGACTTTCCTATCTCCATTGTATGTTCTTGGTTCCTTTGTCAAAGATTAGCTGTCCATAGATGTGTGGTTTTATTTCTGGGCTTTTAATTCTGTTCCATTGATCTGTATGTCTGTTTTTGTACCAATACCATGCTTTTTTGATTGCTATAACTTTGTGGTATATTTTGAGTTCAGGGAGTGTGATACTTCCAACTTTGTTCTTTTTTTCTCAGGATTCTTTTGGCTATTCAGGGTCTTTTGTCTTAAAATCCATATAAATTTTAGGATTCCTTCTTCCATTTCTCTGAAGAATGTCATTGGGATTCTGACTGGGATTGCACTGAGTCTGTAGATTGTTTTAGGTAATATGGACATTTTAACTATATTTATTCTTCTAATCCATGAGCATGGAATATCTTTCTATTTCTTTACATCTTCTTCGATTTCTTTCAATAATGTCTTATCGTTTTCAGTGTATAGGTCTTTCACCTCTTTGATTAAATTTGTTCCTAGGTATTTTATTCGTTTTGATGCAACTGTAAATGCAATTGAATTCTTAACTTCTCTTTCTGCTAGTTTGTTATTATTGTATGGAAACGCAACTGATTTTTGTATGTTGATTTTGTACCCTGCAACTTGACTGTATTTCTTGATTATTTCTAATAGTTTTTTGATGGATTCTTCAGAGTTTTCTATATATAGAATCATGTCATCCACAAGTAGTGAGAGTTTTACATCTTTCTTTCCAATTTTGATCCCTTTATTTATTTTTCTTCCCTGATTGCTCTGGCTAAAACTTCCAGTACTATGCTGAATAAGAGTGGTGAATGCAGGCATCCTTGTCTTGTTCCTGTTCTCAGACGAATGGCTTTCAGTTTTTAACTGTTGAATATGATGTTGGCTGTGGGTTTGTCATATATGGCCTTTAATATGTTGAGGTACTTTCCTTCTATACTCATTTTACTGAGAATTTTTATTGTAAATGGATGTAGGATCTTGTCAAATGCTTTCTCTGCATCTATTGAGATGATCATGTGATTTTTATTGTTCATTTTATTAACGTGGTGCATCATGTTGATTGATTTGTGGATATTAAACCATCCCTGCATCCCTGGGATAAATCTCACTTGATCATGCTATATGACTCTTTTTATTTATTTTTTTTTTGAGGAAGATCAGCCCTGAGCTAACATCTGCCAATCCCCCTCTTTTTGCTGAGGGAGACTGGCCCTGGGCTAACATCTGTGCTCATCTTCCTCCACTTTATATGGGATGCCACCACAGCACGGCTTGCCAAGCAGTGTGTCGGTGCACGCCTGGGATCCCAATCGGTGAACCCCGGGCTGCCACAGTGGAGCACGTGCACTTAAATACTTGCGCCACAGGGCTGGCCCCCAGAGCACGTGTTCTTAACCACTATGCCTCCAGGCTAGCCCCAAGGATATTTTATTTTAAGTGTACACATTGATGATTGGAAATTTTTTTACAGTTGTTTTATGAACACATTGCACATCTTCATAATGAAGGAGGTATAGGCGACTGGTTTAAAAGAAATCTTTGTTATTTTCTAAATAAGACTTTTCTTTCATATTTATTAATGTCTCCTAAATTTAAACTTCAACAAATAATTCCATTTGCTTGAGAGATTTGGGAGATGGGCTCCAGTTCATCAATATTTTACTATGGAATGTATAATTAAAAGGGATTTCATTCTTTTAAAAGTACTAAATGCACGTGGTTTATACCATTACTAAAAGTATCAACCACTCACTAATTACAAAGACCCCTACTAATTAGACTTACATCAATTAAAGAAAGGAGTAATAAAATCAGTTATTGAGCCACATCTCTCATTTTTCGTATATATATTCCCTAAGCCATAACTGCTCAGTGCTTTTTAAAAACAAAAATTAGGGGCCAGCTCAGTGGCATGGTGGTTAAGTTCATGCAATACACTTCGGTGGCCCGAGGTTCATGGGTTCAGATCCCAGGTGTGGACCTACACACCACTCATCAAGCCATGCTGCAGCAGCATCCCATATATAAAATAGAGGAAGATGGGCACAGATGTTAGCTCAGGGACAATCTTCCTCACCAAAAAAATAAATGAAAATAAATAAAAACAAAAATCAATGATGGAATGTAGGAGAGTAAGGAAATTACATAGTTTCAAGCTAGTGTTACTGATAGAATGGTAAAACTATTCCAGTAAATTAGGAAGAAGGGATGACTCTTTGGGGGAGAGCAGTTGGAACCCCTTGAGACTCCAACGTCAGCACCCTGTGGGAGATGAGGCGCTGTACTACAGGACAAAGGCTGGTACCCCACTACAATGTGGTCAGGATTGAATATTAAAGCAAATGGGGTTATTTTGAAAGTGAATGTGAAATACGAGAGTGAGAAGCCTGAGGAAAGGATCCTGTACCCACAATTTAGGAATTATATGGGGAAGAGAAGTAAGCAAATGCAAAGAAAAAAGATCAGAGAAGTTGGAAGACAGATGATGTGATATTAAAGAACCCAAAGAAGGATAGATTTTATTCAAACATAGAGAAAGTCCAAACCAGCAGTTTAGTGGTTTTCAAAATATTTGCCGAGATTCCTCCTAAACAATTTTGAAAAACTGTATGTTCCCTCACATGTTTAACATCTAAAAAAGTTTCAACATAAATATAAATAATTGGAGATAATATAATGTACAGCATATTATAAATATTGTCATAAAATAGTGTTATATGACTGCTAAATGTAGTCAATGGAATATAAAAATCAGAGCAATTTAATACCCATTGTCATCCATTATAAAAACAGATGAACTAGCTCTTTAACAGTTGGAAATTTTATATCTTTTTGTTTTTTACTCTCTGAGTTTACTTTTCCATTCCACTTTCTCACACAGAATTTAATCCTAATGAATATGGTTTATAACTTTATAACCCTTTTATTGATTACCTATCTTGACTTTTCATAACAAAAATATATACATATATAAACTGAAATATTATTAATTATCTATGACCATGAGATGTAAAGATTGTGTTTTCAGATTAATGTAACCCAATAATTATCATTATTATAAAATTAATCAGAATTACAAACATATTTATAAGCTTTTATAATTATTAAACATAAATAGTAAAATTCAGAATATATTTTTAATGAGGTCAATTAGGCTATTTTTTCAGCTAGTTCATGTACCCATGAATGAGTATTATATTTAGCATAAAATAAGATTCACTTTAACTCCATTCTTGTTTTTAGTTTTGATAGATATAAGAAGATGTTAGATAAGTAGGTAGGTAGATCAAGACTATGAAACTTTGTTCACATCAGTGACTAAATTAGAAATGGAGAGTTTTGTTATGGCAATGCCACTCAATTCTTTGAACCACTTGTGTCATAGGCCAAAAAATAGTCTCAAAACTTGTCCATAATACTTTATCAAGTTGCTCTTTAATCAGATATTTCTTTAAATTTGTTTGAAAATTGGAAAATACCTGATTTGCAAGAGGTTTTGTTACCCATAGAGGTGTTTATCTTCTGGAAAGTATACGGACAGAGTCATTAACATGCCTTCGGGAATGACTCTTAATTGTGACCATTCCCTCCACTTAGAGGCATCTCGTTGAAGACAATTTGTTCGGAAACAGTTGGGAAAATGTAAATGTTACTTATTTAAGTGTATTTTTGCCAAAATAACTTTAAAGAAATCTTTTCATATGTCAAACCTTCTGAATGAGCCTCTAACTTTATTTAACACCCCACCTCCCTCTCAGCTTGCATGCCCAATCCACTCTCACTCTACTTTACCTTTTATTTTTTGTTTTTCTACCACTTATCACCTTCTAACAGATGACATAATTTATGGTTATTGCCTGTCTTCCTTAGAATGTGAGGGCTGTAACCTCAGTCCTTTTTTTCTGTGTGTGTGTGAGGAAGATTGCCTCTGAGCTAATATCTGTTGCCAATGCTCCTCTTTTTGCTGAGGAAGATTAGCCTTGAGCTAACATCCATGCCCTTCTTCCTCTATTTTATTTGTGGGATGCCACCTCACATGGCTTGATGAGTGGTGCGTATGTCCTCACCCAGGATTTGAAACTTCGAACCCTGGGCCACCAAAGCCAAGCGCACAAACTTAACCACTACACCCCTGGGCCAGCCCCTCAGTCTTTTTTTTTTTTAATGAATATATCACAAACTCTTAGAATAATGTCTGGCATATAATACATGCTCAATATATATATATATATATATTTTTTGGTGAGGAAGATTGGCCCTGAGCTAACATCTGCTGCCAACCTTCCTCTTTTTGCTTGAGGAAGATTGTTCCTGAGCTAACATCTGTGCCAGTCTTCCTTCACTTTGCATGTGGGAGGCTGCCAGAGCATGGCTTGATGAGCAGCGTGTAGCTCTGTGCTCAGGATCCAAACCCTTTAACCATGGGCTGCCAAAGCGGAGCACGCAAACCCAACACCACACCACTGGGCAGGCCCTTCAATAATTATTTTTTAATAAAAAGCATCGAGACTGCCGACATACCTCATTCAATTAAGGAAAATGTCCCCATAATATCTAATTGCTTTCCAAACCTATAGAATGTACAATATCAAGAGTCAACCCTAATGTAAACTACGGACTTTGAGTGATAATGATGTCTCAATGTAGGTTCATCAATTGTAACAAATGTAGCACTCTGGTGGGGGATGTTGACAGTGCGGGAGGCTGTGCATGTGTGAGGGCAGGGGGTATATGGGAATTCTCTGTATTTCCCATTCAATTTTGCTGTGAACCTAAAACTGCTCCAAAAAATAAAGCTTACTAAAAAAAGAAAATTCAGAGAAATTCCAATAGCAGGGCATCCTACAAAATACCTGACCAGTACTCCACAACACTGTTCTGGTAATCAAAAATAAGGAAAGTTTGAAAAACTGTTGAAGTCAAAAGGAGCTTAAGGAGATATTATTGCTAAATGTAATGATATCCTTGAGATCCTAGAACAGAAAAAGGAAACTAAGTAAAAAGTAAAGAAATCTAAATAAAGTATAGACTTTAGTTAATAATAATATATCCATATTGGTTTATTAATTATAACAAATGTACCATACTAATGTAAGATGTGAATAATAGGGGAAACGAGGAGTATATAGGAACTCTTTTACCTTCTTCCATTTGTCTGTAAATCTAAAACTATTTTAAAAAAATAAAGTTTATTTTAAAAAATCTAACTTCCCAAGCCAGTCCCAATTATCAATCAACTGAATCTGACTTAAGTTCTGCCCAAAAATGTCTGATTTTATCTTTCCTTTTAAATAATTGTGTTAGTTCTCAACCTCAAGGCAAGCTTCTTAATTCTGACTTCAAATCCAAAACAGCTGGGTAAGAAGGTGGGGAGTGGGAAGGTCACTAAGCAGGGGGTGGGGGAGATGATGTGACTCAGAGCCTTGCCCAGAACTGGGGATCGAGATGGAGTCGTTGCTGCCACCTGCAGTATTCCTTACTGTTCGCTTTGCTTTGCGCACATGGGACCCTCCCTCCAGAGCACTACACTCTTTGAAGGCAGTCCAAGGATGAAAACAGTGAGGGCAAGAATAAGAATTGTCATTACTCAGAATATTTACAAATGTCACAATCCCAAATTTCTAAAATCAAATTTTAACCTTGAAGAGATAAGTATAAAGCAGAGAAAAACAAGATGTCCTGCCTAGGCTTTTGCCAATATTTTGAATTGTCCCCTTATTTGCTGCCAGTCAGTTTTTACATCGTCCACCCCCTCCCTTCTCCAGGACGATGTACTTAGTAAGACTGCGAAGTGAAAGACACAGCTCTCTGTTCTCAAGTGAAGAAGTGCTGCTGGAAAAACGAGTGGTAGCAAAGCAGAGCCAGAGCGGAGCCCGAATGCAAGACAAGCCGCAGAGTGTGTGGGGCCCACCGCAAAATGAAAACGCAGTGTCCCTTCTTAAAAATGATTAAGAATTTCAAGATCATGGGAGCAGATAATTAAACCTATTCCAGGCCCTGTGCTGCAACTCAGCTCACAGCCGCTCATGAGCCGCTCTGCCGAGTGCCTTCAACACAGGCATTCCAGGAGCAGGCCAGTTTTAGGAAAGAGCACCTAAGATGAGGACTTGGAAATTGATTCCCTTACTACTCTGGGTGTTCGCTAGTCCCCTAGAAAGTCTGTGTACCCCCAGAGGTACGTGAACCCCAGCTTGTAAACATGGTTTTAACCAGTTTTTAAAACCAGTTTTAACCAGTTTGAGGTTCTCTACTACTAAATCCTCAGTTAATTTCATGACTAAATGACACATTGAGAGTGTTTATCCCAGGAGAAATTTTTGAAATCAAGACTATTTTGAGAAAATATGCTTTTAGTTCATTACGACATAATTACTTCCTAACATCAAAAAACTCAAAAAGATTATTTGATTTTTCTTTTGAGATATTCCCATCTACTGCAAGGAAAAGTTATAGCTCTGGGAAGCCCAGCATGTATTTCTTATTTTATATCTATGAAATCTACAAGATAGGAAGGCCAACTAAATCCTAGCAGAAATCAAAGAAAATGGAAAAATAATTGACCTCAAGAAATCCTATAAACATGGTACAAATGTGATTAAGGTCCTTAAATTTATGACCATTATTAAAAACTTCCAACGTTAAAAACTGATTTAAAAGAAATGCTGTATGTTTCAAATCTTCTAAAAGAAATAAAAGTAAAACTGAACAACGAAATAAAAAGAGAGCTATTTGAGACTGAGATCATGGAATAAAACTGCAATTCTAAATGTTACTTTGACTGTGACCCAGGTTTCTTAAAAGAGGGTTGGATGGTTCCTGAAGATTTACAAGCTGATGGCGGAGCAGATACCTCTGCAATATATTACAACACGCACACTAGGGGTCTGGGCTTGTACCTTGAACTGTTGCTGCCCTCTGGTCTCCAGGGCTGTCCTATAGTCTGTGCAAATTAATTTTCTGTCTGTCCAAATAAATATTCTATTAAGTTCATTTAAATAAAAGAAGCATAGGTTGAGGGCCTTGTGTGTTTAATGCTTCAAAACTTAGAAAGAACCTCAAAGGATCATGCATTGAACATTTCATCTGAGCTCTTTTAAAATGGGCTTCTTCTCTTTTTCTTATGATCATGAATATTTTTGCCTTAGAACATATATTTTGTATGAATAATACTAGAGCTGGCCTAATTGTATCCTAAACTACTCATTCAACTATTTTGACTCAAGGAATTCAGACGTCACCATAAACAGCAAATATGCAGCTTTCACTTCTGTCTATTTTACTAGTGAGTATATCTAGGCTCAAAGAGCTTATATAATTTATAAGTAGTTGGTCAATACAATAAATGCCCATTGAACATAAAAACAATGTGCTAAGGCTCTGGTGGACTCATTTTGGACTCTGTTCTGTGGTCAGTTGATGACTTTCCATTAGAAGAACACTGTCAAAGCTGTTTATAGGAAGATTAATTAATATTTAGAATAATTTGAAAAGAGGTATTACTTGGGTTATTAAAATCCTCGTAGTTATTCATTAATAAGATTCTATATTCATGGGGCATAGTATAAAAAATGATGAAATAATAGAGCTGAAAGAAACTTTATAGCTTTTATGTTCCACATTCCTTGTTTTATTATGGCTATTGGAGGAGATCTGTTCCCAACAACCATATAAGCTGTAAATTCTATGGCACTGGATAATTTGATCCCTACCTACTTTTCCACCCTTATCTTCTCTGCTTTATAAAAACCTTATGTTCCTACCAAATGGGAAGGCATGACATTACCTGGATATGGTCCCCAACATCCCACCTCTTGCTCATGTCACTCTCTCATCCTGGAGTGTCCTTGTCTTGATATATACTCATTCAAGTCCCACCATCTTTCTTCTTGTCCATAAACTTATAGCTAGTTTGTTTGTTTGTTTGTTTTTTTGCCTTGAATGTGCACATCTCCGAATCTCTCTCTCCTTCTTTCTCCTTTCTCTCTCTGAGTAGCCGTTCCACTCAATCTTGTTTGGGGCACAGAACATGGACTTTGATATAAAGATCTACATTTAAGACACAGTTTTGAATATAACATCTGAAAATCTTAAAAGATTATGCTGAACTTCATAAAATGTTGCTACAAAAACTGAATTAGATGATGTGTATTAAAACACTTTGTAATATGAGAAGCTGCACATATACGAGTTGCAGTTGGCCAACTGGAGACCCAGGAGAGCCAAGGGGATAGTTCCATTCCAAATTCAGCAGGCTGAGAAGGAGGAGAGCCAATGGGGTAAGTTTCAGTCTGAGTCTGAAAGTCTGAGAACCAGGAGAGTTGATGGTGTGAGTTCTAGTCTGAGTCTAAGGGAGGAAGGCCAATGAGCCAGCTAGAAGAGTCAGGTACAGAGTGAATTCTCTCTTACTCTGCCTTTTTTGTTCTAGTCAGGCCCTCAATGGATTGGATGAGGCCTGCTCACATTGGGGAGGGCAATCTGCTTTACTCAGTCTACAGATTCAAACACTAATCTTAACCAGAAACACCCTCACAGACATACCTAGAATAAGGTTTAACCAAATATCTGGGCAACCTGTGGCCTAGTCAAGTTGACACACAAAATTAACCATCACAGCCCATAAATGCAAGGACTGGTCTTATGTATCTGTGCATCCATTAGGGCAAGGACTTTGCTATATATTTTTTTCTTTTAGAATCGCTAGCACCTAACACAATGCCTGGCATACTTGATATTAAATAAATCTTTACTGCTCAATTGATTGAATGAGGGATTGATTGAATTAGTATGTGAGTAAATGGCTAATTGAATCAATGAATGGAAAGGTTTAATAAATAAATACAAAAAACATTTTCTTTCCTTCACTTCATTCTTGGCCATTTTTATAAACTGTTTTCTTTTTCTGAATAATTAAAAGTACCCTCATCTATATTTCCAAAGTATTTTGGAAAATAACCTTAGACATAGTTTTAGATTTTATATCTTTCCTTGGCATGATAACAGCGCTCATCATATTGAAGAGTAACTGTGTAGCACTGTGTCCATGTCACTGAGATGCATTGGTTTCTTTTCGTTAACTCAGCACTTCCACTGTGCCAGGAACACAGCAGGTGCTCAGTAGACTGTTGCTGTGTTGGATCAAATTAGCCGTGCTTCTGCATCATTCTGCTCTCCCTATTGTGAGAAGTCCCCTCAGTTCTCCTGCTCTTCCTCAGATTTGCCACCTGAGCCCTGGTGGTTCCGAGGGGACAAATGCGGAGGATTGGAATTTGGGTTCATGCCTTCCAAAGCAGATCTCCATATGAGGACATCTAAGGTATATGCGGGGGAGTGGGGTGGCATCAGGGGAGAAGAACAATCCCCTTCCACTACATTCGTGTTCTCTATTCCTGTGATGTCAATTTAACATATTCTTTTTACCTCTTTTTACAGTTAAGATGCATTTGAGATACTGGCTTTCTAGAATATCAAAATTCTGGTGTAGGAGAATCCCAAAATGTACTCCTCTGGTTAAAACCCTTCCCCTGGCCCTGGTGATAAAGTCCAAATCCTTTCACACATTTGCAAAGTCCTTGACTTGGCCCTCTCTGATCTCCAGGCTCTCATCACCAGCAGCCTCTTATAGACCTTTGAACCCCTATTTTCTCTGGGCTGCCTCTGCCTAGACTACTCCATATGTCCCTTTCCCCTGCTCGCTCCTTCCTGATCTTGAGAAGTTCCCATGGGCTCCCCGTAAGGGACTTGGGAGCAGAGATGAGAGCACAATGGAAGCTTCAGGGCAAGATGATGAGTTACAGAAAGTACAGGTGACCAAATTCCTCACATTCTGAAAGTTACAACAAACTCAGCCCTCAGATATTGGCAGCTCGTCAATGTTGTCAGCCAGCTAACGAACATCAAACATTTTCCAGTTATGATCATCATCATCAGAAGAATCCTTCACTGAAGGGTTCCTTCTCTCCTAAGTTTATTCTGGAATTAAAATCATTCTTTTCTTAACTTCTTTCTTTCACACACAAATTGCAAGTACCCCAGACAGTTAAATAAGTTTGTGTGTCAAAAGCCAAATCTTGACACAAAACACCATTTTGGTTTTCATAAATATCTTTCACATCTTAAATCCACTGAAAAATGCTGAGGAGAGAGAGAGACACAGAGAGGAAGCCTTATGACTGACCATGCGTCAAAGGCCCCGAGTGTCTCCGGCCCTCCTTGGCCAGCCAGGCCGCTCCCGGCCGCACTGTCTTCACTGTTGACTGCTCCTGTCACCAATGGGAGGGTTCCACACCCCTTTCCTTTTCGTCTGCTTGCCATTTCTCACTAGGATTTGGCTGTCAGGATTTGACTCGCCTGGATGCCAATGGCAGAGGCACCGGAGTAGAAATGTGAAAAGAGAGGCTTCGGTTAACCTCAGGTCACTGTGAGTGCACCCCTTCCAGACACAAGGTCCCTTGTTAGGGCCAACGGGAAGAAATTAGAGTGTAATGATGTCCTCTAGAAAACTAAGTATGAGTGCCCTTGGGGCTCATCTCCTCAACGCCCCACCTCTCACTGTGGCAGATGCCCTCTGACATTGCAAGCAGGTCACAAAGAATTCTTGCTTCTTGAGACAAAAATAACATTTTATTTTCACTTTTCTCTTTTTCAAATGTATGTATATAAAACTTCTCAGTGAGAATGTAAAGAGAAAGCACACTTTCTGTGTTATTGCCATCTTTAGTGTAGTATAAAACTTTGATTTTTGTTCAAATGAACTTAACTATTTCTTTCTCTTAAGAAGTTATTCATTCAAAATAACTTTTCGCTTAAAAACTTTTGTCTCAAGAGAGCTATACTACCAGAGTGAGCAAGGGGAAGTAAAATATCTCTGCCTTGAAACTTCTTAGGGATGATCAGATTATTTCTCTCTGCCCTGCTCAAATATATGGACTTCCTCAACTCTAAAAAATAGGATTGTCCTGAAAGGAAATTAATACATAGGGAAGAAATCCTAAAGGAATGAAAATGATTTTACTCAAATTTTTTTGTATCAAACTGCCAACTATACACCAGAAATACATGCAGTGATCACCCATCAATGGGTGAGCAAACACAACCGTCAGACATTGTTTATACGGGGACAGAAGGGAGAAAACTCTGTGTCTTTTCTTTTCACAATAAGTTACCATCTCTCCAGTCATTTGCAGTTGACAAGGGGTTTTCAGATTGCACATCTCCTCTGAGCCTTATAACTAATGCTCATTTTGGGCCAAAGCAGGTGCCTCTCTTAAGATATTTTTATTGAAAATTTTCTATTATTCCATTTCAATTTTACTCCTTAAACCTTTCTGTGATAACTTAATTTTCATTTTCTTTTAAACATTTAATTAGCCTATCAACCAAATTACCATGTGTTAAACACTTTTGTGTATAAATCATCTTGCTGGTTCTGAAGTAAAAATGTACATGATATGCTCTCAGTCTAAAGGAGTCTGTATTCTGTTTGGATAAAGAAGAAAAACTGAGTATTACAAAAGTATGAGCTATGTAAATAAAAGTTTATGATGCTCATATAGTGAGTGTAAAACCCTCAAAGTACCCCATGTAAAGGAATTCATCCAATGAACGGTTAAAGAAGGGCTTCCACTCTGATTTCCTTCAGGCCAAGGGTGTGCCATGAACGTGTTTGATAATTTGAATCTAACGGCCAACACCTACAAATTAGAAATTTTCACATTGATGTTGCAAAATTCTGTTAAAATCGGACCGCACGGCAGCCGTGGGTTAGAGGTGGCGTCTCTAATTAGATGAGGCCGATTCGTCCAACGTGAGACTCGGTCCCGGCTGTCTTGTTACTCCCAGCCCAGCTCACTCGTTAGGATCCTGGCCTCTGTGCGCAGCCACGTTTGCACCCTCTGTGCTAATCACTGCTGTGAGTCTTTGGAAAAGAGAGATCCCGCAGACTTGGGTTCTGAGTTCCTAAAGAAGATAAGGATGCCAGGCGCTGGGTTTCAGGGCATAGACGACGGGAGGCATGAACAAAAGCCCCGAGACCAGAAGGCAGACGGTGTGTTTCCTGAGACGTAGGTCGGCCGGTGGATCAGATCAGGGAGTAAGCACGGGACCTGAAGGCTCCCGAGGACAGGCGCGCTCTCATCTACTCTAACCTCTCCCCACGTAGTTATAATCTCACCACTTCCCACTCAGGCCTTGCTTTTCCTGCTCCTTGGCCCATATTTGCGAGTGGTCGTCCTCGGTGATCTCCACCCCGTGTGGCTTATTGCAGCAGACGTGGTCTCTCTGACGTGGCCGCTGACTGGTGGCCAGAGCCACTACTGGAGGAACATGCGTGGGCACCTACCGGGAAAAACGAAGTAATGATGCCTTTCCATGTGGCTGCTCCCACGAGTCCTTCTGATAAATGGTTGTGAAACGCCACTGCTCTAAAATTGACACAGCATGTTTCTGGATGACACTAAAGTTAAGAGCACGATAACTTAATTCGGTTTTCTTTATTTGTGTAAAGAATGTGTTGGGATTATATAGCAGGGAAAATCGAATACATAACAGAACATTTTAAGTGAACGTCACTGTTGACACTTTTCAGAAAGTTTATTTTGCTGGCTTAAGTAATTTTTCCTGAAACTAAAGGAGTAACACGAGTAAAGAGAAGCAAAGTTCAAAAAGACTACTCTTTTGTGTAAAGGAGTGGTCCCGGTAGAGTGGAACATGTGAAAACATGGCAAAAAAGTACCTATGAAGTCGCTGTTTGCTATTAATTTTCCCAAAATACGGAATGATGTCAGTCTGTAAAAATGAATTGCTTCACTTTCGAGGTAATTCAGTTGCCCTGTGTAAGTTCAGTGAACAAAATGTCTTTGTAACTGACGTCAGTCTTGGTGGAAAACAGTTCAGTGTGCACTTGGGAATGTCCTGCACCTCTTCCCTTGGACGTTGCGTCTGGTCCCGATTACCATCTGCTCCTGTTTGATTCAGTGGCAGGGAAGGAGCTGAGCTTCCATCCTCCAGCTGAGGCAGGCACGCCTCATCAGGCCTCCTTCTGGTGTGTTCTTTATATGTCAGCTAAGGTTTACAGAAAACTTGATATAGACCCAGCAACTTTATGAAGTTCTGTTAAAAATACATACAGTTGCAATTCAGTAATGTATTTTTGACCTCTTAGTTAGCTGTCAAATTCACCTAAAGTTGTTATGTGACTTTTCGGCTTGTTAAATAAACAAGAGTTTCTGCTATAGCTCTTATTTTGTATTATTTTAGTTTTTCTTTCCACATCGGAATTGTTATCATAAAGTAACTGAGTTGATTCATTTGGAGCAGATTGAGTGTATGTCTCCTGGGGTCCCTTTGAGCTCTCTGGTCTCTGTAGTTCAGTTCACCTAACATGTGGGAATTGTTGCTGTGTGCCAGGCTTGGTAATAAGCACTGGCCTAGAGCAGTGAATATGACTGACAGAGCCCTTGCTTTCCCGGCGTTTCCAGGCTTTCAGATAAGACAGACGCTCACTATGAAGACCTAAAAATCAAACAGTCTTTATAGTTCCAAAGAGCCGTTTTTTCACTGCTTGCCAGTATCCTGTACCCACAGTGTCTTTGGGTGCTGCTCACACAGAACTGGGTGTGATCTGCTTTGCTGTGTTCACCACAGGCATCAAGATGTGGCCTGCGGATGCTCCCCAGGCAATACCTCTGGTTCCTTGCCTTCTTCTCCATCCTGACTAAAAGCCATCCATCCATCAAAGGCAGGGGTTGGCCACCGTGGCCTGCAGGAGAAATCTGCCCTGCTGCCTGTTTTTGCATGGTCCACAAGCTAAGAATGGCTTTACATTTTAAAATAGTTGAAAGCAAGTCAAAAGAAGATTTCATGACACATGAAAATTATATGAAAATCAAATTTCAGTGTCCATAAATGGGTATATTAGAATACAGTTATGTTTATTCATTTACATATTGTCTTTGTCTGCTTTCTTGCTACAATAGCAGAGTTGAGCAGTAACAACAGAGACTGTAACAGCACACGAAGCCAAAATTATTTACTATATCTGGCCCTTTACAGAAAAGTTTGCCAACACCTGATTGAAGGTGCCATATTATCTCTTTTCTGATTTTTACCACCCATCTATTCACTGTATGATGCCTGCCATCTAATAAGTCATCCCCTCGTCTATGCTTCTAGTACCTGAATCTTTCCTCCAACACGTGCATGACAACCTCATCATATGAAAACTCCCTAACTCATATTCAAAAAAAGGGAGGGGAAATGGTAGGCCTCTAGCAAACTGGAGGCATGCCACCCCTGGGAATTTGAGCTAAGCTCTTGAAGCCTCATAACATGACACAATTCATGCATCTATGCTTAGGGTGTTTCAATTTTAAAGACAAAAACTGCACTCCTCTAAGTAGATTTTCCAGGCCACTATTTTGACTAGGCTGGTTCTATAATCTAGTTTCATACATTCTGGTTTCTTAATTTTCTAAAATCATCAGCGATTAAGTTACATAATTTTAAATAAATTTGGCAACCAGCTTTATTTTATAATATTTCTTCTCCTTAAAATTTTTAAGAATTTCTATAATCAGAAATTCCTGGATAGCTGATATATTCTCCAAATGGCAAAATTTTAACAATATAGCTAGCTCTAGTAAGCACTTCTTTAGTTATCTAGTTATACTATAATTATTGGCTATATTTTCCTCATATCATAATCTCACATGCCATTAAAATGCCTGCATTGAAATATAATAAAAATTTCATTGGAGTCTCTTAATACCAGATAATGTTGCAGCAACTTAATGCATTTAAACCATTTTTATTAGATTCTTATTTCTGACAAATAATGTTTGATCATGAAGTAATACAGTTTGAGGCCAAGAGAAAATTATTATTATTATTTTTTTAATTTTTTGTTTATTGCAGTAACATTGGGTTATGACATTGTAAAAATTTCAGGTGTACATCATTATACTTCTATTTCTGCATAGATTACATCATGTTCACCACCAAAATACTAATTACAACCCATCACCACACACATGTACTGAATTATCCCTTTCACCCACCTCCCTCCCCGCTTCCCCTCTGGTAACCACCAATCCAATCTATGTCCCTATGTGTTTGTTTATTGTTGTTATTATCTACTACTTAATGAAGGAAATCATATGGTATTTGACCTTCTCCCTCTATTTCACTTTGCATTATACCCTCAATGTCCATCCATGTAGTCACAAATGGCTGGATTTCATCGTTTCTTATGGCTGAGTAGTATTCCATTGTGTATATATACCACATCTTCTTTATCCATTCGTCCCTTGATGGGCACTTAGGTTGCTTCCAAGTCTTGGCTATTGTGAATAACACTGCAATGAACACAGGGGTGCGTGTACCTTTACAAATTGGTGTTTTCAAGTTATTTGGATAAATACCCAGCAGTGGAATAGCTGGATCATACGGTAGTTCTATCCTTGATTTTTTGAGGAATCTCCATACTGTTTTCCATAGTGGCTGCACCAGTTTGCACTCCCACCAGCAGTGTATGAGAGTTCCCTTCTCTCCACATCCTCTCCAACACATGTTGTTTCCTGTCTTGTTAATTATAGCCATTCTGACGAGCATGAGGTGATATCTCATTGTAGTTTTGATTTGCATTTCCCTGATAGTTAGTGATTTTGAACATCTTTTCATGTGTCTGTTGGCCATCTGTATATCTTCTTTGGAGAAATGTCTGTTCAGGTCTTTTGCCCATTTTTTAATTGGGTTGGTAGTTTTTTTGTTGTTGAGATGAATGAGTTCTTTATATATTTTGGAGATTAAGCCCTTATCAGTAGTACGGTTTGCAAATATCTTCTCCTAATTGTTAGGTTGTCTTTTCGTTTTGTTGATGATTTCCTTTGCTGTGCAGAAGCTTTTTAGTTTGATGTAGTCCCATTTGTTTATTTTTTCTATTGTTTCTCTTGCCCGGTCAGACGTGGTGTTTGAAAAGATGTTGCTAAGACTGATGTTGAAGAGCGTACTGCCTATGTTTTCTTCTAGAAGTTTCACAGTTTCAGGTCTTACATTCAAGTCTTTAATCCATTTGGAGTTAATTTTTGTGTATGGTGTAAGGTAAGGGTCTACTTTCACTTTTTTGCATATGGCTATCCAGTTTTCCCAACACCATTTGTTGAAGACACTTTCTTTTCCCCATTGTATGTTCTTGGCTCCTTTGTCAAAGATTAGCTGTCCATCGATGTGTGGGTTTATTTCTGGGCTTTCGATTCTATTCCATTGATCTGTGTGTCTGTTTTTGTGCCAGTACCATGCTGTTTTGGTTATTATAGCTTTGTAGTATATTTTGAAATCAGGGAGTGTGATACCTCCAGCTTTGTTCTTTTTTCTCAGGATTCCTTTAGCTATTCGGGGTCTTTTGTTGTTCCCTATAAATTTTAGGCTTCTTTGTTCTATTTCTGTGAAAAATGTTGTTGGAACTTTGATAGGGATTGCATTGAATCTATAGATGGCTTTAGGAAGTATGGACATCTTAACTATGTTAATTCTTCCAATCCAAGAGCACGGAATATCTTTCCATTTCTTTGTGTCTTCTTCAATTTCTTTCAGAAATGTTTTATAGTTTTTGGTGTACAGCTCTTTCACCTCTTTGATTAAGTTTATTCCTAGGTATTTTATTCTTTGTGTTGCAATTGTAAATGGGATGGTATTCTTAATTTCTCTTTCTGCTACTTCATTGTTAGTGTACAGAAATGCAACTGATTTTTGTATGTTGGTTTTGTATCCTGCAACTTTACCATATTCGTTTATTACTTCTAAAAGTTTTCTGGTGGATTCTTTAGGGTTTTCTATATATAAAATCATGTCATCAGCAAATAGTGACAGTTTCACTTCTTCCTTTCCAATTTGGATCCCTTTTATTTCTTTCTCTTGCCTGATTGCTCTGGCTAGGACTTTCAGTACTATGTTAAATAGGAGTGGTGACAGTGGGCATCCTTGTCTGGTTCCTGTTCTTAGAGGGATGGCTTTCAGTTTTTCACCATTGAGGATGATATTAGCTGTGGGTTTCTCATATATGGTCTTTATTATGTTGAGATACTTTCCTTCTATACCCATTTTATTCAGAGTTTTTATCACAAATGCATGCTGTATCTTGTCAAATGCTTTCTCTGCATCTATTGAGATGATCATGTGATTTTTATTCTTCATTTTATTAATGTGGTGTATTACGTTGATTGATTTGCGAATGTTAAACCATCCCTGCATCCCTGGAATATATCCCACTTGATCATGGTGTATAATCTTTTTAATATATTGTTGTATGCCATTTGCTAGTATTTTGTTGAGGATTTTTGCATCGATATTCATCAGTGATATTGGCCTGTAATTTTCTTTTTTTGTGCTGTTCTTGTCTGGTTTTGGTATCAGGGTAATGTCAGCTTTGTAGAATGAGTTAGGGAGCTTCCACCCCTCCTCAATTTTTTGGAAGAGTTTGAGAAGGATAGGTATTAAGTCTTCTTTGAATGTTTGGTAGAATTCCCCAGGGAAGCCGTCTGGTCCTGGACTTTTATTTTTGGGGAGGTTTGTGATTACTGTTTCGATCTCCTTACTGGTGATTGGTCTATTCAAATTCTCTACTTCTTCTTGATCCAGTTTTGGAAGGTTGTATGATTCTAAGAATTTATCCATTTCTTCCAGATTGTCGAATTGGTTGGCAGATAGCTTTTCATAGTATTCTCTTATAATCTTTTGTATTTCTGAGGTTTCTGTTTTAACCTCTCTTCTTTCATTTCTGATTTTACTTATTTGTGCCTTCTCTCTTTTTTTCTTGGTGAGTCTAGCTAAAGATTTGTCAATTTTGCTGATCTTTTCAAAGAACCAGCTCTTGGTTTTATTAATTTTTTCTATTTTTTTTTTGGTGTCTATTTCATTTATTTCTGCTCTGATTTTTATTATTTCCATTCTTCTACTGATTTTGGGCTTGGTTTGTTCTTCTTTTTCCAGTTCCTTTAGGTGCTTTGTTAGATTGTTTATTTGAGATTTTTCTTGTTTGTTGAGATAGGCCTGTATTGCTATAAACTTCCCTCTTAGAACCGCTTTTGCTGTATCCCATAAATTCTGGCATGTCGTATTTTCATTATCATTTGTCTCTAGGTATTTTTGATTTCTTCTTTGATTTCTTCGTTGACCCAGTCGTTGTTCAGTAGCATTTTGTTTAATCTCCACGTATTTGTGGCTTTTATGATTTTCTTCCTATAGTTGATTTCTAGTTTCATACCGTTGTGGTCAGAAAAGATGCTTGGTATTATTTCAATCTTCTTAAATTTATGGAGACTTGTTTTGTGGCCTAATATGTGATCAATCCTGGAGAATGTTCCATGTGCATTTGAAAAGAAAGTGTATTCTTCGGTTTTTGGATGGAATGCTCTGTATATATCTACTAGGTCCATCTGTTCTAGTGTGTCGTTTAAGGCCAATGTTTCCTTATTGATCTTCTGTTTGGATGATCTATCCGTTGGTGTAAGTGGAGTGTTCAAGTCCCCTACTATTATTGTGTTACTGTCTATTTCTGTTTTTATGTCTGTTAATAATTGCTTTATATATTTAGGTGCACCTACATTGGGAGTCTAGATATTTACAAGTGTTATATCCTCTTGTTGGATTGTTCCCTTGATCATTATGTAATGCCCTTCTTTGTCTCTTTTTACAGTTTTTGTTTTAAAGTCTATTTTGTCTGATATGAGTACTGCTACCCCAGCTTTCTTTTCATTGCCATTTGCGTGGAGTATCTTTTTCCATCCCTTCACTTTCAGTTTGTGAGTGTCTTTAGGTCTGAAGTGTCTCTCTTGTATTCGGCATATATATGGGTCTTGTTTTTTTATCCAGTCAGCCACCCTATGCCTTTTAATTGGAGCATTTAGTCCATTGACGTTAAAAGTAGCTATTGATAAGTATGTACTTACTGCCATTTTTTAACTTTTTTTTTTTTCTCAGTGTTTTAGTAGTCCTTCTCTGTTCCTTTCTTCTTCTATACAGAATTGATGGTCACTTTAGTTTGACCTCTGTCTGAAAGCTGTACTCTTAACTCCCCTCCTCCCTCCTTTTATGTTTTTGATATCATATCTAACCTCTTTTTTGTGTATTTGTATCCATTACGTTCTAATCATGGAAATAGATAATTTTTCCTATTTGTAGTCTTCCCTTTTCCCTTTAAATCAGTCCCTTTAACATTTCTTGTAGCGCTGGTTTCTTGGTGACAAAATCCTTTAATTTTTGCTTGTCTGGAAAAATTTTGATCTCTCCTTCCATTTTGAATGATAACCTTGCTGGGTATTCTTGGCTGTAAGTTTTGTCCTTTTAGCACTTTAAATATATCATGCCATTCTCTTCTAGCCTGTAAGGTTTCTGCTGAGAAGTCAGCTGATAGCCTTATGGGGTTTCCTTTGTATGTAACTTGACTTTCTCTTGTGGCTCTTAGGATTCTCTCTTTATCTTTAATTCTGGACATTTTGATTATGATGTGTCTTGGTGTGGGCCTCTTTAGGTTTATCTTGTTTGGAGCTCTCTGTGCTTCCTGTACCTGGATGTCTGTTTCCTTCCTTAGGTTAGGAAAGTTTTCATCTATTATTTCTTGAAATAGATTCTCTGCCCCCTTGTCTCGCTCTTCTCCTTCCGGGACACCTATAACACAGATGTTAGTGCGCTTGATGTTGTCCCAGAGGTCCCTTAGACTGTCCTCACTCTTTTGAATTCTTTTCTCTTTTACCGGTTCAGCTTGGGTAATTTCTTCTAGTCTTTCGTCCAGCTCACAGATCCATTCTTCTGTATCCTCTACTCTGCTTTTGAGTCCTTCTAGTGAATTTTTCATTTCCAGTATTGTATTCTTCATTTCTGATTCGTTCTTTTTTATATCTTCCATTTCTTTGTTGACATTCTCACTGAGTTCATCTATTCTTCTCCTCAGATCAGTGAGCATCCTTAACACTCTTAGTTTAACTCTCTGTCACGTAGGTTGCTCATTTCTGTTTCACTTAGTTCCTTTTCTGGGGTTTTGTCCTGTTCCCTTACTTGGAATGTATTCTTTTGCCTCCTCATTTTCCCTCTTTCCCTGTGCTTGTTTCTACGTATTAGGTAGGTCAGCTACGTCTCCTGCTCTTGAATAGGTGACCTTATGTAAGTGATGCCTTAGGAGGTCTGCAGTGTGCTTCCCTCAGTTCTCAATGTTCCAGGGGTGACCCCTATGTGGGCTATGTGTGTCCTTCTGTTGTGGCCTGTTTGCTCTCCCTGTAGGCACCCAGGGAGGCTGAGTTATGCTCCTGGCCAGCTGTTGTAATGCTCAGCTGCTTGTAGTTGTTGTGGGCCCTTCAGTCTCTTTATCAGGTGTGGGGAGCCCCAGCACAGTTGGCTGCAAGTTCTAATACCACATTTGTGTTGCAGTATTTCTTTTAAGTGAGTAGGCCCCCAGTGTGGCAGGTTGTTAGGCTCAGGGCCTTACAATTGCTGTAAGCCTCTAGCCTATTAGGTCTCTTGTCAGCTCTCTGAGGATTGCAGCTGGGTGGAGCTGGCCTCAGGCACAGGAAAACCCAATCGTTTCAGGCTTTGGAAGGTGGGGCAAACCTCCTATGTGGGTCTTTGAGAAGCACAAGTCTTCTGTAGCTGACAAATCCTGCCTCCCACAGGTCCACACACACAGTCAACACAGTCCTGCCCCGTGTGAGTGCCCCGACCTCCCCAAGCAGACCCAGTCTCTCCACGGCGGGAGCCCCACACACTCCGCCACCGTCCCACACTCTCCACTCGCTCCTTGTGCACACTCTGCCCCACTCAAGTCGGCTCAGTTGCCAGGCTGCAGAGAATCCAGTCACCAATCTATGAAGGCCCACAAGTTGCCTGAGGGCTTGTTGTTGGGTGGGGCCAGTCTCTAGGGTGGGCTGCCTGCCCTGTTGGAGCTGGATTAAATCGGTGTTCTGGCAAGTGGGGCAGACCCTGGGCTAGCAGGGCTCAGGGAGAACTGCAGTGGCGTCTGTATCAGCATGCCCACACCAGGCCACACCAATGGCCACCACCAATGTCCCAGTCCCTGGAGAGGTCTCACCTCTCACCGAGATGCACTCAGGGCCTATTAGGTGAGTTTCTTTTCACCACAGCACTGTGCACCTTTCTTTCTGCTGATTTTAGGATGCTTTCTGGAACGGGTGAGTTTGTGCACAGGCCCTTTAAGAGCCAGTTTTAGTTTCTGTGTGAACCGGGTTTTCTGGAGGTACTCCCCAGTGTTTTAGTAGCGGGCAAAGTCAGGTATTATGCCACTCATCTCAATTGTGCTGGGTCCACAAAATGCCCACAGCGGGGGCGCTCCTGGCTCAGGGCCCCGTGCCTCCAGGGAGGGCTGCGTACCTGTGAGCTGCTCCTGGCGGCCATGAAGCTGGCGGCTTGTGAAGGCGGCGTTTTTCCTCTCCAGAAGGGAGTCTCTGCCTCCTCTACCTCAGTTAGGATTGTCCGTTGTTGCAGGAGGTCCTCTTATGCAGTTTTCAGTTCTGTCTCAGGGGTAATTTTTCCACGAGTAGTTGTCAATTGGCGGTGTCCATGGGAGGAGGTGAGTTCAGAGTCTGCCTACACCGCCATCTTGACTCTGCCTCCAAGAGAAAATTATTATGTTTAACCTAATTCTTTGAAGAATTCCCAAATACCTTCACTACCTTTCAAATACACTTCTCCAGTTGTTAATATTGAATGCAATGGTATATTTAAATAGTATGTGTGAGCAACAGGCATCTAATATTTGGCTTATGAAGAAAGAAAATTAGGTGTAAAATTCTTCCTCAAAAGAAGAAAGAAGCAAGCTCACAGGTCTTGATCAGTTTTACAGTAGAGACAGCAGGGGCGAGGTGAAATTGAAGCGGAGCCTCTGCCTCGGGTATTGTTCATTCTTGAAAAACTGAAATGATAGGTTTAATTTCTAGCAGGTGTCTTAGAAGACCAATAATGGCATGCTAAAAGGTAAAGATTTTTTATTGAGGACACATTGGTTTATAGCATTATGTAAATTTCAGGTGTACACCGTATTTTGACTTCTGTATAGACTACACAGTGTTCACCACCGAAAGTCTAGTTGCCATGTCACCATACACACATGCCCCTTTACCCCTTTTGTTTTCATCTGTGATCCTGCCAGGTAGTTCCTGAGACTGAAGTGGGTCATGAAGGCAGCAGAGCAGCCATGCTCTATGACAGCAGATCTCTTCTCTGCGGAGCAGAATTGGTGCTGACATGTCACAGAGATGGAAATTGAAACCCAAGCATTTATGCACTTTTCCCAGAGCCTGTGGTTAATCAGCATCTGACCTGGAGCTCGGGATGCTCTTTTGCTAAGCCTGGGACCAGACCAAGAGGATACACAGCACAGTGCTTTTGACCATCTTGACCAGAACCACAAAGTACTGGAAATGTCTCAGGAATGGATGGTCTCTACTGATTTCCAAACCTTAGGTATGTCCTCTTAGGTAAGTGTTAGGAAAAATACGACGCCTCTAAAAGAAGTTTCCAAGCCACAGAAACTACATAGGACTGAGACAATGTTTGACCTCGTGCCCACTTAATTTGTGAAATATTGTTGTTGCCTACTGTTTTGTTCTGCTGATTTGAAGGAGAACACACCCTCTTTGCCCTCACCTCTCTAAGAAAATTCAATACACAGTTTCTCTAGGATAGAATATAGAGGCAGAAACAGCAAGAGATTTACTCGTTTCTTGAGATTTTAGAAATTGTCCCAAATAAGTGACAACACTGCCCAATTGCAGTATTCAACATCTATTTGACCTGTTCTTAATATACTTGAGCATTTCTTTCCTAGAGCAAGACATTGAATCTAAACTTAATTTTATGTGACTAGAAGTTCCGTTTGATTTCTCAGATATTTATTGAGTGCCTGCTATAGTCTAGACCCTTGCTAAGCACCAGGATAAATGAATTAGGAATTATTCACAGCCTCTGCTCTCCAAAAGCTTGTAGTCTAGTGGAAGAAATGCATTTCTAAGTAAATTAATTCTGTTATCATATAGTACAGGCTAACTGAGAAGAACCAGGGGTTATGAGAGAGATACTTAGTCCATTTTGTGTCAAAAAGAAGCAGCCACCAGGAAGAAGAAGCTACCCTGGTTGTATTTTATAGCAGGAATAAGCCTTGTTCAGGGCATATTAGGCAGGAGAAATAGCCTGAGCAGACCCTTCGAGTATGAAATTGCATAATGTATACATTCTACAGTATACAGTGTACTGTGGGGAAAGCAAGAAGATGAAGCCAAGGAGGGATGTCAGGGCTAGGTCACAGGGAGTGTTTTATGCAGCACTGAGGAACTTGATTCTAGAGACAACAGGACACCACTTCAGGAGAGTGATATGGTAATATCTTTACTTGAAATAGATTTCTTAGGCCTTATGGCAGAGGATGGTTCTAGAGGGGGCAAAACTAGAGGTAGGGAGACAAGGTAGGAGGCTTTTGCACAGCCCAGACAAGAGATGGCCAGAGCCTGATTTGGGACAGTGACAGCAATGGTGGAGATGGAAAGAACAAGGTATGAGAAACATTTAGAAAGTAAAATTCCTGGGGTAAAGTGATTGGATTTGACATGATTAAGGGAGAGAGGAAGTCGGGGCATCCTTCTAACTAGAGAACAAGTTGGATAGTTGGGCCATAGACAAAAAATAATAATAGAGGAAGAGGAGAAGGTTAGAGGATGCAGGGATAAAGGAGGAAAGGAATTTGTCATAGTTCCACACGCATAGCAACCAACATCCATATTGTGGAAATATTTCTCTCTTATGTTTATTTTTCAGATATTTTGCACATACTTAAGTTCATACTACATTTAAAATGATTATTCTTCCTTTTATTTGACAAAAGCATCATTTCTTGAAAAAGGTATTATTTCATAATATTAAAAATTCTTTTTAAACATACTTTTCAACAACTGCGTAATATTTCTGTTGATAGTTTTACCATAATATTCTTAGTATTAAACACTTATGAAAGAAACCATTCTTCTAGAAATTGGTGAGAACTCCTTGCAAAGGTGGTATCTATAAATCTACATATGACAACTGAATGGATGCTATCCGAAGATTGGGTTCAATTGCAATACTTATAAACTGTTCCACCAGGAATGAAACAAATATTTCTTAGAGACAAGTGGTCAGTTCCCAGGAGTCCATCAAATACATCTTAAGATAAAAAGGTAAAAAGTCTTCTCATTGTTTTATTTAAAAGATTCAAATTTAACATTTGTACTAATATAGTAACAACATTGTATTCTGGTTACAATATGGTCTTGGAATTAAAAGAGATACATATTCAAGAACAAAAATAGTGAAATTTGACATTAATCTTTTTCCTCTTCTCTCTAGTGATGTAGTTCTGAGAAACCAAGTCTGCAGGTAAACTTCATTGCACTAGAGCTGGCCTTCGGCAAATCCATGCTGTCAATCACAGATAAAGTGTAGGCCGTGCTACCTCGTGCTTTTCAAAGTAGACAATAAATGATATTCAAGAAGCGAATGTGACCCAATATTTATAATTCTTTCTTCTCGGTTGGCATAGTCTAGAATTATTAACTATGCAGACAAGATTTCCCTTATTTTGGGTTTCTTCTCTCTTTTTCCATCTTCTCACAGGGAATTTTGATACATCCATGCCTTTTGGCTTCATCTTCTGGTAGCTCATGAAAAATGATACATAGGTGGTTTACACTCAACGCCAGAATCAACACTCTTTCTGTTCCGAAAAGCTGAGGATTTACTCAACTATTTATATATCCTGTAATAGTTGGCTTCAGTAATATTATTCCTTCATATTTTTGGATACTTTTATTTAAAATAACATGCTTCACAGCTAAAGAAGCAAACTACCTATAAAGGAATGAGTACAACTTTATTTCCAATTATTTCCTTCACATGGCTATGGAAGTTGCATTTAAATATAGTTCATGCATGTGCCTTATTTTCCTCAAGCAGAAATTCTAGGAGTTCAAGGGGAATATGATGATATATTTAGAACGGCTTAATCTTTCACCGACTGATGAAGACCCAATTCAAACAAAGAACACACTTCATATACAAAACATTGGTTCCTGTAAGTTTGGACTCAGTAACTTAGACCTTTAGGATTTGAGGGGAGAATCAGCTGCTACAAGCAGATACTTCAGGTACTTTTTATGCAAAAATAAGTGGACATAAAAAAATCTTAACTATTCAAAGGCATAGGAGGAGAGCTACGCCTTAGAGTACATGTTGTTTCTGCAGGTTTCAGTCAATTTTAAGTGGCTATCTGATCAACAGATTTTTCTGCAAAACGAAGATTTTCTTTTTTTTTTTTTAAGGAAGATTGGCCCTGCACTAACATCTGTTGCCAATCTTCCACCTTTTTTCTTTTTTCTCCCCAAAGCCCCAGTACATAGTTGTGTATCACAGTTGTAAAGTTGCAGCTCTTCTATATGGGACACCACCTCAGCATGGCTTGATGAGTGGTGAGTAGGTCCACGCCCAGGATCCAAACCAGTGAACCCCGGGCCGCCGAAGCAGAACGCACCAACTTAACTGCTCTGCCACTGGGCTGGCTCCAAAACTAAGATTTTCAATAATTTTTTTTTGGTTAAGCAATATTTTCTGAGCACAAAGTTAGGAGACATGACATAAAAATAGAAATGTATTTATTGCGGAAAGAGGATAGAGTATTTGAAATGCTACCCTCATAGGAAACTTTAATGTAAACCACTCTGCACGATCAGGGCATATCCAGTATAGGTATAAAACACTTGCATTCTGAGCTACAAAATGGCAAAAGGTAATGGAAATGAGTAATAGTCTGCAATATCTATGAATCAAGCATCTGAAGAAGATGAACTTCTCAAAATTCTACAATACACCACATAGAGTTTGCACAAATTGGATTGTTGTTTTTCATGAGATCATGTATTGCTGACATGCATGGTTGGTCCTTAAAACTCGGGAGCGCGTATCAGCCATCCGCACTGGTCTATCCCTGCCACGCGAAGGAAATACTGTGAGCCACAGACACGCTTAAAATCAGGAAATGGGGAAAGTTACGGAAAGTTACCATTTGGGTGAGACTGTGGCATAAGGCAAATCTCTGATGCTTTCTGCTTACCGAGTGATACTAATATATAAAGTGTAAACATTAAATATTTGTTATTATTTAAGCCTCCTTGTCTAACACGGTTTTGCCAAAGGCCACGTGCTTACACCATCCTACAGATGTTTACACGAGCCATCATCAGCCTATGGCCTGGGCTCCGTGCCACTGGCTCCTCCAGTCTAGCAAAAGCACATTGAATACTCTGTAAGGAGAATTTCAATTTCTTGCTTGACTAAGCTTCTGATTCATACTTTAAAGGTTTGGTTCTTTTAAGGAATAAGGCATACATCCCTCTTTCAGTCAGTATAATATAAAAATATTTATATTTTTATATTGTCCTCATCTTGAGGACATATTTATTAAAGAGTTAATTATTTTTTAAAAGTCCTGGGAAATCTATCTAATAAAATTTATGTTGGACCACAGATGTCAACACTATCTAGTGTTCCCCTGACAGATAATGAAATGTGTGGTGAAGCCCCACGATGGCATGGTGGCCTTGACACTGCCAGAAAGAGTGCAGTTTGACTCTCAGAGCTACGTCCCATACACACTTCCCTGAGCGTGGCGCGAGACTACCTCCCGAATCCCTCGAGCGGAGCACAGTCGAGGACAGTGTCATCAGTTGGAGGGAAGTACTGCTCTACTGTTTCAGGCTGCTGCTACTGTTTATGCAGCTAACCTATGTTCAGAAGTCTGTTTTCAATTATTGTATGCTTCAAGAAAAACAAAATGTCCTTCATCCAAACCAAAGGGAAGGCACGAGCCTGGGGCACAAGGCTGAAAATGGCCAATTGAATTAGCACGCTTTTTGTACATGTAAGTAGAAATATCCCGGCAGGTAACTACATGAAAATGGGAGCCAGGTAAGATAATATTTTAATATGATTATGAAAAGCAAAATACCTTGTATTTGTGGGCAGAGACCTAAGTGCAAAAGGACTTTTGAGTACCAAGAATGTGTGCACTTTTTGAGAAAGGAAACAAAAACCTTGCATGGTGTTTGGACCAGAGTTACACTCAATAAATAACTATTGAACAAGTTGATGTATAAATGAATGTGAAAATATGAACTGTGTACAATAACGAGGAACTCAATTTTTTTTTCACATTTTTGTGTATGTGTTTTTTCTTTTTTTTTAACAATCTAGGTTGGTATTATAAAAGCAATGACTGTGTATGGTGGAAATTTGAAGAGAAGGATGCAAAAGTCCCTCTCCTTACCTACTGACTCCATTCCCATCTCTCATTCTCTAGGCTTGTTACTAAAATTTTTAGTAAAAAATTCATTTTTAACATTTCATTTTTAACAAACTGGATCATATTTTATGAACTATTTTGTACATCGTTTTATTTCACTTAATATTTTTTGGAAATTTTCCTTTGCACACTTACACCTATGTCATTCTTTTAAATTTGACTCTAAATAGTCTACTCAACTGCATAGCTTAACAATAGTTAATTTCCAGTTCCAAGCTGACAGGCGTTAGAGTTGCTTCTAGGACTTTTTAAAAAAATAATTACAAATAATGATGCAATGAAGATCCCCGTGCATATATTTTTATGCAGTTATCTCAGAATATATGTAAAATAAGCTACTAGATTTGAAATAGGCGATTCAAAGGCATCTGCATTTTTTGGAAAGTGCCATTCCACCACGGGCTTGTGAGGAGGCTTCCTTCTCCACTTCTTTGTCAAACTGGCTAGGAACAGACTTGTAATCTTAGCTAATCTGATAAATGAAAATATTAATTCATTGTTATCTTAATTTGTATTTCTGTCATCATTATTCAGGTGGAGCATTTTGTATTTATTGACCTTTTTTTTCCTGTGAATTGTCCAGGAATTATTTTTTGAAGATACTGGATAACAGTCTGTGCTATATGTGTGATAAGATGCTATAACTGAGATGACAGCACCTTCAAAACCAAGACGAGAATACTTTCTTTCCCCTTTGTACGACTATTATGTATTTTTAAGCCAATTTTAGAGAACTCTCTCTGATACCTACCAAGAAGTAGAATGTGGATTTTCTCCAGAACCAGCTGCAATGAACCACAGAAAAAGGAACCTTCTACTCACTGGATAGATCTTTGATATTTATTATCCCAAAAAGATGAAATTCCAGAAATAACATTGTACATTCATTGCGGTATATGTCTTTTATTTATTCATTAACTTTTACTTATTGATGGTTTATTATGTACAAAACCATCAATATAGGATCTAGAAAGGCAAGTGACCAAATAAAATAAAATAAGACAATGAATTAGACATAATTCTCCCTGTTAAGGCATTTATATGTTTTTGAGAACAAATGGGAGAACAAAGTAAATAATAAGTTAAGGAATCTTACTTGAGTATGAAGGAGTTCGGACTTCACTTGGGGCAACAGGAAGTGACTGCACACAAATGACAATATTCAAACTGCTCTTTAAGTAAATTTTTCTGAAAACAACGTGGATGAAGAGAAGAGAGGGACTAGAGGTAGAAAAACTAATTAGGATGCTATTACCTTTCACAGGTGACAGATAACAAAGATCAAGATGGCCACAGTGGCAATGGGAATGGCAAGCTGGGAGTATCAATGGGGATGCTGGGGGCCCCGCAGTCGGCAAGAGCAGATCCTGGATAAGACAGAACCATCACACCCCAAGAAGGAGGAATCCTAGGAAGGAGGGGACATCAAGAATGTAAAATGCTACAGACTAATGGAATCCTCACCATAGCCCATCTTCATTATTCTGAGTGGAAATGAGACCATGGCATTATTATCTTCAAACAATCAGTAAATAACTTATTGAATTCCTACTATACCAGACACTGTGCTATGTGCTATTGATAAAACGGTGAGAAAAAGCAATCAGGTCCTTACTTTCACGTAGCCTAAAGCTTACCCAGGAGAGCATAAACGGAAAGCAATAATGGCACCTCCACTTCGCTCTGGCAGAACCACCTCTCTGCCATTGTCAGATCATGTGCTTTAGGTAAAACTAAACTCAGGGCTGGCCCAGTGCCATAGTGGTTAAGTTCACGTGCTCCGCTTTGGCAGGCCGGGTTCACTGTTCAGATCCCAGGCACGGACCTACACACCACTCATCAAGCTGTGCTGTGGCCGTGTCCCACGTGCAAAATAGAGGAAGATGGGAAACAGATGTTAGCTCAGGGCCAATCTTCCTCACCAAAACAAAAACAAAAACAAAAACCTAACTTTCCCGTAGCCCCGGGAATGGTGTATGTGATCTAAGCCCAGACCCCCAGAAGGAAGGAGGGTGCCTGCCTCCCTCTGGCCACAGTGACTGTCCAAGGACAGCATGGGACCCATGGTGGCCACCACAGCTGCTAAGACTGCCTTCTGGGTCTTCTATTGCAGCTGTTAGAGAAGCAGACCCTCCTCCCTACACAGTAGAAACCGGGAAGTGTGAAGTACACGGGCTGTGGCCGCCAATTTACAACTGTGCTCAACCTTATCTGTGATCTGAACAATAATTTTCTATGATAAATAGAAGGCAGAGCCAAGAATTACAGAGAAAAACCCTGCCCTGATGATATCATTTGAGTCTGGTCAAGCTCTGACCAAAGCTAGTTTTATTCCTGAACTTTTGGGTTAGGTGAAGCAATCAATTCTATTTGGGTTCAAATCAATTTGGTTTGGATTTTCATTCACTTGTAATCAAAAGAAGTCTAACCATCAACTCAGCTCTAAAAAAATGCCCAGTGCTTTCTTCTCCAGACGGCAAAAAATTCTGAGATTAATTTTCTCTAAACATTTTATTGCAAAACTATGGTGTATTACAAAATTTAAAGCATTTGAAACCTAAGAAGAATGGTATTTCCTTGGAAATAATTACATGACTATCTATGGAAAGTTATAGTATCTTCCAGTCTGTTTTAAATTATGGTATAAAGTTTACAGCTGTATGTTCTTCAATTACCAGAACTCAGAGAAGTCTGCTATTTAGGCCATTACAACCTACACTGACTTCTCTTTGAGATAGCAAGAATGTTAGTGAGTAATTATTTTATTAAAAAATAATCGAAGTTTACTGTTTATTTCTAGGTAAAATATTTTTTTGAATTAAATAGCTCTTTTTCTGAAACTCTCCTGTTTTAGTGAACATATAAACCACCAAAAGCACCAAAATCAGTGCATATGTTGCCTTTATTTTTCTGTCTCGAGCCTTGTTCATTGGAATGTATTCACATGTCTTTCACCTGGAAACAATGACAACACTGATTGGGTATTTTGAGGAATATTTTACACTATGTATGGTCATCATTCAGAATTGGCTTGGAAATGCTGTATTAGGCATAATAAGACTTTCAGACATGAGTAGATACAGTGATGCCTTCCTAACCAGAGATTCCCTCCCACGCAATTATAACTTACAGCGTCTTACTTGTGTGTGTTTTTTGAGCAACCACAAGGATTTCAACTCCACTATTCTGTATTCTTTCCTTTTGGGGATAATTAGAAAAAGAACGTACCAGCGCTTGACCATAGAAAGGGAACATAACTTTGGAGAGTTTTCTTTTTTTCCTTAAAGAAGATTTGAGAGAGAAAGAAAATTGAAAATAATCACCCAAGCTTCCTTTAACCTAATTTTTAACGTACTGTCTAAGTATAAGGGTAAAAATACTACCTTTTTAACTACCTCCCAGGCTTACTAGAAAGAGTAAATCAAATAATTTTTATGAAAGTGGCTTGTACAATTTCAAGTGCTATACAAAGTTGGTCATAGCTCCTACTTGGGTTTCCTAGAAGCAATGTGTGGTCAGGGCCAGTTGGGCAGGCTGTGCACTGTACGAGGGTGTCATAGCATATCATGTACATTTATATATGTCAATAATTTTCTGGCAAATGGCAGTAAAGAGAGTCTTACTCTGATAAACTCTGTATGTGATGACAATATTCTGACAGGAAGGGATGACTTTTTAAAATTCTCACAAGGACTCTTTGTCCTGTGACAGAGGAAGCACCGTCCTGGCCCCCTTTCCCTCCCTTTTTCCTGTCCAATATTCACACCATAGTCTGATACTTTCCCCCAAAATGCGGATTAGACGGTGTTATTCCTCTGCCCAAACCCCTACAATGACTCTTCAATTGCCTTCAAAATAATGTCCAGACTTCTAAATGTGAGAAGGTTCAAGGCCCCTCACCACCCAGTCTCGTCTCTCCCTGCTCGCTGCCATCCTCAACTTAACGCTCCTGTACCAGGAGATGCCTACGATTCCCTCAGCAACACCCACTTCCTTGCCCCTAAGCCTGAGGAAATACTCCTTATGCCTCAAACATCTTTCTTCTATATCATGTGCAGCTTAGACGTCACATTAGATGTCGCCTCTTCCAAGAAGCCATCCCTCAGCTGCCTCTTTTACTGGACTCTAGAAATCTGTTTGTTCCTGTGTTCTCTCTAGCAGTGCTCTTGTTAATCATTCAATGACGTCAAGTAGAAAACAAACAACTGGAGGACAGTGAGTGCCGCTGCCCTCGGCGCCTGGCACATGGTAGAGCCCACACGTTTGCTGAATGAAATCGGGTCTGGCTTCTAGTGCTGGATGTACTGCTTATTTGCTTTGTGATCTTGAGCAAGTCAATCTCTCTCTCACTTTCCTTCTAGAAAAATAGAAGTTTGGATTAGTCAATCCATGAGGGAGAACATTTAGACTTGGAAATATGCCATACATTTTTCTCACCTAAATTCAGAATCTTCTATCTTTGCTGCTGAAATGGAAAAGAAAAGGAAGAGGGTCATTTTGGTGGTTGAAACTGAAATACGTATGAAATATGTGTATGTGTGTGTTTCCTTTTTAACATTAAATTTCCCTGACCAGCTTTGAGAAGTTTTCTAACAAATGATCATGGTAATGAAAATGCTTGGCAAGTGAAATTCAGTTATTTTACAGTGATTTAACATTTTCCAAATGCCAAATGTAATAGGTGTTTGACATTGTACATAATTCACTGAATCTTTATTTCATTTTTACTACAAATTTTATAAGCTTCAGGGTAAATGGCTTCAATGCACAATCTGTGAGTATTCTGGGACTGTGAAATGGAGAGTGGTACAATTATCTCATTAATTTGAAAGTCCATATGCAGAGCTCTAGTGCCAACTGCTCCTGGGCAGCAGTGTCTTAATCTCAATCATTGGAGGATTCGGACTGTGGGAGGAGCTGAGTATCTTTAGGATCTGGGTGGAAGCAGCAAAAAAGGAAGGAGGCTATTGAAGTTGGAAAATCATGGTAGGAAGGAAAGAAGTGAGTCACAGAGAGCAGTTGTTGAAAGATGCTAAAGCCCGTGGTGCCTGCAGACTTAACAGATGGAGCAGTAATATCACGAACCAGTCTTGATCAGCGTTTTGAATTATGTGCTTTTTGATACCTACGAGACATGAATGTTTTTGCAACCCCTGCCAATTTTGATATATTATTCTCGAAGGCTATTCCCAGAGGAATCCACTATCTTCTGTGTGTCCCCACTATACAAGGTTTGGTTGAGCTTTATTTTCTATAGGTTATATTATAAAAACAGTATTTTTCCCAAGTTAAAAATTAGAGCATAGCATTGAATATGGCTTTCAACACATACATGTGCTCTTCCTACAACTATGAGATGAAAATATCCTCCTTTGGGGGATGTGCTTTCTCATTTAGAGTCGTAGATTTGTTGGGTGTTGAAGAAGCAACATGTACTGAAAAGAATAAGTGACAAAGGAAATACAATTGAGCTAAATTTGATTTAGAATTATTTCTGAGTAAAATCCTTGAATCATTAAGAAGTTCGTCTCATATGAGATGAGCACAAATCCACTGGCAGCACAGGCTGGTCACACATATTTGTAAAATGAATGCTGGACTAAAAGGATCAATTGTTGCCTATGTGACACAGTTATAATGAATATAGTGCAGTATAATGCAACAGTCATAAATGCATCTACTTTAGTGCAGAGAAAGGAATATATTTTACTACCGTGTCACCCTTTACAGAGTCACACAAGCAGGCACCTGCCATGTATCTCAGCTGAATGAATCAGTAATTTTTAAAGAGCTGTCAGTGAACCGGTGCCAGATCCGCTGGAGAAGAATCACCCAAGGAGCTGGTTATAAATAAGTCCACTGAATCTCTCCCCAGTTCTCCTGAATTAGAATCTTGGTGAGCGGAGTCCAGGAAACATTATTTTAAAACAGCTTTGGTGATACTTCATATGACCAGGTTTTGGAAACACTGGACGAAATCATATTTCATATGTTAGTAGCTGTACAATGAACTCTCCCCTTACCACGATATCGTATGTAAGTAATACTCTCTTCTGGGAAAATAACAGAAAAGTTTGATAATGGCAATTCTCTGAAGAAAGATGCATTAATGGACGATGAAGCACAGTATCAGAACTGGGGCATCTATTGTCTATCCTCTGCAGATTAAACACTTTTTATCTCTAGAATCTTAATTGCCCTCTTGGCTGGGTCATGAAGTTGGAATCTTCCTGAAGTGGAGGTACATTAGTAGACTTTTACTCACTTTTTGGAATGAAATGGAAAAGTCTGTATCCATTCACACTAGAAAAAAATGTTCTCTTTAAGTCAACACGTCTTAACACTTCAAAAAAGGCCAGAATTTACTACTGCACAACATAAAACATCATGAAAGAAGTTGTCTGACTTACAGAAGCTCAGACATTGTCAATGGTTCCCCCAGGCACCCATCTTTTTAGTAATACAGTGCAAGTAAAGTGCAGTAAATATAAGAAGTGTGAATTTAAAAGTGAAACTTCTACCCAGTTTCTTGATATCAAGATAATGGGATTTGGAGAGAAGCTAAAGTGCCAGACTGTTAATCTATACTAGGAAAGCCCTGTTAAATGTGAAGTTTTATAAATGTACATGAAAAATGATTGGAAAAAAGTTTTTAGCAGGGGTTACTTTTTCTTCACTTTATGAGAATGTGAGCTTTACCAGAAAGATCATTCATTCATTCACCCAGCCAAAAAATCTATACTGAGTGTCTACTGTGGACCAAGCACCCGGATTAGCCTGAGCACACACCTGGAGTAGTTCACATTTCATTGTCTTTCCTTCCCATTAAAAAGTTATTTACAAAACCTGAATAGAACTAAAAGATATATTTACTCATTCACTCATTTAAGTAGGCTTTCTTATTCTCTTGCATAGCACTATGCTATGCTCTATTAAAAATTTTTAAAAATTACATACAGGGCTTCTCTTTTAACAGTTTACAATCCATAGTAACTCATAAAAAGGATTGCATAATGTGTTCCTCACGTAGCAGAAAATAAATGTTTTACTTTCAGCTTTCTGCTTCCTTACAAGAAACATAAGGACAGTTGTGAGAAGAGCCGAAGACATACAGGTACAAATTCTGTCCCAGTAGAGTTCTACGTGGACTGAAAAAGGGAGCTGTTTCTTTTAAATCAACAGAAGTTAGTCTGAAAATGTAAGATTTATTTGCCCGTGAGAAGGAATCCCACATCCATTCATTGTGATACCTCTCGTGCATACCTTCACCAGCCTTCCCTTCACTTCACCGAACTCATCTGTCACAAATCCAGCCCAGCTGAAATCCACCTGTCCCAACATCCAAGCCTGCACCAGTGAAGCTGAATGTGGCTGGAGAAAAACTAACCGACACAGTGAGTGTTTTTCCCTTAAATTCTCCTGTGTGCTTTCTAACAATCGTGTAATTTCTCCCCTGAATATCCTACTCTTTTTGACTTTTTCATATCTTTTCCTCTACCCTCAAACTCCGAACACTTTCTCTCTCCCACTTTCAAGTGAGATTTTTTTTTTTTAATTTCACTGATATTTCAATTAACTATTGCTGCCTAACAAAGCCGCCCAAACTTAATGGCTTAAAACAAAAAATGGTTTATTATTTCTCACCATTGGCAGGTCAGGAATTTGAGCAGGACTTGGCTAGGCAGTTCTTCTGCACCATGTGTAGCAGTAGGGTTATTTAGCTGGTAGCCATGCTAGCCTAGGATCTCCAAGACGGCCTCTCATCCTCCATGGTTCTAGAAGTGTACCCAAGCATTCAGTAGCCTGGATTTCCATAGAGCATGGCAGCTGGGCTCTAAGAAAGAGGAAGCAGAAGATGCCAATTTCTTAAAGCCTGGGCTTAGAGATCCCAGAACCTCATTGCCCCCTTATTCTACTGGTCAAAGCAAGGCACAAAGCCAGGGAGATTCAAGGGAAGGAAAATAGGTTCAATCTCCTTGATGTGAGAAACTGCATGTGAATGAGGGTTGGCGGGTGGGGGGGGGGACTACTGGTAGACATAATTAGAAACTATCTACCAAAACTAATTAAATATTAGTTAATTAACTAATTAAATAGTACATGTCCACCCTCCCTCATGTTACTGTTGGGGAACTATCCTGTCCCTAACAAAGGACAGCCGCCTTCACTTTTACATGAAAACTCGTCCACTTTCACCTACTCTAGGTCACTATTTCAGTAGTTTTTCTTCTTTCCCCTGCGTCATCTGTTTTGTCTTCTCCATTATGTAATTCCCATTGGCAAACAAATGTATTTCAATTTCTCTTCTCTTAAAAAACAGCCAAAGAAACTAAAATTCCTCTCCTGAATCCATATCTCCCTCCAGATATTTTTCTTTTCTGTTCCATTTTATAGCAAAACTCCTCAAAAAATTATCAATATGCACTGTCTTCAATTCTTCTTAATCTGTTCTCTCTTGAACCCACTCCAGTCAGGTTTTGTTCCAGTTGTTCCACCAAAACATTCCTTCACTCTGTCCCCACATCTTCCACTTTTCAAAATGCAAATTACAATTCTCTGTTCTCATCTCACTTGACCTATCAGGAGCGTTTTGCTCCATTGATCCCTCCTCTTTGACTTATTTTTCCTCTTGGCTTCCCAGACAATACACACTCTTGATTTTCCTCCTACTTCCCTGGTGGCTCTTTTTGAGTCTCCTTTGTTGATTTCTATTCATTTCCTCAATCTCTGTCCCAAGGCTCAGTCCTTGGTTCTCTTCTCAACTTTATTTAGTCTCATATCATGACTTTAAATACTACCTATATTCTGAAAACTCTAATACTTATATCTCCAACCCAGACCTGTTTCCCAAACTGCAGACTATATCTAACAGCCTACTTGAAATCTCTACTTGGATATCTAATCAGAATCTCAAACTAACATGCCCCAATGTGAACTGCTAATCATGTCCCCAAATAATCCTCCCACAGCTTTCCCATCTCAGTAAATGACATCTCCATCTTTCCCGATGCTGTGGCCAAAAACGTGGAGTCATCTTGGGATTTCTCTTTTTCTCCAAATCCTCATTGGGTTTGTCCTCAAATCCTGTTGGCTCTTCCTTTAAAATGCATCCACAATCAGAACACTTCTCACCGCCGTCTCTCACCAGGATTTCTCTAAATAGCGCCCCCTCTTGCTTCTGTATGGTCTCTTCTCACTGCAGTAGACAAGAGGGATATTTTTTAAATTAAGTCAGATAGTCTCACTCTTCTACTTAAAACCTTTCAATGACTTCCGGTTTCACTCAGAATAACGGCTCATGTCCTCACAGTGGCCTCTAATGTCCTACAGTCTGCCCTGATACCATGTCATTCCGTGCTTGTGGTCTCATCTACCACCGTCCTGTGCCTCACTCCTTCACTCCAGCCACACTGAAGACCCACCAGGGCTGCTCTCATCACAGGCCTTTGTACTTGCTGTGCCTTCTGCCTACCATGCTCTTTCACCCTTGCCCTCTTGGAAATCGCTTTGATTTGACTTGTCCACTTGTTTATTGCATGCCCCACCACAGTATAAGCTCCATGAAGGCAGTGACTTTTCTCAGTTTTGTTTGCTGTTGTATTCCCAGCACCAGGAATAGCACCAGCTACACAGTGGGCACTCTATAAACAGGTGTTGAGTGGGTAAACTTCCATTTCCTTTTTCTGTTTGTTTCTTTTGTTTCTAAACATAGTTAATTCTTTATGTCCTTTGAAATGTATTTTATTTTGATACAAAATGTAAGATAGAAATTGCTAACCAGTTCTTTCAACAGCACATTTGGGTGAGGCTAGATTGTAATGTTTCTTTTGTTCTACATTTCTTGTTACTAGATGTTGTCTGTATCTTGCCATTGTTTCATGCAGCCTGAATTAATACGGCTTTGTTAATGTGGCTTCACAAATGGCAGAGGACATTGCCCTCTTTCTTTTCAGTCCCACATTTCTCCTGCTCTGCTTTTTCTTAGATATCCGTGCCAAGCCACTCACATACTAGATCCTGGTTAGCCAAGTGACGAGAAGCCGGATCTATTTTACACAGTTTCATCAGATCCTTTTCTATGCACTATTTCCCACTTGACATTTTCTCTCAACTCCTAGGATTGGGGATTTGTGGCATGCTCCTTGGGACTTGATATATCCTTCCCTTCCCTTTGCCACCAATTCTGCCTGCCTTCCTGCTGTTGAGCTGAGTTTTCTCACGCTGTTTCCAATTCTGTTTGATCCTCTGTCTGTGGAGTCTACCACTGTCTCAGGTGGGACATTTCCCTCCCCCCTCACATCCTCATGTTCTTGAGGAATGGGAGCAAATGTGGTCATTCCAGGTGCATTATACAGTTGAGTCATTTTTGCTTAAAATGTTTCATTGGGGTTTTGTTAGTATTAGATCATCTTATAAATTGGAGAAAATTATTGACATCTTTCTAAGAACATTTTATTTCTTATTCAAATTTTCTTGTAAGCTTTACTAAAGTATAGTTTTCTTTAACTTGGTAACATGTTTCTCATTAAGGGTAAGATTGGGTATTTGTATATTCATTGCTATTGTGAATAAGAGCTTTTTTTTCCATTATGTTTATGGGTAATATATGAGATAGTATGTTCTGTGTTTGGGGGATTATTTGGGGGGTAAATTTATTGGACATCTGGGCATCTTTTAAAATTCTTCATTATAAAAACCTTTTAAACTAATTTTCAGGGTTATAGTGTATATAATAATTTTGTCTCTATTTACTCCTTGTTTATGTTGGTTATATAACAGCTTCTTTATAACAAAGAATTCTGTATAACAAGAATAGCATAGAATGTTGTTAAGGTTTTATAGAAAGATGAAACTTGATTTTAATGACATGTATTCTAAGATTTTGTGTGTTCTTTGTGCATATTTGTCAGTCGGCCTAACCTGTAAGACATACACGTGTTATAACCTGTGTTACTCGATCGCTTTCTCAAACACCACATACTATCCCTATATATGATGCATACTTTAATTAGAAATAAAGAAATTTAAATGATTTAATGGAAATAGGACTTGGAACAATGACTATGTTTTTCGCATTAGTGTTGCATTTTCTCCTATCACTGTGTCAGCACATATCCTTGGAAATAGTGTGATGTGCAGCTTTCTCATGGAGCGCTCAGCTGTGTGCTCTGAGTGAGGCAAGCCTCAAGAGGAAAGACGCTCTGCGATAGCTCTGAAGAGGTGGAACTAGTATGAGTGTACTGCTCCAAAATTGAGAAATTTTTTACACTTTTGTGACACTTAAAATGGAAGCAATAAATGTTGGTGGCTGAAAAATAGCCAGTCTCACAGGTTCATACCTTCTCTCTCAACCCAAGACTATTGGAAAAAGATTGATGCTGCCAGAGATAACCTCATGAAGAAAATACCCGAAGTAGAAATGGGGCTACCTAAGAGCAAGCCCACCAGGAAAACACTGCATTTCCTCATTAAATGGTTAATATAATTCTAGGAGCATGGTTTGTAAGTATGGAGAGAGGACTGAAATAAGGATCCGTTAGGATGTTTTCATGGAAAACATCCCTGGCACATGTGCACACATACACACACATATCTTGGTAATTCTGCTGTTGTTAGAGTAGGAAAATTGCATTCTTTAAACATGCAACACTTGATGATAGAGCCAGATGTCAAAAAGCAGGGGGAGTTGGAGAAGGATACAGTTCTAAGATTGAAGATTTGCTGTGGAAAATCCAAATACAGATCAAGGAATTTTTTTTAAGCAAAACTTTTAACAGTCTATTGTTTGCAGTCCATTTGGGAGACAGGATAATATATGCGCTGTGAAAACAGTCACTGATCTGAAACTAAGATTGATTATAAAACCAGTTTTTCCCTCATCACCACCTATATTAACAGGAATCAGTTGGCTTTGCTGGCTTTCCAATTGTCGAGTTAAACATATACACCGTCCAAACCCTCTCCCCATTCTGATAGCGTCACGCAGTCCACTTTCTCTAAAGTCGAGCTGACATCACACACTGAGGCTGAAACTTTATCACTTTTACTTTAGGTATTCTATTGGTGGGAAGTGTTTTATTTTACCTCTCTGAGTACAACCTTGGTTTGGGGAGAACATGGAGGTTTTTATGGGTTTTGTGTAAAGGAAGGGGCTCGCTAATAAACACACTTCATTTTAAGATTTTAAGGAACGCTGTCCAAAAATTACAGCATAACGATAAGCTGACGCATTGTTTTGTCTAAACAGATCCATGTGTGGGAGTGCCGATTCTAGGATATCTTCCAGAGCTACAGAGCTGGGTGCTGCCCTTGTGTGCATGCGCATCTGCTGAGCCAGCAGGCTGTGCCGCTTTGACTCAAAGGAGCTGTCTGTATCCAGGCATGAAGTCACGACAGTGGACACGCACCACGGGAATGCTGTGACCTACATACGGCGTATGTGGTTTACATTTTCAGGAACTGGGAGGCAATTTAATTGTCTGACTCGATTACGGTAAGTGAGAGCCAGACTGCCAACTCTTCATTCACCTCACTGAAAACGGACCCCTCAAAGTCAAGCCAAATTCTTGAAGAAGAAGCTGGGCCAGCAAAGCCGCTGCTGAAGCACATGTGCTCCAGTCGGGGTCTGGAGGAAGCTGTTGGTTTCCCTTGATCCCTTGTTTCAACTCTGGCTCTCTGAAACTGGTCAAACTCGGGGATCAAAAGTACAATTGAGTTTGACTCTAGCAGAATGGGGATCCTATTTTAGGCAACTGTTTCTTAAATGAAAGCCAAAAGAAACACTGCCCAGTAGGAGGAACCGTAATAAAGCTGGGTTTTGATTGAGTTGGAAAGTGTACATTTTCCGAGCAGCACTGATATGCTTGGAATTCTACATTAGTGTTAATCTCCGCGTGACAGGAGTAGCCTGGGCTCTTGGGACTATACTACCTCATGTCCTCTGTGGTCAACTGCCTGAACGTTGGTTTGTCAAGTGGCTCCTTCTTTGACCTGCCAAAACTGGCTTCTGACCAGAAAGTGCACAGTGTGCCTCGCCAGAGAACCGCCACTTAGTGAGAAACAGCCTGTGTCCGCTGAGAAACAACTGGTCTAGCTCTCAGTTCCTAATGAGGCAAAAGGAATCTGTGCAAGTCTCTTTCTTTGGAATGTGCCAAGGAGTAGGCACTAGATTTGAAGTCTTCCCCTCTTTAGTAACTATGCTAAAAGATAATGGAGATAATTTTCAGCGGGAGTGATGATCAAGCTTGACGTCGACTCTGAGATGTCCTAGAGAAATGCAGGTAAATCCCACCAAGAAAAGTAAAACTGGAATGATCAGCTCTGAAAGCAAATAATTCTGCAGTATTGATAGTAACTATGAAAATCCCCACAACTTGATAATGAGCAGGTGGGTCACTGACACTTCTTAAAAGTACTAATAATTGTGATAGAAACGTGTTTCTCTTTCTGCCACAAGCTGAGTTCATGCAGTAAAAAGAGGTCCCAGAGTGGGGCAGAACAGAAGGCCAGGAGAGAACAAGCTGATCTGAGGCCAATGCTCTTTCGTCTTCATTTTATTTCGTTTTATTTTATTTTATTTATTATTTTTGTGTGTGTGTGAGGAAGATCAGCCCTGAGCTAACATCCATGCTAATCCTCCTCTTTTTGCTGAGGAAGACTGGTCCTAAACTAACACCCATTGCCAATCCTCCTCCTTTTTTCTCCCCAAAGCCCCAGTAGATAGTTGTATGTCATAGTTGCACATCCTTCTAGTTGCTGTATGTGGGACGCCGTCTCAGCATGGCTGGACAAGTGGTGCGTCGGTGCGCGCCCGGGATCCGAACCCCAGCCACCAGTAGCGGAGTGCTCACACTCAACCGCCAAGCCATGGGGCCAGCCCCTCATTTTATTTTTAATTTTGGTAAAAGACACATAATGTAAAATTTACCATCTCAACCATTTTTAAGTGCACAGTTCAAGTAGTATTAAGTACATTCACGTTGTTGTGCAACAAATCTCTGGAACTCTTTTCATCTTGAAAAACTGAAACTCTGTCCCCATTAAACAACAACTTCTTGCTGTTTTATTATCAAATCAACATTATATCTCAGTCAGAAATCATCATCAGTGAGTAAAGAACAAAGAATTTTTATTTTTTAACTCAGTAAGATACCTAAAGCTGCAGTGGATGGCTTTTTGCTACTAACTGCTCAAATTATTTGAAGAGGTTAAAATTTTTACAAAATGTAAGTCCAAACAGTGCACTTCAAAAATATATATTATCAATGTCTTTAGGATCACATAGCTATGTTTGAGAGACCAGTGGGCCATTAATTACCATAATTTAGGATCCAAGACATTATGTCTATTTAAAATATGATATGGAGAGGACATAATAAACACAATAAACTTGTAGAGCAGATATGCCATTACCCATCACCACCAAACGGCTGCAAGCTGTTCTACTTTGTGAGGAGAATATTGATCAATGCCAGCTGGATCTTTCAGAGTCTCCGCTTGCCTTTCCATAGAGTACATTTTTTCAGTACTATCTTATAATTTGTTAACAATTCATAAATGTCGGGAATATTTTTTGGAAATTTTATGCCTTGAAAGATATTCTTAAAATAGATGAGTCCACACGGTTGTAGGGGAAAGTGGCAGGGAGTGGGGAAGTGTGGTTGTGTGCAGTGGCCCTGGCACCCGATGAACCTGGGTTTGCACCAAGCTCTGCCATTTTGTAAACATTGGCTATACCTTTCCTTTTATTCTCCTCAGTTTCCTCATCTATAAAATGGGAGGAAAAAAGACGAATGAAATAATGCACATAAAACTCTTAGCATAGTGCATGGCATGTAGGAAATAGTTAACAAAAGTTACTGAATTTTAGTATCATCTTAAAAATAAGCAAATCATCATGCACGGACACATACACACACACACACACACACACGCACATTGTCCTTTACTCATCCATCAGTACTAGGATCTCCGTATACTTCCTTAGCATAAGCACCTGTAACATTCTTGTTCTTAGATACAATTTAGGAAATATTGAGCACGTGAAATGAGACCATCTGTAGAATGTGATTTCAGGGTTCCTGGAAGACCCGTCCTTGCACGCTGAGGGTTGATGTTCCAAATACTATCAGCTTCATCTTATTCCATTTAATTTAATAGTATGTTTAAGTTTAAACAACTCTTTGCCTTCTCTCTTTCTCCTTTTTCTTCTCTCTCTCCTTCGCTCTCTTTCTTCCCCTATCTGGGATGTCTTGCTGGACTTCCCAAAGTCCCTATAGACGATAGGAAGCTGGCATAAGCTGGCATAAGCTGCCCAGGGTCCAGATTAACTGAGCAGGCCTGCAAAGTCAGTGCTACCATCTGCCAATTATTCTTTAGTTTAATGTTAAGATGAAAATGTTTTTGGAGGAATATACTTTAAACTCTAGGTGGTAGCAATACGTTTTTATTTTCCTCATTATTTGTGTGTTTCTGATTGTTTTTTGGCAATTAACATATATCACTTTCATAATCAGAAAAAATAAATCTTTAAGGAAAATGAAGAAGGGAAGAAACAGATAGCATGATTCAGAGACTGCTAATCTAGGGCAGGGGTCATTTGCCCCCTTCCTACTGCTTCTGCCGTGATTCCTAAGGATCTTGGGTGTATGGAGAGGTGATGACTTGCATATCTGCATTATATATTATATTGTTCTTGTCCTTCATAATGACATTTCTGACAGTTTTTCTTGGGTATAAAAATGTTTATGCAGTACACTGGCATGTAGCATGTATTTTTTTCCTTCCTGGGGATTGTACAGTTTGTAAATTAGATCACAGATGTGAAAATTGTTTGCTGTCTTTATCTGCCTTTTGGCTCAGAGGTCTCCTCACACATTTACTTCTGCCTTCTCTGCATATGACACTCTATAATGTTACGTGCTTTGACTTTTACATCATCTTCTATGGAAGCCTTCAGAACGTCAGACCAATTTCTCATATTCATATGGAAGTATATTTCAGTAGAATGGCACATCGACTTGCACAATAAATAAGAGTAAATACTAAAAGCATTTTCTAAAAGTAACATGCAAAACTAAAATTTACAAATAAATCTTTAGAAATCGACTTAGAGTAGCAATTTCTCCAGTACATAGACACTTTTTTCTTCCTTGAAAGGTTTCTAAATTCATGTCTCTCTACTTGAAGAACTGTTACAGAACAGTTATGACTTTCCCCAGTGAGAAAACAAGCGGTTACCTACATCAGTTCTTCCACGTGCCTGCCTTATGGTAAAGTCTGTAACATCTTATTGATTCTGTCTGGTTGGATGTCTCAGGAGACACATCAATTTGTTACACAGATTCAATCCTTGAGTCCCTCTTCTCACACTGCTTTGAACTGGCTTTTTCTTTCTGAGGCAAGAACGTTGGTTTCAATTGTCAAAAAGACAATGAGGATACTACCAGGAAATGTGTGGGCCATCTTCTCACACATGCTTGGAGAAAAGCAGTGTATGTTTCAGACTCAGAAACCTCTTTCGAAGTCAGCATTTTCCTGAGTTGTGGCAGAGCCACTGCGGGATTTCTGAGTAAAGAAGTTTTTATCACCCCTTCTCCAGAGATCCTGGAATCCTGGAAGATTCTCCAGAGTATCTCCCTGGGCTCCTGGCCAGCTCCAACAGTCTCAACTTAGGTACCACTTCCTCCCCAGAGACTTTTTGCTTAAAACTTATTCTGCCTGAAGAGGGCAAACCTATTACCCTAACACTTGTTGGAATCCCTCTTCCCACGTGGCAAATTTATCTCCAAGTTGTTCACAAAAATAAAAAATGAATGAATAGCGTTTCTCATAAATGTGACTGGCAGCTTTCCTACCCACTTGCTAGAAATTTGGATAAGAAAGGAAAAGGAGTGCAGGAGATTTGCAGTAGGAAAACTTTGAGGAGTGGCTCTTGAAGTGAGTAGGAAAGAGTCTGTCCTCTTTATACTGACTTTCAAAACCCACTGAGGCACATATTGAACACATTATGAGCCGTATTCTCATTCTTTTCCTCTCTTTTGACGTTTACGATGATACTTTTCCTTCCTTTGATTCTCTGAATCCTTTAATGTACTGATGGCTCATTCTTTGACTGCACACGTGCACAAAAACTGGTCCTTCTCATGCTGCTTTTTCCAAGTAAGCCTTTTTTCTTGCCTTATATGTGACGTGTGTCACTGCGTTGATCATCGCTGTAGCATGTCAACAGACGGGACACCACACACAGTCTCAGAATCTATTTGAAGAACTTCCAGAAGAGAGCAATGAGTTCTTAACAAAATGCAAAATTAATTAAAATAATGAAATTTTTGACATTTAGATTTCTGTATGTAAATATATATGTTGTTTATTTAATGTGATAAATGCTGTGATGATTTATCACATTTTACTAACTTATATGTTAGAGCAATAGGTGATTACTCTTTCCTCTATGTCCTCTTCTTATACTATGATTCTTTATAACATTTATCATATTATCTTGTAACAGTTTTTGATATGTCTTACTGAGAGAATTGAGATTGCCTCCAAAGCAATGACTGGGTCTTATTCTTCCTTAGTTGAAGGACTTTGACGGTTGGTACAGAGTAAACAGTCAAATGCACGTTGGTTGAGTGAATGAAAAACAGGCAGATAGATGAATGGATGGATGGACAGTTGCATGCATATATTTAATACTATAATCTTGTCAGTAAAACAAATGTAGGCGGATTTACTAGATCGTTACTAGGAAGCTCTTTAGGATGAGGCATGATATAAGTAGAATGGTGATATACTACAAAGCAGGGTTTCTCAACAGTGACAATGTGGACACTTTGGGCAGGGTAATTCTTTGTTGTGGGCTGCCCTGTGAATTGTAAGATGTTTACCAGCATTTCTGGTCTCTACCCAGTAGATGCCAGTAGCAACCCCACCCCAGCTCCGACAATCAAACATGCCTCCAGACATTGCCCACTGTCCCCTGGGAGATGGGCAAAATCAGCTTAAGTGGAGACCCACTGCTGCATACTGTCTGATTTCAAGATGGTGCTACACATTTGAACTGCATTTTCTCTGTTTTAGAAAGTGAGTACGTAACTGGGTTGGGAAATAACGGGAATAATAATGACATTTTCCCACCCAGGTTGGGAAAGATAGGAAGCAATTGTTTCAAGAGATGTCATTTATTCTGGTATACTGCATGTTTTCAAGCTATAAAGTGAAAATAAGCCTCTGGAGGCCAGAATTCTAGTGCTTCTAAGGCGCAGGCTCTCCATGTAGTTTCCTCCTTTAAGATACACATTCCCACATCTGTTGGAAGAATCTTACACTATCTTCTTGTCTGTTCTGTGCTTGGCTTATTTTTAGCACATATCTGGCAATTTTCCTAATTAAATATCCCCATCTTTCAAAGTCTGCAGAATTTGCCTCTATTTTGTTTCATTTTAGAAATTGAACAAAATGTAACTGAGTTCCTGGACTCTTTAGTTTATCTATAAAATTTAATTAAATCTAATGATCATTTCACTGACAAGTTTTCAAAATACTTTCATGTTAAAAAAATGTATTCTCACTGAACAGTAAGGTCAGATAACCTCTAGAGAATGAATGAGGAAGAAACGCAGGGCTAGAGCGTTAGGAAACTGTGTAGGGTTGCAGAGTATATTACTGGCAGAGCCAGGAATCATCTGAAGTCTCGAGTCCCAAACTCAAACCCTAAGCTCAAGTTTCAGCCTGCAGAGAACAGCCTTGGGAGCTTGTCAAAAACGCAGGTCCTGTGCTGCACAGTCAGAGACTCTGCATCTGTAGATTTGGAGTTCTGTCCAAGAGTTTACTTATTGTTGTTGTTGTTTAAGGTAAGATTTCAGTGCCCAGGTTGAGGTTACTATACTGCTCCGGTCGTTGCCCACTTTAATGCAGGATTTCTCCTCTTGATTATTTTGGTTTTCCCTTCTTCTCAATTCCCACTCTTACCTACTACCCCTCCAATCACAGAGATTCACTTTAATGTGTTTAATATATGTTCTTAGACATGTATGCATCCTTGTAAGATCTATAGGTGGTTTTGTGTGTGCTTTTCATTTTCATAAATGATATTGTGTCACAGATCTCTGTTTTTTAAAATTTTTTCTCTTAGTACTACATTATTAAGATTTATTCATGTTGCTATGTACATCTACTTCTATTGAATACATAGTTTTCCCATAGTATACTCACAATACATATACTTGTTCCTTTCCTTGAAATGGACACCTGAATTATTTTTGTCTCCTATCTACCATACTCAAAGTAATATTGAACTCCACCAAATCCCTTAATTGACTTGTGAGCAAGTTTCTCCTCTAAAGAGTGGTCTACTGGGTTGTGGGTGGGTGCGTACCTATACACATACACAAAATTGTAATCAGTACTTTCAGAACGCTCTCAGGAAAAGATGTGTTCATTTACACTCCCACAGTGGTATACTACAGCACTCATTCCCCACCCCACACATTTCCACCAACATTTGGCTCTATCTTACTTCAATCTTTGCCAATGTTTTAACACTTTTAGTGTAAAGTGTATCTTTGCCAATATCATAAGTGTCAAGCCTATCTTTGCCAATATCATAATGTAAAGCATATCATTCTGTGATCACTCTAAGGTTAAGCATCTGTCCATATATTCCTTGTCTGTTTGTATTTGCACTGCTGCTAACTGCCTATTCTTTTTCTCAATTTCAGGGGGTTTTTTTGGTTTACTTTTTATTTCTTGTATAAGTCAAAATCTCTGCCAGTTTTAGACATTGTAAATGGTTTCTGACAGATTGTCACCAGGCTGCTAATTTTATTAGTGAGAAAACCTTAATTGTAATGACATGATGTCTCCTGATTCATCCAGGTCTCAAATCTTTCTGGCATTCAGTTTTGTACAGGGTATAATTCAGAGACTTAATTTCATATTTTCTCTTTGAAGTTTGCTGGTTTGTGGTGCCCTCTGTATCATAAAGTTCCCTTGTATTCAAGACTCCTGTTTCTGAGCTCTATTCATTACCATTGGCCTATTGATCCATTCCTGTGCTATTACTACAAAGACTTTCTTCTTTCTCTTTCTCTCTCTTTTGTCCTTCTTTCTTTTCTTTAATTTTTAAAAATTACTCATAGCTTTGTGGCATATCTAGCATACCAGTATATCAGTCAGTGTTCTCCAGGGACACAGAACCAATAGGTGTATATGTGTGTCCCTCAGGGAGAGGAGGGATTTATTTTAAAGAATTGGCTCATGTGATTGTAGGGGCTGACAAGTCAGAAATAAATAGAACAGCCCAGCAGGCTGGAAACTCAGGTAGGATTTCTATATTAAAGTCTGGGAGAAGAATTCCTTATTCTTTGGGAAACCTCAGTGTTTGCTCTTAAAGCCTTCAAATGATTGGATGAAGCCCACACACCTTATCAAGGATAATCACCTTTACTTAAAGTCAACCAAAGATAGATGTCAATCACACCTACAGTATACTTCACAGTAACTTCTAGACTAGTATTTAATCAAACTGAGCACCATAGCCTAGCTAAGGTAACACATAGAATTAACCATCACAACTAGTTAAGAAGATTCATCCAGTTTGCTCTTTTTTTCCCAAAATTATTTAGGTTTTTAGATTTGGGGAAATTCTTCAAAAAGTCCTGCTGGAATGATCATTAGAATTGTAGTGAATTCACTAGCTAAATTGACAAGGATTGACATCTAATACTGTTAAGTCATTCAACCATGAGCATGGCATATATTCTCCAATGACACAGGGCTTTTTGGGATGGGAGGCAGTTATTGTTCTTTAAAAAAAATTAGCAAAATTTAACTTCAAAACTTCCAAATGTTAGTTGTTTTACAATTATATTTTTTAAAACATATTAAAATTTTAATAGATAAAACTTAGAGCACTTCCCCTATTCCTCCCATTAAGCACAGCTAAAAACTCTGGACGTTATGTAAAAAAACCAATGAAAGAAGACTCTGCAGGTAGAAAGAGGAAGGTAAATGGGCCAAGGACCTCAGGACTGAGGAACTGAACAGTGGTGAATTTCGTGGATCGTCCTTTTAACCCATATCTCCTGGACTTGGTGCTGGAGAGGCTGATCACCGTGAAACAGCAATAGGCCCAAACAAAGAAGAAGCCCCAAGAAAAGTCTGCTGTCCCCATCCCAAGGATCAGGAAAAGGACAGTCAAGCTAGACAGAAAACTTCTAGACAATAATCATTTACTCTAGCCAAAAACCACTGAAAAATGTGTTGTCTATCGTTATGCAAGATGTAACCACCGGAGAAACCTTCATGAACTGGTGCCTCTCTCTCTACTGGAACTTGATGAACTGGAATCTCTCTCTACTGTCTTTGCAACTTCCTGTTAATAATTGGTTCAATGTAACAAAATTTAGACAAAAACTTGCATGGTCTATCAGCATGGTAATAAATTAACTAACTTTTGGGAATAGGCTCAGAGTGAAGAGATTAAATGTATTCTTTTCCCTTCTGGAGTTTAGGAAGTCTTAAAGCTCAGAAAGATGGAGTCATTCCAGGATTGGGCATTCCTGTGTAGAACTAGATTAGATTGTGGATTTAGTCACGCTGTCTTGCATTCAATGAAATAAGTACCAGTTTTTTGATAAACGTGATGCTAGGTGGGAGGGCCAGAGTCAAAACATGGTGCCCACTCCCTGGAGACCTGAAGACTAGTAGGGACATATAGACATGTAAGTAAACTAGGGCCCTAAGGTGCTATGGATTGTGGACTAGCTATTTGTACAGAATTTATTAAGAATCCAAGAGAGCTCTAGCACTATCAATGCTACCTAGGGATCCAGGGAATGCGTCTTGAAGGAGGGGATCTTCCAGCTAAGACTTGAAGGATGAATAGTTCTCCAGATAGAAGGGAATGGGGAATAGGGCAAAGATTATTTCTCTTTGTAAAGTCAGCACCTGGATCCAATGTCTACTATTCAAGAGGTACTCCATAAATGTGTGAAACTCTGAGCAATCAGGACTGTATGGGAGACAGGGAGATGGACTTTAATCATGAAAGGTAGAAAAAGAACAAATTTCCATTTTTTTCCCTGAGGAAGGCTCTGTCGGGTGCCATGACAATTTATAGAACCTACTGGGTGGAAATAGCCCCAACTTTAGCTATTCCATCTTTTTTATCCACACACAAACATGGAGATTTCCCGAAGATTATTGGATCTTACATATTCTTCTGGTCCCTCACCCGGCCCACTGACATGGAAGTCTAGAGTTATCATAATTCTTTTGTGGAAATACAATCAATTTGTGTATGAATTTGGGAAGTGTATTATTTTTTAATGCAAATCAAGTTTACAAATCAAGCTTTTAAGGCATATCCAATGTTTAACTTTTGCGTTCTGGCCTACAAACAAGAAAAGTTATTTAACTGTAGTGAAATATTATATTGTCAAATATTTAACATAAATATTATTCTGTATCATAAACAAATGAAATTTGCTAGACAAATTTTTCATTATCTTTTATTGTTAAAACAATTTCCTACTCTTTCTCAACTTCTAAAATGTCTCTCCCATTATTCTCCCCAAATCCAGTTACATTATTTGGAAGTTCCCCTCTAATTCCCTGTAGATTTTGTTCATTCCCGTAGGAAAATTCAACAGTTGGAGGGAAGAAGGAAAATAAATATGTATGTGGGTTGACCGAGAAGGAAATCTACTCCTGTTCTATGATATGGATTTAAGTTAGAAACAAATAAAACAATAGAATTTTTTAAAAATAAAACAAATTTTCAAGAATTTAAAAAAATTTGTAAAACAAAGTTCATTTCATGAATAACATTAGTAAATTATTTGAATTTGTATGTGCCAAAGTTTTATACCACTTTTATTGTATATTCTTAAAAATGTTAACATTACAAAATAGAACTGAACACAGCTTTTAAGTGGCCAGTTTGAAACTCTGCAATCAAAATAAGATGCAGATCTTGAATTCTTTAGACAATAGCTGTGGAAATTTATAGAAGGACTCTTATTATTGAGTTCATATTAAAAAGACAATTTACAAACTGTCCACTACTATCTGTAAATTTAATACTTGGAAGTTAGCCTATATTCATATAGTTTATGAAAACTGCAACAGAAAGTTAGAAATGGAAAACTAGTTAAACGTAATCTTTGGATTTTCACAGGCTGAATGGGTTAAATGGTTATAAACCTCTTGTTTCTCGATAAGTAACACTGTTTCAGAAGATAGTATTTTTTTCCTCTTGTAATAACAGAATGGTATTTTAGTAAGAAAAAATCTTAATATTTTTGCCCTGTAAAGTCACAGTGGAAAGCGCATGTGCTGGTGTCGGCAGAGCTGGTGCATCCTGGAATGTCCTTCACTTTATGTTTGCCATGGTCCTTGGGGCTTCTAGGCAGTCGTCATGTGGACACGCCAATGTTTTCAGCTGTGTTTATATTCTTTTTTCTCAGAGTAAACCATGAAGTGTTTAATTTGGAATTTATCCAGTTATTATAATCCATTTAGATTGACAATTCAGATAATTTACGTTACGAACTATAAAACAGAGGAGTTCTGAAATTTTCACTTTTCTGGAATTACATATGTGAAATAATGAGAAGTATAAGACTAACACATTCAATGTTCATAGCTACAGACGACATATAAATGAACATAAAAATATATACATGCATGACAAATGTGATATATATGTATATATGTGTATGCATATATATAAAATGAATACATATATGTGCATATTATAAATCAGTGTCTTTCTTATGTGTGCTAATGAGTACTCCCTCACGCCAGGCATGCTACTCAAAATTTTATGTTTATTTTCTTATTTCATCCTCATAAGAACACTAAGAGATATGTAATATCACCATTACCATTTTATAGAAGAGACAACTAAAGTTCAGAAAAGTTAAATCACTTGCCCAAGTTCCCCAGCCAGCAAGGAGTAAAGCTAGAATGTTAAAACAAAGAAGCTGGCCTGCCTTTAGAGCCCTTATACTCAGACACAAGTTACCCCACACAATCCCATTGAAGCTAATGCTCTCTAAGCATAGCAAGATGCATGGGAATATGTATTTCCTAAGCTTGTTTACTTAATTTTTAAAAAAACACAGTCTGTATTTCTCAAAGGATATGTTTAAATTAATTCATTATTGAGAATTCTTTTTAAAAGCCATTTCACAGCAATTGTCCAAAATGGAAAAAAAATGTGATGTTTCAGGAAATAAAAATTAAGCAATCCATACGGCCAGGATTTCCCTGGAAACGATGTATTTTGGCTCAGTGCTGGACCATGCATCAGAGCTAGGCAGGCTCGGCACATGTCCTGGAGCTGCTTGATGATTGTTTTAGCAGGAGGCACCAACACTTAAGCGAAGGGAAGCCATGCACTTGTGCACGTGTCCTGGCTCCTCCTCTGTGAACAGCCAACAGAAGACAGAATCCACGTGTTCTAGTGTGGGAGGACTTCAGGGCATTTCACGGTCTTTTTAGTCATATACTCACATATGAACTTCTTCACAGAATGATGAAACTGGAAGGTACCAGAAAAGATGTCTCATCTAACTCCCACATTTTGCAGCCAGGTCTAAAGAATGAAGTGATTGGCTCAAAGACACGCAGATAATCAAAGGCAGAGTTAGGATGGGAACTGAGGTCCCCTGACTCAAATACAGTGATTTCAGCCCCTCTAACATCAGCTGAAAAGTGTTCATTTCATTGCGAGTGTGAAACTATCATTCAAAGTAGCTGGCGTTGAAAGGACACTGTTGGTTTATGTAACTGAAACAGCCACAACAATATCAACAGGAACCAGCTTTTCTCTCCATCTTTCACCAACACTTCCCTTATACTGAGTCCATTCTCAGGCTCCTCTCTGTAGCAAGATGGCTCTAGCAGCTGTGACTTCAGTATCCTCTCAGGTTCAAGTGCAGAGGAAATGAGAACTTCTCTCTCTCCAAACGATTTCAAACTAAAGTCCTGGGCTTGACTTTTCCTGGCCAGAACTGGATTTGTCTCTATCCCTGAAAATTCACCAATGCCAGAGAGATAGAATCCACCAACTGAGTGAGGCAGGATCTAGGTGACAGGTCCATCCCCAGAGCCCTTTTCAAACCACGTGACTGAGAGTGGGGCCAGGTGTTTGGTATATTTTCAACAGGAGAGGAGTAAATGAATGGAGAATGCCAAAACAATATATGTCCATCATATGAAAGTAAATAACACGGATATATAGTATGGAAGTGGCTAGTGATCTTTAAAGAAGCGAATAAAAGTCTCCATATCACTGAATGAAGACGTATCAAGATTTGTGTCACAAGTGTTCTTCAGATTACTTATATTTTATTAAGTTATAGATCAATTCAAACAAAGAAAGGATAGGAAAATATTTTTAATGACAATGACTAAAAAGCCAAAATATATTGCAAATTATTGGGAGGAAGAACACAGAGGAAAAATGTTCTCTCACCTGGAGGAAGTGGGAAAGGTGACAACGTGAAATCCATATCTTCCTCTATGCAAATAGCGTGAAAGAGCCCTGCTGCTGAATGTCTGCCACGTTTCATCTCTCCACATCTAACACTCTGCATCTTTTTGCCTGAAGATTCCTTTTCATTTTTCCATAATACTGTAATTTAACATATTATATAATGTATATTTTTGTTATTTCTATAGTTTACTGACTGTGTTCCCTGCTAGAGTGTAAGTTCCCAAAGGCAGGGAACTTTGTCCTTTTTGCTGATGTTATCTCAATGTCTAGAAGAGTGCCCAGCTCATAGTAGGCACTCAGCAAATATTTATTTAATGCTATAGAGTGTAATATGGTAGCCATTAACCACGTGACTTTTTAAATTTTAATTTAAATTAATTAAAATGAAATTAATTTTAAAGTCAGTACATCAGTCACAGTACCACATTTTAAGTGCTCAGTAGCCACATGTGCTAAAGACTCCCATATTAGACGGTGCAAATATAGATCGTTTCTCTCATTTTAGAAAGTTCTATTTAATGAATGAGTAAATATTCAGAGTAAGGAAGAAGTAAGTGGATGCCATTGTAATAATTGTCAGGCTAATGAGATTAACGTTTAAAAGTAGTAGTTCTACCAAACCCAGAAAGAACTTTGTGGAAAATCAGACACAATTAATAGTATCAAATTTAGAGAAGTTTTTAACAAAATGTAAATATGAACTTGATTCTCGATCTATTATGTAAAAGCAAGGAGACTAGATGATTTGGGGACTGACTTGAAAATGGAAATTAATAAATGTTAGGCCTTTAAATAAAATACTCAGAATTTTTATTTTAAAATAGCATAAGTAAAAGGCCTTCTCGAACTATTACCTTCATTAAAATCACTTCATAAATATAATAAGAAACATACGTAATCTCTATTTTCAATGAAACTAGACGACATTTGTAAACTTGAATTAGAATATATGAACTCAGAGAGCCAACAGAGGACTGAGATAGGACACAACATCAGCTTTCTAATGCCTCACCTTTAATTATAAATAGACAGCCAAGGGTCTCCAGGCATTTGTGGAAATCCTCCAACACAGAGGAGAAAAGCCAAAACAACCTGATGAAATAGAGAATGTGCAAGACAAGAGACAATATAAGGACCAGAAAATAAATCCTCAAAGAAAGGAGATGATATTGCATCCATGAAACAAAAACATGATGTTATAAAAAGGAGAAAGGAAGGTAGGAAGAGAGGGAGGGAGGGAGGGAGGGAGGGAGGAAGGGAGGAAGGAAGGAAGGAAAGGAGGGAGAGAGGGAGAGAGGGAAGAAGGAAGGAAGGAAGGAAGGAAGGAAGGAGGGAGGGAAGGAGGGAGGGAGGGAAGGAAGGAAGGAAGGAAGGAAGGAAGGAAGGAAGGAAGGAAGGAAGGAAAGAAGGAAGGAAACTCTTTGAAATTAAAAATAAGACGACAAAATTTTTCAAAAAATTCAGAAGAAAATAAGAAAAAAAGAAGGGGGGACAGAACGAAAGCGGTAAGATCAATCCAGAAGTTCCAAAATCCAACTAATAGGAATTCCATAAAGAGTGAAGGGAAGACAGAGGAGAATAAACCAACAAAGAAGTACTAAAGGAATTTTCCCAGAACCAAATGATCCATTAATATGAAAAAGAAAATGAAAGAAATATAAGCACTGTACACTACATGATGAAACAATAATAATCAATAAACAGTATTTACATAGTCACAATAATAAATTTTAAAATGTGATATAACTATATTGAGCAATTGAGAGGAAGGAAGGGGTGAAGGAGAGCTAAAAATTTTCATCTACCAAAAGAGAAAATCAATAGAAAATCTAAAATTGATAATTGAAGAAATGGCGTATTTCTTGTAATGTGTGCATATTACTTGGAAATATGGTAAATTTAAAAAACTTCTAAAATAACTGGGAAACGGAGGACAGTTGTTTTGTTCTCTTTTATATAATGTGTTATAGTTTTTTATCTAAGGTTTTAACTTGCTTTTAAAAACCATCTGCAAGTAGTGATTAGGAAAAATTAAAAAGAATAAACATTAAAAATATAAGCCTATAATTACTTAAGAACTAAAGACAGTTTTAATTCTTTTTACTTTTTGGCTCATTTTACAGAAAATAGAATTATTATTGACTTAAGCCTCTACATTTATTCCACAACTACAGAAAAGCTCAGCTTTGCACTTTCATCTCTATTAGGGTTGTAGAGACCTCTAAGTCATTTTTTCTTATTCTGTAAATGTTTATTTCTAGGGAGTTGCCATAATTATAGGCCACAGAATGGAAGAGGATAAACTAATTTTACATATAGTAAAATAATGCTAAATTATGTGTTTCATAAGACTCTATTACTCTTTGGTAATTTTTGCAAATACTTTCCTGTTGTCCCAATAGTTAAAAAACTACCTCTAGCTTCCTACTCCGACTAAAAAAAATTTTTTTTATTAAAATAATATTTATGTTTACTGATTTGGAGAAGCTTCTTTCTCAATATGAAGCTTTGTAACATAATTTTGTTTTGCACTTGTTAGTGTGTAACCTTAATGGAGCACTTTTATCCAGCCTTTTCCGAGTGTGTTCCACAGTCCAATGGAACCATGCAATCACGTATGCCTACATAGATTCATTCAATAAATACTTACCAAGAGCCCACTGAAATTGAATCACTCATTGACAGTTTTTTCAAGGATCTCACTAGAATTTAAGCTCCGTAAGAGCAGGTTTTTGTCCACCTATTCAACACCACCTCTCTAACATCGAGACCAGTGTCTGGTATGTGAAAGATGCTCAGTAAATGTTTGTGCCTGTTGACTGCCTCACAAAGGAAATAGGACTTAGCATTTTAGAGTCAGATGGTCCTCGATTAAAACTCTGACTCTGAGACTTACCGTATCGGTGATCTGGTCAAATTTCTTAAATCCTCTGTACCTACATTTCCTCATTGATAAACTGGAAATAAGATATACTATATATAGCTCTTATAATAATGAAGTATGAACAAAAGTGTAAAATGCCTAACATAGTGGCTGGCACAAAGTGAATTCTCATCATTTAGTATCTATAACTATGAAGGCAGTTAGCCTCACAGAAAAAATTAGAATTTATTGATGACTGTAAGAAAAGTGAGATTTACTAGAGCAAAAATCTGTGCCAGTAAATTGAGAAATGCAATTTCCAAGAGTTTTCCGATTGGGTAATTGTCTGAAATAAAACTTCTATTTCTAATTCCTGTTTTCTCCTTGTCTGTAGAAGAATAGTTGACTAAATTAACATTGGTGATATTTTGAATGCTAAATTTTATAAATATAAGACGTATCTTCTGATAATCACAAGTCACACATAACTATCTCTTTAAACTCAATAGTATCAATTAGGTTTGTTACAATAGGTAAAGATCAGTCTCAGATCAACTAAGGAAAATGTCTCCCTCCCAAACCTTCCATGGATTGCAGGCAGCCCCTATTATGAAATATCTGGTCTGCATCCAATTATTTGCTCTGGTATATGTCCTCTCATTTCTGTAAGATGTGAACTGAAAGCTTAAATTAAAGTATTGATATAGTTTAGGTATGACCCTTCCAAGATAGTATTTGAATAATTTGTATGTAGTGAGTACTAAAAAAATAAGCAGAAACATAGGGCAAAAATACCATTTATCTTTATGTCAAAAGACTTACGAGTTCTCATGCTTTCCCAAATATAGTAGAGATATTTGGTTGGGAAACACAAAAAAACAATACAATTGAGAAAAGCTAGTTAGTTATAAACTAGACGAATTCATAATATTCCACGCAGCAACTATTCTTTCCTCCCTTAAACTCACACATAAGTAACATCCTTACAAAAATTAGCAAGATGTTTAAAAAGTCTAAAGAAATTTATGAGAAAATTACTACATGGCAGACTCCCTATTGATTTTAGTTTTTTTAATAATTTTTTTTATTTATTTTTTTCCCCCAAAGCCCCAGTAGATAGTTGTATGTCATAGCTGCACATCCTTCTAGTTGCTGTATGTGGGACGTGGCCTCAGCATGGCCGGGGAAGCGGTGCGTCAGTGCGCGCCCAGGATCCGAACCCCGGCAGCCAGCAGCGGAGTGCGCACTTAACTGCTATAAGCCACGGGGTCAGCCCTCCCTATTGATTTTAAATGTTTATATATTGCTATGTTTATATAATATTAATTAAAGATATCATCAGTTGAAATAGACAAAATAATAAAAGCAATAACAACTAATGACATTTTTTGATTTAACCAGAAGACTTTTATGTCTGAAAGGTTTAAAAAAAGGTACAGCAATAGAGAAACTACCCATAACGTAACCTAGGAACATAGTCTGAAAAATAGAAGAAAATTCTCCCTGTAGTTTTATTAAAAGAAAACGTAATAATCATATAAATATAACAATGCAAGAAGACATCATACAACCACAGACTGAGATGAGCCAGGATTGCAGTGGAAAAACTCTAGAGACTAAGACATCGCTCAAAACTGATGCTAACCTTCTAAATAGATTAGAAATAACAAGGGGCATAATAGAGCTGAAATGGAATTACTTTAATAAGGGAAAGGATCAAGACAACCACATTGAATGCAGAGGAAAAATTACTATATACAACGAAGAGATCCCTAAAATGAAGGATGTATTGCATTTGCAGAGAGAAAGAGCACACCCTCTTCAAAGAAAAAATCAATATGGTGCAATCAAATTTCAGGCATATTCTGAGTGAGTTATGTTACTTCCAAGATAATAATTCTTCAGGCATCCAAGTAGAAAAGCAACTGACTTCTAAGGAAAGATGGGGGCAAAATAGGCTAGACCTTGTCCCAGCCACATTTAATACCAGAACACAGTGGAGAAATGCCTACAAAGTGTGCAGAAAGATGTGGAAAGAATGCGTGCTATGGTCACATGGTCATTAGGTATGAAGGCAAAAAGCAGGCACTTTCAAATATGATAGAATTTGGGTACTAAAGCACTTATGAACCCTTTTTGGGGGAAAAAAAGTACCATACCATTAAATCAAGCCAATGAAGTCATGGATGGACAAGCCTCAGTGAAAGACACTCATTGTCATGAGACTGTACAGCAATGTCTATGAAACTCCAAGAGAAAACAGTGTGACCAAATTCTGCACTCCGCCACACTATTCTTCTATTATGAGGGCTATAGGCACACATTCTCAAGCCTGTAAGGACTCAGGGTATGTAAAACCTCAGAGGGTCTCTTCAACAAAAGATGATGAAATTCAGTTGCTCAAAAGATCATTTAAATTGAGATCAGAAATGGAAAAGCCATAGAAAGACTAACTACAGTGGAAAAGCATCAATACATAACAGAATGTAAAGGTTATTATGCCCTTTATCAACTTCAAAATATCTAAGTGACAAAATTTAGATTTAGGACACAGGGGTGAGTCAAAGTGGAAATGCACTAACCTCCTCTTATTGGTGGCTGGGAGCCAATTGTTACTACCTAAAAGTAAAACATAGTTAAGAAATGTAAATATTTTTTTATTTTTCATAATTTGTTTATACTTGGAGGGTCTTTTACAGATTAAATATCTCTTATGCAGAAATATTTACCTGAGGTTCTACAATTACTTTCATTCCCTTATATTAAATATAAACTTAAATGTAATGCTCCATATTTTAAAAATAGCATGCATGGTGTGAAACAGTTTTATAAATGTATTTATCTTTCTGTCCACAGATATGTATATATGCATAAAGATGTCTGGAATTATGTACATCTAATGTTAATAATGTCTCTTTCCAGGTGGTGTGATTTTTAATTTTCTCCCTTTTTCCTCTCTGTGTTGGTTGAAGTTTTTGTAATAAGCATGCATCATGTTTATAAAAATAATAACATCGTTATTCTAAAAAAATATTTCTAAAGGAGCAAGGGAAGAGAATGAATCGGCTGTCCCCAGGTCTGAAGGTGCCATTTCAGGTTAATCATTGCATTTGCTGGGACTTCATTCATCAGAGTTCGCAGCCAGCCAGTGAAACGTCTCTAACGTTGCCACACCCTCAAAACCTCAGCGAGGGGAGAGGTGGTCCCTGAGAAGGAGGCAGGGGTGGACTTGAAACAGAGGAAAGAGGAGGTAATGGAAGTAACTGGTGAGACAGTGCAACCTTTGTTTTTCAAGCATCCTGCCCAAATTGACCTTGGAGTGAAGTGGCAGAGATAATGTAGTTTATGCACACATTCTGCCTTCGTTTTCAATTCCTTAATCCTTTAAATTCTTTTTGTTAGCCTTCATCCAACTATTCTATATATGATACAGATTCCCCGTCTTTGTATTGGATTTTATTTAAGAGAAGGCAGCTTTCTGGATTTTGTTTTGGGGGCTTCCTCCCTCTCGAAGCTCCGTTCTAATCTTAGGTTGGCAAATACTGCCTTTAGGAGGAGGGTGTGAGGGCCAAGTTCATAAGTCTCCTACTAGGATATTGCTGCTGCTTTTCCCCGTTCAGAAGAAACAAATAATGCGAACTACGCCGCCATGAGGCAGCTCTTCCTCCATCTTTTCTGAATGTCCTCCTGTCCGTCCCATCCCCACACGCCTCCTGGATATCTAACCTACATACTCCTCTGAGGTTTTGTACTTGTAACAACATTTCATCAGTCGAGTACACATGAGAATAAGGCAGATCCCACAGTGATGTTCCATATGATGGAAGCTTCCTGCTTGAAGCACCTGAACTTTCAGAATTTATGTTTTTTAAAGAAATTACCAAATAGTTCAGAATTGCATAAAGTATAAACGAAAAAGTTCCTGTTACCCATCTCATTCTGACCTAACTTCCAGTACTAGCTACAGTTAATGATTGTTGAGGAATAAAAAAAAAGACCTCAGAGAAGGATCAATCCCTACTCCTTCCCATTCCTGGGAAAATAAACCAAGTTCACATTTCCTCTCTGGCACCCAGAGAAATGTTGTTGGGTAAAAGCACTAATACCAACTCTGTGCTATTTATGACATGTGTCTGATGACATGTCTCTCCATTGCCCATAATTTAGCATCATTAATATTTTATTTGATATTTTGCCCCCAGAGAAAATGAATTCATTCTTTTGGCAACAATCTCTCGAGTGCTGACAAATATGAGGCACTCAGTAGTGAATGCTGTCCTCAGGAGCCTATGGTCTTCTCAGGGAGACAAACCTATCAGCAGGCCATGAGGTTCATTAATGATTTGCCAGGAAACTGAGAAATCACTGCATTTTCTCAACTTGTGCTACCATAATCTTAGTCCCAGAAGCTGTTCCTTTAAATACATTAAGTTAAATACCAGATGGATGTGATGTGATTTTTTTAAATGTATTTTAAATGTTTCTATTTAGAAATGTGTTGGGAGCATGTGAATAAGTTTTATATTAAGCATTAGTTATATTCTTCTATGGCAAAACAAAATTAACTTTTTAAAATAATAAATGCTGCAGTTTACCATACGGTCTTTTAGAGCCCTTGTTACTATTTGCGTTCAGTGCCATTCAGTTTATTTTTAAATTGATTTTCCATTCAAAGCTTAAGCTGCTGTCTAATGCATAATAATTAATGCATGAAGTTAGGGTCAGATAGCATGAATTTTTCATTGAGTTCTTACACTTGCCTTTATGGTTAAATCATCATACTATATCCTAGTCACCATGGAGAATGTTAAATTTCTAAAACCAAAGATTTTTACTCTTTTTTAAAGTGCTTTTTATATTTTATACAAATATATTGTTCTAAGACCTATTATCAGGACTAAGGATTATGACTTAAAGAATAAATTTTAGTATCATAAGTGTAAATAAAACATAATGTTTATCTTTAATGAACTCAGAATTGTGCACATGTAGTATCCCAGGAAATAAAATGTTTTTAAAGCTTTTATCTTCTTTAAACACTGAATTTGAATTAAATATACTTATTTTAGTACATTAGTCTAAAATTAACACTGAGTTATGTATTTTCTAAGATTATGCATTAACACAAAGACGGGTATAGAAGGAAAGTATTTCAACAAAATAAAGACCATATATAAGAAAGCCACAGCTAATATCATCCTCAATGGTGAAAAACTGAAAGCCATCCCTCTAAGAACAGGAACCAGACAAGGATGCCCACTGTCACCACTCCTATTTAACATAGTACTGGAAGTCCTAGCCAGAGCAATCAGGCAAGAGAAAGAAATAAAAGGGATCCAAATTGGAAAAGAAGAAGTGAAACTGTCACTATTTGCAGATGACATGATTTTATATATAGAAAACCCTAAAGAATCCACCAGAAAACTTTTAGAAGTAATAAACAAATATGGTAAAGTTGCAGGATACAAAATCAACATACAAAAATCGGTTGCATTTCTGTACACTAACAATGAAGTAGCAGAAAGAGAAAATAAGAATACAATCCCTTTAACAATTGCAACAAAAAGAATAAAATACCTAGGAATAAACATAACCAAAGAGGTGAAAGATCTGTACACCAAAAACTATAAAACATTTCTGAAAGAAATTGAAGAAGACACAAAGAAATGGAAAGATATTCCGTGCTCTTGGATTGGAAGAATTAACATAGTTAAGATGTCCATACTTCCTAAAGCCATCTATAGATTCAATGCAATCCCTATCAAAGTTCCAACAACATTTTTCACAGAAATAGAACAAAGAAGCCTAAAATTTATAGGGAACAACAAAAGACCCCGAATAGCTAAAGGAATCCTGAGAAAAAAGAACAAAGCTGGAGGTATCACACTCCCTGATTTCAAAATATACTACAAAGCTATAGTAACCAAAACAGCATGGTACTGGCACAAAAACAGACACACAGATCAATGGAATAGAATCGAAAGCCCAGAAATAAACCCACACATCTATGGACAGCTAATCTTTGACAAAGGAGCCAAGAACATACAATGGGGAAAAGAAAGTCTCTTCAACAAATGGTGTTGGGGAGACTGGATAGCCACATGCAAAAAAGTGAAAGTAGACCCTTACCTTACACCATACACAAAAATTAACTCCAAATGGATTAAAGATTTGAATGTAAGACCTGAAACTGTGAAACTTCTAGAAGAAAACATAGGCAGTATGCTCTTCGACATCGGTCTTAGCAACATCTTTTCAAATACCATGTCTGACCGGGCAAGAGAAACAATAGAAAAAATAAACAAATGGGACTACATCAAACTAAAAAGCTTCTGCACAGCAAAGGAAATCATCAACAAAACGAAAAGACAACCTAACAATTGGGAGAAGATATTTGCAAACCGTACTACTCATAAGGGCCTAATCTCCAAAATATATAAAGAACTCGTGCATCTCAACAACAAAAAAACTACCAACCCAATTAAAAAATGGGCAAAAGACCTGAACAGACATTTCTCCAAAGAAGATATACAGATGGCCAACAGACACATGAAAAGATGTTCAAAATCACTAACTATCAGGGAAATGCAAATCAAAACTACAATGAGATATCACCTCACACCCGTCGGAATGGCTATAATTAACAAGACAGGAAACAACATGTATTGGAGAGGATGTGGAGAGAAGGGAACTCTCATACACTGCTGGTGGGAGTGCAAACTGGTGCAGCCACTATGGAAAACAGTATGGAGATTCCTCAAAAAATCAAGGATAGAACTACCATATGATCCAGCTATTCCACTGTTGGGTATTTATCCAAAGAACTTGAAAACACCAATTTGTAAAAGTACATGCACCCCTGTGTTCATTGCAGCGTTATTCACAATAGCCAAGACTTGGTAGCAACCTAAGTGCCCATCAAGGGACGAATGGATAAAAAAGCTGTGGTATATATACACAATGGAATACTACTCAGCCATAAGAAACGATGAAATCCAGCCGTTTGTGACAACATGGATGGACATTGAGGGTATAATGCAAAGTGAAATAAGTCAGAGGGAGAAGGTCAAATACCGTATGATTTCCTTCATTAAGTAGTAGATAATAACAACAATAAACAAACACATAGGGACAGAGATTGGATTGGTGGTTACCAGAGGGGAAGGGGGGAGGGAGGAGGGTGAAAGGGATAATTCAGCACATGTGCATGGTGATGGGTTGTAATTAGTATTTTGGTGGTGAACATGATGTAATCCATGCAGAAATAGAAGTACAATGATGTACACCTGAAATTTTTACAATGTCATAAACCAATGTTACTGCAATAAACAATAAATTAAAAAAAAATAAAGTGCTTTTTATATTTTATACAAATATATTGTTCTAAGACCTATTATCAGGACTAAGGATTATGACTTAAAGAATAAATTTTAGTATCATAAGTGTAAATAAAACATAATATTTATCTTTAATGAACTCAGAATTGTGCACATGTAGTATCCCAGGAAATAAAATGCTTTTAAAGCTTTTATCTTCTTTAAACACTGAATTTGAATTAAATATATTTATTTTAGTACATTAGTCTAAAATTAACACTGAGTTATGTATTTTCTAAGATTATGCATTAACATAAAGACCAAATTTGATCTGCAAGACAAACACTACTATTGTTTTTTAGGTATTTCTTTCTCTCTCTCTTTCTCTCTTTTTAATTTAATCATTTTAATTTGAATTAGTATATCTGAGAAGAGTGACATACTTTCAGTTATTTCTAAGGATGTGTCTGAAAATGGGGCTCACAGGCTGTGGGTACCATTGCACTCAGAATATAACGTAACACTCCCCCGAGAACCTGCCCCATCTGGTAAGAGTGGCCCTCTGACCACAGTGCCTCAAGCTCTGCCTGTCCCTCATCCCTCCAACCGCACTGGCCTCGCTGAACACCAAGCTTATTTCCAACTCTGGGCTTTTGCTTTTGCTCTTCTTCTGCCTGGGGGTTCCCTCCGAATCTTCACACTGTGGCCAAGCTGGGCATTCAGGGCTGAGTTCAAACGCCAACTTGGAGAAGACATTCCTTATTATATTTTCTTCGTAACACACCAGTATTTAAAGTTACTTCATTGACGTATTTGTGAGTTCACAGATGATAATTACAAGTTAATTGTTATCTGTCCCACCTGGAATGCAACCCACAGGGGACTACACACCGGCTTTTACCTCTTTTTTCTCTGTGTCCCCCATCACCAGGGCCAAGAAGCACGCCCAACACAGAGTGAGCTGTCATTGAATATCTCACAGTGATGAACCAGGATCATCTAGGGCAGGGGCCGGCAAGCTTTTCTGGAAAGGACCAGATAATAAATATTTCAGGCTTTGTGGGACATATTCTTTAGCTTTCTTCCTCCCTTCTATTTTTTCTTTTTTTCCTTCTTTTCTTTTCTTTCTTTTTCTCCCAGACCCTGCCCCCCGCCCCCCTTTTTCTTTCCTCAAACCATTACAACTGTAAAAAACATTCTGAGCAGACTTTCCAAAGACAAAGAGGACACAGGATGGATTTTGCCCATTGGCTGGATTTTGGCCAGAGTCACAGGCCACAGTTTCCTGACCCCTGATCCAGGCGGCTGTTATACAGTAGATTGCCACTCCAGATCCCCGAGTCAGAGTCTCTAGAGGTGGAGCCCAGGAATCTGCATTTTCTCCCAGGATCTCAATTGATTCTTAGCCACTGACAAATTTGAGAACTAGAAGATTGAAGTGAAGTGAATAAACTCAGTAAGAGTCCCAGGAAAGAAAATAACAATAAAATTCCACTAAACAATAAGTCTTTTTAAGTACAATGTTAAATAACAGTTTGATTTTCGCAAAAATTGTTACGTTCATTTACCTTCAGTCTCCATATCTAAGGAGGAGCAGTGCTTTATCGACTTTTCTTAGACGCCAGGAAGTCAACATTGTCTATTTATTCCATTATAGAAGTGATAAAAAATTTTAAGCTTAAATTTCAATTTAAAAAGTCCACTGCTTTGCTCTACATCCATTTTCAAACATTGCGGTAGGACCAGTGCTGGCTTCAAAGTCAAACTCTGTTTAGCAGGAACTTGACGTGAGATGAGGAGAAGGCCCTACATCCTGTCTCAGCCACACGGTGGGGAGTGTTTCAGTGAAGGGGAGGGACGCTGTGGCTCTGCTCACTCTCAGCACAGCAGTCTTTCAGCACACGCTTGAACGCAGTTCCTCTGATAGATTTTGGTGTCAAATTGATTTCTCGTTTACCAGAGCTAGGAACAATGTGAAACAGAGAAAGAAAAGTAATTGAAAGGAAGAACTGCACTCTATTTTTAATCATTCAGTGTGCTTTTTGCCAATTATGTTCAAGACTGGACTCTATTTTCTTATGATCTGACTTCAAATATGTCTAAGACCAAAGTGTTGTGATTCATACAACCTATCATTTTATTATTTATTTTTATACTTTTATTTATTAGTCATATTTATATCTTTATTCCTTCCTTATAATGCTTATTATAAGCATTAACATGTTCCAGGCATGATCTGCTTTCCTCTCTGCCTGCTGACTGCCGTCCTCATTTTGTGGATGAAGCAGCCCAGGCTGGAAGAGGATTAGGAAGCCACCCTAGTTCACACCACTGGAAAGTGCTGGAGCTGGGAGAGCCATTACTGGGGCAGGTCTGAAATAAGCCAACAGAAGAAGAGAAGGAGAGAAACAGAGGATCTGAACAAAAGCAAAGGAGGAAAGAGGATCAACACTGTGGGGAGGGAGAAGCAGAGAAGCACTGTTACCTTGGGTTCATATTACTTGATAAGACTTCTCAAGACAGTGACAAGCAGTGGAGAAGGGCACTTCTCTCCAGTATCATCAGCTATTTAGTGTCTTTTTCCATCTTTTCTTCAATGGAAAGTGTCCTCAGGAAACAAGTCACTTCGTAATAGATTCCAAAACTTGGAGTCATGACATGCTAAGAGGCCAGAGGACAACGTGGAAAGTGGATTAAATATGGAGAGTCACGTACAACACGGGGTTCTGCATGTGTGTGCATGCACACAAACACACCAGCGCTCTCTCTCCAGAAAACATCTTCAGTGTTTATTATTCTGTTACCATATAAACACATAGAAGCATATTTCTATGCTTATGTCAATGCTTTAAAGAGCTATTATTTTATATTCAATGACAATTTTCTAAAACCATGAGGTACTTATTTTAAGATACAAATGATCTTAAATAATTTAAGTTCTACATCTCTGAAATTTGATTACTTCAATTAGGAAGAACTTTTATATGATAAAGAGGTGATGACAGATACCTAATAAACCATGACCAACAATTACCAAGTTAAAGCATTTTGACATGTAATAATCTCAAAAGCAAAGATATATATGGACACGTTAGTGTCTCCTTAAAAGCCATACCCATTGACCGTTTTCCTTAGGCTCTCTCTAGGTCCATTTGCAAAGCACAACGTGATGCAGTGGTGGTTTTCTTGCCTGCACCTGTGATGTTTACTGAGTATCAAAGCTTTATCTGATCAAAATGCTGTGAAGCAACCAAGGACCAGGGGGTAACAAGGGTGGCCTCAATCACATTGTAGATGTATTATTCAACAGGTGGGAATGGAAGTGAGGACCATGGTTTTTCTTGGTGGGGGAGAGGGGTTACTGAATAAAAAGAAAAATAAGAGAATTCAAAAATAATTTTACAGCAGCTATTCTTTGAATTTCATAATAATTTGCATTATTATAACTACTATTATTATTCCTAGAGCTACATATTGTTTAAATTATGTAATGCCTTCATAGGAAAATGATCACCAACTGATAATTACAACTGTAAAATGATTTAGAACAGGAACACTTATATTTCTGATAATATAATAGACTATAAATCCTGAAATTTTTGTCCCCACGAAATCTTCAAAATATTAAGATATCTTTTTTTAATGGATAGCCAAGCTCACAAGAAAGTGAAGAGAATCTTTAGAAGGCAAAAATGACATGAGAATGCCAATACACAGTGGTTAAAAAAATGTCCAGAGCCACAAGCTTGCCCTGGGGACATTTGCTGACCCCCAGTGGAGCTGTAAGTCTTAATGCAGAACACAAGCAACAAAAGACAAGGAATTAAAGTGAGGAGTCCAAGTAGAGATCCTCCGCACACAGCCAGAGTCCGCAGAGGGCTACTACCTCGGGAAAAGGAGAAAACTAAGGGGGAAATTGTCCCACAAGTGGAAATGACAAAGAAGCTTGTCTGACAAAGCCTTGACTCCCAGGTAAGGAGTGGGGTGGTGGGATATTAAGTAAAAATCTCTAGCCAGAAACCAGCCTTCATGTAGGACCTGGGTTAAAATTTACAGTAACTTCAGGGTACAAAAAATTCCCACAAACCTTTAACTGATAAGTTAGTTTATGGTCCTCTAGGCACCCTACCTAAGTATCTAACAAAAGAAAAGTAATCATTCTCTCAAAAAAAAGAAAGAAAGCTTAGATCCCATTGATTTCTTACAGATAAATTTCCAATAAACATGAGGTCACACAAAAAAATACACAAAACAAGGTACCAAGACTAAGAGTAAGCAGAGACATTAAAGAGAAGAACAAGATTTTTGAATACTAAAGATATTGGAATTGTTCTTTAAATGTAAAATTAGTGTGCTTTATACGCTTATGGAAATAAAGGAGGGGATTAGAAACATAACTAAGAAATAGAAAGCTATCCCAAATGGTTAGACAAATGTAAAAAAAAAAAACATAAGGAACGTCTATAAGTGTAAAATGTAATAATTAAAAATGTAAAAGAAATCATTGGGGGCCGGTCCCGTGGCTTAGTGGTTAAGTGCGGGAGCTCCGCTACTGGCGGCCCGGGTTCGGATCCCAGGCGCGCACCGACAGACAGCTTCTCCGGCCATGCTGAGGCCACGTCTCACATACAGCAACTAGAAGGATATGCAACTATGACATACAACTATCTACTGGGGCTTTGGGGGAAAAAAAAAAGGAGGAGGATTGGCAATAGATGTTAGCTCAGAGCCGGTCTTCCTCAGCAAAAAGAGGAGGATTAGCATGGATGTTAGCTCAGGGCTGATCTTCCTCACAAAAAAAAAAGAAAAAGAAATCATTGGAAGAGATAAACAGCATATTGATAAAGAGCATATTGAAAACTACTCAAGATATTTAATGAATTGGAAAACAATTCTAAAAAAACTACTCAGATTGCATCAAGGAGAAACAAAATTTGAAAGAAATTATAGCCACAGAGTGAGAAGATCTAACATACATTGAATCTAAATTCCTAAAGGACATACTAGAGAGAATTATGGAGAGATTTAAAGATACAATGGCAGAGAATTTTCCAAAATTGATAAAAGACCCATATTTTCAGATTTAAAAGTATAACGTCTTAAACAATATAAAGAAAAGAAAATCCACACCTCATCATTTTATGGTGAAATTGAAGAAGCAAGACAAATAAATGTTAAAAGCATCAAGAAAAGAAAGAGACTAGATACAAAGTAACAATAGACAGCCAACTTCTCAAAATAAAAAATGGAAGCCAGAAGAGAATGAAATAACATAGTTAAAAGGCTTAGAAAAAAATATGTTGACACTTAATTGTATACCTAGCAAGTAAGATTGAAAAAAAGACACCTTCAGACGATTAAAAAGGAGAGTTTACCACCAAAAGATCTCCACTAAAAGAAATCTTAAAATATGACCTGCAGGAAGAAGAAAATAATTCAAAGAGGAGGTCGGAAATGCAAGAAGAAATAAATGAGGAAAGAAAAAGAGAAGCACATAGATAATCCTGAATAAGCATAGGCTGTATAAAACAATAATAACAATATCTAATAAGGGGATTAGAATGTAGAATTAAAATACTGTTCAACAACGTGTATGCCAGCTGGCATAGGAGGGTTCGGTGTTATCAAGAGTTAAAGATATAAAGTCTTGGGCTGAATAGTAAATGTGCTGAAGCAACAAAGCACGATAATTTGGAAAATAAAAGACAGAAGTATGATTTAGATTTTGGGGATTCCTTCAGGCAGGACTGAGGAAATGAAAACAAAGCTGCAATCTGAAGAATAAGCAGATTGAAGCTAGGCTAAAAGTGAGAAGAGCATGCCAGGGAGACAGAAAGATATTTGGGAACAGGAAAGATTGTGGTGCACCTAGAAGCCAAGTTCTGGAGCAAAGTGGGTCGGTTTCCTAACTATGCAGGTGAGGGACGAGGTTAGAGAAGGAGGTGGGTTCTGATCATGAAGAAACTTGCAGGCAAGATACAAATTTTGGATTTTATTCTCAAAGGGAACAGAAATTAAGCAGTGGAATAACGTCATCTGTGTAACAGATTCAGAGTTAGGGAGAAAGCAAGAATCCAGCTTAGTGCATATTAATTTTGAGAGACTTTCAAGTGGAGATATCAAGTAGGTAGCTGGATCTACATAGCTGCACTTAAAATGCCAGGTGTGAGCTGGCGCTCTAGATTTGGCAGTTCTCAGCACTTGAGTGGTAGTAAAAGACACGTGAATGCACCTGGTCTTTGAGAGAGAGAATGTTGACTGAAAAGAAAAGTGAGCCCAAGACTGAGCCTCCATAATTCAACATTTAGAGGAGGTACAGAGGATAGAGCTGTAGAAGAAGGCCGAGCAGGAGTGCAAAAGAAACAGCAGGAAGACAGGGAGAGTGTGTTAACTAACAACTAACCACAACACAGGCATTCATAAATTAATATCTCAATCATGTTAGTCCATTTGCCAACTCTCTGAATTTCAATCAATAACTTGGAGAAGAGATTAAAGTATTATGGTATTTTCCCTGCCATCTTGTCCAAAATTTGTCTTTCATTTGACACAGAGCACTGAAAATTCTATATTAAATGAAAACACAAGCATTTCTATACAATGGAGAAGATATCTGGGGAAAATTCTCTCATACTGTGGCAATGACTGCTTCTTTCCACCTGGAACCATCTTCTTCCTCTTCTTTAATAATGGAAACTCCAGAATTTTATTTGGGCACATGGACTACCAAAAGATTACATTTCCTATCTACCTTTGTACCTAAGTGTAGTCATCTGGCTAAGGTTTGACTAAGGGAGGAGAAGAAATGTGTGAAATTTCCAGGATGTTTCTTTAGAGGAATAGGACTTGTGCTTTATTCTACTTTTCTCCTGGAAGGAAGGCATTATGGTAGAAAGAGGAGCCTAATGGAAACCTAATTTTGAATGAGACAGCAATGAGATAAAGAAATATTCTTTGACATCCCTAAATCACTAACAAAGCCTTGGTCTACCTAAGCAGATATCATTAATCTTAATCAAGATAAATAAATTTCTCTCCACTTTAAGTCACTGTAGTCTCATCTCTCTTTGTTACAGCAACCTGACCTGTATTCAGTGTCCATTCAGTTCTGTCCATTGACATGTTCTGCCTTACCTCTGTTACCTAGAGAATTGCTACATATCTCAAACACTCTCCCAGCTCAAGGTCCATCTTGAAAAGCCTCTGCCAACAAGCTCATCTCCTTTCCAGCACCTCAAAAATGATTTCTAATTTGTTGAGGTTCCCATATAATTTGATACAGCCATACCATTAACCACAGCTTATTGTTGTTAGTGGCCAGCATCCCTTTTTAAAATGCATTCTTCTCAAGGATAGGGACTTGATTGAATTTATCATTGCATCTTCAGTACTGAGCACCATAAAGTGTATTAAATCAATGTACTGAATGAAGAAATGAATTGCTCTGATCCTCCGCCTTCAAACTATCCTCTCTTAAGCACTTTCCTGCTTCCTCTTACTGGGAAGAGGAGTTTTAATCCAATTGCTCAGAATATGAAACAACTGGGCCATATTCAGTGATGCCTCAGTTTACTGTGGTACCTCACGGGTAACACGCTCTCTCTCATCTCCTCATTCACTATCAATGCATCAGCCTCTCTTCCCCTTTTTGTTTCCACCTGGATAGGGCTTCTTTCTGCTGGGAGAAGTCTGTCCTTTTTTCTTTCTGATCCAGCTCTCGGAATATGAGGCTGCTTAGGTAAATAGACTTGGTCCCTTCCCTGTAATCACAGTCATATCACTCTCTCCTTCCATAAGCAAGTGTAAGCATGTGGGTTCAAATATCAAGATTTAGGATATTCAAGAAGGCGGCCCAATTTGGCACGCTATCTAGGCCACACTCAAAAATCCAGTCCTTGCCACAGCTTTGCTTTGTCATATTAAACACTTTCCACAGGACTGATAAAATTGTCATCTTATTTCATATATGACTTTCATTCTTTGTGTGCCACCTTCTTTTAGTTGAGAATTCCAAAAGTGAAGGAGAATTAATGATAGTAGTATTTGGGTACTCAAACTTTACCCCAAACCTTAACAGATACTTCCTTGTAGATTCCTCCACACCCAAAGTAGTACTTGAACATTTTTGTGTAGTATGAACCTTGTTCTCACAACGGATATTCCCTTATTTGTAAGAATTTATTTGATAATCACTAACTATAGCTGACAGCCCTGTAGTAGCTGTGTAAGGACTGACCTTCAGATTTAATCTGGGTAAAGGGTGAAAGGACATCAGTGAGGGAAAGAACAGTGAACACCGAGAGGATCGATGGATCAGATGTCCAGTAGGGCTGCTGGATTGTTGGCACTGGGCTCTAGAGGGAATGAGCTTGAAAGATCAACGGTATTGGTTAGTAATTGGGATGCATAGGTAAAATTATAAGGGGCCCAGTTATCAATAACGGAAGGTCTAGGGAATTGCTATGGGAGTGAGTAGCTAAGCAAGTGTGGAGAGCATGAGTATTGGAGAAGAGGAAGGTGCTAGAAGGATCATCTACTTGTATAACAAGAGTGGTATCAGAAAGAAAGAGTGAGTAAGGACCTAAGATCATGAAGAAATGAGAGGCAATTACCTGAGGGTGAACGGCAGTAGCAGGGTATTAATCTGACGACACAGGAGTCAAATATTGGAGGTTTTAGGGAAGAGGGGAGGAAAGATCAGGAATAACCAAAAAAGATACCTAGCCGATATTTGATCCTGGCAGTACAAGAGCTAGAGGGGGAAAAACAAAACAGACAAATAAAAACAAGCCATAATTTGAAAGAGCTATAGGGTGGCAGGGTCCTCTGGAGACAGCCAGGTTTCCATGAAGGCGACAAGATGAATGGTAAATTCAGAGAAGAGGTTGAGTAAAATGAGGATTTTTGCTTAAGGACAGAGAAATCTAGAGGACACAGAGGGAGAGTTAGAGTTGGAGAGAGGAGAGAAGGACCCAGAGTAGGGCATGGAAGCCTTGGAGCCGGGACTCATCATAGAGGCTGACAGTAGGGAACGGGGCAGAATGAGGTTTGGCCTAGTGGACCCAGGGTCGAGTGGTGGTCAGGCCGAGTGTTGTGATGCTGGGAGGAGTGGGATCTTGTGGCACCCTCCTCACCCCCCACTACATCTCAGTCCCAGCGTGCAGTTCAGCTTGACTTCTGAACAGAGAGAGGGGAGCTGACTCTGGATGCGTGTGCTCAGTTACCATCGCTGCTCACAGAGTTGGAACTTCTGGAGTAACCGGAGTCAGACCCCCTTCTCCCGTGTTGATGCCCGATCCAGGGACAACAAGAGATCACTCTCCACCCCTTGATAGTGATGTGATCCTGGGAAATTTATTTAACTTTTCTGAGCCACTGTTTCCTCATTTTAAAATGTTAACAATAACTGTAATAATTAAATGAAGTAACATAAAAATTTCTTGGTTTAGAGCATGGCTCTCAGTGGACACTCAGTATATATTACTTGTTACTATTTCCTCAAACCTTAATCATTGAGGAAAGAAGATCAAAGCCCGTTGTTTTGTTCTTGTGGTAAGAATTAATCCCTCTCCCATTCAGAAATTTACCTACTAACTTCCAGAAGTTAGGTAAATTTTACCAAACCCTTCATGAAGGTAAATCATCTCCTCTTAGCACCATTTCAGCATCGAGGGTGGAAAAACTGATTCATTACATGGAGAAGGTATGTTGATTTGAAACTAGCTGGTATGCATTGTTATGTCTGTGACATTCTTGAATACGTTATTTGTTGTGTCTAAATACTCCAATACCCTAACAAAGGATCCTGTACAGACTTCCTGACCTTGGCAGTCACAGTGAAGCTAATTATATAATTCATAAGTTGTGATTAAAACAAAACCAAACAATAAAAATTGCAGTTTATTCTTTTCTTACTGGGATAAAAATTGGTAGAAAATGGAACAACAATAATACAGATCACACTGACTCACACTTTTTCCTAAGAACATCATACAGGAAAATCAAGAAGGTGAATATTCACATCTTTAAAGGTATTTGATTCTTCTGGTAGCATTTCATGTTGCTCAGTCTAACCCATATGTCTAAAGGATAAAGAAACACTGATGCCAAGGGATGCCGTAGTAAGGAATGCTACTTTTCAAGCAACAGAGTGTAAATACAAGCTATAAAAAAATTGTGTGTTCCAATAAAATTTTAAGGACACTGAAATTTGAATTTCATATAATTTTCATGTGATAAGAATTATTATTATTATCTAATCCATTTAAACATGTAAAAACTTTCTTAGTTTGTGGGCTGTGCAAAACCAGATCGTGGTAGGACATGACTCATAGATTTGGCCTGTGGGCCCTGGTCATGGTTTGCAGACTCCTATTCTAGGTGATGGAAGACAGTATAGTCAGGTTTGCAAAACACCGCAAAGGTAAAGCACTGCTAAACGTGATCAGCATTTAAGGACCAAATAAACTAGACATCAATGCATTTTTTTAAAGGTAAATACAAAATGCAAAAAAATAAAAGGCAAATAACACATTGCAAAAACTATTTGAAGCAGACATGGCAAACACATAGTTAACATAATATATATGCATAAATTAGATGTAAAGAACATAAGCTTAAATGAAAAACAATATAACCCAGGGAAAGACAAATACAAACAGGCATAAACAAACAGTTAATAAAATAAAATACAAATAAATAATAAGAATCCTAAAGAAGGTGAAGGAGTGGGAGAGTTAGCTGGCCGTGTGACTTCAGGCTCTCTGGATCTTGAAGATGGTTACAGCTGACTCTTGACAGATGTGTTCATGCATTTTAAAGAGACTCTCATTGCTGGGCACTGGGATACTCTCTCCTCTGGTTTCCTTGGCCAGGCTGATGCATCTCTATTCTAGATGTTCTCTTGCAACCCCTTCTATAGTCACCAGAAAAATGGCATTTTCTTCTAGCTTCCTGCTATTGAAGTCTTTCCATTCTTCTAAGTGATCTTTTGGTTAGAACCCCAAACAGCCTCAGGACAGCACAGTCTCCTGCAGGCCTGTCTGCATCTGGTCAGTGGGAGACAGTCATGCCACACAAGACCTGACACCTCTAAACTTTGGCCACCAGTGCAGCCACCTCACTCGGAAATCCCAGGCTCTGTCAGCATTCTCAGACGGGCACCCCACAGCCTTGTCTCTCCACTACACACAACGGATTTCAAGCTTTTCCAAGTTTTCCCTGGAAATCCCCCTCCCTAGGTTGAAGGTGAAGGTGGAAGATCCCTTGCTCCACTCTTTGACCCTTCTGTATTTCTCAGACCAGCCAAGGTGTCCACATTAGCTTCATCTAATTGGGTTTTAAAACATTTCCTTTGTAAATTCTTCATGCTGCAGGATCTGTCTTAAGCTCATTTTTATATCTGATATCAATTTAACATCTCATTACATATAAATAGCAAACTCTGGATTCAACAAACATTAATGACATACATATCCATGTATACTTAATAAATATAAATAAGTAGAAATTAAGGCAAATGAACAATGACAACAAAAAGAAAAGTAAAATCTTTGTCAGCAGTATCTAATACCACAGACAGCTCGAATAAGACAACGATTGAACAGAATTCAATGAATTCCGTATTAAGCAGTTTCTAGAGACCTTAGCTAGAGCTGTTGCACTGGAGTATCAGATTTTAGAAAGGAGAGAATAATTTTTTAATAGGAACCTATTTCATAAAAGGACAGAGTACATCACAGCTTTAGAAAATTGTTTGGGCATTTATATAGCTACCAAATAAAAACATTTAGAAAGAACTTCTTCCCTGGTCTATTAAAACCATTAGGAGTCTGGATGGAAAAACTTTAAGCCAATCTAGGGAGGAACTGCTTCACTTGCTGAACACATGATTGATTTGACATCTCAATGTGACTGAATTCTCATTTTAAATGAAATTGTTTGACCAAATGCACACATTTGTAAAACAACTGACTGCTTTTGGAGTTAAGGATGCAATCTTTGGCAAGGAAAGAGAAAATAACAAGCTAATCATTATGTTCCCATACAGAACTCAAAACTTCTTTGCCAGTGGTACCTCTCAAAACCAATTGAGCTAAACCATCATGGTATATGTGTAATGGTTTTTATTGACGCCAGAATAGTTTTTGCTGTGCATTAACATGTTTTTCCAAAAAATAAAACACTCAACATAATTATTTTAATGCTAAATTTTAGATGTTGGATTATTATGCATTTTCATATGACTTCACATTTGCATTCTTTGCTGAATGGTTAATATAAAACAATATTCAATTATATCTTTTAAATCATTATGCAGAATTTACGTTAGGTAATGTGATGATAGGAAGAAAATGGAGTTTTAAGATAAGTAAATGCTAAAAAGAACACAAATAGTTTGAAAGCCCAGAGTAATATCCATAAATAGCAAAAATAAAAATTATAGCCAAACAACCAAAGTGCATGAATATAATAGTGTAAAGAGACAACATTACATCTTCCTTTTATCATCCCACTATTGATGATAAGCAATTTTGCCTGAAATTAATAAGAATTGTTAAAGAAATTTGCACCATAGTTAAATAGATAAGGAAGATTTTATTTAAGACTACTGTAATAAGAGAGAGATTGAACTCAGCTCCACTGAAATAATTTTTTTTTTTTTGTGAGCAAGACCAGCCCTGAGCTAACATCCGATGCCAATCCTCCTCTTTTTTTTTGCTAAAGAAGACTGGCCCTGGGCTAACATCTGTACCCATCTTCCTCTACTTTATATGGGACACCGCCACAGTGTGGCTTGCCAAGTGTGTTGGTGCACACCTGGGATCTGAACCAGTGAACCCCAGGACGCCACAGTGGAGTGCGTGCACTTAACTGCTTGTGCCACCTGGCCAGCCCCAGCTCCACTGAAATCAAAGCAGGAGGATTTTTAAGTGCTCAGGTAAGATAGTACAAAAGTACAGGAGAGGTTGGTCAATGAAATTAGGTCATCTGTGTTTAGTAACTAATGCTTAGTGAAGTTAGGCTCCTCCCCTCCCACTGAGAAATAGGGCCACTATCTTCCTTGATAATTACATTACAAAGGGATGGCTTCCAGGTCCTTGAGTAAGACATTCCTGGGTTGTAAAACCAGCAGGAGACTTTTAAAAAGACTTACATCTCAAAGAGGCAGAGAAAGAATTTAGAATTACAAGTTTCCTAAAGTAAATGCTCTAAGAAAAGAGAAGTCAGGGAGCCATAGTCAAGAATAAACCTGCTTAAAGTTTAGGCAAGTTGAGGGGAACGTTAAGGCAGTCTTGGTCAGAACCTATTTCTGGGAGAAGTTAGAATGATCAATATGTGATGTGTTTTAATGGAGGCAAAGTTAGTAAATAATAATCAAAGAAGGCAATAGGGAAAACCATACTTTACTTCTTAAACTTTTTAAATAAAAATACTATTTTCCTATTTAAAAATTAATCCTTGATAATGGTAAAAATTCCAAAACTCCGCTCTTCTGAGTTTAGTATGCTTACCACTTCGGTGCATTTCCTTCCAAGCATTTATGTATGTGGTGTATTTGTATATCTCTGTATGCATAGCCACCAACAGAAGGATGTGCTGCTGAATCCATCTAATCTGGAGTTGAGCTGAGTCTGAGTTTTCTTGGTTGTTTTTTAGTCATATTTGGTTCACCTCTGGTTCAAACAATGTTAGAGAGGGTCCAGAATCATACCTTCAATAGGGCTTGGAACCCGAGCACTGTCGTGACTCCAGTTCTCTCTTTGTAATTGGTAGCCTAACTTCCAGCTGTCTGAAGCACGCAGCATCTTGCTCTACTTTTGATTTTGAAAATATAATAGCCTGGCTGGCAGCATTTTTAATCACTGGTGAGTTTTCTTTGCTTTCCAGGCTTGTCCCTGGGTTTCTGTACCCCAGAGGTTTTCCTCCACCCTGCTGCCCTACTCTAGCCTTCTGAGGGCTGCCTCAGCCTCTGACTCTTAGGAGGTGAAAGCCTGGCTGGTGTTGGAGGGTTTTTCTCAGCTCTTCCACTCCTACTCCCAGCCTTCAGTAGCTGCACTGTTTCCTAATCAAATATAATTACTAGTATCACCTAAAACTTGAAACTATAATGTTGTTGCAAACATCAAAATATGTTTACAAACTACAGAGAAATATATTAGGGGATAAGTCATGAATTTTTGTTGTTGTTGTTGTTGTTGTTGTTGTTTACTGTACAAAATCCTAGCTAAAGAATGCTTTCTTAACTTCAAAATTTACTAATAAAATAATCATTATTTATTCTTCAGTCTCTGCTTTTTCATTTTTTAGTTTTTTTACTTTATTCTTTTGCTCTTTCTTTATAAACATTTCTGATCAAAATATTTGATGGATTATCTTCCAATAGTCAACTATGTATGACAACAATACACTATTTATTCAAGGAAATGGTTCAATTAATGTTGAGATTTTGTGGATTAAGAAATATGCTCCTAGGCACAAAAAATGTTCCAATATTATACAGTTAATAAAACTAAGTATTATCTTAAAAACTGAATTAACCTAAAAGATTTCATATGGACCATATTCTGGGCCATAAAACTCACCTTAATAAATTTAAAAGAATAGAAATCATACAATATCTGCTCTCAGAACACAGTAGATTTAAACTAGAAATCAATAACAGAAAGATAACTGGAAAAATCCCAAATAACTAGAGATTAAACATACTTCTCAATAACACATAGGTTAAAAAGAAATCTCAAGAGAAAGTAAAAAGTATTTTGAACTAAATATAAATAAAAACACTACTTATCAAAATTTGTGGGATGCAGTGAAAACAGCGCTTAGGGGGAAATTTGTAGCATTGAATGCATATATTACAAAAGAAGAAAGTTCTGAAATCACTCATCTAAGCTTATACTTTAGGAAACTAGAGAAAGAATAGAAAATTAAATCCAAGGGAAGCAGAAAAAAAATAGTAAAGTTTAGAGCACAAATCAATGAAATTGAAAGGGGAACTCAAGAGAGAAAATCAGTGAAATTAAAAGTTGGTTCTTTGAACAGATAAATAAAATCAATAAGCCTCAAGCCAGGATAACTAAGAAAAAAAGAGAGAAGACACAAATTACTAATATCAGAAATAAAAGAAGGGACATCCCTACAGATCCCATGGACCTTACAAGGATAATTAAGGAATACTATGAACAATTCTATGCCCACAAATTTGATAACCTAGATGAATGAAACAATTCCTTGAAAGATACAATCTGCCAAAACTCACACAAGAAGAAATAGATAATACGGATAGGCCTATGTCTATTAAAGAAGTTGAAGCAATAATTAATAGCCTTCCGAAACAGAAAGCATCGTGCCCAGAAGGGTTCACTGATGAATCCCACAAAACAGTTAAGGAAAAAATTATACCAATTCTTTACAATTTCTTCCAGAAGTTAGAAGCAGAGAAACTATTTCTTAACTTATTCTACGAAGCCAGCATTATTCCAATACCCAAAGAAACTTATGTGGAAGGAATGTAAAGAAAAAATTGGGTGGTATGGCTAGAGCATAATTAGGCCAGGGTGCATTAACTAGAGTTTCTGGTTTTCAAAAATTTGAATTGTAATAAAAACTTTTTGATATTCTATTTCAATTTTCAGAGCAAATTCTTATGTGCATAAAGGATCTTATTAAAATTGATATGTATTTGAATACCTTTAAAAAATGTTATTACAAGAAAAGAAAACTCATGAACACAGATGCAAAGGGTCACAACAAAATATTAGCAAATCTAATCCAAGAATGTATAAAAAGAATTATACACCACAACCAAGTGAGATTTGTTGCAGATATGCAAGGCTGGTTCAACATTTGAAAATCAATTAATGTAATCCATCACATCAAGAGACTAAACAAGAAAAATTGCATGATCATATCAATAGATGCAGAAAAAACAGCAGACAAAATCCAATACCGATTCATGATAAAAACTCTCAGAAAACTAGGAATAGATGGGAATTTCCTCAACTTGATAAAGAATATCTACAAAAAACTTACAGCTAATATAATACTTAATGATGAGAAACTAGAAGCTTTCCCACTAAGATGAGAAACAAGGCAAGGATTTGCCTTCTCACCACTCCTTTTCAATATCATCCTGAAAGTTCTAGCTAATGCAAGAAAAAAACAAGAGAAAATAAAATGTATACAGATTGAGAAAGAAGAAATAAAACTGTGTTTGTTCCCAGATGACATGATTATCTACATAGAAAATCTGAAAGAATTGATTTAAAAAACTCCTGGAACTAATAAGCAATTATAGCAAGTTTGCAGGATACCAGGTTAATATACAAAATGGAATTTGAAATTAAAAGCACAATACAATTGGGGCCGGCCCTGAGGCATAGTGGTTAAGTCTGGCACACTCTGCTTTGACAGCCCATGTCAGTGGGTTTGGATCCCAGGCATGGACCTATACTACCTGTCAAGCCATGCTGTGGTGGTGATCCACATACAAAATAAAGGAAGATTAGCACAGATGTTAGCTCAGGGCCAATCTTCCTCACTGAAAAAAAAAAAACCCACAGTACCATTTATATTGGCATCTCCAGAAATAAAATACTTAGGCATAAATCTAACAAATATGTATAAGATCTGTATGATGAAAACCACAAAACTGTTGAAAAAAATCAAAAAAGAATTAAATAAATGTAGACAGTCCATGTTCATGGATATGAAGACTCAATATTGACAAGATGCCAGTCTTTTCCCAACTTGACCTATAGATTCAATGCAATTCCAGTCAGAATCAAGCAAGTTATTTTATGAATATCTATACACTGATTCTAGAGTTTGTATGGAGAGGCAAAAGACCCAGAATAGCCAACAGAAGATTGAAGGAGAAGCACAAAGTTGGAGGACTGACACTACCCGACTTCGAGACTTACTATAAAGCTACAGTAATCAAGACAGTGTGATAGTGGCAAAAGAATAGACAAACAGATCAAAGAAATAGAATACAGAGCCTAGAAATAGAGCCCTGTAAATACAGTCTACTGATCTTTGACAAAAGAGCAAAGGCTATACAATGGAACAAAGGTAGTCCTTTAAACAAATGGTGCTGGAATAACTGGACATCCACATGCAAAATAATGAATTTAGACATAGACTTTATACCCTTCACAAAACTAACTCAAAGTGAATCAGAGACCTAAATGTAAAACCCAAAACAACAAAACTCCTAGGAGATTACATAGGAGAAAATCTGGATGACCTAGGGTTTGGTGATGATTTGTTAGATACATTACCAAAGCACGATCCACCAAAGAAAGAATGGACAAGCTTTACTTTATTAAAATTAAAAATTTCTGCTCTGTGAAAGAGAGTATTAAGAGAATGAAAAGACAAGCTACAGACTAGGAGAAAATATATGCAAAAGACGTATCTAATAAACGACTGTTACCCAAAATATAAAAAGAACTCTTAAAACTCAACAATCCAATTTGATTAAAAAATGGGCCAAAGACTTTAACAGATACCTCAGCAAAGAAGATATACAGATAGCAAATAAGCACATGAAAAGATGCTCACAGCATATATCAAGAGGGAAATGCAAATTAAAACAATGAGATACCACTACACATCTATTAAAATGACCAAAACCCAGAACACTGAATGCCAAATGCTGGGAAGGACGTGGAGCAACAGAAAACTCTCATTCATTGCTGGTGGGAATTCAAAATGATACAGCCACTTTGGAAGACAGTACGGTGATTTCTTACGAAACCAAACACACTCTTACCATAAGATCCAGCAATCATGCACTTTAGTATTTACACAAAGGAATTAAAAATTTATGTCCACACAGAAGTCTGCACACAAATGTTTATAGTAGCTTTATTCATAACTGCCAAAACTTGGGAGCAACCAAGATGTCCTCAGTAGGTGAATGGATAAACAAACTGTGGTACAGCCAGACAGCGGAATATTATTCAGCACTACAAAGAAATGAGCTATCAAGCCATGAAAACACATGGAGAAAACTTACATGAATACTACTAAGTGAAAGAAGCCAATCTGAAAATACCACGTACTGTATGATTTCAACTACATAACATTCTGGAAAAGGCAAAACTATGGAGACAGTAAAAAGATCAGTGATTGTCAGGGGTTAGGTAGGAAGGAGGGATGAATAGGTGGAACACAGAGGATTTTTAGGGCAGTGAAACTACTCTGTATAATCCTATAACTGTGGATACGTGTCATTATACATTTGTTCAAACCCATCGAATGTAGAACGCCAAGAGTGAACCTTAATGTAAACTCTGGTCTTTGGGTGACAATGAAGTGTCGGCGTAGATTCAGCAGTTGTAACAAATGTACCACTCTAGTGGATGATGTTGATAATGGGTAGAGGCTATGCATTTGGGGAAGCAGGGGGTATTTGGGTCGTTTATGTAGTTGGTTATTTCTGTCATACTGTGTTGTAATTTTATTCTGAATTATTTCTTTTCAAAATGTTTTATAATTTTCTTGAACAGTGTTCTCAAATGTCAATTATACTCTATCAATATGAAAATATTATTTTACCATTACTTGCCAGTTAAAATGTATAAAGACAGCTGTGCCATGTGGCAGTTATTAAAAAGAAAGAGCTGTTTACTCAGCAAAGTTGTTGAAACCAAGTCTGTCAACGAGTCTCATGGTATATTTCTCAGTAGAAAGAACTGAGAAGATGTAGGCTCCCACTCAACTTGGTTCCAGCTGACAGTAAAACTTTTGTCGTACAGTAATGTGGCGAGTTCTTTACTAGAGGACAAGGACTACATCTTATACATTTTTTACAGCCCAATACTTTGATTCAACATATAGTTATTGAGTATTTTTTCTTTGCATAGTGCAAATCCACAAGTATTTATTTATTTTTATTGAAGTATAATTGACATATAACATTATAGTATTTTCAGGTGTACAACATAATGACTTGATATTTATATACATTGTGAAGTGATCGCCACAATAGAGCTAGTTACCATCCTCACAATACGAAGGTACAAAATTTTTTTCTTATGATAAGAACTTTCAAGATCTGCTCTCTTAGCAACTGTAAATACGCAATATTTTATTGACTCTAGTCTCCATGCTGTAAATTACATCCCCCTGACTTATTTACTGTATAACTGGAAGTTTGTACCTCTCCACCCCCTTCACCCATTTTGCCCATGCCTCAAGCCCCCTCTCCTGTGGCAGCCACCCATCTGACATCACTAATCATTAGGGAAATGCAAATCAGGACCACAATGAGACATCATCTCACACCTGTCAGAATGGCTATTATCAAAAAGACGAGAAATAACAAGTGTGGAGGAGGATGTCGAGTATTTGCTACCTGACAATCACTCTGTGGAGTGAGGGAGAAATTAGGCGGCTGTAACATCTCCAGCCAAGTTGTGCTCCACTACTTTTAATGTTTATCTCAGTATGATACATTCAATTTGGCTGTTGAGTTGAAAATTCTATAATTTGAGTAATTTACTTATATAGTAATTTACTACTTTAAGTAATTAGTTCCCAGCGTGGATTTTTTCATCCTGAATATATTATATTGAATAAAGAGATTTGGATTCCATACTTTGGTTAATACTTGTTAGCTGTGAAATTTTGGACAAATTATTTAATGCCTCCGTATTTAATCTATTAAATGAGAATAATGGGTATCTCATAAAGTTGTTGTAAAGACTAATGAGACAAAATATACAAAGTCTCTATTAAAATATCTGGGTCAGAGTAAATGTCCTTTAAATAAAGGCTATTATTATTACTGATGTTGTTATTACTATAACAATAATCTTCCAATTTTTCTTAATTGAAGACCAGCAGGAATGTATATATGTTGTCCTTCAAAATTTAAAGAAATGTCTCTTTTGATTATCTCAAAAATTTAAATACATATGAATTTTTGTAGCAAAGTTATTTAATTTAAATTTTAATAGTCAAAAGAGTATATTGGAAGTATCTCAAGTAAAAAATATTACCAAATCTCCTTTCTGACACATACATACTTTTAGAGTTCTGGCAAGTCCCTCTTCAAAAACAGACAGTCTACATATTCATACATATATCAGTATTCTCAGAAATAATCTTGGCAAGACATTTTGGTTCAAAGACTAGGTTCTAAAGCAAATACAGTATCTGGGCAACTAGACAAATTATGTGGTTCAAAAGAGCAAACAAAGCACTTGAAGAATTATTTTCTACAATTTTCTGATAACAAGTGTTTTCCTTCAATTTTTGACACTCCATGTCCATGGTTCCTTATCCACCAGTCCAAAGTCCAAAAGTTTCTGAAAACAGAAAAATTGGTTCCTAACCAATATGCTGGTAAAACTGGAAGTGATCTAAATTCTATCAGTGGAAAAACTAACAACAACTAACTTGAGGGTCTATCTAGTCTTAATTTGCCCCATGCAATATGAATATTTATAAATACAGGCAGATAAACAATAAGTTTAATCACAGCATGCTGCTCTAGACCTAATCTAGACCGTATTAGGTCAAATATGATATATGCCACTAATTATATTTTTAAAATCTGGAAAATTCTAAATTTTAAAAATATCTAGCCCCAAGGCCCAACTGTCAGATTAGGAATTAATATAATATTAATACCATTAATTAAATATTAATAATATTTTATTAATGTGTTAGGATCACCAAGGGTTTTATTATCTATAAATAAACAGAAAGTATTATTGTTTCCATTTAAAAATATCTTACAGACTATGAGAATGTCTTATTATTACTGTATAAATAAAATGTATTTCATGAATTTTAAATTTTTAAATTGTATTTAAAACTTTATTTTCCAAAATCAGGAAAAAGTTATACCAAAACTTAAGTTTCTCTATTTGTAATGTCAAGTTCAGTTGGTACTTTCCATGCTTGAAAGAAGAAACTGATTAATTTTGCATGTGTGTTTTGGCTTTTTTTTTTTTTTTTTTTTTTGGTAGACCCTCCTGTCAAATAGAAAACATAAAATTTAGTAACTTTCAAAATAGCAAATTGAACATCAGCCCTCCAGTTACAGCATGAAGTACAATTAAAATGCAAATATATATAAAGTGAGTTTCATGCCTAATATTTAAAGTTACTACTATTAGCAACATTAAAAATATATATCTTAAAGTCTATCATATTATTGTGAGTTAGTAAATTAACATAATTTTGCACATTCCAGGTCAGGTGTTTATCAAAGACAATGTCCCAAATTAATATGTCTACAGCAATAAGTCAAGTATAGAGGGGTTTGGCTCACAGTGGTATTTAAGATTTGATCATATTAAAATAGGACCTATACAGATTGTTTTATTTTTGTAGTTTATTTTTATTTTTATCAATGTAATATTTGCTTATTATATAAAAATAAAATAGTCCTGAAAGGTTCACAACTAACTGAAGCTGTCTCTCATCCCCAATTTATCCCACTCTCTATCCACTTGGTCTTCAGAAGCAATAACTTTTAACTCTTGTAGCTTTTCTTTTACAGTTGTTTCTGATTACAGGAAAACAATTTTACATGTAAAATACATATATTAACATATGCATTTATATATATTTAAAAATATAGATGATATATGCATGTGTATATATATACACATATAGTACATGTATACTGACATATAATTTTTGCTTATTTTTATTTTTGTCAGAGTAGTATTTGCTCATAGTGTAACAATAAAATAGATCACTCCTGAGCCAAGTGGTACACCACGATTATCAATCATCTCTTGTACAACTTATACGGATTTTCCTAGAATGGATCATTGTTTTATTATTTTCTTATACGGTATTTTAGTTTTTCCCTCAGATTACTCTCTAAGTCTCGTGACCAAAGTCACCATTTTGCAGCATTAGATCACTTCTTCCTAGGTCCCATGTCTTCTTCCTTCTTGGTGCATCCCTCATTTTGCTAGCTTCAGACAGAGGAGATAGCATTTGAGGTCCTTGTGCTTGAGATGTCTTGGTTCTACCTTCACACTTGACTCATAAATTGGCAGGACATAGAATTCTGGGTTTCAAAACATTTTCTCTTGGAATTTCAAAGGCATGACTCCCATGTGCTAGCATTTTGTAACTCAAAGTGTAGTCAGGGAACCAGCAGCATCAGCATCATCTGAGAGTTTGTTGGAAAAGAAGAGCTGTGGTTCCACCTCAGACCGCCTGAGTCAGACTCCACATCTTAACAAGATCTCCCGGTGATTCGTGTGCACGTTAACATCGGAGAAGCACCGGTCTAACCTGCAGTGTCGCTGTTCCTTTGTGTATGGTCTTGTTTCATTCATTGGGCTGGAGATGCAGTGAGTCATTTCCAACTTGAGAATCATGTCATTTATTTCTGCGAAACGTCCCTGTATAGTTTCTTCATTATCCGTTCTCTGCCGTTTTGTCTCCTAATGGGAATGTTTCCTAAATGAATGTGGACACTCCTGGATTGATCCTCTAAGTTCTTATCTTTTCTCTCCATTTTATCTCTTTTCATGTTTTTTTTTTTTCCTTTCTGGGAAATTTGTTACTCTGTCATCTTCCAGCTCCATTGAACCTGTGTATCAGCCATCACGGCTGTAATTTCAGTGAGCTCTTTCTTTTTTCGATTGTTCCTTCTACATTTCCTTGTCCAGAACCTAGTCATAAGACACACCTACCTGCAAGGGATGCTGAGAAGTGTATTTTTTCATTCCAGGAGGAAGTGTGACCTGTTGAAAGTCAATATTCTGTGACTAAGGAAAGGGAGAAAGTACGCCGTGGTTGGCCACCAGATGCCTCTCCCTCAAGTTCCAAGTCACTAACTTATTTCAGATGAAATGATGATATTTCCTCTGTTTGTTTGTTTTACATCTATCCGTAAGGCTTCTTGTCGTGAAGTAGAATAAACCATGACTAGTAAGTGTTGGAGAAAAATTATTCTAAATAGGATAATTATTTGAAAACAAAAACATCTGAACCAAATAACATTTTGATTTTTAAATTCAGAATAAAGCTTCAATTTAGAGTTAATCAACCCCATTCCTTCTAAAATATGTAAGATCTATTAATATAATCAAATTATGCTTATTACAAATTGCAGTCAGAGGGCCAATTCTTGCAGAGGTTATAGGAGAGTACACCAGCAACTTTTAGTCCCCTGACAAAATTGTGACTCTTTTATTACTGAAAGGATCATACCCCTGACTGCTCCGATTTTGGAAGGACACACGTGTAGAGCTGAGAGAGGAAGGATAAGCTGCCTAGTAAGTTTTATCAGCCAAACCAGCCTCCCTCATCCATGTGCTGACAGATGCCACGGTCCCTTCACCCTCGCTGTCCCTGAATTTATTCAGATTACGTTTCTATCCTTTCATTTGGTCAGCTCTTCACTAAAACAACAGAAATCCTAGATAATTTGTATTTACATACAAATATCTGCCATGTGGCAGTGAAAAAATCCTATAATCCTTAAACTTAAATTTCTCATTGAAGAGAAAGTATCAGTGGAAGATGCAAATCTAGCCACCATTTGAAGTCTCTCATATTATTTCTGAAAATAAAAGTCTCATTGGATTAGCTAGAGAATATTTTTAAATGTTTACAGAGTTACTTCAACCACATTGAATTAAAACTGATATTTCTAGCTAATAAAATATTTGTTAGAAAAGAATTGTGGTTGACAGCGAACATAACTTGATATTTATAGAAACTTAAAAGGAAATTGATTAGTATATGTTCCCAGCATGCTTGTTTTATATGTCATTATTATATTTAAAACCCGTATGTTCTTTCTCTCAAAATTCACATAAACTCCAAAAGTTTAGAGATTCTACTTATAAAGTTTAGCTTTACTTAATTTACATTTATAGTATAATATAATGTACTTCACTTATATTTATAGTATATTTTTCATCCAACAGATGTCTACTGTATATTCTATCTGTCTACTATATATTCTATCATCTATTTTTGTTGCAGATAGAATGATAGAAATATGGGAGTTTCATTAACATATAGATCTTTAGTCCTGTGCATTCTTTTTGAGACACACACACGAAAAATTAAAAGAACTAAGAGGAGCAGCAAAATTGGTAGGTTCACTCATATTACTTGGAAACTATTGCTCCTGGCATAACAATTAAAACTGATGTTTGAGACTGCCAGAAATAAAGAAGTTTTGGATTTATGACAAAGAACTAAGAGCTATGCCCCTATTTTATTTTTAAAGTTAAAGGATTTACAGTCAATGAGGTCTGAACTGATGTGGCTCATTCATTCCAGAAATGTGGGAGTGAATGAATGTGAATGCAGGGCCAACAATGCTAATGTGTCCAGGTGGGAGCGGAACAATGGAAAGGGAGCCACTGATTGGGCAATTTACTTTCAAATGCTTTGCCTCACATGAATAAAACTCTCAGCTCTTTGGTTAAAAAAATCAGAAAACTTAAGTTAGAGTTCATATTTATGTCATTATATTCTTCATCTTTATTTTCCCTGCAGATATCAAATCTCACAGTGGAATGTTCTTCTTCATTAATCCCTAGAAAATTCTCATTTCCACAGCGGAGCCAATTTACATTAAAAATAACGTTCAGAAAAAACTAGTCCCTGCTTTCTTTTCTTTTTTACTCCTTTGTTTTCCTGCCACTCTTCTCCCGACATTTTTATTTACAGCACAATTTGTATTTTAACATTCTGTATCCCAATAAGCCTGCCTCTTCCTTGGAAGGAAAAAACCAACTACAAAGCTGCAATAGTTATTATTTAATTATTTTTCTCACATGTTTCCAAACTTTTGCTTTTAGCTTTCTTTGCATTGAGACAAATGGGCTCAACTTATTTTCCAGCTTCCGGAAAAGTAAGCAGGGCCTATTTTCTTCATCAGCTCCAGGTGCCGCCTGGATTTCCTGAGGTGGTAATAATTGCCGCTGCCAGACGTTTAGGGTCAAGGGCCTCGAGGACACAGTACTGTGTTCACGCCTGCACAAAGCTCTTCTATAGAAAAGTTCTTCTTTATTTTTATCTTGTACACGTATGGAAATGATGCTAGAATAAAATCCTTCTTAATCCAAGCACAGGTTTATTTATTCAGGAAATACTAACAGATTCACACAGGTCAACTTATATAGATATAGAGAAATAGACAGTATTTTTGAACTAGTAGACAGAAATGCACTGAAAACTGACACAGTAGTTCTTCAATAAAGATTGATGCAAGATTTCAAAGAAATCCAAATATTCCTATCAAATTGAATATGTTTATATTATTATTAATAAAATTCTCCCTGCTGCCTAAATTTTATTTTAAGCTTATTTTATTATTATTATTATTTTTTTTTTTTTTGTAAGGAGGACCAGCCCTGAGCTAACATCCGCCATTCCTCCTCTTTTTTGCTGAGGATGATTGGTCCTGGGCTAACATCTGCGCCCATCTTCCTCTACTTTATACGGGATGCCGCCACAGCATGGCTTGACAAGCGGTGCGTCAGTGCACGCCCGGGATCCGAACCGGAGAACCCTGGGCCGCCGCAGCGGAGCGCAAGCGCACTTAACGGCTTGCACCACCAGGCTGGCCCCTAAACTTATTTTATTATTTTTAACTGAACTTTAAATGAATGTGTAAAGTTAACATATGTATGTATATAGGTAGCACATAAGCATATCTGAATATACTAATGTGCTTTTCTCTGGGGCATTCTCTAGCTTGTGAGACTTTCTCTTGTCAATTACACGTGTCCTTCCCAAACAGGGAATGTTCAGCTCCAGGAGGGAGAAGTTAAGGCAGAAATGCAGAGAGAAGAAACCAGAGCCTGGGCACCCCTCCCTGCAGGGATTGAGAGCTGGGGGAGACTAAAGCAGATCTACTCCTGGGGTTCATGGGACTCCTTTGTAGGCTGATCTGGGCTCAAGGACTCCTAATGGCTTTGCCAAACCTTCCTTACACCATATAGAAATCTAAGATGTTTCCACTCAACCTTCTCTGCCTTCTCCTTCACTTGGGGTCAGTTTGCATCTTGGTCTCATATTTTTCCCAGTCTTTTCCAGCTTCCTCCTTATTTCCTTTTATATAAGCTTTTCTCCTTAATAAAATCTTTCCACATTTAATCATGTCTGAACATCTCAGAAGACCCAGACAAATACAGGAGTCTACACGTGTGCATCCACCGGTTAGTCCATGACTCAATGCCTCCACAGCAATTGGTTTCTGGATAGCTTGAGATGAAACTATTCTGTATGGTACTGGAGTGGTGGGACGTGCCTAAACTCATTTGTCAAATCCCCTGGAACTATACACCACAAAGGAGAAGTTTTAATGCAGGCAATTTAAAAAAAAATCAATTAGAATGTCAGGTATTCGGGGATGGAATGCAGACTGTGACACATGAATCTAACTGTATTATACATGGATGACATTACCTCACTGAAGGGTCGGGCGGGGGGAGCAGCTGACAAATAACTTTGGACTAAGGTGTTTTGACTGGAAGCTGTAAGGATAAAAGCAAAAGAAATGTATATAAACATTACACTCTACTTGGCAAGTTTGTTTCTCACTGGGAATTGTGTTAATGATTCTGAACCTGCTTTACATGTACACTGGAGTTGAACAAACACACGGATGGTGGATGGTGGGACCCAGGTCTCTCATTTTTGGCAGGGAAGTTACAGATAAGCAAGGTGGAGGGGGGAGGTTAGATTGAATCCTGTGGAACTGAATTGGAGTGGATACATTCGTATGAACACTGTTTAGCTTAATTCATATGCAGACAGATAGATACAAAAATAATTATAGACATGTGTGTACACATAGGTTATTTACGTACGTATTTTTTTTGCTCTGCCCACTGAAAAGCGTAGAGTGGTGATACTATACTAGCAATAACCTCACTTAGCACTCAGATTTTGATTTCTAAATACAATTCCCAGTAAAAGGAAACTGGGATCTTTAGAGAAATGGCTGATTGTAAAGCGGGGCAGGGAATATATATGATGAGCCAGGATCATCTCGTAGTGCCTGTATAAAGGAAGTGCTCAAAAAACAAAATGATGAGGTCATGAAAAAGGGATACAGAAAATAACTTGAAAGAGCTTCCAGTGGCAAAAGCTGGAAGAAATTGAGCAACCAAATAAAAAACGTGATACTATGTTACATCCCAAAGCACAAATTAAATATCCATGGGCCCATACTGATGCAAATAAATGACCGAGTAAATAAACAGATGAGGGAGAAGGATCAAATCTTCCATTTGGAAGAATTCCAAGTAATATAAGCAAATATTCATCCCTCCAGGAGGTGGAACTTAACCTCAAGTGTGGCCTAGACTTAGTGATTTGCATCCAAAGAACAGAATGTAGAAAGCTGAGTCCCTCTTCTCAATTGCCCTTGGCAGAAGCAGGCTGCTTGTCTTAAGGTTGTGGGCTCTAACCGTCCTCCCACTCACTCCCATCCAATAACTGGTTGATGCAGGGGATGGGCTGGCAGACAAAGACCCATCCTCTTGCCTCAAAGAGGACAACACTGAAGGTTATGCCAGCTCCAGAGCTCCCTGTGAGATTTGCTGGAACCTCTCTTGCAACTGCATCAAAGTCCAACTCCTCACTCTGTTCAATCCTGCTCCTTTCTTTCCTTTGTACATGTTGCTCCAGACAGACGTCCCTAGGAAACCTCCTGCATGCAAACCCCCATCTTGAAGCGAGCTCTCAGGGACTTGATCTATGACACACTGTGTCTTGAAGGGGCAAGTAGAATGTAGGAGGTCAGTATAAGGTGAAGAAGAAGGTATAAGATGAGGGAGCAGATACAATGATGAAACAGGGATGAAAACTTGAGACGTGAAGAATGCTGAGTAGATTTTACTAGTCTAGAAGATAGAGTCCAGGACAAAGTATGACAGCAGACGGACACATTTGAAAGAATGGAGACAGAAAATCTCTTGGAAGAAGAGAGGCAGGAGCTGATCCTCAACATAGAGGGCACGTCTGCTCTCAGGGCAAACTGGATTCCCTGATGCCCTGGAGTGACCTCTGAGTGGGACTCCTACTCAGCTGCGGCCACTGCTTTTGTTTCACTAAAATGACCCATTCCTGTCAGAGTTTAAAGGGTCACTTTAGTCCAGCCCAACCTGTCTTAATAGGTAATAGTCTTAATTTCAGCTTAGCAGGAATATAAACATTACAGCCAAGTTTCACCAAGCCTAATAATGTCTTATGGAATCTAAAAGCTGGCCCAGAAAATAATTCTCCCATAGGAATTTTTATCCTATGGGAGAAGAAAGGAAAAATTAAGAAAATGCTGGAAAGTATATGAAAAATTTAGTTACCCTGTTGCACAAATCGAGTTCATGGCTGCAACGTGGAAATGAAGGTAATATAAAACATGGACTACATTTTGTTAGACTAGTGTTTCCATAAGGGAGCAGGCTTGGCTGAGACTCCTTATGGGCGGCTTTGGGACCCCGGAGGGTAACAAGTGTCATTGGATTCCTACAAATGAGGATGGAGGGGCCGGCATTAAAAGGGACCAGGAGCGCAAGAAGTGTAATGATGAGCCAAGGGTTGTAAACACAGGCAAACCCAGTTTCTCAGGGAGAACCTCAAGACTGGAGAAGCAACATGATTAAGACGGAAATTCCAGATCCTCAAACCCCAATTAAACTGTAGATTCAAAAAATATTTTTCTCATGAATGGGTATTTTCATCCACAGTAAAGAAATAACAAAAGAAAACTAGGTATCTTGTTACAGAATCTTAGCAAATTCTATTACCACGTTGTGTCATTTAATTATTGAAGATTATGGTTAGAGAAAGAAAGAACTCCAAAAATACCAACCTACTAAAAGAATTTATTTCCTAATTGATTTCTACAGAAATAGTTTAACCTGTAAGCAAAATCAAAAATTTTCTAAATGCCCATATTGAAAACAGACCCAGAGATCACAAAAGTAACGTGGAAGGAAATTTGAAAGTCTTGGAATTTTCAAGCCCCTGAACTGTGAAAGAAACAGACATAATTTTGCATGTTTCAAAGATTTTGTTTGAAATGCATTCTTCAACATAATATTAAGCAATTCCTTTGTGTGTGAAGGGGCAGCAGGAAGGTAGTAGTTGGGTGGGCAACTTTCCTAAAATGGAATAAAGGGATTTTAATGGTCTGTATTTTCCTTCTTCCTCCCTTTTGTTTTTAATTAAATTGTGCTTTTAATGAAATCAGTTACAGAATCATGAATGGTTTTGAAAGGTTATCTATTTCTGTCTGCTGCAGAAAGTGTCCCAAACCTAATCCTTTTGTTTGTGCCTTTTGTGGATGTCCATATCTATCCATTATCAACTTTAAGACTTTGGAATAAAAAATCTGACAAATTGTTTAAATTTGCATGAATACAAAGAAGTTAATTTTAGATATCCCTATAGCCATTATATTTTATTTATTCATTTTTCTTTTAAGAAATTAGAATGATATTAATTAGAAATACATATAAAATACTGACAGTGGAAAATATACAACTAGGATTTTGTGCTGGAGCTTTCAGGGTGCTTTAAATTTAACTGATCTATTTTCATAAACAACCTTATAAATTTTCCTTTGCAAATAAGTATAACTCATACAAATTTCAGTTATTTCTTTTCAACTATGCCAAACGTTTTTAGATAATAAACGATTCATAGAAGAGAGAGCCATTTCCAAGCATGCAAAAACAATTTCTAGAATATGTACCACGTGGTAACCACCTATTCATGGCATTTCCTTTTTTCTTGCCTTTAGTTCATTTTCCCTCCTTCTATTTCCATCCATTTTACATTTTATCAGATGCACCATTCTCATATGAGAAAAGTATGTTTATTTAATTAAGAAAATGTAAATCAATTCATCCCATCTAATTTTCCTAAGTTTAAAATTAGGAACAGAAGATGGTAAAAATTTGGCTGCATCTTAAAATGCTCTGAATTATCTTGCCAACTTTTGGACTAATTATTCTAAAATTAGATTTAATTTTATAACTAACATAATGATTCCCCAAATTTTTTACTACTCCCACTTGGAAACATATCAGAGTCTGAAATAAGTGTCTTAGACAATTTCACATTTAAAATTGCATTTTGGAAGGGGCAGAGGAAGACACAAGAGTAAAGTGCTATTTTTTTAAATTAAAATTTAAAATTAAAGACATGACCCAGTGGATTTTTGTTTTCTGGAGGACATATTCTCCACAGCAGTTGAGCAAGGTGCAGTTTTCACTGGAGGAGTTTTGTATGGTTTATGCCACCAGACATTATAAAAATGGTTTTCTTGTTCAAATTCTGTGACAAACTAAAAGCTTTCTTGGACAAAAAGATGGCTTATTGATTCTGAGAATGATCCAGAGAACACAAATTATGATACAAAATGAAAGTACAATTTTTCTAAATGTAACTATATCTTTTTCTCTGTGTCCAAGAGAGCAACAAGTAGTTATTGCAAAGACATCTACATTTAACAGAGGAAAAGAGGTAAGCTACAGGAACAGCTCTGTAAGAGGAAGCTTCAGACATCACTCAACAAGCGTGGGAGGCCCTCCTTGGAAAGGCAGTGATATTGTGGAAAGAGTTCAGTGTTGAGACAGGCTTAACTTGGATCCTGTCTCCGTCACTTACTAGCCCTGAATAAGAACAGGTTTTCAGCGTTTTTCTGAGCCTTGATTTCCTTACTTGTAAAAAGACATAATAATAACTGCCTTACATGATTATCTTGACTATCAAATGAAACAATGAAGGGTAAGCATGAAATAGGTATTCAATGTAAACTGCACGTGAGTTTACTCAGAAAGCCGGTCTTGCCACCTTTGAAGTGTGGGATGCTGCATCGAAGCCTTACTCTGGCTGAAGAGTCAAGTGTATGTAACTCAAAGGAGCCTGTACATTCCTGGAAAATTATATTCTAAGGGAACTGAAGGAGAATAAAAGGAAGATCATGCATTTATTGAGCACCTACCAAGTGCCAGACACTATTTCCACAAACATATTATATGACAATTAATTTAATCCTGAGAAGCACCCTACCAGTTGGGTACTATTTGAGCCCAGTTTTCTTAGCATAGGGGTGCTAAGTGATGCGCTTGACCTTCATGGTTAACAAGGAGGGAGAAATGGAATTTAAAGCCATGGGAATACAGCTGTTCTCCCAAGGAGCACTATTCATTTCGTAAAACATGGATTGAGAGTCCAGAATTAAAACAACTTATTCTTTTAAGTTCTTTTATCTTTTGGAGGTATCACATTAAAAGTCTATAGTCAAATCACTATCTTTTAAAGTCACTTGGAGTATTATCTTATCATGCAGTTACACCAGTGATTAAATACATATTTAGGTTCATTTTAAAATTTTTATTCTTAAGGATTGTTCTTTATTTAAATTTTAGAATTATGTAAAATATTTCTGTAGTTCCCAAATCACGAAATGTTATATTTAAAATATCTGGCTTCTATCTTTTCCCCTTTCGCCTATTGCATTTTACCCTTTATAAGCAACACTTTTGATAATTTTATTTTTTAAAAGCAATTAATATTTTCTTTACTTTTAAAACTTATTATTGTTATTTTGATATTTAAATATAAAATATAAACTAACAAATAAGTAGATACTGTAGAGCGATTTGGTATGTGAGTTTATCTTTCTTATTGTGCATTTTTCTAGGCTTGACATTTAGATTAATCATGCATCTATCTAAAATTTACTAGACTATAAATAAACTAAAACACAGCGTTCATTCTCATAAATTAATCCCAAATCCATAGATCAAACTTAAAGAACTGATAAATGGTACTTTCTCAATGACTAAAGGATTTCCTTAAATACTGAAGTCTCCTCAAACATCCAGAACAGTCTTAAAGATTATTATTATTACTACAACCCTCTTAAATGACAATAGAAATAATGAAGACATCATAGCTTGGATTTTTCACAAAGTCAATACAAAGATATGCTATTTTAACTTTCCACTGTCTGTGTTTATTTTTAATACAAGTAGATATCTTTCTCTCTCTTTTTTTTTTTCGTGAGGGAGATTCGCCCTGAGCTAACATCTGTTGCCAATATTCCTCTTTTTTTTGCTTGAGGAAGATTGTCCCTGAGCTAACAGCTGTGCCAACCTTCCTCTATTTTGTATGTGGGTTGCTGTCACAGCATCGCTGATAAGTGGTGTAGGTCTGTGCTCAGGATCCGAACTGGCAAACCCAGGCTGCCAAAGTGGAGTACACCTAACTCAACCACTACACCCAAGGACCGGCCCCTATATCTCTTTTATTTTAGCTGAATGGTAGCAAACGCCATACCCTTTTCTCTGCCTAGCCTTTTTTCCCTTGGATGGATCTATTAACATTTATCCAACTAGTCCTCTATTGATAGACACCTGGCTTGTGTCCATTTTTTGATATTACAGATAGCAGAGCTTTGAATAGCTTTGAATAGCTTTATACAAACAAAGTACATATATATTTGACAGCATATCCTTGAGATGGATTCCTAGAAATAGGATTACTAAGCCAAGAGGTAAACAGATATGTAATTTTTCTAGATATTTCCAAATTTCTCATTATGGTGGTTGTATCATTTGCATCCTCAACAATGTACAAGAGTGCTGTTTGCCCACAGCTTCTTCAATATAGTATGTTGTGAAACTTTGTGAAACTCTAACTTTTGCTTGTGGTGAGAAAGAGCATCTCAATGAAGTTTTTGTACTTTTTTGAGGGAGTTTGAGTGTCCTTTGCAAATGATTAAGACATGTGTGTTTTTATTTTTATGAAATGTCTATTCTTTCTTTCCAATTTGCTGTATTTTTTCTCCTGGGTTGTTTGTTTCTTCTTCATTATGAACCATACGAGGTGCTGGGAAATTTGCTCATTATTTAAATTTTACTTATTATTTGAAGCTTTCCGTTCAAATCACCTTCAATGGAAAATGGGAAGGAGTTTAGAGTTATTTATCAATCATTATTAAAAGTTCACATTTTGATAAGAAATTCAACTTTTATAAGTTAATTTGGGTAGTGTATTTGTCAAAATAGGCTAAGCTATGCTAAGCTAGTAACAAAATAAGCTCCTGTATCTTATTGGCTTAGCAGTACAATGGTTTCTCACTGACATCACAACATGCATAGGTAGAATTACTCTCCTTGGTGATTCTTCTCCAAGTGTTAACTCAGGGATTCAGTTTTCTTCCCTGTTGAGACACTGTTACCTTAAACTTGTGGTCCCTAAGTATGCCACTGAAGGAGAAGAGAGAGCATGTGAAGAAGGTTTATGGCCAGGCCTAGAGGAGAGATATATCACTTCTACCCACATCCTATTGGCCAGAACTGAGCCAAGGAGGCTCAGAAACGTAGTCTTCCTGTTTGTCCAGAAAGAGGAAAATGAAGTGGGATTTTGTGACCACATAGTGTTGTCTCTGCCAATAGGAGTTAGATTAGAACAAGATTTTTGGTATGTGATTATTACTACATTACTTCATTTGACTATCACTACTTGAAGAAGAAATGGAAAAGCAGGCAACATTTAAAAATTACTATTATCTTAGCTTTCACAGTTTACTACTTTTCTTCCTATTGAAGGGGTGAATATCCAACTACTTCTCTATTACTCAGCAGTGGCATAAAGCTTGCAGTTCCAAATGTCTGTGTGTTATTCCAGTTGGTATATTTATGAATTTGAGTTGTCCTTGCTTCAATCATCTCCGCCTCTTGAAGTATGTTGATAAAGCCTATCTTTATTTTTAAATCATAATTTCCATTTTGTGAAAATATCTGAATCACTTGTTTCTTGTTTGTTGCTATGTTCTCCCTAGAGTGTGTGTCTAGCGATACAAAGAGAACATTAAGAGGTACAGTGTTTAGATGCAGTGTTTAAATGTTTGGTCTTTTACTGGAACAGAACGGGAGGTGCAGCTAATGAAGAGACTTCTTCGTGGGCTGCCTGTTGAAGAAAACCTCGCGTGATTGCCTTGGAGGTAGCAGACAAGCATTACTGTCTTCTTAAATTCCTGCTTCTTAAACTCACATTTTACGAGTCTGTTTGTACATAATTTTTACATTACTGTTAAGTTCACTAAAAAAGTTCCTAAAATTTACATTGAATACTTTATTTTGTCTAGAATTGAGGTGAAACCTTGTTTATGAAGTAGTAAATCACAAAGAACCCTAACATATTTTTGGCATATTTATTTAGCCTTTTCTACATTGAAAGTATTCCCTATCTCAGCACGTTTTGTTGCATTGGGTGTACTTCCTTTTATTCCCAGAGTACCCATGCTTACTTCTATCAGAGTGGCTGTCGCCTTATGTTACAACTGTCCTCTTGTTGAAATTTCCCCACTAGACTCCAGGGCGTGAGCCATGTCTTCTGTGCCAACCTCCAGCACCTTGCCCTCGCTAGGCCCGCTTCACAGAAGGTGACCAATAAATGTCTGTGGAGACGAACAAATCAATAAATAGTAAATATGCTTCAAGAAAATGATGCTTCTTAATGATTGCTGTGTTGTGATGAATTCAGGATCTATTGCTGACTTAGAGAAATTAGAATTTTACATGTCTCCAAATGACTTCCTACTCCCTAATGATGCTTTCCTAAACTTCAAGCTGACTGTAGGAAACAGAGTCAATCAAACTGTCTATAGAGAACGTAGTAACTTCATTCCACTGCCTCAAATATGTAGCTTTTTGTAAAAAATGCATTTTTGACGTGTGTTCAGCTCATCTCTCTCTCTATCTTCTCCTCTCCCCTCCCCTCTCTTCTTCTCCTCTCCTCTTTTCCCCTTCCTCCCCTCCCCTCCCCTTCTCTCCTCTCCTCTTCTTTTCCTCTAATGTTTCTGTGGGTATAAAACCAGGTTACTATTACATGATCCCAATTCCACCACCTTAACAATAAAGGATTTAATCAACTGTGGACACCTGTCCAGTGGGATAATCAGATTCTTTGGGGGACTCTAATATTTGAAGTTAAAAACACTAGTGTCTGCTGTCACTTACGTGGAGGTAAAGTAGACCCAGGGACTGAGAGCACCACTTCGATGCAGCCATGTTTGACCTGTCTGCAAAAACAGCAGAGAAAATTGGTTTCTTTAAAAAGAAGAAATTAGAGGGCCGGCCCCGTGGCTTGGTGGTTAAGTGCGCGCGCTCCGATGCTGGTGGCCCGGGTTCGGATCCCGGGTGCGCACCGAGGCACCACTTCTCCGTCCATCCTGAGGCCGAGTCCCACATACAGCAACTAGAAGGATGTGCAGCTATGACATACAACTATCTACTGGGGCTTTGGGGGGAAAAAATAAAATAAATAAAATCTTTAAAAAAAAAAAAAAAAAAAAGAAGAAATTAGAAGTGCAGAGAGCAACAGAAAAAAAAATTCAGGTGCCTCCAGATGAATGGAAGGAGTCACTTTTATTTGTACGTGGCTGATTGGAATTTTACAAACAAAACTCAATGTTCAAGAATATGACTTTCTTCATATTGCCTTAGTCAAATGCAATTTCTATCTTGATCTCCCCTTTACTAATGTTAGAAAATATCATCTAGTCACTAGTAAGCTCAGCAGAGATTACTTGATCTGTTCAGGTTCAAAATTTCATCAATTCAGAACTTCAACTCAATGAGTTGAGGAGTCAGAATCAGCCCTTTTAGAGTTTTCTCCTTCCCCCTCCCAAGGTTCTAGCAAGCATGAGGTGGTTCATGGCATTGGTGGTAAGGGGCATCTGATCCTTGATCATCTCTTCACACCAGCCCCCACTGAGATATGATGCTTCCCATTTGGTCCTTGTGCTGTTAATGCTGTTGCTGAGGTCTCTGGGTTCACCACGATTCCTGATGTCAAGTTCACAGAGCTCTTCCTCTCCACCTGAACTTTATGGCTACTTGCAGTCTTCTGGCTGCCTTCTTCCTTGACTCCATGGCATCTTGCTAGGCTTCTTTAGGCCTAACAGCCTAAATGCCCTGCCCCTGCCACCCCACAATCATGTACCATTCTGGATGCAGGGCTTCTTTGCAAGGCCGGTGGCCTCCTGGGATGGACCTGGAAACAAGGCAGAGACATTCTTGCACCAGGATTCCCTCAAGTTTACCTTTTCTGTTGTCATTACCTCTCCAAGGGCAAGGCTCAAGATCCTTTAGAATTTTGGGAGGTTCTGGTTCACAACAGTAGTTGACACTCCTCCTCTCCGAATCTGGGGAAAGATCTCTTGGCCTAACCCAGAGAAGACACTTATTTCCTTTCTGTGCATGGGGAAAACTTACTAACCACATCTGTCCAAGGAAGCCATTTATGTTGGTCACTCAGGCAAAGACTAGTAAGACTGTTTCCCCCAACTCCCTTTCCCCCTCCCTGAAGGAAAGCACAGACAGGCCCTGTGAGCTGAAAGGGGAGGTTTGGTGCACAGTTACACATATGATTGGCTAACCCATTAGTCATCAAGTCCATCAAGTCCACTCCATGAATGTAAATGATGGCAACTGTTTACTTTACCCAGATGTTCCACATATGCTTGAACTCCTTAACTGGGTAAAATTCTACATTTTTAAGTTGTGAGAGAACTAGATCTTGTATTTAAAAATAATGTATAAAAATAAATGGAATGATTGGTTGTAATTAAACAGAAAAAGGAAAATTCCAATGGCATGTTGGATGTGTCAGGTACATGGCAGACTTTTTCACATGAAATATCTCATTTAAGTCTCACAAACACTGTGAGGTAGATGTTAGTAGCTTCATTTTGGGGGAGAGGAAACAAGAGAAAGCGAGTTATTCAAGTTATAATAAGACCCCTATAATGGGTTGAATTGTGTTCCCCAAAAAGATACATTGAAGTCCTAACCCTAGGTACCTACAAATGTGACCTTATTTGTAAATAGGGTCCTTGTGGGTGTAATCAAGTTTGTATGAGGCCATACTGGATTAAGGTGGGCCCTAAATCCAATGACTGGTGTCCTTCTAAGTAATAAAAGATTTGGAGACACTCAGACACACAAAGGGAAGACAGTCATGTGAAGATGGAAGGGAGAGACTGGAGAGATACAGCTACAGCCAAGGAATGGCAAGGGTTGTGGGAAACCACCACGAGCCAGAAAGAGACAGGGAAGGACTCTTTCCTAGATCCGTCAGAGGGAGTGTGGTCTTGCTCACACCTTCGGACTTCTAGCCTCCAGAACTGTGAGACAATAAGTTTCTGTTGTTTTAAACCACTTAATATATGGTAATTTGTTATGGCAGCCCTGGAAAACTAATAAAAAACTCCATTGATTGAATTCCTACCAGGTTGCAGACATTCTCCTGGCCGTCTGTTATATGCTGCTTGATTTAATCCTCACACCAACCATCACCTCCAGTATATAGAGCAGACACCAGGGTTCAGACAGTTTAAGTAACTCACCAATGTTACAGCCTTTTCAAGTGATAAAGCCAGGATTCTAAAGTTCAGATGCAAAGATTCTACTAACCTCTAATGCCTTTCTAAGTTTACAGAGCCAGAAAGCAAATTTGAAACACGGTTTACAGATCCTAGGTCCAGTGCCCCTATTGGGGCAAAATAAATAAAAAACTCAAATGCCACCTTCATCAATACAATACTGAGGTTAACAAGTGAAGGCTTGTGGATGTCATTGTAAGGCTCTGTGTATAAAGCTTAGACAGAGATTTATAAAGGAAGATTGCAACATGAATATACAAGTGAGATATATATTATCAAACATAAATTTATCAAATATAAATACAAATTTTAAAGATAAATTTAATAATAGATTATTAAATTTGATATTTTGATGAATAAATGAAAATTTATTCATCAAAATAAATTTACTGCAATTTTCTTGCATTAAATACTGCTCATTATAAAAAGTCCAAGAAAGAAGAGATGTGGCCAAGAGATCTTAATGGTAACTCTATTTTCTGTAATTAGGTGAGATTTTATGACCCTAGAGGAATGCTTTTGAAACCGTGTTTTAAGTGACCTTGCAACTCACTCAGAGCTACAGCCTTTTCTACCAGCTTGCCGAGGCCTACGTGAGGCGGCCTCCTTTTTCTGCAGCACACTGCCAGTACCCCCGATTCATCACTGCTTCAGTCAAATAACTTCTTTATGTTTCTGGAACATGCCCAGCTCCCTGTTACCTCAGACAGAGCCTATGAACTTCCAGTTCTTCTGCCTGAAATTCTCTTCTCCAAGAGTTCTACACAGCTCGCTGTCTCACTTCCTTCATGTCACCTTCTCCGGGTAGACTTCTCTGACCACCCAATCTATAATGGAAGCCCCTCCCTGATGCTGTTTGTCCCCCTCCTCTCTCTACTTTTAACAATTATCATTAAAAGTAGAATATATGAACTTTTAACAATATGAACTTTTAAAAATCATCTTTACTGACTGATTTCCCTCACACAAGTAGAAATTCCACGAAGTCAAAGATGTTTGTTTTGTTTGCTACTGTACCTTTAATGGCTAAAACAGTTCCTGGCATACATCAAGCCCTTAACAATTGTTTGTTGAATGAATGAATGAGTAAATTTACAGATAAATTATTTTACGGTTCTTAAAAAAAACAAGCTCATAGATACAGAGAACAGATTGGTGGTTGCCAGAGGCAGGGGTTGGGGGTAGGGGAAAAAGTGAAGGGGGTCAAAAGGTACAAACTTGCAGTTATAAAATAAGTTCTGGGGATGTCGTGTACAGCATGAGGACTATAATTAATAATACTGTACTGCATATTGGAAAGTTGCTGAGAGAGTAGATCGTAAAAGTTCTCATCACACACACACAAAAAGATGAATGAATTTTAACTAGACTTATTGTGGTGAACATTTCATAATGCATACAAATATCAAATTGATACCAAACCAAGTGGGCCCGCCTCCTGGTCAGTTAAATAGGACTCTACAGCAGTGAAAGTTGTCTCACAGAGTAAAGTGTATTTGCAGCAAATAGGAGGCCATCCGGACTCATTTCCAAAGTCGTGGCATCCCTAAGCAAAGGAAACCAGGAACTTTTATTTGGTTGGGGAATGAATATTCAAAAGGGAGAGGTGGGTATTTGCTTGCACGGGTTCAGTTGGAGAACATGCTTCCACATAATGAGGTCTAAGCTCCTCCTGGAGAGATCTTTGCATTAAAAATAAGGCAAACATCGTGGGCATAGCTCTTGTGGTGAGGCTTGGTCAGTTTCAGGATGGCTGGTGGTTACATCTCCTTGACACACAAAAGGAAAAGAAACAACCTGGAAAAAGATAGTTAATTCCAAACCCACCTTTGAGTTTCTCAGAGGCACCTAGTCAGTGACAAAACCCCCCTCTAATTTTATCCTGCTCCTCATTCTTGAGGGGCACAGGTCGAAGGTCGGTCTTCTCTAACTGCTTTCTGAGCATGGGCACCGTCATAGGGGCAAGTAGAGGAGCAGAATTTCCAGCTAATCTCAAATAGGTTTGTGGGTCACCAGAAGCATAGCCCCAAGTTGTTCATAACAACCATCTGTAATTTTATAGCCTCGATGTGTTTAGGATCTGGGCATACTTGCCCCTCTCCCTCTTGATTCCATCAGCTATTTATAGTCTAGATACTGGGTTGCCCCTTTCTCTGATGGACCTAGTCCTGCTGCCCAGAAACATGCAACCTCTTTGGAAGCATACTGTGCCTAAATGGTATGGGGTTGGTTAGGATCCAGGGCAAAGCCTGGGGTGAATAACTGGTCACTACTTATCTGAACAAGTAGTCAGGGAGAAAATTCACAGAACTTATACCTGCATAGTTTATAGAGTGATTTTCTTTTCAGGTGAATGGCTTAAAAGCAGAGGAGAAACAACCCAAAAGTTTTAACAACCACCAAGTACACAATTTGCTTTTAAACTATTACAAAAACAAATTTTAGTGACAATGAGGTAGCTACAGGTCACCTGCTTACATTTCTTCTCTAACATATTTTTCTTAGTATAATTGGCTTGCATAATGCTTACGTGTAGTTTCAAAAAATAGATTTCTATTTTACAGTCAGTAATAACTTAAGGACACATGAAAAAATATTTTATGGAAGCATTTATAATATTCCTAAGATTATCTTGTATCCTGAGATCTTGGATGTTTGATGAGGTCTAAATTCTGAAGCTTAACCCACATTCTTTACACGCATAAGGTTTCTGACCAGTGTGAATTCTCTGATGTATAATAAGGGCTGAGTGGTAACTGAATATTTTTCCACACTCATTGCAATGAAAGGGTTTCTCTCTAGTATGAGTTTTATGGACTTCACAGGTTATTATTGATGTAAAAGCGGGCCCATTGTCACTCTGAATTGATCTAAGCAACCCAAAACAGGGTAACAACATTTTTGTTACTTTATTAGCCCTTTTCGGCCTACAAGGAAAGGCTTCAATCCTCCCGTAAATGTATCCACAAATACCAAGAGGTATTTGGACCCTCCAGGGACCGTGGGCAAAACAGTAAAATCAACTTGCCAGTCTTTCCCTGAATTTGAGTTGCTTTGGTCAGGGGAGGTACAGGAGGTCTGGTTTGTACATTATTCTTCTGGCAATAAACACATTGTCCAGTTATTTTTTTTTCAATAAGTTTTTTATACCTGGGGTGCTTATGACCTTTGTCAGCCATAGGTATAAGGTCTCTAACATATTTAACTCAATTCTGACACTGTCTACCTGGAAACAGCATCAGATCCCACAGAGTAAGGATTCAGTCCCACAGGATTACCCTTTGCCTCCCATTTTAGATGCCAATTACAAGTCCAGATTGTTACTTGTGCTTCTGACCAACCAGCTGCAGACCACAGGTTTCCATAATCCCCTCCTTGGGTTTGATTAATTTGATAGAGTGGCTCACAGAATTCAGGAAAACATTTTACTTAATAGCCAGATGGAAGTGATGCATAGAGCAAAATCCGTAGAAAAGGGACATGGAGCTCCCAGACCCTCTCAGGGGGTACAACTCTCCCCTAATTTCCACATGTTCATTAACCCAGAAGCCCTCCAAACTTCATCCTTTTGGGCTTCAATGGAAACTTCATTACACAGGCATAGTTGATTAGATCATTGACTTTTGGTAATTGAACTTAATCTTCAGCTCCTCTCCCCACCCTGGGGGTGTGGGGAGGGGGTTAGGGCTTAAAGTTCCAACCCCCAATTCACACAATTGGTTTCCCTGACAACCAGCCTCCACCATTAGGGGCTTCCCAAAGGTAGGGCTAAAGTGTTTATCATAACAAAAGATGCCCCTATGGCTCTTATGTGAGAAATTACAAGGGTTTTAGGAGCTCTGTGTTAGAAACAAAACGAAGATATCTACTGTTATAAACCCAGTACTGTATAGCATTGACAGCAGTAAATTCTTGAACAAATTTATATTCCCCTGTTCCCAGCCTTTTACAAATCTATATTCCCCTGTTCTAAAAGCCCATTGATTACGGGAAAGATTTCTCTTTACAGCTTTTGGTTTCAAGGGGTACCGTTTTACCCAGAGCCAGTGATCCATCTCCTTCAATGTTACCTTTACTGGCTTGGCACCGGCTGCTCGCCCCACCTGTCCTTGTGCCCATAATTTCAAGTTAGCTTGGCTTAAAACATTTAGGGGAATCTCTTCCTTCTTAGATGCTGACGTATCCTATAATAGGTTCAAAAGCTTAACTCCCTGACTTTTGGGAACTTGGATCTCTATTTTACCTTGTTCCCAGCTTATGGAGGCCCCTAACTTTAGATAACATTTCCCTCCCTAGAAGGGGAGCAAGGAATTCTGGTACATACAGAAAAGAATGCTCCAGCATATTTTTATCCTATTTCAAGGGTCAAGGGCTCCAGAAACCTTTTGGTCTCTCCTTTTACTGATACCTCTGTTGGGCAAGAGGGAGAATCCCCCTCTGCCCTTTCCCTTAAGGTTCTTAAGGCTGGCCAAATAATTAAAAGACGGGTTAGCAGGAGAAGATAATACCAAGTTTAATAACATGTATACATAGTAGAAACTCAGAAATGAGCAGCTTGTCATTCTCCCTAAGCTGCTTGCTTAAGTATTGTAGCTAAAAGGTGTTGGGGAGAGTAGTGGTTTGGGATTTCAGAGGGGAAGAAGACAATTCATTCACATGGAGATAGAAATGCAAATGTTTGTCTGACAACTCTTTTCAGGGCCACTTATAGAGAATGTGGCCATGGAGAGACAGAAATTTTGATAAAATGGGCTTGGTGCCTTTCCTATCTTTCCTATCGCAGCATCTTATTTTACATTCTACTACAGCCATCATATGATATTGGCTCTTTCCTGAAAAAGGTCCTCTATGTTAAATTCTTTAGTCAGTTTGGGAGGAGAAACTCAAATGTTCTTCCTGAGTCTTCTGAGTCTTTATTGTCTTCAGCTCGAAATAATCCACATACAAGAGTAGTACATCTTGGAGTGGGCTGCCCTGAGCACCATCACCTCTTTTATGTCACACTTTCTTATCGAAAGATTTTCATTTTGGGCATTCAACACCAAGAATATGGCTCCAGTATTGAGCAATAATTTTTAATATGTTCTCTTCCTACTGCCAAGGTCACCAGGGCTCCTAGAGTTAATTGGGGAGCCCCATGGCCCCATCATATCTCATCTGTAGTCAAGGGAAGTTGCCACAGCTCGATCTTGTTCAATTCCTTCCCTCTATGGGGACGGTTTGGACAATCCTGGCGACAGTGCCCTTCCTGTTTGTAGTATGCGCACCGATTAGTCCCCAACTTTGTTAGTGGCTTTTTGGTCCCTCAGTGGGGCCGGGGTCACTCACCCATGGCATCTTCCTTCTTTCCCTCAGGTTACCTTGAGTAGACTGGAGGGCCAAACTAACAGCTTGACTTTCATCTTCTTGTCTTCCTTTTCATCTTCAGCTTAGTTTTGGTTATTGAACACCCTACATGCAGCCTCTACTAGTTGTGCAGGGTTAGTGTCAAGACCTACAGCCAACTTCTGGAGTTTTCTGTGGATGTCTGGAGCACTTTGAGATGCAAAACAGGTATTAAGAACCATTGCACTGCCCTGGGCCTTGGGGTCTCAGTTTGTATATTGCCTGAGGCAATCCTGCAGCCCCAGAGGGATTTTCCGCAGGCCCTTGATATCGGCTCAAGACAAGGTTGACATAAGAGAAGCCATTTGTAGAAAAGAAAAATTCTATTGTAACTTTGAATGACCTCTGACAAACTAACCCAGCTAGATATGCACCCTTTAGGAGATCTAAGTGCTCTAGATTTTACGACCCCTGCTTCTGCATGTACCTCTCAGCTGCAATAAGAGGATAACTTCATTTTTTTGAGTTCCTTAGGAATGTGATGACCCCTGGAACAGAGAATCTATGCTGATAGCCATCATCAGTGAAAACGGAAATATCTGGTGTGGCGCTCCCAGTCTGTAACACAGGAAGGTCAACATTCCTACCCGCCTCCCCTATAACACAATGGCCTATATAACTGCCGTAAGATTTCATGCCCCCTTAAGATGGTTCTTTCAGACATGAGTCGTCCATCTTCCTTCTTGCTAGCAAGCTGTAATAAAAAAGCCCTTTTTCTCCTACCACCTTGCCTCTTGACTATTGGCATGTTTTGCGGCGGGCAGAAGGCCCCACGTTAGGCAGTAACAGCCTTGTTAGACCTCTCTTAATTTAGACCAGTTAATTGGTGGCTACTTACTGTTTTCATGGCTTTCAAAAGCAAACCCCAAAAATATCCTAGCTTTTTTGTTCTTCAGGGTCATTGGGATTCCACCAGGGTCAGTCCCTGGCGCAGCCTGTTCACTAGGCTTGTGAGTGTCTGATCCTGGGTCATATTCTTTATCTGCTGTTCTCCAGCTTTTAACAGAACAGATGACTTTTCTTCAGCCGTGAGGAGTGCAGTTAACAGGCTTTGAATATCTGCGCAGGTTGGATGATGAGCGGAGAAGATTCCCTTTGTCAGGTTTATGAATTCCTCTGGGTCAGCCCTCAATCCTTTAGTGTGTGCCTTCCAATTATACACATCAGAGGTGGACAAGGGGACGTGCACATCAATAAATCTCCCCTCAACATCCGGCACCTGTCTTAGGGGGCAAATCCAAGGTTTCTAATCTAGTTGTACTATCTGGAAGAGGAAGGTGGAGGGTGTGTGGCTGTTGGAGTGTCCAATTCCCTGTAGAGGGATTGCTGGGTGGGGGGGAGAGTAAAGGGTTTGGCCCTGTTGCAGGCTCCAGGGCCTCTCGGGGCTCACCAGCTGGTCCAAAGCTGGAGTATCTGAGCGAGGTGGACTCTGAGGTGGGCTTCCCTCAGTCCCATGGTTCCTGATTTGGAGGAGCAGGTCCTTCTTGTCAGAGACACAGTGCCATGAAGCACTGGGCATAGGGGATTTCTTCCCATTTAACATTTAGGGTCCCCTTTCCTGGCCATTTTTCCCCATCTTCCAGTGAATATTGCGACCAGGCTGCCATCTGTTCTCGGGTCAATGGGAAATACCAGAAGACATTCCAATTCTGGAGGATGCAGCCCAATGGGCTCTCCTCTAGGATGGAGCCTGTTCCCCCATATTCCAGCACCTTCTCTTATGGTCTGTTTCCAACCTCCCAGGAGCAACCTGTTATTGTTAGTGGTGACGCAGATGCCACAAGGCTGTGTCCACAGGAGGTTTAGTGCCCTAATAGGTGGAAACTTGACCCAGGCCATGTAACTAAATCCTTAAGGAAAAATAAAACAGGTGGATACTGGGTTTCACTCAGCCACCACTGATAAGGAGGGCAAGGAAAAAAACCTCGGAGTCCAGGAAAGCCAGAGTGTGGAAAATGCCGAGCGTTCTTGACAAAAATGCTATGTCAAGCGTCCCTGTCAAAAATGCTATGTTGAGTATCCTCGACAAAAACACACACACACACACAAACAAAAACTGGTTCAGCAACTCCAGAGGGGTTTAACCCCATCCAAGGGAACCCCTCCTCTGATCACAGATCCCAGGCACAACACAAAGACAGATTCAGTGACCTCTGGGGGCCTCAAACCCCCACCTCGTCACTCCAGATGAGATTCAGTCTCCAGATGGGGTTTGACCCTGACTAGTCAGCCAGGATTGCTCCCGTTTCACCAGAACTGAGCATCAGCCCTCCCGGAGTGGCCGGGTCACGCAATCCTTCCAGACAGAGGGGACTCTCACTCCCCTGAGGCAGGCCACCTCTGGCTGGGGACTCAAACCCCAAAGCCAGACCGCGACAGACAGGCTTTGTGAGTCAACTTAAGGAAATAACTCTTATAGCTGTGCCATGGGGTTGGCACCACTCACCTCCATAGAGAGATCCTCTGAGCAAAGCACTCAGTGTGGCCTCTCCGTCTCCCAACAGGGCAGCGATGTCAGGCCAGTGGGATAGTCACCATGAAGGGATATGTCCCCTCTGGGTCACCAATTTGGTACCAAGCCAAGTGGGCTCGCCTCCTGGAGAGTTAAATAAGACTCTACACCAGTGGAAGTGGTCTCACAAAGTAAAGTGTATTTGCAGCAAGTAGGAGGCCATGAGGAGTCATATCCAAAGTCATGGCGTCCCCTAGCAAAGGAAACCAGGAACTTTTATTTCAGTTGGGGAATGAATATTCAAAAGGGAGAGGCGGGTATTCAGTTGCACAGGCTCAGTTGCAGAACATGCTTCCACATAATGAAGCCTAAGCTCCTCCTGGAGAGATCTTTGCATTAAAAATAAGGCAAAGGTCATGGGTGTAGCTCTTGTGGTGAGGCTTGGTCAGTTTCAGGATGGCTGGTGGTTACATCTCCTTAACACACAAAAGGAAAAGAAACAACTTGGAAAAAAACAGTTAATTGCTTCTAAACCCACCTTGGAGTTTCTCCAGGCACCTAGTCGGTTACAAAATCATTATGTTGTACACCTGAACCTAATATAATGTCATGTGTTAATTATGCCTCAATAAAAAAAAATATTTTACAGTGCTTAACCTGAGTTCCATGAATGAACTGCAAGGTGTCCATGACCACCTGAAATTGCATGGAAAATAGTGTATACCGGTGAAGTTTTATTGGCAGACATTCTACTTCATCATTCCTCCAAGAGTTAAAATTTTATTAACCTCTGAATTAATTTATTATTGAATGAAATTGTGAAATATTTATTGTGAAACATAAAAGTAAAGGTGTCATCTCTCAGTGAAGTTTAAGTGTCAATATGAATCTTAATTCTCACTATGTATGTAAGTTACATATGTATGTATATAAGCTCTGTATGAGTTTAGCCACGTACGTCTCAGTGTATCCCTGCATAGACAGGGATTTTCTGCAGGAAGCACAAGTGAGTGCAATGACACACCCTCTTGGATCCCACTCTCCTTCCTCATTTCCATTTCCACAGTTGCCCTCCAAGTTGGCCTCTGGACTTCCTCTTCACTTCTCTCCATAGTCACATTGCCCTTCCCTATTGTGGCCTCTCTTCTCTATTTCCTCTTTTTCTCCCTATCAAGTTTCCTTTTTTAAATTATTTTTTTCAGCTTTATTGAGGTATAATTGACAAATTGTAAGATATTTAGAGTGTACAAAGTGATGGTTTGATATATGTATACACTGAAAGGATTCCTCATATGAAGTGAATTAACACGTCCATCATCTCCCATATTTACCTTTTTTTTGTGAGAACATTTAAGTTCTACTCTCTTAGCAAATTTCAATTATACAAAAAAATTATACAACAAATTTCAAATATACAACTACAGTCACCGTGTTATAATTAGATCCTCAGACCTTATTAATCTTGTACCTGAAAGTTCATACCTTTTACCAACTTCTCCCTATTTCCCAGTCCCCCTAGCCCCTGGAAATCACTTTTCTACTGTCCGTTTCTATGGCTATGACTTTTTTTTTCATTCTGCATATCAGTGATACCATGCAGCATTTGTCTTTCTCTGTCTGGCTTATTTTACTTAGGATAATATCCTCAAGGTCCATCCATGTTCTTGCCAAGTCAGGATTTCTTACATTTTTATGGCTGAATAATATTCCATTGTATATATATTTCACATTTTCTTTATCCATTAGTGCATCAACAGACACTTTGGTTGCTTCCATATCATGGCTATTATGAACAATGTTGCAGTGAACATGGGAGTGCAGATGTCTCTTGGAGATCCTGTTTTCATTTCCTTTGGGTATGTACCCAGAAGGGGGGTTGTGGATCATATGGTAGTTCTACTTTTAATTTTTTTGAGGAAACTCCATATTGTTTTCCGTAGTGACTGTACCAGCATACATTCCCACCAACGGTTCACAAGGGTTTTATTCTCACCACATTCCCACCAACACTTGTTATTTCTTGTCTTTTTGATAATAGATGTTCTAACAGATGTGAGGTGATATCTCATGTGGTTTTGATTCACATTTCCCTGATGATTAGTGATGTTGAGCATCTTTTCATGTGCCTGTTGGCCATTAGCATGTCTTCTTTGGAAAATGTCTCTTCAAATCCTTTGCCCATTTTTTTTTCCTAAGGAAGATTTGCCCTGAGCTAACATCTATTACCAATCCTCTTCCATTTTTGCTTGACGAAGATTAGCCCTGAGCTTACATCTGTGCCAATCTTCCTCTATTTTATATGTGGGTTGCCACCACAGATGGCTGACGAGTGGAGTAGGTCCACACCTGGGATCTGAACCCATGAACCCGGGCTACCAAAAAGGAGACCGCTGACCTTAACCACTAAACCACGGGGCCAGGCCCCCTTTGCCCATTTTGTAATTGGGTTATTTGGGTTTTTTGCTATTGAGCTGCATGAGTTCCTTGTATATTTTGGATTTTAAGCCTGTGTTGGAAATATGATTTGCAAATATTTTCTTCCATTCCATAGGTTGCCTTTTCATTTTGTTTCCTTTGCTGTGTGAAAGCTTTTTAGTTTGATGTAGCCCCACCTGTTTATTTTGCTTTTGTTGTTTGTGATTTGGTGTCAAATCCAAAAAATTATTGCCAAGGCCAATGTCAAGGAGCTTACCCCTTATGTTTTCTTCTAGGAGTTTTACAGTTTCAGGTTTTATGTTCAAGTCTTTAATGCATTTTGAGTTGACTTTTGTGTATAGTGTAAGATAGGGGTCCAGTTTCATTCTTTTGCATGTGGTTGTCCAGTTTTCACAATACAATTTATAGAGGAGACTATCCTATCCCTATTATTTATTCTTGGCTGCTTTGTCATAAATTATCATAATTGTGATAATTTAGCAATTATGATAATTTATCATGAATTGACCATATGTGCATGGGTTTATTTCTGGGCTCTCTATTCTAGCCCATTGATCTATATGTCTGTTTTTATGGTCATACTGTTTGGATTACTATAGCTTTGTAATATAGTTTGAGATCAGGTAGTGTGATACCTCCAGCCTTGTTTTTCTTTCTCAAGATTGCTTTGGCTATTTGGGGTCTTTTGGGGTTCCATAGAAATTTTAGGATTATATTTTCTATTTCTGAGAAAAATACTATTGGAATCTTTATAGAGATTGCATTGAATCTGTAGATTGCTTTGAATGTATTACAAACATTGTAACAATATTAGTTCTTCCAATTCACAAACACAAAGTATCTTTCCATTTATTTGTATCTTCTTCAGTTTCTTTCATCAATCTCTTATAGTTTTGAGTGTACAAATCTTTCATTTTCTTGGTTAAATTTATTCCTAAGTATTTTATTCTTTTTGATGCTATGTATATGGGATTGTTTTCTTAATTTCTCTTTCTGATACTTCATTGTTGTATAGAAACACAATTGATTTTTGTGTATTGGATTTGTATCCTGTAACTGTAGTGAAATTGTTAACTGGTTCTAACAGTTTTTTAGTGGAGTCTTTAGGATTTTCCATATACAATATCATATCATCTGCAAATAAAGACACTTTTACTTCTTCCTTTCCAATTTGGATGCATTTTATTTCTTTTTCTTGTCGTATTGGTCTGGATAGGACTTCCCAGTACTATATTGAATAGGAGTGGTGAGAGTGGGCATCCTTGTCTAGTTCCTGGTCTTAGAGGAAAAGCTTTCAACATTTTACCATTGAGTATGATGTTACCTGTGGGCTTGTCATGTATGGCCTTTATTATATTGAAGTATATTCCCTCTATACCCAGTTTGTCAAGAGCTTTTGTAATGAAGGGACGTTGATGCTTTTTCTGCATAGATGATCATATCATATTTTCTTTCATTTTGTTAATGTGATGTATCACATTGATTGATTCATGAATGTTGAATAATCTTCCTGCCCTTTTCTTTCTCTCTTCTCTTTCTGGGATCCCTATAATGTGTACATTCATCCATTTGATGGTGTCCCATAGTTTAAGTTGTTGTCACTATTTTTAATTCTTTTTTTCTTTTTGCTCCTCTGATTAAATGAATTCCACTGCCCTGTCCTCAAGATCACTGATCCTTTCTTATGCTTGATCTAGTCTGCTATTGAACTCTTCTATTGAATTTTTCAGTTCAATTATTGCCTTCTTCAATTCTCTGATTTCTGTCTGGAACTTTCTTATATTTTCTATTTTTTTTGTTGAAATTCTCACTTTGTTCATGTATTGTTCTCCTGACTTTGGTGAGAATCTTTATGACTGTTATTTTGAACTCTCTATTAGGCAAATCACTTATCTCCATTTCATTAAAGTCTATTTCTGGAGTTTTATCTCATTCTTTTGTTTGGAACATATTCCATTGTTTCTTTATTTTCCTTGACTCTCTGTGTTGGTTTGTGTGCGTTACACAGTCAACTCTCCCAGTCTTGACAGAGCGGTCTTGTGTAAGAGACGAATCTCATCAACCAGACTGGCCAGAGCTCTTTTGGCTGTCTCTCAAAGCTTTGTGATTGTCCCAGCAGCCCACTTTGTTTCTGGTACCTCTCAGTAGTAGATGGTGTGCCAAGACCCTTCAGTGTCCTCAAGGGGACAGCATCTAAGTGCAGGCTGATTAGAGCTGGACCCTCAGGCATCATCTGAGAGAACATGTAGTTAAACCCCTTTCAGGGCAAAAGTGGGAGATGGGCATTTTTGCCTCTTCCTTCTGTGCTGAGCCCGGGTGCATAGCCATTGAGGGGTGCTCCTGCCCCCATTAAGTATTACTTCATTGTTTTCTGCAATCCTGTGGGACTTGTGAATGCAAACCCCATTGGCTATCAAAGCCAGGCAATCCAGGAGCCTAGTCCTTGGGTGGCAGCCACAAATGCTGGGGTACCAGACATGTATACAAGCTCCTGCCAAGGAGATACTGACAACTTGGAGTAGACTGGAGGAAGAAGGTGGGGGAGGTGTCTGCCAGCTTCCCAGGTCTCTGGGGAGAATCACAGCCAGCCACTAGACACATGCTATCTTAGAAGTCTGACTCTCAGGCAGCAGCTTTTAAAGTATACAGATACATTTCTTTAAGGGAGCCTCTGGGAGACGGGAGTTTTTGCCTGCTGCCTTTGCACTGAGCCCTGGGGAGATAGCCACAGTGAGTACTTGCGTGCCCATTACATGCTGCTTCTTTGTGTTCTATAGTCTTGTGAGTCTCACAGGTGCAAGCCCCAATGGCTTTCAGAGCTACATGTTTGGGGGCCCTGCCTCTCAGGTGAGAGTCTTCAAAGTCGGAGTGCTAGATGTGGGGTTCAAATCCTTTGTTTCTCAAGGAGAAGTCGGGATATGGGCGTTCCCTCTGGATTGTATGGCACTGTGCTGGGGATGGGGTTTATGGCTAGAGCATGTCTCAGCCTTCCCACCGATTTCAAGGTGGATATTTTCTCATTCATTTGATGTGTAGGAGTCACTCAGCTAGTTTCTGGATCTCCTTTAGTGGGAATTGCTACATACGTAGCTGTACTCTCAGTGCATCTGTGAGAGTAGGCAGCTCCGGAGCCTCCTATGTTGCCATCTAGGTCCTCTCTCTCAAGTTTCTCATTCCAGTGTTGTCTCAGAGAAACCAGTTAAACAACATTACAAGAATGCAATCGGCAAAATCCAGAATGTGGAAAACTCTAAAGGAAAAATGACTTGTTTTTCTTCAACAAATAAATTGCAAGGAACAAAGAAGAGACCTACAAAGAGATATGTAAACCAATTACAATACATGGACTTTATAAGCACTTTCATTTAAAGTAGCTAAAAAATACAATCAGAGCAATTTGAACACTGATTATATATTTTATGATATTAAGGATTATTGATATTTTTAGTGTAATGTTTTTTAAATTCTTTATCTTTTAGAGATACATTCTCAAATATTATATAGTATACAATATATAAAGTTTCTCAACTTTTCTGATAGTATATATATATGCATATGTATATATTTGCACACACACACCTATATACAAATATATGTGCATTTATATGTATACCTGTGTGTGTGAAATGATATGATATAGATTTAACTTAGCATAATCCGGGTTGACGATGAGGGCTATGAACGTAAGTAAGAGAAGACTGGTCATGAGTTGATCATTACTGAAGCCATACATTATGTATTTGAGTGTCTGTTATTATTCTGTCTATGTTGGTATATATTTGAAATGTTCCATAGCAAAGTGATGGAAAATTTTCCAAAAAACTCCTTTAATCTTTGCCATTTAACATTCCCAGGAGCATTTGTTCTTGGAAGGAATTCCCTCTTATAAAGGAAATGGGCTGGGGTTGCAATTGATTCACATAATCCAGGTAATTCTCCATGTAGGACCACTGTGGAAAAGAGCAGGTGAAAAGAAAAAGGAGTGTAAGTGATGGTAAACTCACACCACCTGCCCCTACCCCAGCCCAAGCAAGGACTCAGCCTCCTCTCTGCTTCTCCTTCCTGCCTGGAGCCTAAGACCCAGGCCACCTGATCTTATTCCGCAATAAAGGAAGATAAGTTTCACCGAAATGGAGAGAGAGGTTTCCTCATATTCAGTTTAAAATGATTTGGAACACCCAGAGCCTGGAGATTTTGGCACACCTCTCTGTAGAGGCCTCTGGAACCCTGTGTTTGGTCATCACCTCCTGGAGAAGGAAAAACATTCACCTTCAGCAATGTTTCTTCAACTTTCCTGATCATACGAATCCTCTGGGATTCTAATTAAAAATTCAGGTTTGTTCTCTGGATATGGCAAGATTTAGCAAAAAATATATATATACAGAAATACAATTTTTCATTGTTTATCTGAAATTCAAATTTAATTGCTATCTTTTACTTTGTCTGGCATCCCTACCGAGTGATGCTCAGGAATCGTGTTCTTAACTTGCACTTCAGGTGGTTTTTGTTATAATGTCTTGAGTAGAGGCTCTGAGCGTTTCCTTTTTAGCCAAGCATACCAATCACCTTTCCAAATGACCCTTAAAAATGCTCAAATCAGCTGTGTAAATGTCACCAATCTCACTGTCAGTTACTGCTTATGACTACTTACCACGTCTTGTCACCATAATCATGTAGATTTTTCAGCATATGTTAGATGCATTTAGTTCTATCCTTTGTTGGTTACAGCACTCAACTCTCTCAACTTATAGTTGATCTTCAAATTTTGTAGTTCATAATCATAGTTTCAATTTTAAAAATTAGAAGGAAAATTTTACAGGACACCCTGGAAGCCGTAAAGGTGGGTCTTTAGAGGTGGAATTGAACAGGGTTTTGTGACCTTGAATTTACAACGTCACCTGACTCACTCTGATGAATGATATAATGTGGTGAACCTTGACTCACAGTTTTGTCCTCAGAGGATCCTCAACTCTGGAATGTGCTTCTTCTCTTTATCCAATGAAACATGAGCTTCCTGGCTCTAAGGATACCTTCAAGGGCCAATTGTTTACAAAAACATTTGCCTGAGGGCTTGAAAGTAGGAGTCCAGATGATGGATGGCATTTTAAATGCATTTGCCATGTATGAATCCCAGGAGGATCAGCAGTGGAAACATTTCAAAAAGTAATACCAGTAAATAGGCATATTGGTTTATAAAAAATTAGCCTCAGATACTTTGAAGTTTTGACATGTCAATGAATCCCAGATTTCTAAACTCAAGGTGTGAGAAACTAATTGCCAAAAATATCAAGATGGATTTAATAAACATAACTCAGTCCAGCTTCAATAGCCCAGAAGCCCCCAAAAATTTCAGGATTTGATTTCTTGGAACTTTCACGACCTTTGGGAGCCTTCCATTAAAGAAAAGTCAAGCAGATTTACTTTAAGTAATTCCAGCCTTCGATGATAAATAAAAGGAATCTTTCACAAACATCAGAGATCTTTTAAAGTTTTTATTTTGAAAGGCCCAAATGTTCTGTAGAGTTTTAAATTATTTTCATAGATTTGGAGAAGGTTTTGGCTTCTCAGGGCTAATCCTCCGGGAATGATGAAAGACATAAAGACATGCTGGGAGACCGCCCCTCTTGTGGAGCCTTATGTTAAAAGGAAACACGATGTAAAATTGAGATGGTTTCCTTGTTTGGGTCAGACTAGTACTTGAAACTCACACTGATTCCATAGGACTGTACAGAATGATTGGCCCCTGAAATTCTCATTATATTTTTTAACTTCAGACTTTGTTAAAACTTTGGATGACAACTCTTCCTGCCCCAAACCTCAAATGGTTTAACTCCTGCAGGAGAGAACAAGATTCCTTTCCTATAAAAATGACTCAGGGTTGTTTTCATCCTTCACAATGTACTAGGGATTTGAATTCTCCAATATGCATTAGAACACAGGAGTTCTGAGCTGAAACACCCCTAATGGTATATGGAATGTGAGCTAGAACTTTAGTTTAGTAGTAAAATGACAAATTTCTGAGAGGCAGTCTTGTGATATCTTAGGCAAACTTCCTAATATCATTGGGCGTCTTCAATAAATGTTTGGACTGCATACTCTCTAAAATCATTTCCAGCTCTAAATTTTTATCTCTCCTTCACAGTATAAGAGTCGTACTACAGCCTTGGTGGCTCTCTGCTTGAAAAGTTCAATTGGAATTGTTTTTAATAGCCTTTGCAAAAAAAAATCAGATTTAATAATGAATAAATACAAAACTATAAAGAAATAAACACAAGGGCAGACCCGATGGCATAGAAGTTAAGTTCGCACACTCTGCTTCAGTGGCCCAGGGTTTGCAGGTTTGGATCCCAGGTGTGGACTGATGCACCGCTTATCAAGCCATGCTGTGGTGGCGTCCCATATAAAGTAGAGGAAGACGGGTGCAGATGTTAGCCCAGGGCCAATCTTCCTCAGCAAAAAAAGGAGGATTGGCAATGGATGTTAGCTCAAGGCTAGTCTTCCTCACCAAAAAAAAAAAAAAATGAGAGAGAGAGAGAGAAAGAAATAAACAGAGGATCAGCCTCATTCTATGACATGTATGTATACTGGCAAGTAGCTAGAGAAAATAGTCTTCTCCAATACAATCTCAGAAGATGCACCACAACTTCACACAAAGCAAAAGGGAGAAATGGGCTCAATCTTTCCCTTTCCAACTGTGAATGTGATTAATTTTTACTGATACACATGTAATTTCAATTTAATATCTCTTCTAAAACCAAGTTTCTATTAGGACATTCATTATATCAATAGTAATAGACTAAGAAACACCTCCTACCACCTGTAGTAGTATGAGCCAGGAAAAACCATATACACTCTTGGAGACACAATTCCTTCACCAACAACATAGGAATGATTCAAGACAACCTGTCTTTAATGTGTGTGTGTGTGTGTGTGTGTGTGTGTGTGAAGCTCTTAATTAATAAATGTATGTGGAAACGGTTCTTAACCATAAAGTAACTTACTTTTATTGTAGAATTCAGAGAATATAGGATATTTCATCAGAGATCAAAGAATGAGGACATCTTGCCAATTTATCTGAGTGGCTGAGAGGCTACTGGAAGCAATGGAATTGATAAACTTACATGACTTTGGCAAAAGGAAAAGGCGTATTGGTCAAGTCAGTTCTGTGAGATGTAAAAGCAACATCAACTTTCACAAGCCATGAAGTCCAGCTCTTCTTTGACAGGGTGAGAATGTTTTAAAATGTAGGTTTTATTATTATTCAGGTATGGTGAGGCTAACGGATCAGGAGAGAGCTGGCATTGAAAAGATAGTTTGTTACTCAGGGTTTCCACGAGGAGGGGGAATGGGAGCCATGCCATTTCACACAGGGCCACACAGGAAAGCACCAGAGCTGGGAAGGACACAGAGGGAGTAAGGGGGAAACATGGGCAAGAGCCTTTCTTGTGGTTTCTGTGAGCAGGCATTGGCGAGGCAGAGTAGGTATGTTTGGGACTGGTTAGTTTGAATAATTTCGGTGGACGCAGGGGTATAGGGCTGTCCCTAGTTGTCTGGTCTGGCGCCTGGGCTTGGGGTGATGCCCTGAGGTGATTAGGGCAGGAGAATAGTGGCCCTGTGTGAGAGCCCAACAAAGGAAATGGTGACAATGTGGACTCTGGATTGGTTAGTTTGCATACGAAAGGTGTACTCACAAGCTTTGTTGTTGTTAGTGCCCGTTGAGTTGATTCTGACTCCTAACAACCCTGTGTAAAGCAAGACCTTACCTGGCCTTTCTGTGCCATCTGTTTACCTTCTAGCACTACATCAGACAACTCTTCGCTGCTAGTCACAGGGTTTTCATGTCCAGTTTTTCAGGAGTGGGTGGCCAGGTCCTTCTTCCTAGTCTGTCTTAGTCTAGAAGCCCCACTGAAACCTGTCCACCATGGGTGACCCTGCTGGTATTTGAAATATCAGTGGCATAGCTTTCAGCATCACAGTAACACACAGCTGCCACAATATGACAAATGACAGACAGGTGGTGTGGTTCCCTAACTGGGGAACAAACACCACAGCAGTGAGAGTGCCAAATCTTAACACCTAGACCACCAGGGCTGGCTAGTCACAAGCTAGTCTTTTACTGTCTCTAGGAATTGGCTAGCTCTGGGAGGAGTAGTCTCTCCAGGGTCAGAAATAAGAAGGCCTGATTAATACAGAGAACATTTGATGAAAGAGAAATTGTACTATCACAACATGCTAGTGTTCATGGTTCTACAAAAGACAATTCAAAGAGAGTGATGTCAGCAATATGCAGGAGTGAGCTGTTCCCTGTGTCTCTCCTCCTTCAGACTACAACTAAAAGGACATTCATCGATTGGCAAAGGAGACCCACACAGCACACCAGGACGCCTGAGAGACCTGAGCAGCTGTATATCTGAAAGTGGATGGACTAACCCCCCCAGGAGGTGGTGGAGATAGGTGAGCACCCTCTGGACCCCAGGCAGCCCAGCGCACGTGTGCGACTACTTTCCTGGCTGGAGCAATCATAGCACCACCATGGCCCCGAGGGTGGGAGTGTACCTCAGCGCGACTGTAGAAACAGGTGATGGCAGCCCTGAGCCCCCCATGTGATCACTTCCCTCTCTAGCAGCGGAGCCCTCAGGGCCATGCAGCCCACAGAGAGCAGCAGAGGCTTGGACCCAGTGGGGAAGCCCCGCCCGTCAATCACAACAGCTGGTGGCTGAGATCCCAGTCTAGGCAAATAAGCTTCTGGCTGCTGTGAACACCCATAGTACTGCTGTGGCCCAGAAGCAGGAAGCACAACCCCCGAGGTCTGTAGGAGCAGGCGGCAGTGGCCCTGAGCTCCCCATGTGACTACTTTCCCATTTGGTGGGAGACCTCGCAGGGCCACTGCGATCCTAAGGAGTGACCTAGGCTTGGACAGGCACAGCTGACAGGAATCGTGGCAGTGGGCTGAGATTACATAGCTCCTGCCCCCGCACCCCCCAAAGTGGCAGCAGGTGGAAACTGTATCCAGAAACTATCACTATATGCTGGCACAAATCCACTTCATCAAATGGTATAAAGAAACTTATTAATACTCCAGACCAGAAGGAAAAACTATATTCCAACAAATTGGACAATCTAGAAGAAATGGATAAATTCTTAGACCCATACGACCTCCCAAAACTGAATCAAGAAGAAATAGAGAACCTGAATAGACCAATCACAAGTAAAGAGATTGGTTTTTCTCTTTACCAACATTCTCTCTGGTAGAGAGAATTTGTTTTTGATCTGACAGTTTGAGGTGTTTGCAAGCTGGCCAGAGGGAGATCTGTAGTAAACAGTTGACTAGCCAAGGTATGGAGCTCACAAGGGAGATGTCCTGAAAATAGAGACTGAGCTACATGGTACAACAAGAGTGGGACATGAGGAGAGAAGAAGTTGAGGACATGCTCCTGGGGATGATCTCACATGCCCAGCACACTGTTTCAAATGCACCATGCTGGGAAGGGGCTTCCTGGAGTGGTGCAGTGCACAACCTTCCCACTGTACATGGCACCCATGTGCACCACCCAGCACAGAGCAGAGGTTCCATAAAAGTCTCTGAATAGAAGAAAGGAGAGCAGAAGAGTAGCCAGAGAGGAGAAACGGGAGAAATATTTTCACTGGAAAACTGCATGATAATAGACTTTATTTTTCAAAAAAAATAGGCAAAACATATCTTATAGTGAAATATATTTAGATACCTTACTTCCTTCAGATGAATGTGACTCTCTTTTCCCTGGAAATAAACAGTGTCAATACTATGGTTTAAAGAGAAAGAAATTCTTGTAAGGAATAATAGAAAAATGATTGCATGTAAACAAAGAAAGGAAGAGTATAATTACTTTTTAGTCAAGTCACACTGTGTTGAGATTAAAAGAGTTGGGGATTAAACAAATATAAAAATCATAAAATGAGTTCCTCAAATAAAAATTATATTAATAAAAAAGATAAAAAGAGTAGCAGTGGAATAGTCATCATGGAGAGAAAATATCTACCCATGGGTAAATGATATCTATTTTTAATATTGACCCATTCAGATAATATATTTGGATTGTTTTAATACATTATTTCATCTCCACTATTTCTCCCCATTTATATGTAATAATGTATGTATATATAGCCTGCACTTGCTAAAGAAAGGCTTTTGTCACTTTGACTTTTCTTAAAAATAATCTTTTGTCAAGACTCAACCACTAATCTCCAACTTTTTGTTGTATCTTAAACGCATTGATTTTGTCATTTTCCAAAATTTTATTCAGACTTCTTTGTTATATTTTTCCTATTTAAATTTTATGTTCTCTAAGGTTCCCTCACCCTAATGTATTCTTTGGAAATGTCCTATACAAAAAAATCATGAATCACAGCACTTTTTTGTGGCTTTTTAATCGCAAGTTTATTTGTCTCTCCACTAGACTGAATACTCTGATGTCAGGAGCTCTGTGTCATTTCCTCACTGTTGTGTCCCCAGCACCTAGCAGAGTATCTGGTACAAAGGAGATATTCAGTAGATCTGGTGTCAGTTAATTAAAGAAAAAAGAGTGAATGACTATCTCAAGTGCAGGACCAGTCATCTGATGGTGGGTGAAATCACTGATATAAGTTTTTCATGATAACAAGGATGTAATCAGCATAAAGAATGATGATGCTGAAATTAACATATTTTCCTAACTGCATCAGTTGCTGTTTAAAAGCAATAAACAGTTCTTAAGAAAACCCTCTGAGCAAATATTTTGGTTGTCCAGAATGGGGAGGAGCTGCCCACCCGAGCGTTTCCAGACGAGAATGATGATGTCTTTTTCCACAACGAGCAGGCCAGCTTTGAGAAGACCCATGAGTCGTGTGGCTGACTTCACGCAATTCTTGTTCCTGAAATTTTATTTTTGTTATAGGTGTTCAATTCTATATAAATCAAAGGAGGGCAAAAACGTAAGCCTTCCAGTAATGGACTCAAAACCATGTATTTAATTTTTAAACCTACTTTAAATCTTGCACAAATCTTAGCTTTCCTAATACCCCGATGTAGTGTTTGTTTCTTCTTGCCAATTTTACTGCATGTCGGTTTACTTGGCACTATTTCAAGCCTTTTTTTTTTCAATGTGAGCCGACTTTTCCATGTTTTACATTAATTCAAGAATTTTTTTTTGTTTTTTGTTTTTTGTTTTACCATAGGCAGTTATTTGCTATTGATATTTACTATCAAATTGTTTCTCTTTTAAGAACAGTGAACTTTAAGATTTGGTCAAGCTATGTCAAGTCTTAAAAACTTGCTTTGCCCCCAAATTCATTCCATTTATTTTCACTGAGTTTATTGAGGTAAAATTTATATACAATAAAATTCACAAATTTTAAGTGTACAATTAGATGAATTTTGAAAAATGTATACATCCATGAGTACATATTCCCTTATATGAGAATATGTCAATATCTCCTTTCCCCAGCCCCAGCCTCTGGCAAACTCAGATTTATTTTCAGTCACCAAGGTTTTGCCTTTTCTAGTAATGTTTTATAAGTGTCTATATTTGGTTTCTTTCACTTAGCGTAATGACTTTGAGGTTCATCCATGTTGTGAGTATTAGTAGTTTGTTCCTTTTTATTAGTGAGTAGTATTCCATTATATAGATACACCACAATTTGTTTACCCATTCACATGTTGATGAACATTTGGGTACTATCAATGATTTGGCTATTATGAGCATTAATTTACAAATACATGTGTAGACATATGTTTTAATTTTTCTTGGGTAAATACCTAAGAGAATCCAGTTAGGGATTGCTGGATCTTATGGTAAGTGTATGTGTAACTTTATAAAGAACCTCCAAAATGTTTTCCAAAGTGGCTGTAGCATTTTTTCATTCCCACCAGCAACGTATGAGAATTCCACCAACAAGAATAGAAAGAAGCTGCATTGGGTAGAGTTCTCACAAGGAGAAAAATCCATCAATTAATAATAATAGTTTTAAAAACTTTGCCATTTCTACATCTCTTTCTATTGATTGTTTTCTGTCCTGGTTATGGATCATATTTCCCCTCCTTGGGATGCCTTGTAATGCATGATTGGATGGTGAACAATGTGAGCTTTCTTTGTTACTTGCTAGATTTTTTTGCATTCCCTTAAAGAGTATAGAGTCTGTGAAGGCAGCTGTTACTTAGAGATTGTTTGATGCTTTTGTGACTTGCTTTTGACCTTTGTCAGGACGGATCCACAGCAGACTTAGGCTAAGGCTAACTTAACTCCGTTACCAAGCCAATATTCTTGTGAAGACTCCACCCAGCCTCCAGTATTATGAGGTCTTTCTACTCCTGTATGTGGGAACACAAAGTACTTCCAGATCTGTTTAGATTATTGACTTCCAATGTTTTTCCCCACACCAGAGTAATTTCTTCTAGTATATGCCACAGATAAGTACTCAGCCAAAGACCTGAGGAGTTCTTATTCTATACAACTCCCTCTTTTTTGTTCCATAAATTCTAGCTATCATGTACTCCCCAATTCCCAGTCTCTGTCTCCACAACTCAGTGGTATTTCTGGACTCTGTTTAGGCTTCTTCTCAGCTCACTGCAGCCTGAGAACAGCCTCTAGTCAGTAAGCTGAGGTAATTGTAACACTTAACTTCATTAATTTTCCTTCTTTCAGTTATCATGGTCCTAAGATGTCTATAGTCCCATGCTCAAGAGAGATGTTTCCTTTTTTGGGAGGGTAGGGTCTGGTTTTCTAGTTGTTTATGACAGTAGAGTAAATCTTATTCCTGTTACCCCATTTAAAGCTAGAAGTGGAAATTTTTTCATTTCACTTTTGGATTAAAAGAATAAGTTAGTTATGAAATAATGTGGGGAGTGGTAAGTAATATCAACATGGAATAATAATGTCTTAATTATTATATAATATATTATTCTAAATTATTCACAAAACAAGTCCTGGGACACGTTTTTAAAGTGTTCACCTGCTTGTTGGATTTCTCAGTGTAGCATGATTAGAACAACTCTCATTGTGTTGCAATGTATTTCCCTCATAGGCATTCATCTTGAACTTTTACTTCTTTCCAGTGATATTTAATTGGAAAATTTTGAGGGGATATAATTTTGGCATCAATTCTTGTTATCTTATAGCCCACCCTATTTAATTGACTGATATGTAATAGTCAAGTTTAGCCTAGGTTTTAACATCTAAAAGTGGAGTTCAACCCTGTAATAAGTGAAGAATACAGCACCTGGCTCATTCTGACCTTTCTCTTCTCCTCTAGTTCCACTAAATTTTTCTCCATAATCATTTTTATTCTGCTTATTCTTTGACAATTTATTTTTTTTCTTTGGACCCTCCTCATATTTCTTTAGCATTGCTACAGTACTCTAACAAATAAATTGGCTTGGGGAAGGTCAGCCTGGGCTGCCTCTCAAGAAGGTTTTTAGGTAGGTTTTTAATCAAAGAGTCAAAGTGTTCTCAACGCTTCATTAAGTTTTCCTTACCATATGTGAAAGAAGAGACCAGTGGAATTGGAGTTCTGATTATGGGGAAATGTGAGTTTGTGAGTCTAAAATGTGTATAAAACCTGGTACAAGATAGATAAGGTGGTTAGGAGATGAAAAATTGGAAACTTTAATTATATCCTATCATGCATTCATTTCCTACTCTTCAAATCTGAATTTTTTTTTGTCTTCCTTCTATATGTCCCCAGTAAGAAGTCTAAAGTATTAGTCAATGATAACTTTAAGTGTGAATATTATCAATCATAAAAGTCTCATTATGAAAACTTATTTCCAATTCCACACACTTGAATGGGTTACCTACCTTTAAAATAACCTCTATTCAAATTGTAAAACCTCAACTTAGTTATTGTATCTTTAAGTGGAAATTATTCTAGCATTCTATATTTTGAGAAATGAAATGTTTACACCAAACCAAACAAAACAAAGAATACAAATCAGAACAGAAAGCACAGAAAATAAAACAAGTATATATGGAATCTTGATTTATGACAGATATGTTATTCCAAGGCAAAGAGAGAGAATCCCCTAAATTAGGTGAGACAATTGACTGCTCACATAGAAAAGAATAATATTAGAAATTTACCTCTCAGTACAGAAAAAAATAAATTTCCAGGTCTACTGAAGACATAAATGTAAAAGACAAAATTGTAAAACATTTTTTTAAAATTGGAAAATACCAATTTGGGGGATAGAGAAGAATTAAGAAAATAAAACCACACACACATACACACATGCAAAGCATGAAGCATAAAGTAAAAGTTCAATAAATTTTACACTAAATTACACTAAAATTAAAACTCCAGAATAACAAAGATACTGTTAATAAAGGTGAGACAGACTGGAAGTTTCATTAAAAAAGATGACCTATGAAAAGATCATCTAGATGATCTATGAAAAAGATGTACAACCTCACTAGTAGCAGGAAAAAGCCAATTAAAGCCACAACGGGGCGGGCCCCGTGGCTTAGCGGTTAAGTGCATGCACTCCACTGCTGGCGGTCCGGGTTCTGATCCCAGGCGCGCACCGATGCACCGCTTCTCCGGCCATGCTGAGGGGGTGTCCCACATACCACACCTAGAAGGATGTGCAACTATGACATACAACTATCTACTGGGGCTTTGGGGGAAAAAAGGAAGAAGACTGGCAATAGACGTTAGCTCAGAGCTGGTCTTCCTCAGCAAAAAGAGGAGGATTGGCATGGATGTTAGCTCAGGGCTGATCTTCCTCACCAAAAAAAAAAAAAAGAAAAAAGCCACAATGAACCACCATTTCAAAAACATAAGATTCATAAAAATCAATAAGTTTGACAGTGCAGATTGCTGGTGAGAATGTTGGAATGGAAATTTTTTACACTGTTGTTGGGAATATACATTAGAACAATCATTTTGGGTAGCAATTTAATAATACATAATAAAGTAAAAATGTCAATATCCTATGACTCAGCAATTCCACTTATTGGTATGCCCTGGAGGAACTTTACAGAACATGTTTAAAAACTAAAGGAGAATATTTTTATGACCTCTTTGAAAGCAATATTATTTGTAATAATAAAAAAATGGAAGTAATGTAAATAGCCATAGAAAGAATAAATAAATACTTAACAGATTACTCATGAGATAAATTACTAGACAGAATGAATAAATCTTTAAAATATGTTAACTGAGACCAGTAAGGTGTAGAAGGGTACAAACAGTAAGGCAGCATATTTTTAGTTTGTAAAACATGCAAAACACTAAATATAAATTATAAGAACATACATGGGGATAATTACTGGCATTAGTATACTGTTTATTTCCAGAAAGTGACTATAAAGGGATTAGGGATGGTGCACAGGATGTTTGAATTATGTTTTTAATGTTTTTCTTAGGACATGTAGTGACTACAATAACATTTATTATGCTATTATCTATAATTTCATAAATACCAGAGAAATTTCATAGTAAAATTAATTTTTAAAGGAGAATGTGGGCAGCTATGTCAAATGTTGTTGAGAGGTCAAATATGATGCAGATTTCATGTAATCCATATCACAAGGTTGTAGCTAATAGGTTAGCTCTATTTTACAGATGAAAAACAATGTGTCTTAGACACAACAAGTATCCTGCTCAAAATCATATAAATATGAAGTGAAGAAAGAGGATTTCAGCCTAGGTTTGCATAATTCTGAACCCCATTCTCTTGTGCCATATCCTGCTGCTTTCCTGTAACTATCAGTCATTCTGTAACCAACAAGCTCCTACATTAGCAAGGGATCCAAGTATGAGTGGGGCTGAAAGTTGAAACAAGTGCTTCAGATGTGACCATAACTTGAAGTGGAAGAATAGTAACTAATATTTACTATGAAACATTAAATGTAAATATGATTACAGGCTTTAAGAGTATAAAGTTGGCGGGGTCAGGCCTGGTGGCATAGCAGTTAAGTTCGCGTTCTGCTGCGGCTGCCCAGGGTTCGCAGGTTTGGATCCTGGGCACACAACAACACATCACTTGTCAAGCCATACTGTGGTGACGTCCCATGTAAAGTAGAGGAAGACAGGCACAGATGTTAGCCCAGGGCCAGTCTTCCTCAGCAAAAAGAGGAGGATTGGCAACAGATGTTAGCTCTGGGCTAATCTTCCTCACATACACAAAAAAAAGAGTATCAAGTTTGGAAAGAAAATTATATATATTGTGAGTACTATCAGAAGACATTTTGACCCACACAAACATAGCCAACTGATTCTTCACAAAAGTGTAAAGGAAATTCAATAGAGAAAGGATGATCTTATTTTAAAATTGGTACTGGAACAATTAGACATCCATATGCAAAACAAAAAAAGTGAACCTTGACACAGCACACCTTACACAAAAATTAATTAAAAATAATACATCACAAATGTGAAATACAAAACTATAAAATTTCTAAAAGAAAACATAGGAGAAAATCTACCTGATCTAGGGTTTAGTGATGAATTTTCAGGTACAATAACAAATAAATATGCCATGAAGGAGAAAACAATAAATTATACTTTATTAAAATTAAAAACATTTTCTTTGTGAATGACACTAAGACAATAAAAAGAGCCACAGATTGAGAGAATATACTTATAAATCAAGTACCCAGTGAACAGACCCTTCACCAAAGAAGATATACAGATGGAAAATATGCACATGGAAAGATGCTCATCATTTGTCATTAGAAAATGCAAATGAAAACAACAATGAGATACTACTACATCCCTAATACAATGGCTAAAACTTAAAACACTGACACCACCAAATGCGGACTAGGATGCAGAGCAATGGGAACTCTTATTCATTGCTAATGGAAATGCAAAATGGTACAGCCACTTTGATAGACAGTTTGGCACTATGTTATAAAGCTGAACATAGACTTACCGTATGACACAGCAATTGCTGTCCTAGGTATTTACTCAACTGATTTGAAAACTATGTCTACCCAAAAACTCTCATGACTGTACACCTATTAGAATGGCCAAAATCTGGAACAACAACAAATGCTGGCAAAGATGTGGAGCAACAGGAACTCATTCATTGCTGGTGGGAATGCAGAATGGTACAACCATTTTGGAAGACAGTTTGGTAGTTTCTTACAAAACTACACATATCCTTACCCTACACAATCCAGCAATTATGCTCCTTGGTATTTACCCAAAGGAGTTGGAAACTTATGTCCACACAAAAACCTGCACACAGATGTTTATAGCAGCTTTATTCATAATCGCCAAAACTTGGAAGCAAGAAAGATGCCCTCCAGTAAATGAATGAATAAATAAACAGTGGTACATTCACACAATAGAATATTATTCAGTGCTAAAAAGAAATGAACTATCAAGCCATGGAAAGATGTGGAGGAAAATTACATGCATATTACTAAGTGAAAAAAGTCAATCTAAAAAGACTGTATACTATATGATTCCAACTGTATGACATTCTGGAAAAGGCAAAACTAGGGAGACAGTAAAAAAGATCAATATTTACCAGGGGTTAGGGAGGAAAGAGGGGTAAATATGTGGAGCATAGATGATTTTTAGGGCAAGGAAATTATGCTGTATGACACTATAATGGTGTATACATGTCATTATACCTTTGTCAAAACCCATAGAATGTACAACACCAAGAGTGAACCATAATGTAAACTATGGACTTGGGTGATTATGATGTATCAATGTAGCTTCATAAATTATAACAAATGTGCCCCTCTAATGGGAGACGTTGATAATGGGGGAGGCCATGCATGTGTGGAGGCAGAGGATATATGTGAAATCTCTGTACCTCCCTGTTCATTTTGCTGTGAATGTAAAACTGCTCCAAAAAAAAAGTCTTAAAAAAGCCCTGCATGCCAATGTTGATAGTAGTTTTATTCATATTTGCTAAAAACTGGAAGCAACCGAGATTTCATCAATAGGTAAATAAACAAATTGCAGTACAAACACTCAATGAAATACTATTCAGTGATAAAGATTGAGCTATAAATCCACACCACACAGACAAATCTTAAATGTCTATTGCTAATTGAACCAATCCATTCTGAAAAAGATTATAATACTGTATAATGCCACTCATATGACATTCTGAAAAAGACAAAAATATAGAGATAGGAGTTGTGTGTGGGGGCGGTGATGTTGACTAGGTAAAGCACAAAGAATGTTTTAGGGTGGTGAAATTATTCTGCATGGTACTGTAATAGTGGATATACAGCAATATACATTTGTCAAAATCCATAGAACTTTGTGGAACAAAGAAGGAACCTTAATGTATGCAAAATAAAAAATAATCAACTAGAAAGTTGGATCGTCTCAGAATGGAATGCAGACTGAGACAAAAGACTCTAACTATTATAAATGTACGACAAACTCTAACTGAAGGAGTGGAGATAAGGTACTGACTTAAGTAACTTTGGAAGTAATAAAAATGTATAACTAAAGACCAAAGAAACTGCACATAAGCACTGTACTTTAATTGGTAGAGTTGTTTCTCATGGAAGCATGGCTTCAAAATTCTGAATCTGCTGTAGATGTATACTGGAATTGAACAAATAAGTAAATGGGTGGTGGATTGTGGGCGCCTGGTGTCTTATTGTTGAAGAGGAAAGCTACAGATAGGCAAGTAGAGAAGGCTAGAATGAACCATGTGGTTTTAGATCAGAGCCAGAGACATTAGCATCAGGATGACATCACATTTATCTTAATATAGTACAGATAGATATACAGTCATCTTTCAGTATCCATGGATACCAAAATCTGCGGATGCTGAAGTCCCTTACATAAAATGATACAGTATTTGCACATAACCTACACATATCCTCCCATATAGTTTAAATCATCTCTAGATCACTTATAATACCTAACACAATGCAAATCCTATGTAAATAGTTGTTGTATTGTTTAGGGAATAATGACAAAAAGAAAAAGTCTGTACGTGTTCAGTACAGACACAACCATCCTAGGCCTTTTGATCCATGTTGATTGAATCCATGGAAGCAGAACCTGTGGCTACGGAGGGCCAACCGTATAGATATATATCTCACACATTCATATATATGCATATATATACATCTATATCGCATATACACACATGCATATACATGAATAATTTTAGATATGTGTATCTACACAGGTTAGTATACATCCATATATTTCCTAGCTTTGTCAACCAGGAGTCCTAGAAGCAATGAACATACTTAATGTCCAGATTTTAGTTTCTAATAATATTCTCCAAAAAAAGAACCAAGTATCCTTGGAGAAATGGCTAATTCTAGGATCGGTATGGGGAAAATACAAGATAAGCCTGGGGCATCTTGTAGTGCAAGAAAGTAAGGAAGTGCTCAAAACACAAAATGATGGAGATAGGACAAAGTAATGCAGGAGCCAGCTGAAGAGCTCCTAATGGCAAAAGCTGGAACAACTTGAGTGACAAAATAAAGAAGTATTGGATTATATCCTGGAAATACAAAACAAATAGCCACAAGTCAATACTGATACAAATAAATGATTAAAGAAATAAATAAATGGGGAGAAGAGACAATCTGCACAGAATAATTCCAAATAATTTATGTAGATCTTCCCTCCTGAAAGAGACGGAGCTTAACTCCCTACCCCTTGAGTGCAGGCTGCACTTAGTGTCTGCCTTTCAAAGAGTAGAGTATGGAAAGTCTGGGGAGAGAGGAGGGAGAGGGACAACATTATAAGGGAAAAATTTGACGAATACTACCTCAGTGAGGTATCATTGTTAACATTATCAGTCATAAACCACGTTGATAGCATGTCCCCTTGGTATGATGTAGTGAAAATGGCATTTTACCTCTGTGGTTATCCTCTCCAAAACACATAACCCCAATTTAACCACAAGTAAAACATCTGATAAACCCAAATTGAGGGACATTCTACAAAATATTTGACCAATATTCCTCAAAGTTCTCAAGGTCATCAAAAAAAAATGAAAATCTGAGAAACCGTCGTGGTCAAGCAGCACCTAGGGAGACATGACGACAAAACGTAACGTGATATCCTAGACGGCATCCTGGGACAGGAAAAGGACCTTAGGTAAAAGCTAATGATTCAAACAAATCATAAAGTTTAGTTAATAATGTGCCAATATTGGTGTACTAGTTGTGACAAATGTATCAAAGTAATGGAAAATGTTAACAATATGGGAAACTGGACGCAAAGTATATAGGAGCTCTCCGTGCTATCCTCACAAATTTTCTGTAAATCTAAAACTCTTTATCAGTTCATTAAAACAAAAGATACTTTGATCTTTGTGCTCTTCGTCCACATGAAGATGCCTCCTTTATTCAGGTTGAAGCACGTCTTAATTATTAGGAAGCGATTTATACTGTCATTAAACCTTAACTATGCCTTGAGAACACACAAATTTTTCAAAACTCTCTTTTGAGGGGTTACACTGTTATTGAAAGGACTAAGGGAAATTTACTAAGATTACAATTATCTGATAATTAGACATCCACAATTTTCTATAGAGGAAGTCAAGGAGGTATGTTGCAAAGTAAAAATCTAAATCAAGAAAGAAATACATATTAGCAACTTTTGAATGAAGCAAGCAGGCCCTACAGAATTTCTTTCTCTGTCCTCTACAGTAGCAACAATTTTAATAATATTTTAAATATTCCACATTGCTTCGAAGCAGCAAAGGGATGGCCAATATAGATTGAGGAGAGTGACAGGAAAGATCAAGTGAGACTAGATAGTAATGCAGGATGATAATATTTATTTCAGTTAACAGGACATGGCCGGGGAACTCAGATAAACTGAAAAGATGATCCATTTTCTGGGGGAAAAAATCTGTAAAAACAAAGGGCTAATGGAGCCAGGACAGTAAACCATCTAGTTTTTCTGCAGCGTCTAGCGGAGGCACTGATGGGGTGTGAAGACTGGGAGAGCCGTCCTGGAGCAGCTGCTGCCTGTGAGTGGGGAGCTGTCAATTGTCGCCGTTCCCAGCAGCTCCAATGGAACCCACCTCCAGTCCTTTGCTGGAATTCAATCCTGTTTAGCTCAGTATTAAGAACTGCACTATTTCAAGGCCTGTAAAAGAGGAAAACCAGAAAATGCACCAATAACACTAAGTAAAAGTTATAACCTTCCCCAAAATGATCCTGCTGACTTGTTTTACCTCGTGCTGCCATTTGTTAACACCCTTTCATTTTAACCAGCCAACCGGAAACAAATTAGTTATTTCCTATTACACGACCTGACATACGAAATTAATGCCTGGTGGTGGTATTTTTTTAAGCTTTTAATTACATGCCTTGCCAAGGGCAGAATTTATTATGTTTTGTATGAAAACTAATGAAAATGTTTCCATAATATGTTCTTCTTACAGTCAGTATAAATATTGAGAATTTCATGACAACCTTGTTGCCTAACTGAACTTTACAGAATGAAATTCTATTCATCTGAGAGCTTAAAGGGAAGGGTAAGAATCTTCTCTCTTCACACAGGTAATATTTTGCCTTAGAATGAGCAAAATAATGTTATAACGGTATAAATGAGGTGCGGAATAACTTTACGTGGAGTGCTATGTACTATATGATTTTCTTTTTTTTGTTTCTTTTCCTTTTTTTTTTTTTGGTAATTTGAATAAGAGCACAAATAAAGGGAGTATAATGTAAACTTTCTTTAAACAGCTTTAGGTATAATCGACATACAATAAATTGCACATATTTACAGTGTAACATTTGCTAAATTTAGGCATGTGTAACATGTTGTTAGTAGCCAGCAAGGCCAGACATTATGACACTCATCTCAGTTGTGCTAGGTCCAAGAAATGCTTATAGCAGCAATGCTCCCTGGCTCAGGGCCTCCGCTCCTCCAGGCAAGGTGCATACCTCTAGGTTGCTCCTGGGAGCCTGTGAAGCATTGTGGCTTGTGAAGGTGGTGTTTTTTCTTTTCAGAAGGGAATTTCTGCCTCTTCCACCTCAGTCAGGACTGTCGTTTGTTGCAGTGCTCCCTCTTATCCAGTTGTCAGTTCTTTCTCACGGGTAATTGTTCCAAGAGTAGTTGTACGTCTGCTGTGTCCATGGGAGGAGATGAGTTCAGACTCCGCCTACACCATCATCTTGACTTCTCTCTCTTCCTCTATTTTGTATGTAGGATGCTGCCACAGAATGGCTTCATGAGCGGTGTGTGGCTCTGCGCCTGGGATCCCAACTCGTGAACCCGGGGTTGCTGAAGCAGAGCCTGCAAAGTTAACCACTAAGCCACCAGGCCAGCCCCTCCATAAGGGCAGTTTTTAAAACATCTGTTCTATTTATTGATTGCTCTCAAGTGTCCATGACAGTACCTGGTGCAAAGAGGACACTTAACAAACAGCTGTTGAGTGAATGATGTACATTACTAAACAAATAAAAATATAGAAATATAGGCACTGGAGCCTACCTGTAATTGAAGCATCAACACATTTTAATGAATTTCTTTTTAAATGCAATAAATATAGTGTAATAAATGTAAATAGTTCAATATTTTCTTCCTATACTCCAAAGGATTGTCTTTCTTTTCCCCCTGAGGTATATGCACCCCCATTTGGAGACCGTGGTTGTGGAATTAGAAACCAAGCGAGGAAATTAAGCACAGAAGCAACATATTTAGACTTGAAGGGGAAAAACTGCCCTGTGCCAGTTTTCTAGACAGCTTTAAGTATATATTTTAATTTTAGCATTTTGGATGGATAGAAGACTTTCTAATATGTACGTTAGACTTTTTTGATTTATTAATCACCACCTTAACAGTACTTATTTTTTTCTTTATCTTCTTATTATTATACTGTGCTGCAATATAGAGAGGTCTTGAGGGTCTATTAAATTTTTTTAAAACCCTGAGTCTCTATATTAAGTGGCTTTATATTATTATTCTTTTAGTATTCCTATTATTAATTTTCAGAAAATTTTACCTCTTCTCCTGTGTCTAGTTAACACCACTATTATTATTATTATTATTATTATTATTATTATTAAGTCCTTCTCGATTCATCCAATTTAATATAAATTCAGAGGGCATGAAACCCAGATTACCAAGTTTAGTAAAATTGTATCTAGAATAAAGCAAAAACGTTCTGAGTTAGGAGCCAAGGGATATTCCTCAACCAGACCTAATATATGACTTAAAATGTGGACTCAATGACCCCGACACTTTTCAGAGACTTTCTTTTTTTGCTCAACTCTTAGGTGTGGGGTATATTCCAGAGAATGCCAGACCACCACGTCCTGGACAAAGAATGCCTGACTCTGTTTGCCATGCTTAGTGTCTGGATGGCTGCTCTTTATACAGACTTGTTAACATTTCTTCCTCACTTATTAGGACATTTGCACACTTCTAAACTTGCTGAGTGGAGCTCCACAGAGATTTGAGTAGATAAAAACAGGCAAAACTTTGGCCTTGATATGCAAATTGAGGACTGTTGAAAAGGAAGATAAAGAAGGAGCAAAGAAGGAGGGGGTGTGTATAAATCTAGAACCTATTCTGAGCAGCAGACCCTCACATCTGGAGACGAGTCCTCCACGATGTCACAGTTCAGCTGGATAAGAGGTACCTGGGCTGAGGGGCAAATAGAGGAATACTTAATGTCTCAGTTGCCAGGTCCAGGAAAGGGGACACAGCCACCATCTGTGGCACAGTGACAATGGAACATACCACTGGGCAGCCACTGCTCAGGGGGCTCCAAGAGGAATTTAGGCTGATGTGGTTCTCAAATAAATCAATTTACGATAAATAAAAGTAAATTAAATTGTTTCTATCATTGGTTATTGGGTGCCCGTGCCCAGTGAATCAAGATATTATTTACTTTACCAACTGTAGGGCTGTTTATCTATCTTTTAAGAAAATTTTCACAAATATAGAAAAGTACTAAAACTAATACAAATACACACATACACCCCCTCACAATTAATGCATATTAATATTTTATTCTATTTGCGTCAGACTTTTTCCAAAGGAATAAAACATGATAGTTTAACTTCTCTTTGAAGCCCTTCTGAGCCTCAAAATGGAGACACTGGGCTTCCTGCTAATAAGGGCAATTTGGAGTTTGAGAAATTAGCTGGAAACAATGAATAGACCTAACTGTGTTTTCATCCCAAATTCTGGGTTGTGCTGCACATAAGACAAAGGGAAGTATTACTGATTTCTTTTACTATAGATATGTTTTTCTCTTTCATCAATAGTAGTACTTTATACGCCTCATTAGATATTCATTAGTTCTGCTTGATGGATAGCAGTACATTTGTTTCAGCACACACGTTATGGCTACGGAGTTTCTCAAGTCATGTTTAATGGATTCACATAGTTCTAATACTTGACAAGGGAGTGCCCACACTGAGCCGCCCCGGGAGAAATAACAGGATTCAAACGTCCTAGCTGCTGTTCTTTTCACTTCAAGAAACAAGGAATACCAGATATTTTTGGAAGCAAAGTTTGGACAACTGTGGATAACTTATTTTTCTTTCTCATATTCTATTTTCTCTTGGATCATAAGCCAGGATTGTCACAGGTTGAGTTCTCAGGCAGCAAACCTGGGGAGGGAGGCTTGTGTGCAGGGGGTTGATTGAGTCATGCCTTGGGGAACACTGCTGCAAGGGAGTGGGGGAGGCCGGCAAGGGCAGAGGGAGAAGCGACTGTAACGCAGATGCAAAAGAGGCCTCAGGTGACCCCCCCTGGGCTCCTGGGAGCAGGGATGCCCCTTCATAGTGGTCCTCATTTGGGGACAGAAGTAGAGATGGCTGCTGCTGGGGAGGGGTGAGAGGGCAGCTCCTCATGGTTTAGGGCGGTGTCTAGAGAGGGCCTCAGGTGCGCACCAGCAGCAACACTGCCAGTATCTGGGGAGTGAGGGCCCGGGCAGCTCACCACCCCTGTGCCCAGCCTGTGCATGCAGTATGTGGACAATAGCACAGAGCAGATGCAATGGTGCACATGTTATTAGCAGTCAAATAGCCATGCCATTTCATCAGGGGCAACTACCCAAATAAATGCAACTATTCACTCTTAGTAGTAAAATTTTATAAAATATATTAATATTTTTCCTATCTTTAAACAATTAAACAATTCACATATCTATTTATGAACTATTTCAAACAGGATGTGCAAAAGCAAGAAAAGTCATGCTCACTCCCAGGAAGGAAACAACAATGTAATTTGACAGATTAAATGCACAGATAGGAGCACTTAGAGAACAGTTACATAACCAGGCCTGGGGAAATGCATGATAACATTCTAGGAAGGAAAATGTTAACAAAATGTAGGTTGGAGAAGTTTCCAGAAAAAATTGGTGCCTGTATTAGTGGAGAAACATTATTAACAAAAGCACCAGTTGAATTTTTTTTCTTTTACATTTCTCCAAAGACACTGTTTTAGCAGGTAAAAGATAGTTATTACCTCATTATATACTAACTTCTTTTTGTAAGTACCTAAGTTATCAAAAGTTATAAAACGAAAAATGGAACAAATCGATACATTATCGTTCCAAAATTTTTTAGTCCAGTAAACTTTCATTTAAAAGACCTTGCGGGGCCTGCCCGGTGGCGCAACGGTTAAGAGCACACACTCCGCTGCGGCGGCCCGGGGTTCACCTTTTCGGATCCCGGGTGCGCACCGACGCACCGCTTGGCAAGCCATGCTGTGGTGGCGTCCCATATAAAGTGGAGGAAGATGAGCACGGATGTTAGCCCAGGGCCAGTCTTCCTCAGCGAGAAAAAGAGGAGGATTGGCAGATGTTAGCCCAGGGCTGATCTCCTCACAAAAAAAAAAAAAAAAAAAAAAGACCTTGCAATACCAACTTGGTGACAATCTAGATTAAGTAATTTCCCCATGTAGTCCTCTCTTTACCTATAATGCAAAAGACATAAAACACAGCTATTCTTGTGTTTATAAGAACATAGTCTTGTTCCACCAGAACTCAGCATTCTGGTGAATGTGCATGGGCCATGTTATTCATTATGTCTCTCAGATGTACAGATATTGTCCTCCATATGATGGCCTATGATGCTAACCGTTCCTTAAGTTTAGAAAGAGAATAACTCAATTTAAAAGTGCTAATGTTGTAGTTCTTTAGAATTTTATAAGTATGACTACTGAGGATGATTTACTTATTGATTGGTTACAATTATTTGACTTTTGAGTGAAATGTCTGAATACAAGCATTATATAGTATCAGCAGGACACAGGCAAGAATAGATTTAGTTCTTAATGTTCCTTGGAAAGTTAAAAGTTCGAAGTTCACAAGAAAATTTACCCACTAAGTGCAATTTTCCATAAAATAAAATTACAAACGATAAGCAGTCCTAGGCTAGTCCATAGATGTCTAACTAACAGAACTCTCTTTTATTAGACGTAATTTTGCACCAGTGGTTTTGCTAAGTCCTGGGGAGCTGTGGGCTCCAGAGGCGACGCAGAACTCTGGTGGCAGGAGAGGGCCCTAGGGGGAGGGAAGAGGAGGCAGAGCCTTGGACACCCAGGATCTCATGGTGGAGAGAAAAAGTTGTACAGTGTGGAGGGGAGGTGAGTAGTAAATAATGCATGTCTGTTTAAATAAGTAATGTTGTTTTGATCTACAGATTGAATTTTCATACATTAGATATTATTCTGGATGGTATTTCAGGACAATGTTTTAAATAAAGAGCTATTTCAATTTGATATTTTCTCACTTGCCCATTGCAGTTTTACAATATTTCACTTCTTAGTCTTTGTTTTTGCTTTCCTTGACTTGTATTTATTGCCTAAGCAACATTTGGCAACAAAAAAGGATATAAAATAGGAGAAAAATTTACTCAGAATGTCCTTATGCTGACATATGAACTGTTTTCATTTTTCCATTTTCTTTTCTAGTTTGTCCATAATAAACATTGATGTAACCAAAGCAGAGATACTTTTGTACTCTGGTCTTTTTCACTTGACATCGTATCATGTTTTATGATTCTTCATCCTTTCCCCTTTGCCACTCCAGAAAAGAGAAACCCTAGCCTTCTAGATTCCATGTTGGATGCCCAGGCTTATAAACCTCTGGCCTGGGTGTCAAATTCCATGCAGTTTCCTTGAGAGATGGGACTGTGTGTGCCACCTCTGAGAGTGTGTATCTTTGAAGATGTCTTCTCCAATTAGAAGGAAATAACTTTCCAGTCTTCCCTTAGAGCTGCAAGGAAACTGTACCTTCTCAGATACCTTCTCTTTTGGGCTTCTTGTCCTTTTAGGTGCCATTTGAATTTAAAGGCAACTTCAACTTTTAAAGTTGAAACACACCTCAAATGGCTCACTTAGTGTGGCGTCTGGCAGATTGTAGGCACTCAATGAATGTTTATTGAATGAACAGTATTGCTCATAGAGGAGCACAAATAAGTTACTTTAGCAAAAGAAAGTTCTCATAATGTACTTCCAAAAGAATAATTTGTGTGCCTACCAGAACGACCCCTAAAAATATGGAAATCATAATGCTTTAAAACATGCATTTTAAAGAATAATGCTATGCATTGTCCTACTTGCTTTCTAGAAGTTTTAGCTCTTTTAATCTTCACAACAGCCCTGTGATACTGGTATTAATACTCCTGCCTTGCAGATGAATAAGGCTCAGAGAAGTTGATACTTGTCCAAGATCACATCTAAGTAAGTGTTAGAGCCAAGGTTTGGACACTACCCTTCCGATTCTAAACTCAGTGTTCATGCAGTAATCTTCCCATTGTCCATGTCTGCTTGTTGGTTTCAGGTGGCATAAAGATCAGAATACTACAGAAAGGAAGGCTTCTATGCTATGCCAAGTGCACGCTGTGGACTGGGGGGTCAGCACAGTGATCTGCTGTGGGGATGTCCCTGATTCCACCCTAGTGGCTGACACCAGTTAACCCCTAGATTTCCTGAATTGGCTTGTAGCTGTTGATTTGAGCTCTTGGGGACCACCAGTCATTTAAAAGTGTTCATTCCTGGTGCAGGTTACCTAATTGCTCAGAAAACTACAGAGAACATGATAGTTCTATATCATTCTGGTATATGAAGTGGGGAGGGGAGATTTGTGGGTACTGCCATAAGAATCTCTAAAAAGTTTGCAATATGATATAATCAAGGAAAAGGAAATAAAATGAAGTGAAATTAATTACTACAACTTTTTAACAAGAAAGGAGAGATTGAATGCAATCCTTGATAATACATAAAAATGTGTTTTTAAAAATATTTATCTCACATTTTTTTTTTTTTTTTTTTTTTTTTTTTTTTTTTTTTTTTTGGTGAGGAGATCAGCCCTGAGCTAACATCCGCCAATCCTCCTCCTTTTTTGCTGAGGAAGACGGCCCTGGGCTAACATGGGTGCCCATCTTCCTCCACTTTATATGGGACGCCGCCACAGCATGGCTTACCAAGCAGTGCGTCGGTGCGCGCCCGGGATCCGAACCAGCGAACCCCGGGCCGCCGCAGCGGAGCGCGCGCACTTAACCGCTTGCGCCACCGGGCCGGCCCCCTATCTCACATTTTAACTCAATAGATTATAAATTTTAGAATGAATAATGTCTTAAGGAATTCTATAAACATATTTTATTCTTATTCCTTTTGAATAAATCGTTAACACTGAATTAATTACATATCAACCAAAAATATAAACTTAAAATAAAAATAAATATTTCTTAGAATTTCAATTTTTAGAAAATATTGGGTGTTGGAAACAACAATCCTGACTGAGGTGGAAGAGGTAGAAATTCCCTTCTGGAGAGAAACAAAAGCCACCTTCACAAGCTGCAGTGCCTCGTGGCCACCTGAGAGCAACCCAAAGGCATGCAGCCTTCCCTGGAGGAGCGGGGGAACTGAGCTGGGGAGTGTTGCTGCTATAAAGCTTTCTTTGGACCCAGCACAACTGAGACAATGGGGAGTACCCCCAGAAAAGCTGGGACATAAAGAAATTAAAGCCAGCTCTTTAAGGGGCCCCCACACAAATTCACCCATTTCAGAAAGCAACCTAAAATCACCAGAAAGAAAGGTGCACAGTTCTTTGGTGAAAAGAGACTCACCTGATAGGCTCTGGGTGGATCTCAGTGATAGTTGAGACCTCTCCAGGGACTGGGACATGGCAGTGGCCATTGTTGTGACCTGGTGTGGGCACGCTGACACAGACACTGGCAGACGCCATTGTAGTTCTCCCTGTGGCCTGCTAGCCCAAGGTCTGCCCAACCCACTAGAGCACCAATTTAATCCAGCTATGCCAAGGAAAGCAGCCCACCCTAGGGCTTGGTCCCACCCAACAAGCCCTTAGGAAACTTGTGTGCCTGGATGCTCTGCAGCCTGGTGAATGAGTCCACCTCTGTGGGGCAGGACATGCTCAAGGAGTCGGTGCAGTGTGTGGGGCATTGGTGGAGCATGTGGGGCCTCAGCTGTGGGGTGACTGGGTCTGCTTCAGGGGTCAGGGCACATGCATGGGGCAGGACTGTGTTGACTGTGTGTGTGGTTTTGTGGGCAGTGAAGCTCGTAGGCTGCAGAAGACTTGTGCTTCTCAAACAGCCACATAGGGGATTGGCCCGACATTCCAAAGCTTGAAACAATTGGGTGCTCCCGTGGCCTAGGGCCAGCCCCACCCAGCTGCAATCCTCAGAGTGCTGATAAGAGCCTTGCAGGCTGCAATTGTAAGCACCTGAGCCTAGCAACCAGCCACGCTGGGGGCCTACTCACTTAATAGAAAAACTGCAACAGGAATGTGCTATTAGACCTTACAGCCAACTGTGCTGGGGCTCCCCATACTCGATAAAGACACTGAAGGGTCCACAAAAACCACACACACCTGAGCATTACAACCAGCTGGACAGGGGGACAGCTCAGCCTCGCTGGGCACCTATAGCAAAAGCAACCCTGCCACAACAGAAGGACACATGTAGTACACAGAGGGGTCACTCCTGGAACAACTGGAACTGGTGATGAGAGGGAAGCACACTGCTGGGCCTCATAAGGCATCTCTTACATAAGGTCACCTCTCCAAGATCAGGAGACATAGCTGACCTACCTAATACATAGATATAAGCACAGAGAAAGAGGCAAAATGAGGAGGCAAAGGAATACATTCCAAGTAAGGGAACAGGACAAAACCCCAGAAAGGGAAATAAATGAAACAGAAATGAGCAATCTACCTGACAGAGAGTTCAAATAAGGAGTCATGAGAATGCTCACTGATCTTGGGAGAAGAATGGATGAACTCAGTGAGAACATCAACAAAGAAATGGAAAATATAAAAAAGAACCAATCAGAAATGAAGAATACAATACTGGAAATGAAAAATTCACTAGAGGGATTAAAAAGCAGAATAGGGGATACAGAAGAACAGATCAGCAAGCTGGATGAAGGACTAGAGGAAATCACCCAAGCCAAACAGATAAAAGATAAAAGAATTAAAAAGACTGAGGACAGTCTAAGGAACCTCTGAGACAACATCAAGCACACTAACATCTGGGTTTTAAGTGTCTCAGAAGGAGAAGAGCGAGACAAAGGGGCAGAGAATCTATCTGAAGAAATAATAGCTGAAAAATCTCCTAACCTAAAGAAGGAAACAGACAACCAGATACAGGAAGCATAGAGAGCATCAAACAAGATAAACCCAAAGAGGCCCACACCAAGACACATCATAATTAAAATGTCCAGAATTAAAGAGAGAATTCCAAAAGCCGCAAGAGAAAGACAATAAGCTACGTACAAAGGAAACCCCATAAGGCCATCAGCTGACTTCTCAGCAGAAACCTTACAGGCTAGAAGAGAGTGGCACGATATATATTTAAAGTGCTAAAAGGAAAAAAACTACAGCCAAGAATACTCTATCTGGCAAGGTTATCATTCAGAATGGAAAGAGAGATAAAGAGCTTCCCAGACAAGGAAAAATTAAAGGAGTTTATCATCAAGAAACCAGTCCTACAAGAAATGCTAAAGGGACTTATTTAAGGGGGAAAGAGAAGACCACAGATAGTAAAAAATTACCTATTTCCATGATAAGAGGGTAACGGATAGAAACACACAAAAAAGAGGTTAGATATGATATCAAAAACATAAAATGTGAGAGGAGGGGAGTAAAAGAGTAGAGCTTTTAGAAAGAAGTCAAAGTAAAGAGACCATCAACTTAATATAGATTGCCATATACATAGGTTATTATATATGAACTTCATGGTAATCACAAGCCAGAAACCTACAAAAAACTAAGAGAAAGGAACCCAAACACAATACTAAAGAAAGCCATCAAACCACAAAGGAAGAGAGCAAGAGAAGAAGAAAGGAAGGAAGGAAGAGGAAGAAAGGAAAAGAAGAGGAGTACTACTAAAACACCCAGAAAAAAAGTAACAAAATGGCAGTGAGTGCATACTTATCAATAGCTACTTTAAATGTCAATGGACTAAATGCACCAATCAAAAGGCATAGGGTGACTGATTGGATAAAAAAACAAGATCCATATATATGCTGCATACTAGAGACACATTTCAGATCTAAATACACTCACAAACTGAGTGAAGGGATGGAAAAAGATACTCCACACAAATGGCAATGAAAAGAAAGCTGGGGTAGCAATACTCATATCAGACAAAACAAACTTTAAAACAAAAACTGTAAAAAAGAGACAAAGAAGGGCACTACATAATGATCAAGAGAACAGTCCAACAAGAGGATATAACTCTTGTAAATATCTATGCACCCAAGGTAGGAGCACCTAAATACATAAAACAATTATTAATAGACATAAAAAGAGAAATAGACAGTAACACAACAATAGTAGGGGATTTTAACACTCCACTTATCCCAATGGATAGATCATCCAAACAGAAGATCATTAAGGAAACATTGGCCTTAAATGACATACTAGACCAGATGGACTTAGTAGATATACAGAATATTCCATCCAAAAACAGAAGAATACACACACTTTTCAAATGCATATGGAACATTCTCTGGGATTGATCATATATTAGGCCACAAAACGAGTCTCCATAAATATAAAAAGATTGAAATAATATCAAGCATCTTTTCTGACCACAATGGTATGAAACCAGAAATCAACTATAGGAAGAAAATCAGAAAAACCACAAATATGTGGAGATTAAACAAACTGGTTTAATCACGATTGAATCAATGAAGAAATCAAAAAATACCTGGAGACAAATGAAAATGAAAATACAACATGCCGGAATTTATGGGATACAGCAAAAGTGGAGCTAAGAAGGAAGTTTACAGCAGTACAGGCCTATCTCAATGAACAAGAAAAATCTCAAATAAACAATCCGACAGTGCACCTAAAGGAACTAGAAAAAGAAGAAAAAACAAAGCCCAAAATCAGTAGAAGAAGGGAAATAATAAAACTCAGAGTGGAAATAAGTGAAATAGAAACTAAAAAAAAAAAAATAGAAAAAATCAATGAAACCAAGAGCTGGTTCTTTGGAAAGATAAACAAAATTGACAAATCTTTAGCTAGACTCACCAAGAAAACAAGAGAGAAGGTGCAAATAAATAAAATCAGAAATGAAAGAGGAGAAATTATAACAGATACCCCACAAATACAAAAGATTACAAGAGAATACTATGAAAAGCTATATGCCAACAAATTGGATAGTCTAGAAGAAATGGATAAATTCTTAGAATCACACAACCTTCCAAAACTGAAGCCAGAAGAAATAGAGAATTTGAGTGGACCAATCTCCAGTAAGGAGATCGAAACGGTAACCAATAAAATAAAACTCAGGACCAGACAGCTTTCCTGGTGAATTCTGCCAAACATTCAAAAAAGCCTTGATACCTATCCTTCTCAAACTCTTTCAAAAAATTGAAGAGGAGGGGAAGCTTCATAACTCATTCTACAAAACCAATATTACCCTGATACCAAAAGCAGACAAGGACAACACAAAAAAAGAAAATTACAGGCCAATATCACTGATGAACATCGATGCAAAAATCCTCAACAAAATACTAGCAAATGAATACAACAATACATTAAAAAGATCATACACTGTGATCAAGTGGGATTTATTCCAGGGATGCAGGGATGGTTCAAATCCACAAATCAATCAATGTGATACACCGTATTAACAAAATGAAGAATAAAAATTACATGATCATCTCCATAGATGCAGAGAAAACATTTGACAAAATACAGTATCCATTTATGATAAAAACTCTGAATAAAATGGGTATAGAAGGAAAGTACCTCAACATAATAAAGGCCATATATGACAAACCCACAGTTAATACCATTCTCAATGGTGCGAAACTGAAAGCTATCCCTCTAAGAACAGGAACCAGACAAGGATGCCCACTTTCACCACTCCTATTTAATAGAGTATTGGAAGTCCTAGACAGAGCAATCAGGCAAGCAAAAGAAATAAAAGGGATCCAAATTGGAAAGGAAGAAGTGAAACTGTCACTATTTGCAGATAACATGACTTTATATATAGAAAACTCTAAAGAATCCCTCAAAAAACTTTTATAAATACTAAATGAATACAGTAAAGTTGCAGGATACAAAATCAACATACAAAAATCAGTTGTGCTTCTATACACTAACAACAAAGTAGCAGAAAGAGAAATTAAGAATACAATCCCATTTACAATTGCAACAAAAAGAATAAAATACTTAGGAATAAACCTAACCAAAGAGATGAAAGATCTGTATACTGAAAACTATAAAACATTGTTGAAAGAAATTGAAGAAGACACAAAGAAATGGAAAGATATTCCACATTCTTGGACTGGAAGAATTATCATAGTAAAATGTCCATACTTCCTATAGCAACCTATAGATTCAGTGCAATCCCTATCAAAATTCCAACAATAGTTTTTAGAGAAATAGAACAAAGAATCCTAAAATTTATATAGAACAACAAAAAACTCTGAATAGCCAAAGGAATCCTGGCAAAAAAGATCAAAACTGGAGGTATCACACTTTCTAATTTCAAAATATACTTAATGCTATTGTAACCAAAACACCATGGTACTGGCACAAAAACAGACACACAGATTAATGGAACAGAATCAAGAAATAAACCCACACATCTATGGACAGCTAATTTTTGACAAGGGAGCCAAGAACATACAATGGAGAAAGGAAAGTCTCTTCAATAAATGGTGTTGGGAAAACTGTACAGCCACATGCAAAAGAATGAAAGTAGACCATGGCCTTACACCATACACAAAAGTTAACTCAAAATGGATTAATGACTTGAATGTAAGACCTGTAACTGTGAAACTTCTAGAAGAAAACATAGGCAGTACGCTCTTCGACATGGGTCTTAGCAACATATTTTCAAGTACCATGTCTGACCAGGCAAGAGAAACAATAGAAAAAATAAGCAAATGCAACTACACCAAACTAAAAAGCTTCTGTACAGCAAAGGAAACCATCAACAAAATGAAAAGATAACCTAACAATCGGGAGAAGATATTTGCAAACCATAGATCTGATAAGGGGTTAATCTCCAAAATATATAAAGAACACATGTATCTCAACAACAAAAAAATTAACAACCCAATTAAAAAATGGGCAAAAGATCTGAACAGACATTTCTCCAAAGAAGATATACAGATGGCCAACAGGCACATGAAAAGATGTTCAACATCATTATGTTAAGCGAAAGAAGTCAGAGAGAGAAAGTCAAATACCATATGATCTCACTTATAAGCAGAAGATAAAAACAACAACAAACGAACACATAGAGACAGAGATTAGATTGGTGGTTCCCAGAGGGGAAGGGGGGAGGGAGGAGGGTGAAAGGGATGATTAGGCACATGTGTGGTGATGGATTGTAATTAGTCTTTGGGTGGTGAAGGTGATGTAGTCTATGCAGAAATAGGAGTGTAATGATGTACATCTGAAATTTATACACTTTTATAAACCAATGTTACTGCAATAAAAAATACAAAATAGAGGAAGATTGGCACAGATGTTAGCTCAGGGCCAATATTCCTCACCAAAAAAAAAAGAAAAAGAAAAAAATCCTGCCCTTATGGGTGCCTGCCCCATGGCTTATTGGTTGAGTGAGGTGTGCTCCACTTCCAGCCTGGGTTCCCAGGTTTAGTTCCCAGGCACGGACCTATACCACTTGTCAGTCAGCGGTGTCCTATGTGCAAAATAGAGGAAGACTGACACAGATGTTAGCTCTGGGCTAATCTTCCTCAGGCAAAAAGAAGAAGATTGGCAACAGATGTTAGCTCAGGGTGAATCTTCCTCAGCAAAAAACTAAATAAATAAAACAAAAATTGCCCTTACGGAGTTCACACACAAGTATATAAATAAATAAACATACACATATTGAAGGAGTGCTTTTTTTAACAAATTGTGTGTGTAATCTAAACAGCTTGGATGCCCCTGGTATCCAAAGGAATGACTGACTTACACTGCAAACACCTTGCCTTTGTGACTTTGATTCTCGCCATGTATAGTCCCGACCTTCACTCTCTTGTAATTGTTTGCATTCCCTCCTTTTGTTAGGCTACTGCTCTCCTCAGGGCTTTGTGTCTCTCTCCTCTCTGGCTGGAGTGCTTCATCTACCCTTTATTTACCTTACCTTCTTGTTTCTCACATCTCCTTTTTTATCCTTCAATACTCAGCTCAGTCCACTCCTCCGTGTAACCTTGTGTGGTTGTTCTCCAGAAAGAATCAGTTCCTCTTCTATGCCCTCCATCACTGTGCCCTGTACCCAAGGCCATATTGCGATTACCACACTTCTGACGCCATTTGTTGACATAACCATAATCTCCTTGAGGGAGAGATTATGTCTCATCCTCTTTTTTATCTCCATGCTTACTACCGTATCTGGCACACAGTAAACCCTATAAACATTTTAAGGGAATTGTATTAAACAAATGTCCTAATAGTCTTCAGATAACTGAAGTTTCAGTTGTTTTGTTTCATCAGAGAAATTTAATTAAGGGACTAGCCCTGCTGGTTTTCCAAGAGAATATGTGTGTGGTCACTTTGAAGTTAATAGAAGTATTTGTATCATGTGCCTTCTTGATTTTACAATATCTAAAAGCATTAACCTGCTTCTTGCTTGGCAATGTTTGTTCCACAAACAAAATGGTTATAAATTTGTAAGGTAGACCAATATGCTAACATTGTATGGAGCAAGATTGCTAGAGGTTGCAGATAATTTTTTTCACTTCCAGGAAGCAAGTTGAATTAGAGAGTCAATGTGCTCCCATTGACAGTTCACTTCCTTACTAATTTTATTATAAAATCACTTTGAAAATGATGACTAATGAATGCATGCTTTACAGCTATGAATACTGATGATGTGTGTAGAATCGCAGGAACCCGAGTTATGTCGTCTTCAAAACACCAAATAAATTTCAACTACCAAGGCCTTCGTTCAGCATTTTGACGAGCTGTTTCTTGCCTCTGGCTAAACTGTCCATTCTACAGCCTTTGCTGTTGCAGACCTTCTTGCTCTGCAGGCCAAATGGATTTCAAAAGACTCCAAGGATCTGTTCACCAAGGAAGAAAACATTGTGGGCGAGCACTAAGAATCTAAGGATGAACTTTACCTGGTACTTTTAGCCACTTAACGCCACATCCACAAGTAAAAGAGAGAGAGAGGATATTAATGAGGTTCAGCTGCTGCCATGGTTACACTAAAAAGTACGCAGAGTGGGCCGGCCCGGTGGCGCAAGCGGTTAAGTGCGCGCGCTCCGCTGCGGCGGCCCGGGGTTCGCTGGTTCGGATCCCGGGCGCGCACCGACACACTGCTTGGCAAGCCATGCTGTGGCGGCGTCCCATATAAAGTGGAGGAAGATGGGCACAGATGTTAGCCCAGGGCCGTCTTCCTCAGCAAAAATAGAGGAGGATTGGCGGATGTTAGCACAGGGCTAATCTCCTCGCAAAAAAAAAAGTACGCAGAAAGCAACAGGAAATGCCCAACAGAAAATTTGCTAGGGCGTAAGTTCTTTTGTTGTCATTACTTTGACAATAGATCTTAATATTTTCCAGAAATTTGGATGAATATGTAAGCAACTTATATCTACAGTAATGTGATTATATTTGTTAAATTAGAAACAGCAAAAAGGTTATCTATTCTCTGCTATTTGGGGAAACAATGAACAACTAAAGAAACTGGTATCTATAGAAATTACAAGCTACTGCTCATCCCATTAATTCCTACCATAGTTGAAATGAAGGAAAAATTCCATGTCCTGTGAGGTCATCTTGTCTGAGCTATCTTACTCAATTATTCTCTTCCTGGTGTTGACTTAGTTTCATTGCCTCATTAAAACCCTTTATAATGCTACATTTCTTATGTACTTTATTCACATCTCAAATATGAATCTTCTACTTGTTACTTCAGTCTTTGGTACTTTGGCTTAATCAGAGACATGGCATTTTAATCACTTGTCATCTGATTTATTCACTATATGGTAAAACTTGCTAAGAATTACTTCCTGAAATTGACCTTTTATTTTGGTCCAAGTACACAGTACCAAGCTATATTTTAAAATATGTAAAAACAAATTTTAGAGCCAATATTATAACTAATGATATAAATAAATCAACATGTGCTTTTGCAGTGAATTCTGTGAACAGTGAAGGAAACACACAAGTGGTGGCTGTCATAATAACTTAGATCAGTGACGTTATGCATTTTTTTCCTCCAACAGAATTCTTTCATTATGTGACATCTCATGTAAAAGTCACTAAATAAAATAGATTAAAGCGGAGCTCCTCTGGGGGAACCTGACTTTACGGGGCTGAGGCTCTTTCTCCTGAGGCCTCTCACTTGTCCTAACCACGTCCCATGAGGAGCTGCCACTGAGTTCTATGGTCCTAGAAATTTAATGTGAAAACTACTGTTTTAAAGTATGAGATCCTTTAAGGGAATGGAACTAAAACTTCTAGAAAACTTACTGTGTGCCAGGTATTTTACATATATATACTTATTTAATCCTCAAATCAACTCTGTAGATGGGATATTTAACCTCATATTACATCTAAGGATGCTGAAGTTCAACACAATGAAACCATTTACCTGGGCATGCTGCTCGTGAGTGGTATAACTGAGATTTCCGCCCACATCTGTCCATTCCAAAAGCTTACTTACTTTTAGTCTATCACCTGCATTTCTTGAAAAAAAATGAATAGGTAGCAGTGCTGTGATTAGACCTTCCTATAAAAACTTGTCTTTATATATTGAAAGGAAAAAAAAGCATTTGCTGTTCTCTAGGTTAAAGATGCTAAGTCACTAAGTTGGTAATTGAGAGCTGAGCAGTTTGCTCTATTAGGGCCTACAGAATGGTCACAGGTGAAATGGTTTCTTTTTAACCAAAACCCATGTACACCCAGAAGTGTGCTGGGCCCCGACTGCAGGTAGGGTCAGGAACAATTTTTTCACTGCTAAACTGTGAGGGAAATGTTGAGCAGTGGGATCTCAAGCCTGGATGCCCATTAAAACCATCTGGAGAGCTTTCTAAACCAAATGATTCCTTGGCCCCACCCGGGGATTCCAATCACTGGTGGGAATGGGGATCTGGGCATTGTGTTTTTAAAAGTGACTTATAAGGTAGTCAGAGCTGATGTCAAGAAAAAACTCAGTTGGGGCAAGTGTAACAGTAGAGGGTCAATGTTGTCTGGGCTGTGATGGAGGAGAGGTTGGAAGGCATGGATGTGGGGTCAGGAGTGTAAGAGAGTTGGGAAAGTGTCTTTATTTCTTTGTTGAAAAAAGCGTTAGAAAACTCATTAAAGATTTTTAGAAGACCCTTTCCAAAACAAGAGCTGTATCTAAAATGTTGACAAACTTCTGAACTCTTGCTAAGGTTTCTACCTTAAATGCCTATATGTTCAAAATTTTCAAACAGAACAAGGAGAATTAGGAAACTCACCTATAGATAAAAGCAATTGAATTATAAATTACAATTATGGATTTTCATCCTGATTTCAATCGAGTTTTAATTTTTCTAATGCAAGAATATTTTAAAACATTAGAAAATGTTTTTAATAATTGAATTATTTTTATTATAGAAAATATTATCTAGTGGTTTTAAAATTAGGTCATTAGCTGCTCTGAACAGATATTATTCTACATCATAAAAAGAATGAGCTGTTCTCTGGCCTTATTGTTGGATGTTCTGGCCATCCAACAATAATATTGGATGACAATAAAATATTTCTTTTCATCAGAAATGTCTAAACAATAAAAGATTAATGAAGATAATGAGCAACTAATGGATTATATGCAAGACTTATAACATTATCCTATCCAAACAAAAACTACCTAAATGGGTTTTTTCAAACATAAGCTACTTGGAAACTTCAGAAGAATTTATAGAAATGGCTCCTGTTTAAGTAACTTTCTAAATCTGCTGGTAATTAGAATACAAAAAACTAACATGGAATGCAAATAAGTGGCATAAACATTTGACAAAAAACCAAAGCCCTACTTTAATAAAGCATCTAAGTCTGTGAAGAAGACTACAGTTAGCAAAGAATACACAAATTACAATATACTTGCTGGCCAGGATTTCTGCACCTATTAATGTGCACAATGACATAAGGCAGTATTTCCTAGGTTCCAAATGTGTGTTCTATGTAGACCAAAGATACAAATAAGGTCCCAACAATTTTTCTTTCTTTGATGCCTCCTCAGCCTCACTCATTTGTCACTTTGCCACATGCTATTAATTGTTCAACCCCATTTGTGAAGAAGGGACTTGCTTCACCCAATGCCACCACCACTAATAAGAAAACCCTGAAATAGAGCCATTCCTCTGCCACTTGTTATCTTTTTTCTGAATCCCTTCTCAAGAACTTCCCAACACTTGTACCACCCATGGTGACAGGGTTAATTTTCATCCCAGGTAATCAGACGTTTGCTCTACAGATACTTTCCAGATAAGTTCAAGTATGCTATAAAATCAGTGATATATTCATTTTATAGTATTTAGTCCATCATTTCATGTCTTATTATTATTAATAATATAATCAAATTACACAAAACAATTAAATATTTGTAAAACTACAAGAGCCCATCAAATAGACTTAATATAAATTTTAATGTCTATTTTCCTGCAACATGATTCTTTTGGGGTTTAACGTAATATCTCTAAGGCCTTATACTGGGGCTAACTTAAACAACCAGAAAATTATAATCACAAAAAAAGACATGCCCACATTTTGGCTCTCCCACTTACTAGCTCTATTGTCTTGGACAAGTCACAATTTCTCTGAGCCTCACCTTCCTCATCAGCATGATGACTGTAATATCACACCTGGTTTCCTACTGCAAGGCATTACCGCAAGGATAAAACAAAATCATGTATGTAACAATGATCAGCGCAGAACAGAGTGGTATATAAATGTCATTATTATTAGCATGCTGAGTGTGTCATGTTCATTTTGCTCTAGCTTAATGGATGCACTTAAGATGTTCTAAGTGCCCAGTTGTATAAATAACTGTGCTCACAATATTAAGACTGTCAATGCCAAGAAGCAGGAGCAGCAGAGTTCCTAACACGACAGATTAGATACTCAGTAAATATAATCTAATAACTACCACATTTTAAACTAGTTTTCAATAATTCACATTCAGAATTCCCAAAAAATTAAACCTGAATTTTAAGTTAAAAGGACAGGCAGTGATATTTCTCATGTTGGGCTAGATACATTCATTCTATGTTTGAGTTCTTTTGTGAAGTTTTGGAGACCCCCTAAACACATAAGCCTGGTAAATTCTTCCCCATTTGGTAGGTGAGCAAACTGAGAAATCGAGAAGCTAGCAACTACCCGGCAATAGAGCCCGTGGGAGGTAAACGAGGTGGCGCTCCGCCCCTCACCGGCCTTCACAGTCCAGAGGCCCGGCAGTGCCTCGCAGCATGGACTCAGCCCCCACCTGATCCTTAACCAGCGTGCTCTTTCCTAACTTACCCTGCGAACACATGTGTTTTGTGTTTGCAGTTGGATGTTAGTTCGCATATTACTGGAATGTTTTGTCTGTTATATAATTAGACTGGAAGAAACACTCTGTGGGTTGTGGACTAGCAATACGACCCAAAGTTCGTCAAAGAAGTTACAAGTTCTTCAGTGATAGTGTATATTTGATTAATCCACAAAAACACTGTCTTGATTTTGCTTATATTAAAATTAATAGTATTTGGAAAAGAATATCTGTGCCTTATTTTGCTTGTCTATGGCATACCAATACCCAACAAGTTTGTATAGAAGCATGTGTCATCTAATGAGCACAATACTGGATCAGAGAACGCAAGAGATCATCCTCATTGTGGATACAGTTATAATCATCAAGACATTGCCTGAAAACCTATCTGTGTATTTATAAATTGATTTAGTTTTAGGCACAATAATGCCAACTGTAATTTGTCATTTTGAATAGCAGCAACACTTCTGTTCACAGAGTCAGAAGAATTTAAATGGAATGGGATTCCATGGAAATTTTCCCCTTCTTTAATTTTAAAAGGCTGTCAGAATGTTCTCTGTTCCATTCCATCGTCATGAGCTTTTCAATGAAACATCAATGGAAGGAAAAAAAGGGGAAAATTGAGTTAGCAAAGGGAATCCATCAGTCTTTTCTCTTAAGGATTCCTATCAACTTTTTGGTTCAGATCCTTTGTTATTTTAAGTCAAGAAAAAATTGCTTCATAATTAATAGAGTTACATTCATTCTGATAAAACGGAGTTCAATATTTAAAGTTACCCTAGGACAAACACTGAACCAGTCAAAAATAGTAGATTCAAGATGTACTGTTATTCAGTTACTCGCTGAAGTACCCCAGAGTTTGACTTTGCTGACTTTCACACGCACTCTGTCCTACAGGATTCACCAGTTCACGCCAATGGAGATTGAATACCACATGCCTGTGCTTGGTTGACAGTCCCAATTTGAAGTCTTCTTGGCAAAACATAGTTGTTTATTCCAGGAGTTTTTCTCCTTGCTCTTCTAAAATTTTTTTTAAATCTACCATAAAGAAAGACAATTTTACATTAATTTTCTAAAAGCGTGGGTGTACAGTGCTATGAAATTCTTGATGAATTTTATTTTGTACCACAGATTACATACCATACAGGTAATCAAGGAAAAGTGGCCAATTGGCCTTACTAGGAAGGAGGGATTTGCGACCTTTCTCCCATGTTGGGTTAGAACCCAGATACTTTGGGCTGAGGCTGGAGCGTGAAAGACTGAAAGTACGCAGACCCTTGATTTCTGCTTGAGAGTCCACATATTTCTGAGTGGAGGATCATTCTGGTGCTTCAGGTCACACAGTTCACGCCAGTCCCTGGACCACTTGATAGAATGCCATATTTGATGATACTCGGAACTGGTGTATCTTCTTCATCCTCTGCTGCTTACTATTATTGAGTGATAGGTTTATAACTTGAATTGTCTTAAACAGATATGAGAACACATCAGAAAGCATTTTTCCCATACATGTAATTAACCTTAGGACAATTTTTTTAATGTGTGATTTCTTCAAATAGCTTTGAGTTTATAAATTTAAATTCATTTTAACCAAAGAATGTACAGCATAGTACATTGAATGTACTATGTTGACACTAGAAGAGGTCATGTAGGCAATAATAAAATGCTCACCTCGTCCTCTTATTATGGTTCAGGAATAATATATTTACACAAATAATTACAACATAAAGCAGAATGTGTATTGATTTCAGTCAGGGGAATGTGTTTTTATTTTCTCTTCCTCATATGACAAGTTACTTTAACTTGTCCCAAGTGCTTTTCCGATATATGTTTATAATGTATGCTGTAGCCTTTAACACTTGTGTATGCCTAAAGCGATATAGGTTGTTATTTTTTAAAAGGAAAATGTTTGTTTATACTTTCCAATAGTTTGACATTTAAAGTGTTGAATTTTCTCTACCGGAAGAAAAATTAAAGTGAAATTGCTTACAAGACTGACATTACTTCTCAGTTTCATAAAAACAGACTCCTTTGCCTCTAGTAATTGAAAGTGGAAGGTGAAATGTTTGTAGAGGATGATAAATACTAAGATGGCTTTGATTTTATTTTTGCTATATGACCTTGCTCTAAGATGGTTTCATTTCAAGCCAGACACCATGACCTTCCCCAATTTCAGACAAATTTTCTCCATGATTGCTTCACCCTAGAACTGTAGTTCTTTTAGCACATGTTTCCATCTGGAAATGAATCACTCAGTGATCCACATGTGTCATACCAACTGAAGTCAATCTGGGTCCTGTCTCTAATGGCTCTGCCAAAGGCAAGAATATTCCAAGCCACGAGATGTTGGCTTTCCTACTTGGTTAATGAGGACAATATTTAAATTCGATATCATATTTTAAGGTCAACGTTAAAAGTTAAAGGCCTTCATTTTTCCTATCCTTAATAGAATGGTCAAATGTAAATATGGATTAAAGTTGAAACCTGTTTCATTTTGGAAAGTGGATTATTTCTGTCTAATTTTCTTCCTTTTCCTGATGGCAAAGAATTTCATTTATTGAATTTCATTTATTTGTCCTTTATTTTTCTGATGGCAAGGAATTTTATTTATTGAATTATTGAATTTCATTTATTTTTCTTTTATAACGTGAATTTATCCTCTGTTCTTTAAAAATTTTTAAATTATTTAAAATCAAAATAACCTAAGTGCCATCATATTTCAATAAACATATCTACTAAAGGACACAATGGGTTTAAGAAGAAAATGAGAAGAGTTTAGATGACATAGACACACCAATTCTGTTGTCATCTCTCTTGGTGACCACAATTCTTGTCGTCCATACAATTATCTTTTGGTTGTAAAATGTATACCTTGTTTATCAAAAGTTGCTATCACTGAAGATCTTACTAATTAAAAGTAGGAATGACAGCTATAATTCCACTTATAGTTCAAAATCACATAAACCTTGGAATAAGACACTCTGTGGGCTTAAGTATAGAAAAACTTATCTTCTTTATTCTTCCCTCTCTTATCAGATGTAGAATGTAAATTTTGTATCATATATGATAACTTAAAGCTAGTGTACTGAATTAAAAAGATAGAAACCACAAGATTTGTCTATATTATATTTTGTATAGAGCATATTGCATATATTACATATGTTCTCATCTTTTATCAGTCTATCAGTCCTTATCATAGCTTAGAAATCAGACCAGAAATCAGACCCTGAGACAAGAGTTTGCATGCAGGCAGGTCATCTGAGAAATGATTCCATTTCTAGTAGTGAAGGACCTGGAGAGAGCAAAAGAAGGAAGGAGGGAGAGAGTCAACACAATAATGTGTTACTAGTTGATTACCACTATGCATGACCAGGTAGGTGCTCAATCCTGTCAGGAACTTCAAGCAAGGAGGCTATAGAACACATCCCAGAACTATCTGTCCACAAGAAAAAGAAGAAGTGGTTATGTGTCAACTACATCTTCTCTGAGTTGAAAATTGTCCCTTGGATAATAACTAACACATACTTCAAGGTTGCACATGTGTGATTACTAACTGGGCTCCTGTGGGCATTCCACCCTCTGCATCAGGAAAGGCCCAGGGCGGGAAACAAGAGAAAGCCCTGCATGGCTGAGGTTAGACTCCTTCTGCAAAGCAGGTTGAAGTTTGTGAAGACAAGTTGCTATAGCTATGGCTGTGGATTTGATGAGACCTAGAAGACCGGAAGCTGTAGATGGCCGATAGAGTCTATTCTATTTTCCAAGCTTCTGACCTGCATAATTGCTAAGTCAATTCGGTTATAACTCCTTCAGAGCAGCAATGCCCAAAACAGGTTCCTTAGAATACATATATAACGATAAAATGTGTAACTCCCCCAATTTTGTGTTCCAGTAGTTACGGGAAATATTTAATTAAACAAAGTGGAGTAGATTTCTTTACTGCACACTTTCTGAAGACTTAATGTGTGGATGAGTTTGTGAATCTGGGGTTTTTAAACGGTTTGCTTCTTTCCTGGGGGAAAAAATAAATAAATAAATAAATAAAGGAATAGGTAATATGCATTCGGCTTGTGTATGTGCAGGGCTCTGCTCCAAGAGTTTTATGTGGATTCATGTATTTAACCTTCTCAATTCTGTAAGACAAGGAATATTATTCTCTCCATTTTACAGAAGTAGAAATTGAGGCATAAAGAAAACTGTGGGAAGTTTGCTTTGGAGCTTTTAAAGATGATCCAAGACAGATAGAATCTTTTGGGTAAGTGACACATTTGGGTTTGAAGATGGATTGGCATATTTATTTTCCAATTGTGTCCAAAGTTTAGTGTACCTAGAAGTTCCAATAGTTCATATTTGAAGTTTATTTTCTTTTTTTTTATTCCTATCACATTCTTGTTTTTTTTGTTTTGTTTTATTTTGTTTTGTTTTGTTTTGTGAGGAAGATCAGCCCTGAGCTAACATCCATGCCAACCCTCCTCTTTTTGCTGAGGAAGACCGGCCCTGAGCTAACATCTATTGCCAATCCTCCTCCTTTTTTTTCTCTTTTTCTCCCCAAAGCCCCAGTAGATAGTTGTATGTCATAGTTGCACATCTTTCTAGTTACTGTGTGTGGGACACTGCCACAGCATGGCCAGAAAAGCAGTGAGTCGATGCGTGCCTGAGATCTGAACCCGGGCTGCCAGTATTGGAGCATGTACACTTAACCACTAAGCCACGGGGCCAGCCCCTGAAGTTTATTTTCAAATATATTTTACACATCACAGTTTTAAAATACATTTTTCAAAACATCAATAAATATCTCATTAAAATATCCATGAGATTCACTCTCTTTTTCTCTCTCTCTAGCTGTCTTTTGGTCTTTCTGAAAGCATCTTATTTCTAATTCTAGGACTGACTTTCTTAATAATATTCATTTTGAAAATATTCCCCTTATTTTCATAACTAACTCTTTTGGTTACTTTTTGAGTTTGGATATAGTTATATTAGTAAATTAAGTCAGGGTTGAGCCCACGAACTTCTCAAGGTATAATACTTTTAAGGAAATATGATATTTTGGAAATTTTAATTAATCAAATTCTCCACTCTAAGACAAGATTGAATAAATGTTTCATGAGGCTAGATTGAAAAATCTCAACCTAGATTGATGTCAGTTTAGATTTTTTGCTTTGGTAAAGTGCCATTATATGTCACTTCCCTCCAAGTTTTGTTGTCTAGTTTCTGCTATTCTTTTCCCAGGATAATCTCATTTACCCTTATGTCTTTACCAATTATGTCTACAGATAATTATGCATAAAATTAGTAGATAGAGTAAATGCTTCATAAATATAGGATGAATTAATGAAATTTCAAACTTTTATGTCTTGTTGTAATATATATTCCAAATTCTATCTATCTAATCCATTCTCCATATTTCCACCAAATATTTATTTAGCATCTCTTTCCAGACACCATGTTCCAGAATTATAAGTCCAATTCCAATTTCCCCTTCTGCAAAATGGGAATACTTTCATTGCCAGGTATTATAAAGAATTGGGGAGACAATTTATATAGAGTATCAGGAACAATAAGGTCTAAACAAATATGAGTTGTAGTCTCCAAAACCAGAGGTTGGCCACTAAACAAATAATCAAAACAAAACCACATATCATAAACAAAGAGAAAACTAGAAGAGTCATAAGACAGAACAACCAAACTGAATTGGCAGTCCGAAACAAATGGGACAAGAAACAAAGGAAACGCAGAAGAACCAGAAAATGTGACAAAACAGCAACATTAAGCCCTCATATATCAATAATTACCCTAAATGTAAATGGATTTAACTCTCTAATCAAAAGATACAGAGTGACAGGATGGATTAAAAAGCAAGACCCAACAATATGCTGCCTCCAGGAAACACATCTCAGCACTAAAGAAAAGCACAGGCTCAGAGTGAAAGGATGGAAGACAATACTCCAAGCTAATGGCAAACAAAAGAAAGCAGGTGTTGCCATACTCATATCAGACAAAGTAGACTTCAAGATAAAACAGATTAAGAAAGACAAAGAAGGGAAATATATAATGATAAAAGGGACACTCCACCAAGAAGACATATCACTTATAAATATATATGCACCCAACATAGGAGCACCAATATACATAAAGCAACTATTAACAAACCTAAAAGGAGAAATCAACAACACAATAATAGTAGGGGATCTTAATACCCCACTTACATCAATGGACAGATCATCCAGACAAATTCGATAAAGAAATAGTAGACTTAAATGAAAAACTGGATGAGATGGACCTAGTAGACATATACAGAGCATTCCATCCAAAAACAGCTGACTACACATTATTCTCAAGCACGCATGGAACATTCTCAAGGATAGACCATACATTGGGAAACAAAGCAAGCCTCAATAAATTTAAGAAGATTGAAATCATAATAAGCAACTTTTCAGATCATAATGCTATGAAACTGGAAATGAACCACGAAAAAAAACTGGGAAAGTGACAAAAATGTGGAGATTAAAAAACATGCTACTGAACAACCAATGGATCATTGATGAAATTAAAGGAGAAATCAAAAACTATCTAGAAACAAAACCAGAGGTTGGCAAATCAGAGTCCATGGATAAAATCAGGTTCATCTGTTTTTGTAATTAAAGTTTTCTCAGAACACAGTCATGATTATTTGTTATATATTGTCTGTGGCTACTATAATGGCAGTAGAGCAGAGTAGCTGCAACAGAGACCATACGGCTCACAAAGCCAATTATGCTTACTATCTGGCCCTTAACAAAAAAAGTTTGCCAACTAGTATTTCCCAAATTACCCAAATCTTAATACTTGTTCTATATAGAAGAACCTTGTTATATGAGAAATACTCATTCCTCTCTATTTGGATTCTGATTAAAGGGACTTGGGGTGAAGCAGGAATTCTGTGCTCAACAAGATTCCCAAATAATGCCTATGATGAGGCAATTGAGAGGTAAATTTGGGAAACTTTCCTAAGAATGGCTATCTAGAGATAGAATTCATGGTTCTGTGGCATCTTTGTAGAGGAGAAATTTTTCAGGAAGAAGAGACAGATCTCTTAACCTGAATTGGCACTAAGGTAACCCTGAGCAGAACAAGAAAGGACAAAAATGTTCTAAAACGCAAATTCTAATTCCTGGGCTGAAATTTCTGAGGACAAGATTTAATGTTGAGGATGGAATCTGTCAGTGCTAGACCAGTTAAATCATGAGGAAAGGACTCCAATCACAGAACGCAGGACACGGAGTAGCCTAGCAGACTGCATGAAGAGGAAAAAGAACTGAGTCAAACTGTGACAGAGCTGAGAGCATTTTAAATTAGATGAGAAGGCTTTCTCAAGGGTCCGAGTATTAGTAACAAGGCAGAAGAGTAAGAAGGAAAAGAACTAAGTAGAATGTACTTCTAAATGTGTGATCTTGCCACACTATGGCATATCTTCTCAGCCAAATGTGGTCTAGTTCCTTCATTAATGTTGCTGAAATCAAAATCTTTCCAAGTAGTGATAGTTGTGAAGACACTTACTTTGAAGAGCAGTGACAAGACAGCTCAAATCCACCTTCCTATTTCTTCACGGGACCTAGAGAAGGGCATTCCAGATTGTAAGATTTTCTTACCCTCCAATTAGGAAAAAGTAAGAAGTTGGGCCTAGTTGGCTAGAGATGGTCTGGGTGAGATGATGCGATGAAGCCAAGCCATGGCTGTTGCTCAGGTAGTTAGTGTCCTCCCCAGACAGGAACCAGAGGGCCTTTCTAGGAAGATGCTTGATGACAGTAAACTTTCCAGCAACTCTGGGAACCATGTGGAGTAGAAGAAACTGTGCATACTGAGTCCTACCTAGGGACCATTGAGCACTTGCTCTGTCTTGGTCTTGCAGCTCTTCCTCTGAGATGTTTGGGAATAAAATCGTTAGTGGGAGCCTTCACTCTAGCCTTTAATGTACTCACAACCAGTCATAGAAAGGCCTTGGGTACCTTATTCACACTTCTACTTCTTCCATAACTTTTTGTGGACCTATCAAGTCCATCTCAGTAACCTTCCAATTACATAAAGCCTGATTTAATCTGGAAGAAGTAAATTTGTCTCCTCAATGTATACAAACTCCTCCTGTATACAAACAGGACAGAATCTGTACGAAAAACCTGTGAAATTTTATTTCTAATCAGGAAAGAATTTTCCTGGCAATAGATTTAATTCACTCACTCTACCCCACCCTCCGTCATAAGCAATGCGTAATCATCCAGTGGGTTTCCTTATTTACTTTGCCATTTAAAAACGTAACATCTACCAAGGATCTGCTTTCAATTTTTAAAGGGAACATAATTTTTCTCTTTGAATATTCTCAAACCATTTAAGTCATACAATGTGGAAAATGACTGTAAATAGAAATGTAGAGTGGTCTTCTCACTCAGAAAGACACCCATCCAGTCACAGTTCCTATATTTAGAGACCCTCAAATACTTTAGAAACAACATATCCATATAAATTTCTAGACTTAAATATTCATATTCTTATAATCCCTGCCATTTGTCTTTTGGTCCCTATACATATAAGAAACTTGTATATGTATAATATGTATATAATACATACATAGTATACATATAAGGTAACTTGTATATCACGCACATGTATTTTTGTCCTTTTCCACTTTCCAGCCATGGACACTCAGAGAAACTCAGAACCAGGAGACATTACCAGTGGCTCGATGTGGTTATTTTAACACATGTCCATAGAAGTTTCAACACTCTTCCCACCAGGGAATAGTATGCTTTTGTGACTGTTTCACTCAATAGATATGGTATAAGTGATGCTATGTAACTTCAGAGGTCAGATCATAAAAGGAGATGCAGCTTCTGCCTGCTCTCTTGGTATACTCACTTACAAGAAAGTCAGCTTGCATGGAAGCAGTGAGACTGCCCTGAAGCTGCCATTCTGTGAGGAAGCCCAATTAGCATATTTGATAGACCACATGAAGAGACAGAGAGAGGCCTGGTGAGCTTCTAACTGATACCATGCCCTGCTCTCGTTCCACTCACCATCTCATCTGTCTGCAGTTGTTTGAGAAACCTCAATCCAAAACTACTCAGCCAAGCTCTGTCCAAATTCTTGACCCACAGACACACTAAGCTGATTTTGTTTTAAGCCGTGGTAACTTATTTCACAGCCATAGATAACTGAAACACTCAGGTGAACTCGTGTTTTCATTACCCTTAGCTGTGTAAGACACTTTGGGCCCAGGGACCCTCCCTTTGCCTTTAATCTATGGTGGCAGGGCCACTAGTAGTAATGAATCTCTCTAAGGAGAGAATAATTAGAGGGAATTTCTAGGAAGGAGGCCCTGATATCTGCATTTTCAGCTCTCCAAATAGATATGAGAAACACAGTTGGAAAACTATTTTGGAGGCCAAAGTGGTGAGCAACTGTCTGGTTAAAAGTATTTGTCATCTCAGTTTCACCTTAGGCTTCTTGTTATTCTGTGTTTGTGTCTATACCCTCCCTTTCACAGAATTCCCTTCCTCCTTAAGTCTCCAACTCCTCTTCCCTCTTACCTACCATTCTACCTACCAGAAATCTTTCCTCTTACTTTATAGAGAAGGTAGAAGTCATTGAAATGAACTTTTTTTATATTCCCATTTTAATGTATTCCCAGTCTGGCTGAGAATCAGAAGTTAGTTTTCTTCATGTGATTCTGCCATGACATGTCTATGGCTGAGGTCAATTACTTTAATTCTCTTCAGATTTCATTTTTATCTAGTGTAAAATGTGGGACTCTACCACAGATCTCATAACTAAAGTCAGAATTATTTACCTTGTTATAAAGGCTCCGAAGGACTAGTCACCACGTTCTATTTCCAGCTTTATTTCCTTTATGCAAGTCCCACCAAACTTTTCTTCCAAGCCCCAGACTCGAACTTTCCAGACTTTTCATATTTAATTGCTGATGATAGACAATGAATACTATACTTTTGTTTCTCCTCTGCTTTGGAACCTCTTCCTCCATCTCATTTCTTTGTTTAGTGGAATCCTACCACCACCCACAACCACACAAAACATAAAATCCTATATATAGTTTTCCTAGAGTATGTACCATATTATATCTTATCTTCCTAAAGATACTTGTCTTCATAAGGGCAGATATTAGATTTCTTCACTTAAGTAGCCACACTAACTAGAACAATAAACACTTGCCCAAAGTAGATAATCCTTTTATTTTTGGTGAGGAAGATTAGTCCTGAGCTAACATCTGTTGCTAATCCCCCTCTTTTTGGTGAGGAAGATTGGCCATTGGCTAACATCTGTGCCCATCTTCCTCTACTTTATATGTGGGGCACTGCCACAGCATGGCTTGGTAAGCAATGGGTAACCTTGGGTCCACGCCCAGGATCCAAATCCACGAACCCTGGGCCACCAAAGCAGGGCACGTGAACTTAATCACTATGCCACCAGGCCAGCCCACCACAGTAGATAATCTTATACAGCTCTAATATTTTATGAATTTTGACTAGTTGGCATGTATCTAAATTGTAGACATCTTTAAGCTTCTAGGATGTGGTCTTGTAAATCTTAAACTCTAAGTGTCAATGATCCTCACACATGTGATGGAGAACCTCCCATGGTGTCATATGGACCTTGATTTAGGTCCCAGCTCTACCACTACCAAGCTATGAGACCTTGGGCAAGATGATTAAACATATTTGATGAGCCTCAATTCCTTCATCTTTGAAATAGATCTTATGGCTTGTCCAAACCTCATAAGAAAACACACATCAAATGCCTAGAATGTCTGACAATGATTGTCACACGTCATTGAAACTAGGATATTATCAATTAAATAATGCAAATTAAACTATAACACAATGTATTTTTAGTGACTTAGAATTTTTATTTTATACATACTGTGATGGTTAATTTTATGTGTCAACTTGACTGGGTCGTGAGGTGCCCAGGAATTTGGTGTACATGTTTGGCTGAGGAGCCAATAGGGCAAAGCTACCATCTGTGGGATTCTGACTCTAATTCAGAATCCCACCGAGGTGGAATGATAAAGTAACATGAAATTGGATAAGGCCAAATTTATTGATACGGACTCCCTAAGCAAGACTCTGCATTTGAAGCTGCAGCTTGGGGAGTTAGAAAAGATTCTAACAGTTCGGTAAGTTGGCTGAAGCATGGACCAAAAGGAGGCCCACAGTGAACAATCTGGAAATGCCAGATCTGCCTTCATTTAATGTAGAGGAAGAGATTCAAGGCTTAGGGTGATTGGAATGTTAGTGTGAAGAAATTGGTGAAGGGAGCCCTGGCATCTTGGAATAACTCTAAGATCACTCTTCTCTGTAGGCCAGACCTGCAGTAGGGATGATAGTCACTGAAGTAAGAAACCTAAATGCAATGGGGTGATTGGACCCCAGGGTGGCAGGGGTCAAGCCGGAGCACTTAACAGCCAAAGGCAAGGTAGGCATGGTAACTGTAATGGGCAGCAGAGTCCAAGTAGCAATGAGAATAGTTTGGCTCGCACAGACCTCTGGAGTTAGCTAATTAATCCTGGTGTTCCTAGAAGTGAAACAGGTAGGAAGCCTACTAAATTCTTACTTGACCTGTGTAAGCAGACAAGTTCTAGGTAAAGTGAATCATAAAACAGAAAATCATGGCCCCTCAACAGGTTCCCAGACTTGAGCGGGTTTACAAACCCGGAAGCCCTTGAATGAAGTCAGGTGGTCAGGTCCCGTTGAGGAAGGACTGGTACACTACCAAAAATTTCTATTGTTAATCTTTATCCCAGCTTTCCACCAAAGGACATATGGCCTTTTCCCAGGGTAACTGTGCTTTGGGGAAAAGGAAATAATCATAACTTTCAGAGACTACTGAATACTGGCTCTGAACTGGCACTAATTCCAGGAGACCCAAAATGTCATTGTGTTCCACCATAAAATAGGAATTTATGGAGGTCAGGTGATGCACGGAGTTTTGGCTCATGTCTGTCTCACTGTGGGACCAGTGGCTGAACCCATCCTGTGGATATTTTCCCAGTTCCAGAATGCATAATTAGAACAGATATACTCAGCAGCTAGCAGAATCACCACGTTGGTTCCCTTACCTGTGGCTATCATGGTGGGAAAGGTCAAGTGGAAGCACTCAAACTCCCTCTACCTGGGAGAATAATAAACCAAAAGCAATACCGCATTCCTGGAGGGACTGCAGAGATTACTGCCACCATCAAGGACCTGAAAGATGCAGGGGTGGAGATTCCCACCACATCCCCATTCAACTTGTCTATTTGGCCTGTGTAGAAGACAGTTGGATCTTAGAGAATGACAGTGATTTATTATAAGCTTAACCACTTGGTTATTCCAATTGCAGCTGTTGTATAGATGTTTCACTGTTTGAGTAAATTAACACATCCACTGGTACCTGGTATGCAGCTGTTGATCTAGCAAATGGCTTTTCTCCAACCCTGTCTATAAGACACCAAAAGCAGTTTGCTTTCAGCTGGCAAAGCCAGCAATACACCTTCACTGCCTACTTCAGGAGTATATCAACTCTCCAGCCCTACATGATAACTTCATTTGCAGGGGTCTTGATCACCTTTTCCTTCCACAGAATAACATGCTGGTCTGTTACATTGATGACATTATGCTGATTGGAACTAGTGAACAAGAAGTAGCGACTCCTCTAGACTAATTGGTAAGACATTTGCATGTCATAGGGTAAGAAATAAATCTGCCAAGAATTCAAAGGTCTTCCAGGGGTCCAATGGTGTGGGGCATGTTGAGATATCCCTTCTAGGGTGGAACATAAGTTGTTACCTGTAGCCCGTTTTAAAACCAAAAAAGGCACAACACTTAGTAGGCCTCTTTGTATTTTGGAGGCAACATATTCCTCATTTGGGGGCTACTCTTGCCGATTTAGCTGACCCAAAAAGCTGCTAGTTTTGGGTGGGGTGTAAAATAAGAAGAGGCTCTGCAACAGGTCCAGCCTGCTCTGCCACTTGGGCTATATGATCCAGCAGATCCAATGGTACCTGAAATGTCGGTGGCAGATAGGGATGCTGTTTAGACCCTTTGGCTGACACCTATAGGTAAATTTCAGTGTAGGCCCTTAGGATTTTAGAGTAAAACCCTACCATGCTCTATGGATAACTACCTCTCTTTTGAGAAACAGCCCTTGACCTACTACTGGACCTTAGTGGAAACTGAATGTTTAACCATGGGTCACCAAGTTTCCATGTGACTTCAGCTGCCTGTCATGCACTGCGTGTTATCTGACCCACCAGCCATAAAGTTGGACATGCACAGCAGCACTCCATCATCAAACAGAAGTGGTATATAAGTCATCAGGCTTGAGTAGGCCCTGAAAGCACAATTAAGTTACATGAAGAAGTGGCCCATGGTTCATGGTTCAGGCTCCCACTACACTATATTCTCTCTTCCAGACAGCACCCATAACCTCACAAGGAGTTCCCTACAATTAGTTGACAGAGGAAGAAAAGGCTTGGGCCTGGTTTAGAGATGGTCCCACACAATATGCAGACACCACCCAAAAGTGGAGAATGGCAACACTACAGCCCTTACTGGGACATCCCTGAAGGACAGTGGTGGAGAGAAATCCTCCCAGTAGGCAGAACTTCAAGTAATGCACCTGGTTGTTCACTTTACTTGAAAGGAGAAATGGCCAGATGTGCGATTATATAATAATTCACGGTCTATGTCCAGTGGTTTGTCTGGATGGTCAGGGACTTAGAAGGAACATGATTGGAAAATTGGTTACAAGGAGGTAGACCTCTCTGAATAGTTAAAATACACGAAGATATTTGTGTCTCTTGTGAACATTTACCAAAGGATGACCTCAACAGAGGAGGATTTTAATAATCAAGTGGATAGGGTGACCCAATTGGTGGATACTAGTCAGCGTCTTTCCTCGGCCACCCCTGTCATCACCCAATGGGCTCATGAACAAAGTGGCAAGGATAGAATTTATGCATGAGCTCAGCAACATGGACTCCACTCACCAAGGTCAACCTGGCTATGATCATTACTGAGTGCCCAACTTGCCAGCAGAGGCCAAGACTGAGTCCCAGTATGGCATAATTCCCCAGGGTGATCAGCCAGTTATATGGTGGTAAGTTGATTATATTGGTCTGCTTCCATCACGGAAAAGGCAGTGTTTTGTTCTTACTGGAGTGGATAGTTGCTCTAGATATGGATTTACCTTCCCACTCACAATGCTTCTACCAAAACTACCATTCATGGACATACAGAATGCCTTATCCACTATCATTGTATTCCACACAGAAGAGTTTCTGCTTCTGATCAAGGAACTCACTTCACAGCAAAATAAGTGCAGCAATGGGCCTATGCTCATGAAATTCACTGGTCTTACCATACTCCCCACCATCTTGAAGCAGCTGGCTCAGTAGAATGACGGAATGGCCTTTTGAAGACTCAGTTACAGCACCAGCTAAATGGCAATACCTAGCAGAGCTAGGGAAAGCTTCCCCAGAAGGTTGCATAAGCTCTGAATCAGCATCAAATATATGGTGCTGTTTCTCCCATAACCAGAATTCATGAGTCTATGAATCAAGAGATAGAAATGGAGTGGCACCACACTACTACTCCTAGGGACCCACTCGCAAAGTTTTTGCTTCCTATTCCTGAGACCTTATGCTCTGCTGGCCTGGAGGTCTCATTTCCAAAGGAAGGAATGCTCCCACCAGAAAATACAACAATGATTCCATTGAACTGGAAGTTAAGACTGCCACCAGACCACTTTGGGTTCTTCATGCCTCTAAATTAACACTCAAAGAAGGGAGTTGTTCTTTCTGGGGTGATTGGTCCTGACAGCCAAGGGGAAATTGGAGTACTCCTCTACAATAGAGGTTAGGAAGAATATGTCTGGGATACAGGAGATACCTTAGGGTGTCTCTTAGTATTACCATGCTCTGTGATTAAAGTCAATGGAAAAATACACTCAATCCAGGCAGGACTACTAATGGCCCAGAGCCTTCAGGAATGAAAGTTTGGGTCACCCCAGCAGGTCAAGAACCACAACCAGTTGAGGTGCTTGTTGAAGGCAAAGGGAATACAAAATGGGTAGTGGAAGAAGATAGCTATAAATACCAGCTATGGTCATGTGACCAGTTACAGAAATTAAGACTGTAACTTTTGAGAGTATTTCCTCCTTACAGTCATGCACTGTATACAATGTTTTGGCCAAAAACAGATCGCAAATAAAATGGTGGTCCCATAAGATTATAATGGAGCTGAAAAATTTCTATTGCCTAGTGACATCGTGGCCACTGTAATGTCGTAGTGCAATGCATTACTCACGTGTTTGTGATGATGCTGGTGTAAACAAACCTACTGCACTGCAAGTCATAAAAGTATAGCACATACAATTATAGGCAGTACACAATACTTGATAATGATAATAAATTATATTACTGGTTTGTGTATTGACTATACTATACTTTTTACTGTTATTTTAGAGTGTACTCTTTCTACTGATAAAAAACGGTTACTGTCAAACAGTATGTCATGTTACACTGGCAGAAGCCTCATACACCTCATGTTTACTGCATCTCTTGATGGCATCATTTTCTCTTGTGCTTGACTTAATCTTGTGTTATTTTGTTCAGCATGGCCCATAAGCATACAAAATCAACTGCTAATGTTGCCAGTAAGAGACCACGTTGAATGATTGACGTGGAAACAAAATTAAAAGTGATTAAGGACTAAGAAGGTGGAAAATCAGTGATGGTTATTGCTCTCAGTCAGGCATGTCCCATTCCCCCATAGCTACGCTCTTAAAGAACAAGAACAAAGTGACAGAAGATGTTAAATGGTCTGCTTCATTGAAGGCAATGAGACTAACAAAAATTTGAGAAGGGCCTATATCAGGCATGGAGAAACTTCTGATGACCTGGATTGAAGATCAGACATAGAAGCGTATCCCTCTCAGAACCATGAGAATCACAACCAAAGCAAAAAGTTTGCTTGCAATGTTGAATGGAAAGATGGACCTGACTGCAATGTTGAATTTACTGCTAGCTCTGAGTGGTTCAAATGATTCAAGAATCATTATTCACTACACAATGTGAAAGTCAGTGATGAGTCTGCGAGTGCTGGTGTGAAGGCAGCTGAAGAATTTTTGGAAACTCTAGATAAGCTGATTGTGGAGGAAAATTACTTGCCACAGCAAAAACCTCCTTATTCTGGAAACGGATGCCTGAAAAGACTTTCATCCACAAGGAGGCCAAGTCAATGTGAGGGTTCAAGGCTTTTAAGGACAGGATAACAGTTTTGATTGGGAGGAATGTTGCAAGCTACCAATTGAAACCATTTGTGATCTGGCACAGTGAGAACCCCAGGGCCTTCAAGCACATCAATAAGCACACACTGCCAGTGTACTACAGGAGCAATAAGAAGTCATGGAGGACCCAGCTCCTCTTCCAAGATGCCCTCCTGCATTGCTACACCAGAGAAATAGAGAAGTACTGTTTGGAAAATAACATACCTTTCAAGATTTTGCTTATTGTTGATAACGCTCCCAGATGTCCTCCTTTTATTGGTGATCTTCATCCCAATATCAAAGTAATGTTTCTCCCGCCAAACATCACCTATTTGATTCACCCAATGGGTCAAGGAGTTATAGCAGCTTTTAAGACCTACTACCTGAGGATGACCTTTGCCCAGGCTATTGCTGAAACTGAGGAAGACACTGATGCAATTCTGGAAGGATTACAACATCTATGACTGCATCAAGGACCTTGCGTGGGCTTGGGGTTATGTTACCAAGGAGTGTATGAGTGGCATCTGGAAGAAGACACTCAAGAGGTTCACCCATGATGTCAAAGGATTTACCAAGGATGAAGAGGTTGCAAAAATCATCAAAGCTGTGGCCGAGATGGTAAACAACTTTAACCAGGGTGCGGATGAGGATGACATTGAGGAGCGCCTAGAGGCAGTTCCTGAGGAATTGACTAACGAGGAGTTGTTCAAACTGGAAAAAGAATGCATAGCTGAAGAAGAGGCAAGAGAAAAGGAAACTACAGGAGAAGAAAAAGAAGAACCTCCAAGAAAATTCACAGTGAAGGTCTTAGCAGAAGCTTTTGCAGACCTCAACAAGCTCCTTAAAAAGTTTGAGACCATGGACTCCAACACCAAAAGGTTTTCTTTAATAGAGAGGAATGTTCATGGTGCATTATCTGCTTACAAGGAAATCTATGATGATAAAAAGAACAAAAACCACCATGGACTAAAAAGATTGACATTTCTGAAAAGAGTGACACCTCCTCAAGAAAAGCCCAAGCCTCACTTTGAATTGTTCATGATAATTGAGTTTGGTGTGGTTTGGGCTAGCTTTAGTTCAAAGTAGCCATTCAACATGAAATCCAGGTCCTTCCGGAGGTATTCCAGAAGAAGATACTGTTATCATAGGAGATGACAGTTCCATGCATGCTATTGCCCTTGAAGACCTTCCAGTGGGACAAGATGTGGAGGTGGAAGGCAGTGATGTTGATGACCCTGACCCCTTGTAGGCCTAGGCTAATGTGTGTGTTTCTTAGTTTTTAATAAAAAAGTTTAAAAAATTAAAAATTTTAAAAATAGAAAAAAGCTTATAGAGTAAGTCTATAAAGAAAGAAAATATCTCTGTACAGCTGTACAATGTGTTTGTGTTTTAAGCTAAGTGTTATTACAAAAGGGTCAAAAAGTTAAAAAGAAATTAAAAAGTTTATAAAGTAAAAAAGTTACAGTAAGCTAAGGTTAATTTATTATTGAAGAAAGATAAACATTTTTTTAATAAATTTAGTGTAGCCTAAGTGTACAGTGTTCATAAAGTCTACAGTAGTGTACAGTAATGTCCTAGGCCTTCACATTCACCCACCACTCACTCACTGACTCACCCAGAGCAACTTCCAGTCTGTAAGCTCCATTCATGGTAAGTGCCCTATATACGTATTTTTTATCTTATGCTTATGGTGGTTTGATTTACAATATTTCAACTTTACCATGGTGCAAAAGTGCTAAGAATTCAGTAGAAACTATACTTTGAATTTTGATCTTTTCCCAAGCTAGCGACATACAGTACAATCCTTTCTCACGATGCCCGGCAGGGCAGCAGCCACAGCTCCCAGTCAGCCATGCGATCACGATGGTAAACAACAGATACAACCATTCTGTACCCATCCAACCATTCTGTTTTTCACTTTCAGTGCAGTATTCAATCAATTACATGAGATATTTAACACTTCATTATAAAATAGACTTTGTGTTAGATGATTCTGCCCAATAGTCGGCTAATGTAAGTGTTCTGAGCATGTTTAAGGTAGGCCAGGCTAAGCTATGCTGTTTGGTAGATTAGGTGTATTAACTGCACTTTTGACTAACAATATTTTCAGCTTAGTGTGGATTTATCTGCACATAACCCCATCATAAGTTGAGGAAGATATGTGTATATATATACATCTGATATCATAATATTTATATATAACATATAATATCATAAGATTTAATTATTATTAATTTTACAATATAGTATTTAAGTTAAAGGATATCAAGGAGAAGAGTTAACATCACTCAAGGACTTTACCTCCCCTACTGGGGAATGAGTAATGCATTTTTCATTGTACGCAAGAAAGTTGTATCATTTTGTGTGGAATTGCAACCTTATTATTGTCTTTATTTGAAGATTAAGTATGGTTTAAAGAGGTCCATATAGGTGCCAAGTTGACAAGAGGTGGACTTGTGATGGTTAATTTTATGTGTCAATTTGACTGGGCCATGGGTCGTCCAGATATTTGGTCAAACGTTATTCTGGGTATGTCTTTGAGGGCGTTTTTGGACGAGATCAACACCTGAATTGGTAGACTGAATAAAGTAGATCCCAGTGGGGTAGCCTTCATTCAATCAATTAAATGCCTGAATAGAACAAAAATCTTGCCCCTCCTGTGAATTCTGCCCCTCCCCCTGCCTAACTGCTTAAGCACGAACATTGGTGTTTTCCAGCTTTTGGACTTGGACTGAAACATTGGCTCTTTTTGGGTATCAAGTCCGCTGGCTTTCAGACTGAAACCTATACCATCAACCCTCCTGGTTCTCATGCCTTCAAATGCAGCCTGGAACTATGCATCAGCCCTCCTGGATGCTCAACACACTGACTGCAGACTTCACGACTTCTTGGCCTCCATAATCGTGTGAGTCAATTCCTTATTTTTATCATATATCACTATTTACGTAAATAGAAAGGAAAATACAAATGAAATAATTTGGTTAAAGTATTCAGAACAATCTGAACTACTTTTAGAATCAAATTCATTGACTTCGGTATTTTTCCACAAAATATTCGTTTCAATGTCATCACGATGATAGTCATAAAGCATTTCTTAAAAGACTTCATCATCGTCTCCAGGGTATTAGTTCAAGTTGAGACACTCATTGTATGTATTTTCATGCTGGCCCTTTCTTAACATTTCCAAAAATGTCAGATCAAACAACTATGCCATGTCTATCATCTGACTGATAACAATTGTAAGACAACTTTCATTGAAAGACACATTCTGACATCAAAGATGTTAAAATATGAAAAAATGTTCATCTTAGAATTGATAAAATTTTTACAGTGCTCAATTAATATTCTTATCATTATATTAATGATGATGTGATGACAATGATGACGATGAGAATACTAGCTGGGAGATGTGTCCTTGTCTCTGATGAAGTGCATGTTTATGTATCTGAGAATGTATACCTGACAGCTGGTGCATTTGTGGAGGGGCTAAAGGACCTACGCAAAATCAGCACGAAAACTAATGGTCTGAAGTGTCACCTGATAAAAATTTTAGTTCCACAATTGATAGTGATCAACTTTTCAGAGTATTAATAGTGACACTAAAGCTTGCTGTTCTGATGCCACACAAGTTAAGCATTTCATTCTCAGCACTAACACTGAGCTCATTATCACTGTTTTTCTGTTGCTTGTCGCAGAATTCTTATACCTAAAATTCTTCAAAAAAAAATCAATCTTCCAATTCTAGAATTTCCATATTTCAGGATTCCCCTCCTCCAGATATGTTTTTTTCCATTCTACATTTGCCTATTCTTTTTCTTTGTACTCCTACATTGAAAAATAAGTAAATTCTACTCCAAAAATAAAAACCGATGGAAATGGAGTGTCCAGACCATCAAAATCAAAGCCATTTAGACCTATTCACTTTTCAGCAACTGGTTAGCATTCCTGTACAAATATTCTGTATTTATTTTGAAGCTTGTTCAGTTAATATCATTGTTCTTCTATTTCCTACATATGATGTACTTGTGCCAGTGAAGCTGAATCATGCATTTTCCAGATGGCAAAACTTTCTGAAGAAAGTATTGTGGTGGCAGACCCAGCCAGCAGACTCCACCAACTCTTCCTTGTGCAGCTCCACTGGGAATACATCAGATTAGGCATGGCCTCCAGGAATGCAGGCAAGGTCAAATTTCTCCTCTAATTCTGCAAACCAACAGTTCTGAAGAGAAGTACACTACATAAATTTTGAGCTGCTTTTCACTGGAAGTTTTCAAATCATCTAGAGAATCCAATGTGGCTCATAGCAATCCAGAGGCAAGCTCTAATTTTTATTTTGTTTCAAAATCTGTAGCAGCTTCCCAAGTTGTTTTATTGGAAGTGCATCATCTTCATTTATCCCTAACCATCATTCCTCGCTTGGGATCCCTCCCCTTTCTTTGTGTCCCTGCTAGACACGTAGTTGTAGTTGTGTAGCCAGGATGAACAGGGTCTTACGTATTGTTTGCTAGGCCAGAAATCAGGTTATGAATGTTTACATGGTAGCTGGAATTTCTTGAATCATCATCAGAATTCAGAAATTAAAAGATTTAATTTCCCCGTTAGATTGCCTACAATCTTCACTTCTGGCTATTTGAAGTTATCTTGATTCATGACAAAAGGACACCAGCACAGGGAGCCAAAGGCATAGTTCTGAGTGGTTCCTGGTGGGTGGGCAGCTCCAGCCGCCAAACAGGTTATGCCCCAAAGGGGAAGTGCAGGCCAGCTGCCTCAGTCATTCATGGATCCACGCATTCGTTCACTCCTTCATCCATTCCGGGGAGAACTGACTGACAGGCCCTGAGAAGGCAAAGACAAACACCACAGGTCTAAGGGATTTACCCTCTAATAGGGGAAGAAAGATATGAAAACAAGGCACAGCAACGAAATATTTAGATCCGACAAGAGAAGAAACAGGAATCTAGGGGTGTGCTGGCGAGAATAGCCAGTTCTTCCTGGGGAGTCATAAAAAGCTGGGAAAAAAAGGCTGTTGTCTTAAAAAATGAGCCAATGTTTCCCAATCCCCTAGTCTAGGAAATTCATCCCAAACGGTGTGGAGTGGATGGATGGGAGTGAGGGCAGGGGTGGAGGATTGGGGCAGAGGCTGGAAGGCGTGATACTTTCCTACCTGCCCCCAGAACTGCAAACATTTTATCTGATTCACGATAACGAGAGAATGTAGATTTATCCTAAGATAAGAGTAGATAATGACGTACCATACTTGCCATTCTAAGGCATTTTCTGTTGGAAACGCTAAAGAGTATGTTGTTTGGAATTTGTAATCCATCCATAACAGTTAGGCTCCCAGTCTCTTCAACAAACGACTTTTTCTTAACCATTAAAACTGCTGGAATACCATGGGAACATCACTGTATTACACTTAATTCCGGAGAGCAGGGAGTGAGTAATTCAGGAGTGAGGAAAAACAAAGTTTAATCTTACTACTCTTCAGCTACCTTGCAAAGTATTTCCTTTCTTCACGAATTCCCTGGGCGTCGCTGGTGCCCTGACCGCCTCTGTCCCTCCCCGCTGAAGCCTGACGGCGGGGCTTCGGCCTCCGCCGGGCCTTGCCGGGCCCGGGCTCGGGACGGGCCCCCCTGGGCTCCCGCAGGCGCGGCTCGCCCTCGGCCTCCGCGGAGCCTTGACGCGCCCCGCCCCGGCCCTGCGCCCGGCCTCGCTCGGCGTCCGCTCCCGCGCCCGGCCGGCGCCGTCTGACTTCGCTCCCAGCAAAAAGCGGTCTGATTGAGCGAATTCCTCTAACACCCCATACGTTTCCCAGGAGTATCTGTGTTGATAACTCAAATGAATTGGTGGAATTTTAAGCAATAATATAAACTGAAGGGAGCATGTTCAGGTTTTAGAAAAGGCCACCCTCGTGGAATGGCGAGCTGGCCCATTCAGACCCGCGCTGTGCCTTGGAGACGGCTCAGTGTGAATTCCCTACAACTGTCGCGCTTTCAAAGCTTATCTTCAACTAACATTTAGAACCCCGAAATTCTCTACAAGTTCGAAGTTTTCCCTACAGAATCACCTATGACAGCACTAACAGGAGCTGAACAGCAATTGAAAAGGCCGTGGGATAGACAGGGAAAGCAGGGAGCAGGTTATAGTGACCTTATTTTTCAATAAAAATACAATTTTTCTCGCAAAAGAAATAATATTTGTAATCACATCCACATAATATTTCTGGAACATAACACCAGAGGTTATTGTGGTCTGTTGAGAAGATAGGGAATTGTATGTTAATTCATGTGTTCATTTATGTGTTTAACATTTTTCCTGCTTATTTTTTGAGCGTTCGTTTCCTTTTTTATTGAATTACGTAGTGGTATAACCTCTGAGATTCAAATAAAGATTTCCATAAACTTTAAAAAGCCAAATTTCAGTGATATCTCTTCTTTTAAAAAGTGATTTCTACTTCTTGCAAATATTGTTTGTGTTGTGTTGTAACATTTTACATAAATTTTAAAAAACTGAATTCATGTTTCTAAACAATAAATTCCTAAAATATAATAGTAAAAGCATTTGCATTCAGTAAATTATTCCAAAAGGTTTTGGGAATAAATTGCCACATGGTGAATGTTAAAGTTATAAACTATATTCTAAAAATCAGATGATTGAATATAAGTCTAAAAGTGTCAATAAAAACTTTGTCATTTGCTCAAGAGCTTAAATATGTTTGCAAATGAAAAATTATTTAGAAAATATTTATTCAATGCCTACTATATATATTATTTGCCTACAACAAATAAGTGCTCATTTCATTTGATTTTGTTTTATTTTTAAGCCTAAAAGGAATATCTTTTAAAGTCTTTCACTGTGCACCTCCTAATTTTGTTGTTCCTTTCCTTTTCTTTACCAGGAAGGACGATGATGGCTAAAGTTAGAAATATAAGGTCCTAACCTATCTCTTTCTTTCCATCTCTATGATTCTTGGACCATAAATGAAGTTATTCTTCATAATGTAGAGCTTCACAGATTCATATATAACAGCTGAACACAATGAACTTCAAATGCTTGCAATTTTGAAGTAAGTAAATAAAGCGGACATAAAGTGGGCAGTCTCTTTTCATGAATTAATGTCCTTTGGAACTTCAGTATAGCCTTATCTTTGTTAAACTGGAGTAATTCTCCATGGATTGTGATGAGTCTTCGTGAGTCTTGGTAACCTGTTCCATCTCTTGATGTCTCCTCAGAGAGCACTATGTACCTAACACCTCATCCCCAAACTGAGCTTCTCATTCTAAACGACCCACAGGTAACCCAGAGTGTTAGGAAGGGCAGAACGTCCTGTGCTGTCACGCCTTCTTGCCTTCCAACTAGCCACATCAATCCCAGCCTATACACTCATGTTTTTCCAGACTCTGAATTAAGGGATCTCGGCTTCTTGGCAATGTCCCAGGTAAATCTAGTCATTCTGTTCTTCATGGAATAGAAACAACCCAGGCTTTTGGAGCTGAAGAGCCTTGGGTTTGAATTCAAACTCTGACATTTACTAGCAATTGCATAACCTCATTTTAGCTTTGATAACATCATCTGTAAGATATAAATGAATAAAATGCTGCCTTAGAGCATTGTCATGAGCGAAGTGTTTGGGACCATACACTTAGAGAGTGTAGAGAGCTGGTAAGTCAGTAGCATGAGTGGCAGTGGCGGCAGCAGCAGGAGGTGGTAGTAGGAGGTGGCAGTGGTGGTAGGTGGTGGTAATAGTCTCAGGAGTAGCTAGAACTGTGTTAGTAGTAGTACGAGTTGAAGAGGAGATAAAACGTGGTTGGATATTTTCTTGTACTGGGATGTAGTAAAATTCTCTTGGATGAGGGTCCCTGAAGAGAGGGAACTCAGAAGCTCTGCAGCTACTAAGTGTCTCTGTCTTGGGAAAATGAGATTGAATATAGGGTGAAGCTGTCAGAGATTTGGGAAGGAGATGTGGGGGAATTATTGGTTATAAAAACAAGAGTCACTGGTTAGAAGAGTGTCAGCTGGGCAAATTGTACAGTACACTCTAACTGGACGTTTACCCAGAGTTATCTTAAATTGTGGACATCAGCCCTAAGTCCTAGGTGTTGGTAAATTTTGATCTGCTGGGACTCATGCTTGCCCTGTTGGCATTTTGGTATCCCTTAGGTAGGTGAGTAAAGGGACACAGTAGACCTACATCAAGCAGTAATGAGTATTCAAATAGTTCAGATGAAACAAAATGAGGAACTCTTAAGTCCTGAGCCAGCCTTAACTGATACTGAGAACTCCATATTCCCTCTGAGGTACAACAGTAGAAGTGTACCTACCTCCATCCTTAAAAATTGCATAGGGCAAAATACCTGATCTAACCACTCTATCCTTTGCTCATTAATAAAGATGGAAAGTTAGAAAACTCAGTTGAATATAATTGAGTTTAATGACACTTGCAGAGACATGTCTATCTGAAATGTATTCTGCTAACCTGATTGCAAGTTGTCGTCTACGATTCTGAGGAGTTTGGTTGGAAAACTCAGAGGGACTTGATTATTGGTTAGTTTAATGTACTGCAAATAAGTATCCCTCTCTAGATAAAACATTTCACTCACTCCCTTTTCTTATTAAAAAATTATCTGTTTAATAATCAAGTAAGCAATTAAATTGGAATCTATACATTTTAATTATATCTGCATGTGGTATTGGATAATATAATTTCAAGCTGTTTTATTGTTTTTGTTACCATTCTCTTTGTTCTAATTTGAAAAGGAAACAGAGAGGACATAATTTTGTGAAATTTGCAGTCCTTACTCTTTAGTTGCCCCACCCTACTCATGTTTTCAATCTTTCCTCTGTTCTTTTTCCATCAGCACATCTAAACACTCATGCAGTGATCCACACAGAGCCCTCTACATTCACCTGTCTTCCTCTCTGCCTCTGTCTGTTCGTGGTCGCCTCCTTCTCCATTTCTTCTTATGTCTTTATATGTTGAAATTACATCCATGTCTTCACTTCCAATTTATTTATAAATCCACTTCAATCTGATTTGGACTGTACTGTTTCTTTGTATTTACTTTCACTGAAGCTACCATAAATCATCTATTCGTTCATTCCACACATCGATGATAACTTCTATGTGGTAGGTACTATGAATGTAAAAGTGAGTTGATATTGTCAGTGACCTCAGTGAATTTGTAGTGTGGTAAGTAAAACTACTTTCTCTTCAGCTCTATTATTGACGTCTCTTCCACCACCAGTGTCTGAGTTCTGTCCTTGACTTTCTTTATTTTAATTCATTCAACAGACACATGTTGAGGGTCTACTGTAATTCTAAGCATGTTCAGTGATGGACGGGTGGCATCTGTGCCTTTGTACAGTTTTCTCTTCTGTCTGTACTCCTGCTCTGAGTCTGGGCTGGCTTCCTACTTGCCGCCCCCACCCTCCGTGCTTTTCTGAGCAGAATGCTGGGAGCATGACCAGGCTGTCTGATGCTTGTTTTGTGACTTCTGAGAAACATGTTTTTTAGGCTTGCCAAGGACACTAGAGCTTCTGTTGACAAGTAAACAATGTTGTGCAACAAATTACAAAGCAGGTGGAAAGGCTTGTCATTCTGCTATTAGTCTCAGAGCACAAACAACCCTAAACTCAAGCAGAAGCTTTTGTTATAGATAATGCGTCTAGCCCCAACGTGCCACCAACTTGGAAGCACTAGAACAGAGGAGACAGAAGAATTAAAAGATATTGCTGGGTTCATAAAATAATTTAAAGTAAATTGGACAGATTAGAGACTGATTAATAATTATATTTCCCATCCCTAGATCATCAAATTTTAAACTTGGCACAGTAAAATGCTCTTGACTTTATAATTATGTTATTTATAAATCCCTTAAAGGTAGGTTTCAGGTTACTACTCTGTACTTTTTGAAGACTTGCTATGTCCATATTAATTGACTTCAATGGACATGTAAGAAAGCAGTGAATAACAGTAAAAATTATATTTTTCTCTTGTAGGTTAATATTATCGTGGAACAAATTAACCAGATATTCTTGAATTTATAGATTAATGTAACTTTGTGCAAGAATTTTAGAGAAAAATTACCCAGTTCAATTCTCTCTCCTTGCATCCCAGCAAAATGTCAATTCTAGGACCCAGGCCTTCAGTAGCCCTGGGGGGAGGCCATTCCACTACAATTGAATAAATAAAGAATCAAAGTGTGCTGAAACTTCTGCCAAGCTACTGAGTTGCAACACTTCCATATTATGAGGTTACTCGTTAGAATTTTGAATTTATAACTTAACATTGTTATTAAACAGTGACCCTAGTATAGTAAAATGTGTTCAATAATTATTGAATAGTAATCATAGGATTATCTCTCAGCCTTATAAACTTTATCTTCCCTGTCTAAAGACTGAAAATGACAATGTGTGAATATATTCTTTTCTATTCATTTTCAAATTTCCTGCATGTCATACATTCATAATTTGGTGAAATACAATAAAAGTAAATTACTAAAGAACTGAAAAAAAAACCAAACTATAAGCCATTTTTCAAAAATTATGAAATGATCAGGCATATAATTAATCTATTAAATTGCTATAAAAGTATCTAAACACTCTTAATTTTTATACTTTATTTACCAAAACCAGTGACACACAGTCCATGAACTGGCACTGGTCTTCACCACACTTTGAAAAGTTCACATTAGAATAATAATTTTTAATGTTCCCTTCAGAGATAAATTTTTATGATGTTATAACATTAATTAGCAAATAAATGGAATTAATTGACTAATCACAGTGATTTTTAAATTTTAAAGCAATATTTTTTGTTTTAAAATATTTTTCCTGGAAAGTTGTTTTTAGATATTAAATGGAGGAAAAGATGTGCTTTGTGGAAAAAGAAGGGAAAGAAACTGTGGCAGAGACTGTTATCAGCTTACCCAATGTTCACTCTTCTTATATTCTTTAGTAACACAAACATGTTTTTATTCAAGGTGGCAGTGAACTCCATTGCATGTGGGTGTGATTGATAACAGCAAAGTGGAAGTCACTAGGTAAGGCTTCTGAAATCTTTAAAGACTTTTCAAAGAAGCTCACTCAACTAGTAGAAGTGCCTCTTTGTCCCCTACCCTTCTCCTAATTTCTTCCTGGAAAGTGAACAAGATGGCTGGAGTTCCTGCAGCTATCTTGTAATCATGAAGCAACCTCAAAGATGAAACACATTAAAGAACGGCAAGGCAAAAAGTCAGAGGAAGCTGGGACATTGATGGCTTCAGGAAAGCCCTGGAGATCCTACTTCTAGATTTTTTCCGCAAGAGAATGAACCCCTAAATTGTTAAAGCCTCTATAGCTGGCTGTTATAGGTAACTAAACACAATTCCAAATGGCTATAGGAAGTAACATTTATTTCCCAACTTTTACTCTCGCTCCAAGAATTGTTTAGCTCGTATAATTTCTATAATGTCTGAGCTATACACGAAAATAAAATTGAGGCTGGTCATCTTGGAGAGAATTGTTCTTATCGGAGGCGTATTTTAGACATAAAGTGATAGTACTTGCTGAAGAATTCATTTTGTCAGAGTGTAAGGGAAATGCAATAATCAAGAATGCTGAAATGTTTTATTTGAGCAATTGAGTGGATGAGGGCTCCATTGACTGAGATGGGGAGGTCTGAGATGGGCAAATGATAGTTCGATTTTGGTGACATTACGTTTGAGATATATATTAAACATTCAAGTGGAGGTGTCAGTTGAGCAGTTGATGCATGAAACTGGAGTTCTGGGGAAGACGAAGACAAAGAGACTTGGGGGATGTTGTTACACAGATGATATCAAAGTCATGGGACTATGTGCAATCACACAGGAACAGTGTGTAAATACACAAAAGAAGGAGACTGAATAGGAGTTCTCAGTAAGATAAAAGAGAAACCATCGCGTTATATAAGCCAATGGAAGAAAGAGGAACTGCTCAGCTGATCAAATGCTACTGAAAGATCAAGCAAGCTAAGAGGAGAGAAATTACCACCAGAGGAAGGAATCTTATTGCCATTACTACCTTGGCTTTGTTTTCGTTAAGTTGGCTGCCTAGTTTCTTTTTCTATTTTTTAATTTTCAATTTTTTATTTTTTATTGAGATATAATTGATGTATAAAAGTATAAAATTGTGTCACCTTAAGTGTACAGTGTGTTGATTTGATACACATATATTGCAACATGACTACCTCCATAGCATTAGCTAACATTTCCATTATGTCACATAATCACCATTTATCGTTTGTGGTAAGACTATTTAAGATCTACTCTCACAGCAACTTTCAAGCATATAATGCAGTATCGTTAACTATAGTCACCACACTGTACATTAGATCCCCAGAACTTGTGTATCTTAAAACTGCAAGTTTGCACCCTTTCACTAACATCTCCACATATTCCCTATCTCCCAGCCTCTGTAACAACCATTCTACTCCCTATTTCTTTTTTGGATTCCACATATAAGTGATAACTTTGTCAATGAGGTCTTAGAGCAGCAATGACAGAAGCCTGAGAGGAGTAGATGAAGGAAATAACAGTAGGTGAGAAACTGGGGACAACCCTTTTAAGAAGTTTGACATGATGAGGCACAGACAAAAGGGGCAGTGTCTAGAGTAGAAAGTGGACTTCCCACTGTGATTAGAAAAAGCCCAAAGCTCTCATGTGGGCCTATCAGCCTTACATGGTCTACCCTCCCACCTCTGAACCATCTCCTAACAACTGCCTCTACCCACATTCACTACTGTCCAGAAAAAAAGGCCTTCTCTCTGCCCTTCGAAAACTTCAGAAAGCTTTTTTCTCTACGGTAGGATCCATGCACTTGCTTTTCTTCTGTCTCTTTTGCCTGGAATGCTTTCCAACAGATTCCACATGACTGGCTCCTTTTGTCATTACTATGTCGACTCAAATATCCTCTCCAAGGGGATGCTACCCAACCATCACACTTCAAGTGGCTCGCAGTCACCTCATCCCGTTACCCTGCTTTTCCTCTCCACAACAAACACCATAGTGCAAAAGCCACGCACCCCCCCCCCCCCCGAAGGGACTGTGAGCGTCACAAGGGCAGGAGCACTGGCTGTGTCATTCACTGTGTATCCTCAGTACACAGCACATAGTAGGAGCTCAATCAATAACGTTGAGTAAATGGACATGGAAGCAAATGCCAGCCAGCTGTTACACTCAGCTGAGTTTCCTTCAGTGGTGAAGAAAACAGAAAAACATTCAGAAGCATTTGAGAACTCAAGAAAAACAGCACCTAGGAGTACATCTTTGGAACATGAAATCAAACAAACAAACAAATATAACTGATAATGAAAGAAAACCAACTAAAAGATAAATTTAATAAGGAATTGTGAAATGGAGAAACCATAGCAAAATGGATTCATGATGCATTTTTGATTAGTACAAAACTAAACAATTGTGGAAATTATGGTTACACAAAAGAATGTAAAATTTAAAATAGATCAAAGTCAGAGAGAATAGAAGGGGTAGAGAGGGGAAATTGAGGGAACCTTAAATGAGATATTTCCTCATCTTTTTAGCAGGGTAGTCAACTGATTCTGTTTATTGTTAAAATATGTAACTTAAAGAGTCATCAACTTCTAAGTTTTTCATAATCTTTTCAATTAGCTTTAAAAGAATCTTCTAGGATTTACCAATTTTTGTTGGAAGGAAAAATTATTTTAAGTTTAGCAATTTCTTTATTAACTTTGGTTAAATTCAAGAAAAATTAAATACTTTTTAAATTAAAACAATGTATCTTGTGTTTTCCTTAAAATATATGTTATACTTTATATGGCCTATTATTTCTTATACTATATATATGTGTATGTGCATGTGTATCCATATATACTGTATATATTTGAGTGAGAGAGAGGAAAGAAGAGAAGGAGAGAGGGAAGAGAGATTCTGGATGACATCATATATCTTTCATTTTTATTTCTAGGTGATGAGACATGGAGTGATTTTTAAAATATTCTTATTTTTGCTTCTTAAATATTTATCATAAGCATATGTAACTTTCATAAAATAATAAAACTATTAATCTAAAAAAATATGAGCATAATTTTTCTGAAATTAATCAGGAGGTAGTTGGAGATATTGGTTGTTCAGATTTTGTATGCAATCAGATCAAATATACCTTTTAAAAGCCAAATGCTTTATACTTAGGTAAAGAATTCCACACGATTTTCATTATTCCTAATGTCATTTAACTGATTTGATGATATTCTAAAAACCATTACATAATTATTTGGAAATATGCAAAAGTGTTTACATATTCATCTTTATGATTGATAGTTTTGGCTCTATGGAATAGTAACATGACAGTAATAAATAACACTTTAATCTAAATTTTATTCCTTCCAAATAAAGTGAAATTGATCGTCTGCCCTATCAATTGCCTCCTTTTGAACCGCTAGCAATCTATTGAAAAAGAAGAAAATTGAGAGAGAGAAATATAACTTGGTTTAGTTTTCTCCCATTTGTTTGGCTTTTATTATAAAATACACGACTAATGTTTGAGAAGAGGTGTGTGTTATTAAATGTCTTTTTTCAACAATGATACAAATTCTCTTGATTAAACAATATACTCACTAAAAAAGAGAGAATGGAGGAAGTAACGAGAGAGAGGGACTGCACTTTTTCCACTCTTCATTCCAAGGCAAAGGGAACATTGTGTTCCTGATGTGCATTTTACAATCCCGTTGGCAATCATTCTTTCACGGGCAGTCTACCAATATTCCAACATTTTATGGTCTTCAGTACTCTCCAGAAGAAACAGATTCCTTTAAACCATTACGTTCTTGAAAAGAGGTGGGCCTGCCCACAGGCCCCTGCTTGGCTCTGGCCGCAGTTAAAACAAGATAAAGAGGAAGAAAATTTAGGACAGCTGATCTGATACACCTATTAAAGCCACACCAGACCAGGCAGGTCCCCTGCCTGCTCTTTAGCCCACATGGTTCATCATCAGATTATTTTACTCTCCTGCCTAAAATCTTCCTATTACTGCTCATGACTTTTAGAAGAGAGTCGAATCCCAGCAGAGCCGCAGAGCTCCCCACCACCAGCCCTGCCTGCACTTCCCGCATCCTCCCTTACTCTCACAGCTGTCTCACTAGAACCCAGCCACTTCTTCTTCTTCCTCTTCCTCAAGTGCCCAGTCATGGTCCTGCCGCTGGCTGTTCACACTTGGGGTTCCCTCTGCCTGCAGCAGGGTATTTCAGGATGTGGAGCAGACACGCCTCCTCAAGGACACCTTTCCTATCGCTGTGTCTAAGACACTGCCCTCTGCAGTCATTCGCTCTGTTTTCCATGACCCACCTTTCTTTTCTTTATAACTCTGAAAGCCATTTGAAATGTTATCATTTTTAACACTTGCTTACTTATTTCCATGCTGCCTTCCCCCAGTAGAAAATCTGCTCCATGAGAAGGGGGACTTTGCTTGCATTGTTTACTTAGCACCTAGTGTGTGCTCAACAAATAAAGGAATGAATGAAAAGAAACAGAAAAATTAAACCACGCCTCTGTCAATCTCAACCTGAAAATACTCTCTGAATGCCTGAGGAGTTGTCACCCTGAGGTGTCATCTGTCTGTTTTTGTAATACTGGCTTTTAATTACATATTAAACATATCTGTGCTAAGGGAAGATTTTTCTGTCCACTAACATTTATATTTAATGCCATTGAATTACCATAAAAATTCTTCACTCATTGTATATGTGTCTCATATTTATTGAATGTATTTAACTATATGTTATACATACCATTTTTACAATTATTTAATGTCAATGACATCAAAGAAAATATAAACACTGTCTCAGCTACATTGGAGATTAAGAAAGAATAGGATTAAAAGTACAGGTTGAAATGGAGAGTACAAAAGAAAAAGGACACACAGTAATGCTCTATTTTGTCTCGCTATGCTTACACTTTCAGATGAATAAACATATCTATGTAGACACACATAGACATATCTACTGACCTATGAAAATTACATAAAAGCATCAGCAAATAGAATCAAGTGATTTAAGAAAAAATATACTAACACTTTTGATATCTAGTCAGGATTTTTAAATGTTTTGTCTTTATATGTCTAGATAATTTTATATGACACCAAAAGCAGTTTCGTAGCAGTCAGAAAACAGATCTGCTCCTTTTCTGACATGAAGATGTCCTGTATATTAACAACAAAATCATCATTAAATATCTTTTAATGTGAGTTAGTACAATATAATTGATGACACTCTATGTTGTCAGTAATTCAGAGCTAAAATGGAAGATATGAACATTGATTTTGACCCTAATTGTAGCCATCAACACAGCACAAGATTGCTCCTTGTGGTTCCCCTCCAGCCCCTAGTACCTTGAGGAACTCAGAGCATTATGACTGAAGGAGGACGCTAGGGAACTGAAACTGAGGTCAGAGACCCTTTCTGCAGGAGTGAGCTAAGACGAGCAAGTTGTGGCACTTCAGGGCTAGTGTTTTTGGTTTCACCATCCTTTTTAATAAGAACAAGGAAATTTAATTTATAATTTATAATTGTGTCTCTCTGTTGCTTTGTCTCTAATGGCACCTCCACACGTGCCCAGTCCTGGCAACCTCTGCAAAACTGGTGCTCATAGTCCAGACACAGGCATGGCTCCTTCCTTTTACTCAGAGCTTGCTCTCCTCTGTGACTCCTGATTTCTATCCAGTTGCTTTCTGTTTGGATTTTGCCTCTGTGCTCTGCCGGGCTGCCACCTGCGAGGGACCGTTCACCTGGCTCTTGATCTCCATGTTGCCCCCAGATACACCGTTGGATCAGGATCTTCTCCATGCCCTGCAGTCTCAGGCCAAGTTCAGCTGACAGGCCCAGAAAGAGTTCCCAGCTATTAGGGAGGGAAAAGCAGTCATAATCAAATTCTTCACTTAGGTGATGAAATCAGAAAATTTAAAACTAAGCAATTATTGCTATTATTTAGGAAAACAGTAACATTTAGTCCAATTTATCCTTCTGATCATTGTAGGCTAAATTAGGTAAATGTCAGTAAAATGGAGAAGGTGAAATGTGAGCTGGGCTTAAGGAAGGGGGAGAAGAAGTCAGGCTTAGAGAAAGGATAATGCATGTCAGATGGAGGCAAAAATGGGCCAACGCACAGCATGAGCAGAGCACACTCAACAGACAATCTTGGAACAGCTGACACTTTCAAGGTTGTAAAGGTAAACCTGGCCAATTTATGAAGCATTTGGAATGCTAGTTTTTTGTTCCTCTGGTAAATTGTCTTTTACTTTTTCCAAATGATTGTCTGAAGACCATCTGCATCATAGTAACCAACTTGCTTCATTAAAAATAGTTGGGACCCACATAAACCTACCATATAAGAATCTCTGAGGCTGAAGCTAGGGAATCTGGCTTTGTATCAAGTTCACCAGTTCATTCTTTTTTGAGAACAAATACTATATAGTTATCATTTTTTAACTTTTTTTTAGCAGTCAACTATCATATGTTGAAACTCAGGATATAAAACTGATAAAAGCCCTATTTGAGTGGTGGATGTGTTCGGGGTGGAGTCGGGGGCTCTCTTGGGACACCTGAAGCTCTCAGCTCTCAGTTAGAAGAAAACTATTGCTGTAATTAACAGGGAAATCACAGAGAAGTGTTATGATGACAGTGGGTGCAATATTGCGATTTATAAGAGATATATATTTGGTTATTCAGATGACCAAAATATACTTCTCATACATATTTGGTCTTGGTCCACAGTTCCTAGCTCACAACTCCCCCAACCCTTGGCATTCCCTAAGTGTAGAGAGAGATAGAGGTGTCTTTTGTTATGTTAATGAGGTGACTTTTGGAAAGCACCTAAGGATGAGGGCTGGTTGACAATGGAGACAATCAGGTGATTAGAGGGTTGGAACTACCAGTTCCACCACCCCCCACAACCTCTGGAAAGGGGAGACGGGCTGGAGGTTGAATCAATTGCCAATGGCCAAAGATTTAATCAATCATGACTATGTAACAAAGCCTCCATAAAAACCCAAAAGGGTTCAGAGAGCTTTCAGGTTGGTGAACATAAGGAGGTGCTGAGAGAGTGGCACACTGGGAGAGGGCATGGAAGCTCCATGCCACTTCCCACATACCTTGCCCTGTGTATCTCCTCCATCTGGCTGTTCCTGAATTACATCCTTTTATAATAAACCAGTGATCTAGTAAGTAAAATGTTTCTCTGAGTTCTATGAGCCACTTTAGCAAATTAATCAAATCCAAAGAGGGGGGAACATTGGAACCTCCAATCTGCAGCCGGTTGGTCAGAAGCACAGGTAACAGCCTGGGCTTGCAACTGGCATCTGAAGTGGGGGTGAAGGGGCAGACCTGTAAGACTGAACTCCTAACCTGTGGAATCTGATGCTATCTCTCAGTAGAGAGTGCCAGAACTGAGGTGAATTCTTGGACACCCTGTGGGTGTCTGAGAATTGCTTGTTGGTGTGGAGAACCACCCCCCATGTTAGAAATTGGGTCTCAGAACACTAATTTGGTGGAGATTTTAGAGGAATAACCAATCATTAGGATGTGAAATAGATTTGGAGAGAAAGAGTTGCAAGATATAAAAAGACCAGCTAAAGACTAGTATCACAGATATTAATTTGCAGCTCAAAATCAAATGTGCAAAAAATATCAAGTGATTTTAATTTCTTTGAATCAGTTAAATCTGACTTTGAGGTCTCCAGAATATGCATCCAGTAGTAAATTCAGTCTCAATCAACATTGGGCATCTCTTTCCAAACCTGTCTCATATGTGTGGAAAGGTCCTGGAATCCAAAGCAGAGCAAATACCTATAGAAAACCCTCTCTGGTGTTGATCCACCCAGATCACTGCCAGTAAGCTCACTGGACAAGTCCACTTGCTGCCTTAAAGTCCAGTGGCTCTAGATGTCAGTAAAAATGGCAGAATAAGACTTCTGAAAAATTCCCTCTTCTATAAAAGCAATGAGAAAATTGGCAAAAATTGCCAGAATCAACTTTTTCAGAACTCTGGAAATTAATCAAAGTCTTGCAGCAACCCAGGAAGCATTCATTTAAAGGAAAGAAAGAGATAGAGAGAGGAAGGAAGGGAGGGAGGGAGGGAGGAAGGGAGGAAGGAGGGAGGGAGGGAGGGAGGGAGAGAGAGAGACGGAGGGAGGGAGGGAGAGAAAAAAAGGGAGAAAGAAAGAAGGAAAGAAAGAAAGGGAGAGAAAGAGAGAAAAGGCTGTATCTTGGTAAGAATGGCGAGCTTGCTGGCATTTCAACTTACCCAAGGTCCATTCCCCACTCTTTAGCTTCATAGTAGCCCTAAAAAACAACAATCCACTTTTGCAGTGAAAATCAGCAGCCTGGGAACCACCATAAGAAGTCCAGAGCTCTTCCAAAACCTTATACCAAAGAACTGTCGTTATTTTACTGGCCTGGTGGTTCACTAGAAGATCTCATTTGCAAAGCTGTCTCTATTTAACCTGACTCAGAGTTCACCTAGTGTGAAAAGCCTTCTTCTCCATACCTGCCCAAAAGTCTTTCCCTATGGGGGTGTTATCAAAGTCTATTACAGGCCATGATCTACACTGTGGCTGCCTGAGGCAGTCGGAAACAGTTGGAGAAAACAAGAGACTAACCAAATGGTCTAAAAGGACAAGCAGAGGAACGAAACGGCCACAGGAAGGATTTGAAAAGCTCAGATGTATTCTTGGGGCTCTAGAATGCCACACGCATGTATCAGAATGTGTCCACGACCAATGCTGCATGCATGCTCAAGAAACACCAGAGAATTCTGTAAGCTACCACTTCAGATTGACCTTGAGGCTCTGTGAAATCAGAAAGTGAAAGCTAAGACAGAGTTGCCAACTGCCTGGCTGAGTGTGGAAAATGCGCCCAAAATGCACACAGCCCAATTACAAAGACTGGGGGATTTATTGGCTTCAGGTGTTGAAGGACCTCCAAATAACTAATAGGTAAATATAAAAGATAATGTAGATTAAAAAATGGGCAGAGGATTGTTATGAGAGGTTCGGGGATTCGATCGGAGACGTAAAAGACACTTTCCACTCCAAACAAATGGACTGAAGGTATATTTTATTATATAGAGGATAGTAAAGGCGACAGTCTGCAAACAGATCCAAATAGGTCAAATATTAAGAGGGAAAAAACATCAGCCCAACTGGAAAGGGAAAACACCCACATCGGCTGAAGAGAAATGACACAAGTCAACAGGAAAGAGAAACACCAGGTTGACCGAAAAGAGAACACATCAAATCACTTACTACACATCAAATCAATTACTTCACATCAAATCAGTTACTCACAACATCCACACCCCACTGCCGGGAGAGTCCTGTCAATCGACGCGGCTGGGCAAGGATCACACGTCCTGGGCAAGGCGTCCCTTCCACAGGTGGAACTCTCACTAGGGCTCAGTTTCCAGCAGTTTTTATACCATCAGTAATTTTCAGAGTAAGCAATTACAGAGTTTGCAGAGCAAGCATTTAGTGTTTCCATGCACAAAATGGTTATCAGTGGCGTACGTGCACTGAGCCCCCTGGCTAACGTCCCAGCCCAGTAGTTGTGTACGTGCATTGTTTTCTTTGGTTATCGTCTCAGCCCGGCACAGATGGCCAGTCCATTCCGGGCTACGACGCTCCAAGAGCCTTGAAATGTTACAACTTGCAACTTTCTCCATGGGAGAAAGGCCAGTTCCTGGGAAAAGGCCGGTTCCCACCACACAGAAAGCAGCTTTTATATTTCTTTTTTGTGCTGGTGGCTGTAGGTCAATGGAGCGGCCAAACATGGCTGTACTCATGTCAAGACAAGGACCTGAATAGACATTTTTCCAAAGAAGACATACAAATGGCCAACAGGCACTGGAAAAGGTGCTTAATATCACTAATCATCAGGGAAATGCAAATCAAAACCACAATGAGATATCATCTCACACCTGTTAGAATGGCTATTATCAGAAAGACAAGAAATAACAAGTGTTGGAGAGAACATGGAGAAAAAGGAACCTTTGTGTACTGTTGGTGGGAATGTAAATTGGTGTGGCCACTATAGAAAACAGTATGGAGGTTCCCCCAAAATTAAAAATAGAACTACCATATGATCCAGCACTTCCACTCTGGGTATTTACCTGAAGGAAATGAAGACACTAATGCAAAAAGATATATGTACTCCCATGTTCATAGAAGCATTATTTACAATAGCCAAGACATGGAAGCAATCTAAGTGTCCACCGGTGGATGAGTGGATAAAGAAGATGTGGTATATATACACAATAAAATATTATTCAGCCATAAAAAAGAAGGAAATCCAACCATTTGCAACAACGTGGATGGAGTTTGAGGGAATTATGCTAAGTGAAATAAGTCAGATGGAGAAAGAAAAATGCTGTATGATCTCACTTAGTCAGGCATACTTCGGAGATATTGCAGGTTTGGTTCCAGACCACCACAATAAAGTGAATATCACAATAAAATGAGTCACACAAATTTTTTGTTTCCCAGTGCATATAAAAGTTATATTTACACTATACTGTAGTCTATTAAGTGTGCAATATCATGTCTAAAAAAACAATGTTTTACCTTATTTAAAAAATACTTTACTTTAAAAAAATGCTAACTATCATCTGAGCCTTCAGAGTCGTAATCTTTTTGCTGGTGGATGGTCTTGTAAAAAAGCACAATATCTGCAAACACAATAAAGCAAAGTGCAATAAAACGAGGTATGTCTGTATGTGAAATTAAAAAAAGAAAAAAAACCTGAGCTCATAGATACAGAGAACAGATAGACTGGTAGTTGCCAGAGACAGGTGGAGGGGGGGCGGTGTGAAATTGTTAAAGGTGGTTAAGAGGTACAAACTTTCAGTTATAACATAAATACGTCCTGGGGATGTAATGTACAGAATGGGGACTATAGTTAATAATACTGTACTGTGTATTGAGAGCTGCTAAGAGAGTAAATCTTAAAAGTTCTCATCACAAGACAAAAAATTTTGCGACTATACATGGTAATGAATGCTAACTACACTTACTGTGGTGATCATTTTGTAATATATACAAATATCCAATCATTATGTTGTACACCTGAAACTAATTTAATGCTACATGTCTATTATATCTCAATTTTAAAAATTACAGTATAAATATATTTTTGTCTGCAATTCATTTTTTCTATCTAATTCAAAAGACAATTGCATGATGAAATTATTATAAATCTAAGTCAACAGGTACACGATGTACAAAGATGTAATTTGTAACAATAACAGCTTAGAGGAGGTGGGGGAATGGAGCTATCTAAGAGCAAAATTTTTGTATAGTATTGAAATTAAGTTGCTATGAAGTCAAACTATAGGTATAAATTAAGACACTGATTGTGATTGCTAAGGCAACCACTGAGAAAATAACTAAAAAATATATAGTAAAAGTAATGACAAGGGAAATAAAATAGTACCATAAAAAAAATATCTATTTAACACAAAAGGCAGCAGTAATGGTGGAAAGGAGGAACAAAAAGACAAAAGCCATATAGAAAACAAATAGCAACATGGCAGACATAAATCTAATCTCTCAGTTATTACATTGAAAGTAAATAGATTAAACCCTCCAATTAAAAGGCAGAGAGTTGCAGAATGGATAACAAACATAACCCAATACATACAAGAGACACACTTTAGATTCAAAGACATAAACAGGTAGAAAGAAAAAGAATGGAAAAGATATACCATGCAAACGATAACCAAAAGAGAGCTGGAATGGCTATACTAATGTCAGACAAAATAGACTCTAAAATAGAATTTGTTACTAGAGACAAAGAAGGACACTTTATAATGATAAGAGAGTGAATCTATCAAGAAAATATAACAATTATAAACGTATATACACCTAATATCAGAGCCCCAAAACAAATGAAGCAAAAACTGACAGAATTGAAGGGAGAAATAGAAAAATTCAACAATAATAACTGGAAACTTTTATATCATATTCTCAGTAATGCATAAAACGACTAGGTAGAAGATCAGCAAGGAAACAGAAGAGTAAACAACACTACGTACTGACTAGATTAAACAGACATCTACAGAACACTTTACCCAGCAAAAGGAGGCTGTACATTCTTCTCAACCGCCCAGGAACTATTCTGAGTATAGACCCATTTAGCCAGCCATAAAGCAAGGCTAAATAAATCTAAAAGAATTTAAATCACACAAAGTATGTTCTCTGACCACAATGGAATGAAATTAGAAGTTAATAATAGAAAGGAAATCACAAGTATGTAGAAACTGGGGAACACACTCCTAAATAAAGACTGGGTAAAATAAAGAATCAGAATAGAAATTTAAAAATACTTTGAAATCAATGAAAATTAAGACAGCCCACCAAAACTTACAAAATGTGGTTCAAGCAGTGCTTAGAGAGAAATTTATAGCTATAAATACCTATATTTTAAAAAGATAAAAGATCCCAAATCAATAACTTGACTTTCATTCTTAGGAAATTTGAAAAAGAAGATCAAACTAAACCCAAAACAAACTGAAGGAAGAAAATAATAAAGATTAGAGAAGAAATAAATGAAATACAAAATAGAAAAAAATTGAGAGAAATCAATGAAACTAAAAATTGGCTCTTTTAAAAGATCAACAATATTGCCATACCTTTAGCTTGACTCACCAAGGAAAAAAAGAGACAATTCAAATTACTAATAGGAAGAATGAAAGTGGGGACAGAACTATCGACTTCACAGAAAAAAACAAAAGAGATGGAAGCAAAAGGGTTGCATGGTAACCAAGAAATGAAAAATTGGGTTTAGATTACTCATTTGAGATGCTTATTGATGAAAGTTATTAGCTAACTGAGGTAAAAGCTTAAGGAGGGAGCATAAAGAAAGGCTTCTGGGAAGAGGGTGTATTTTCAAATGTTGTGATGGCTGATTTTATATGTCAACTTGACTGGGCTAAGTGATGCCCAAATAGCTAGTAAAACATCATTTCTAGCTGTGTGTCTGTGGGGGTATATCAGTAGTCTGAGTAAAGAAGACCACCCTCACCAATGCTGGTGAGCATCATCCAATCTGTCCAGGGCCTGAAGAGAACAAAAAAGTGGAGGGCAGATGAATTCACTCTCTCTGCTTGAGCTGAGACGTACATTCTTCCTATCCTCAGACATCAAGGCACCTCATTCTTGGGCCTTCGGACTCAGACCAGGACTTATGCCACTGGCCTCCATTCTCAGGACTTTGGATTTAGACTTACATCATTGGCATCCCTGGATCTCAGGCCCTTGGACTAGAATCGAATCACACCACCGGCTTGCCTGGGCCTCCAGCTTGCAAATGGCAGATTGTGGGACTTCTCAACTCCAAAGTCGCATGAGCCAATTCCTATAATAAATCTCCTCTTATCTGCATCTATATCTATACCTATATCTATATTTAAATATACATCCTATTGGTTCTTTTCCTCAGGAGAACCCTAACAAATACAAATGTCTTATATTTAGAAGAGAGAAATTAAAATAGTTAAGCAAAAAATAAGTGGGAATTTGTTGGTTCATTAAATTAGAAAGAACAATGGTGGAGTTAGAATCAAGCATCACTGGTTTTAAAAATTTAAACAAGTTCCAAGCTCTCTGTCTCTCTCTCTCTTTTGCTCTCTCACCCTCTTCCTGTGTTAACCTTACTCTTTTCATGTTTTTTATACTATACGTTTTGGAAGAAAATCACTATGCTGTAGATATGTTCCACCTGCTTGAGGGCTGCGTATCTACATAAATTATTTGAGATTCTCTGTAGAAAGTTGTCTCTTCTTCACCATTTATTTATTTATTCAATCATTTATTTGTATTAATATAGACTCTTGGATGTTTATTTTATACTTTGAGTTGTAATCCAATACTACTTTGTTTTGTTACCTAAATTGTTTCAGCTTTGCCCATTGGGAGTTCTTTCAGTTGGCTCTTGTGTCTTTTGATATGTCCATTATTGTGGGGTTTTTGATTTTTGTTTTGTTCTGTTTTTAGTACTTCCTTACTTCCTAGCACTATGTGATACTCCAAGTTTATCTTGTATATTTCCTGCCTCATTTCTAGAATCTGCCATTTCGCCAATGATCCCTGGTTCCTATTTATTCAATCTTGGTTCAGAATCTTGGTTCTTGATATGTTCATTGCTACTGCTATTTCTTCTAGGTTCTCTCAGCTATGACCAGAAATGCATTGCATAAAGGACTGGTTACGACCATAGAATTTACCTTTATCTGTACAACAAAGATAGGTGATGATTTTAAAATAGAATAGTATGTGATAATTATATTCTCTAACAATGTAGAAACAGTACAACTACAACAATGGTGTAAGAACTGGGAGTTTATATGAAAGCAGAACGATTCACTGATTTTAAGAGTATTGCTTGAATTTATACTATCGGGGTTGAAGAGGAGTAGAAGATAGTACTAGCTTATTTTTCTTCTGTGCATAAAGAATAAATTAATAGTCTCCAAAAAGAGAGTGGACATTAAAAGCATTGTATAAAATAATTAATATACAGGTAGCCATTAGGATGAGAAAACAAACCTTTTGGGGGCGGCCCCATGGCGTAGCGGTTAAGTGCACACACTCCGCTGCTGGCGGCCTGGGTTCGGATCCTGGGCATGCACCGATGCACCACTTGTCAGGCCATGCTGTGGCAGCGTCCTGCATAAAGTGGAGGAAGATGGGCACGGATGTTAGCTCAGGGCCAGTCTTTCTCAGCAAAAAAAAAAAAAAAAAAAGAGAGGGATTGGCATGGATGTTAGCTCAGGAATGATCTCCTTCACAAAAAAAAAAAGAAAGAAAACAAACCTTTCTAAATATGATATAATAAAACAAAAAAAGTAAGAATATATGAAATTACATAGAAAACTATATCTACATCTATATTTACATCAACACATATATACATATAAATATACATAAATCATCATATAAATATATTTATAATCATCATATAAATATAATGAAATACAATGTTGCAGAACTGAAGCCAAATGCATTAATCTTGTCAACAAATGTAAACTGGCAAGACATATGTATCAAAAGAAAAGAATGTTCAAATTTGTCAACAAAGCAAAATCCAAAGCTATGCTATATACTAGAGATACTTCTACAGTAAGCAAGTCCAGGACGATCAAAATAACAGAATGAACAAATATATACCAGCACTGAAATAATAAAGAAAGCAAGGTTGGAAATTTTACATCTGATATGGCAGCAAAAAAGGCAAAGAAGGATACTTTCTAGTGCTGAATACTTCAATTTACAACTGAGATATAATTATTGATATTGATGCATCCAATAATAAACAACTTTCATAAGGCAGAAACTACATGAATTTCCAGGATAAATAGACAGAAATACAACATTAATAGGAAATTTTAATATACCTTGCTTAGATTGTGTGTGATGAAGTCAACAAAACACTAATAAGGATATAGAATGCCTAAACAACATAGTCAGTAAGGTAAATCTTATCCTTGGTGGTAGGAATATATCTTCTTTTCAAGTACATATGGAACAGTTACAAAAGAATGATTATGTTTTATGCCACAAGTTAATCTGAATGCACTATAAAAATATAAATTGTAAAAACAGCATGAAAAACCAAAAATTATCTTCCCTATTAACTTTAAAAAAAAATCACAAGTAAAAATCTCTTCCTTGAAAGCAGATATACAGACAAAAATTGCAGACTTAGAAAAAAAGGATAATAACCTGATGCATCAGAATTTATTGGATATAGATAAAAATTATCAGGGGATATTTTATAGCATTACATAACTGTATCAAGTATATTGACTGATTCTATGTATGGTTGATCATGGCTATATACCTATAGTTCGGGTTATCTGTACCCTTACTTATTTTCTACCTACTTATTATACATATTACTGAAAGAGGAAAGTTGAAGTCTACAACTATAATTGTGGATTTATCTGTTTCTCTTTTCAGATAGATCAATTTTCACATCACTTTGAAGCTCTGTTTTTAGGTGTGTGTACATTCAGGATGCCATGCCTTCTTTGAGAATTTATTCCTTTATCATAGTGTATCTTCTCTATCCATTATAATCCTTCTTGTTCTAAAGTCTACTTTGTCTGAAATTAATATAGCTGCTCAAATTTTCTTTTTGTTAGTGTTTGCATGCTCTCACAGTAGCCTAAACTCAGCCTTTAGCAGTTCATTAAAAATTTCTAATCTTCCTGCCAAATTGTATGGCATTCTCTCTGAGGTAAACAAATGCATGGATCTTGTTTCTCCCCACAGGGGCGGATCTCTCTCCAAATTTCAGGTAAGTTGTCTGCCCTGCAGCTTTAGTTTTCTGATGGGTGCAAGAAAATCATTAATTTCTAGTTTGTCTAGGGCTTTTTTGTTGTTGTAAGATGGAAACGATGCTCTCTGAAACTCTATACATCCTTGAAATAAAACCGGAAGCCCTGTACTAGGTCTTTTAATTTGAGCTTAGTGAGAGTAAGAGGTGACTTGTATGTCTGACACTACGTGTTTCTAGTCAAGAAAGGAGACGTTGGAAGGAGTCAATAAGTAATATCCCATCCCCCAGCAAAACCAGGGTATTGAGAGGCTCACATGGAAGCTTATCAAGCACCCCTATGCCTTAACTTATGTCCTGACTATATTAAAAGCAGAAAAATCCGTTCTTGGTGTTGCCAGGCAGTCTCCTTTCTCCCACCTGGAAATGTGGTTGTCTCTATTATCTGCTCCTTTATGACCTGGGTGGTATAGGAATTACTGGAATGGAGGTACTTGATCTTTTTATATTTTCCCACCCATTTCTCTGTCATTTGCATACTGAAATTCTAGAAACTTTCTGTTCACAGATTATCAGATAGAGTCATGCTATTTGAACATGTGAGGGAACTCAGAGATAATGTAGTTCAACTCTTCATTTTTGGATGAGAAAAGGAGGACTAGAGAATCGAAATGACCCAGTTTTACAAAAAAAGAAGGATTGTTATCGTATTACCAATGATCCAGCTCTCCTCTTTCAAGAGTGCAAATAATCAGATGTCAGACAGCCACAAACTGCTATTTAGCGTTTATATTTTAAAACATGGTCAATGAATGAGCGTGGAGAGGAAGAAGAGGAATGAAGCATAAGATATCTTAAGACCTATCCTAGCCTGTTGACTATACAGTTAAAATGCTACTAAAAATCATCTATGACTTTATATATTTCACCCAATTTTAGCATAACTTTTCTTCCATTCTAAAAATATTCCCTTATATTTAAGCATCCTTTCTATTCACAAGCATTTAAAATATATGAAAGTATATTATGTGTATTTTTTTCACAGTATAATGTGCTGTGAGATCCATACCTTATTTTTTAAAAATCTAAAAATCCTTTTTGAATTTGTCAATATATTCTCTTAGCATTCTTATAATTTCACCCGCCTTCTGCAGATGTCTTTATTTTCTCCTCAATATATAATACACTTTCCCCCGGGCTTTTCAAGCATAGTGTGGAGATTAAATTTTTTAAATAAATAAAAATGATTTAGCCTTCCAGCATTTCCTCTTATGATTTCAGTTACACCAGAACACATATCTAATAAAACTTTTATAGAGCTGACCCAAAAATAAAGAAAATACAAGGTTTACTATGTAAATAATCTTTTTCAGACACTTTCATCATTAAATTATGAATAGCTAATATGGGTTTTGTTTGTTTTATTGCTAAATTTCCTAACACTGTGGCTTGAAAATATCAAACTACAGGCTTTGGTGGGATTAAATTTGACGATGGACCCCAAATTCTTGATAACATTCAGTTGGCACCTCCTCTTTCAGTAAGGCATCTGACGTGCTTGGTTTAACACTCGGTGTTTAAAAGTCACAAGACGTGAAAAAGTTTGTTGATTTGAGAGTACAAGCCATAAAATAGATTTTGGTGTATTTGCACCCCATTATTTTAATAAAATTATCCTTGAAAGTACACACTTTTTAGTTCTGGGGAAATTGGGTAAAATTTTGAGTGTGTAATATGTAAAAATATTTAGACAAATATTATAAAATTCAGGTAGTTATCTGGGTCTTTGTCTACACAGTGTAAAAAATTTAGATCTTTTGAAATGTTTAGCTGATTAAGTGAATTTTCCATCCAAATGTTTGGCACCATATGGATTCAAGTTTGGTTGGCTTTGTCTTATTTTATATTTTTGTCACTAGTTAGTTACATAAATCAAAAGGAGACTGAATTAGGACTAAGTTAAAGTGTAAGGACATTCAGGAGAAAACACATGAAAAATTGTGATTTTGTTCTTTCAGATAGCTGTGGCAAAGCACGAATAAACAAAATTCCTGAATTTTAATTTCACTTTCATGTTATACATTTTCTTTCTCAAACTATTTTAGCCCAAATTATTATTAGAATGAACAATTAATAATAGTAAACTAACTTTAGACTATTTGCATGCCATTTTTAAGTTATTTTTTATCAGATAGATCAAATATACAGAGAAGTATGCAAAAAGTAACAACCATGTGTCCACCACTCAACTTGATTAGATCAAAATCTTTTGTCCTGTTTGCTTCAGATTTTTCAAGCAATTAAGCATTAGAGACAATACTGAAGTTTCCCTCTGCCCACCTCCCTGATTCCCTTCCATTCTCTCAACTTGCAGAGGTGATCACCACCCAGCTGTCATAGGGAATATGGTTAACGTAAACAATGAAGTGTTCATTGAACATTATAGTTAAAGCAGTTATATCTTATAAAAATCAGAATTTTTTATCTTCAATATTTAAGGAGAAATGTGAGCTTCAGTATTTAAGAAGAAATTCATTTAAGGAGATTGTTGTTCATCTTCACCAAATTTCAGAAATGAGTAAGAGTATATGAAAAAGCAATTGGTATTAATACTGCCCCATGATACTGATTTACATCCTCTTTAATTGGTGGACTGGTTTTATACTAGATTTATTTTTCTGATGATAAGGAAATAAAAAAGAATTAGAAGAAAATATCACTTTATATTATTCATGTATATGCAACAAGGTATAACAAAACTACTTTTGTGTGTTTTTCTTTTACCTTTCAGTGTACTTGGCTTTTACAGCCCTGGTTGTCCCAGCATCCGTATATTGAAGGAGGGAGGGTGGAGGAGGTCAGAAATGTTGCAAAGGAACGCAGCAAGGTAAAATTTTCCTTCTGACATTTAAAATAGTATTATGCTGGATGAAAATGAGAGAAGTGATACAATGTGCATTCTGATTTCCCATCTCTGGGTGTGTGCTAGATAAACTGAAGGGCAGCACGGACAGCAAGAGGCTAATGCTCACCTGCCCAATCTGGGTATCAGGAAATTGTGACATAGACACCCGGCTGTCAGTACCTCTCAGGCAGCCTGACTCAGAGAGCTGCCAGCATGGTCAGACAGAGAGAGAATCTGGTTAGCACACCTGAGTTTGCCTCACTTCCTGAGTGGTTTGGAGACTAAGGGGAGAGCCTGCAGGGCTGCCACAAGCCCAAAGTGTCTGGAATGGAAGAATAAGTGGGAAGACTGAATGGAGTAGGTGGCAGATCCAAGAGGAACAGAGAGGAATCTGAATCAGTGAAGGGCGCATAGTCTATTCTCTGCCTGAAACAAGGGACCTCAATTTCACCAGCTCCAGACTCCGGAAAGCCTATAAAAACCATCTGCTAGTGGACAAGAGTTATCATTCCAGACCCCGGTGGTCCCCAGGCAGCACACTTCCAAGGTGTAGCTCAAAGACAAGAGACCACTATGATTTCCCTCTCTACCACTAAGGCACTTAAGCCACAACCCCTTGTTCACTTATACCCCAAACTATCTTGAGGAAAGAGACAGAGGAATGGAGATATTAAGAGAAAATATATCACTTAACTATTGAAAATATCAGTTCAAAAGAAGTTTAAAACCAGAATGTATAATGAGTTCATTTTTTCCCCCAGGCTAAACAGTGTATGAGGACTGGTGAAGCTGAGATTAGCTCTAAACCAAATAATGCAGCACAGTTGCCTCCGCATGTCTGAATTGCAGTAAACAAACATGCACATACATATAGACACACAAACATACAGATATACGCATAGATATAAAGTCAACTATTATGCATTACGTGTAACAGGATATTTAATTTGTCAGAGTCACACAATTTTTCATTTAGGGAATAGGTAAGTTTTTTATTATTAATGTGAATATACTGCAATAAAGCAACTTCTTAATACCATGAAATTGCAATGGGCTAAACACTTAGTCCAAATAATAATGGAAGAGGGTAATTTCCATTTGAAATTAAATACTATTCAGGTAGTAAAATGATTATGAAATAAAAGATTTATAATATCTCTGAATAATTCCCATTTAAAAATATATCCTTAGGGCATTTCTTTTCTTCTTTTGATTTTAATTGACCAAAATAATTTAAGAGGAAGACATCGTTGGCTGTTATTCTGCTTCTTTGGAATTGTGATCTCTAGAGGAGAGAAAGCTTTGCTATGGAAAATGGCATTGAGGAAGCAAATCGATTACATCCTTGAACTTGCTTGGGCTTTTGCACACAAAAAAATTAGATCAATATTGATTAAAATTCACTTACTTATATCAACTATTTTCAACAGTATTAATATATAACATTTTCTAGGAACAAACCATGAATGTGTGTTTGAATTCAGTTTTGTGTTAGACTTATTTCCTAAAATAATTTCTATTTCTCATTACCTTGACTTGCCTCTTAGTCCTACAAAAACAAAAGCTCTGGCCTTCAAGAATATGTGTACAAGGATGTTTAAGATAGCATTATTTGCAAGGGTAAAAAATTGGAAACAACCTGAATGTCCATCGATATGGGAATGATTCAATAAATTATTATATATCTCTACTGAGTATAAGTCTAGATATTAGAAGAATAATTTAGAACTCACACACCCTAACCCATGGGATATCCAAAAAATATTCTTAAATCAAAAACATAAGTTGCAACAAAATGTGCATAATGTATATGATCTATCTCAGGGTTGTTTTTTTTTTACATGAATTTGGATGTTTTCCTTCTTTGACTATAATTTGAAATCATTTAAATAGTATTGGAAGTATCTGATCATTAATGACTTGATAGCATTTTCCTATAAAACCATCTGGACCTGGTATATGTTGAATGTTTATTGAGTGGGAGATCTTTTCTTTCTCTCTTTTTCCTATGGTAATTGATCTGTTTAGCTTTTCTGTCTCTACCAAGATCAATTTTGATAAGCTATATTTTTCTGGGAAATTATCCAGTTAATCTCGGCTTTCAAATTTATTTGCACAGTTGTGCAAATTAGTCTCATCATTTAAAAATTTTTCTCTTTTCTGATGGTTATTTTCCTCTTGTTATTTCTAATTTTGTGTATTTGTGTCTTCTTACTTGTATGTTAATAGGTTAGCTAGTGGTTTATGTTTATTTTGTTGGTAGTTTCCAAAAAGAATTTTCTTTGAACAGAGAATTTCTACAGACAAAATGGATATTTTTCAAAGAACTGCCATTTAGATTTATTTATTACTTCTACTACTTTTCCTATTTTATGTCACTAATTTTTACTTTAATCTTTACTAATTTCTTTTGCTTTTTTATTTTTCTATTTCTCTTCTTGAATTTGTTGTTTAAGTCATTTATTTTATTATAGTATATAATGTTACTTAAATATATACCTGATTCTAGGACTGGGACAGTGAAAATATAAGATAAGCTTGGAGTATCTTGTAGTGCCAGAAAGGAAGAGAGTACACAAAAAAAGAAAATGATGGGGCCATGTCAAATGGACATAAGAGCCAACTGAATGAGCTCCCGATGGCCAAAGCTAGAACAATTTGAGCACCAAAACAAATAACAACAGTATTGTATTATGACTCAAAATATGAAATAAACATACGTGAATTCATACTGATATGAATAAATTGTGTTAGTAAATAGACAAGGGGGTAGAAAGGATACATTTTTCTTACAGAAATATTCCAAATACATACTATATGTAGGTATTACTCCTTCCAGGAGTGAAGCTTAACACCCATCCCCTTGAGTGTGAATGGACTTAACTCTAACTTCCAAAGAACACAGAAAGGGGCAAATAGTAACTTTGCAGTGGAGGAAACTGGAGAAATCTGGCAAATAATACCTTACCCAAGTGATCAAGGTTAGCATTATCAATATTATGTTGATATCATTTACTCCCCAATATATATATATGTAATGAGAAGGGTACTTCTCTTCTGTAGTATTCTTCCAAAATCCACAAACCCAGTCTAATCATGAGAAAAACATCAGACAAACTAAAAATGTGAGACATTCTACAAAATACCTGATTAATACTCTTCAACAGTGTTAAGATTATGAAAAACAAAGGAAGACTGAGAAATTGTCACAGACTGGAGGAGACCGAGGAGACAGCACAACTAAGTGAAATGTATTTTCCTGGATGGGATTCTGGAATTAGTGGAAAGCTGATTCAGGAATTGGTTAATAGTAATATACCAATGTTAATTTCTCAGTTTGGACAAAAGTACCATGTTATATAAGATATTGTTTTAGTCTGTTCCAGCTGCTATAACAGAATGATGTAGCCTGGGTGGCTTATAAACAATAGAAATTATTTCTCACATTTCTGGAGGCTGGAAGTCCAATGTCAAGGTGCCGGCAGATTCCACGACTGGTGAGAGCTGGCTTCCTGGTTCATAGACTGTAGTCTTCTCCTTGTGTCCTCACATGGCAGAAGGGTGAGGGAGCTCTCTGGGGTCTCTTTAATAAGGGCATGAATCCCATTCACGAGGGATCCACCCTCATGACCTAATCACCTCCCAAAGGCCCCATCTCCAAATGCCACCACATGGGGAATTACGATTCAGAGACATAGCATATAAGTCTTATATGAGGAGTCTGAACAATAAGCAACACGAAAGTAAAGAAAATAAAAAATATCTTTCTTGAGGTTGGAAAAGGCTTTTTGAAGGAGATAAGATTTGAACAGAGTTCTGAAGAACTTGGAGTTACACAGAAGAATTCCAATAGGTAGACATGATAGGAAATAATATTTATAGACAGCTGGAAAGATGAAGAATGCTTAATGTGAATCAGAGTCAGCTAGATCCTTGTCAAAGTGCAGATTTAGGGGCCTTACACCCAGATATTCTTCAATAGATCCAGAGTATGACCAAGAAATCTGCATTTTCAATAAGCACCTACTTCTTACACACACACACACACACACACACACACACACACACACACACACACTCACTGGGATTCTGATTCATGGGGTCCAGACACCCTGCTAGCTTCGAGGAAAGAAAGCATAAATAAATTTGCAAGAGGTCAACTAGACCAGTTTGATTGAAATAAAGTGAAGGTCCATAATGGAAAATTTTAGGAGAACAAGCTAGAAAGATGATTGAACCAGGTTGTGAAGGGCTTGGTATTTCAAGTTAAGGAGTATGCGCTTTACCTTAAAGCAACAGAGAGTCATTAGTATTTTTATAAAATGGAGGGACACCACCTAGGGTGATTAATTTGATATTGGTGTTAAAAGAAAGATAAAATGAAAGTGGAAGATTGGTTATAAGGGTGTTGAGCGTCTGGGTACGAGTTAAAAGGCCTGGCTCATTCCAGAGAAAGAGAAAATTTTGTACATTAAAAGTGTCTGAGTTTTTACATAAAATATCAAGTTAAGTCAAGGAGTACATTTGCAGACTATGGACTTAATTGAAGTATTTAACCACATATATCAGGTACATCTACTAAAAAATATTGCTAATATTTTCTTCCAACCAAAATTTAGCACATCACGTTGTCCCTGAGATTTAATAAAAATGCTGTCCCCTGGGAAACCTCATACTATCCACTGAAGAAAGTAATAATCCAATTTATTTCTAACAAAGTGGGAAAGCATTCTGCAACGTTTGGTGCATTAAGTTCCAGTGAAATTGACTTTAATTTTCAAAGTGAAACCACTTTTTGTATTAATTAGAGAATAATAATTAATTCCTCATTACATCCATAATGTTTTCATTTAGCCTTAAGTATGCAGAGAAACTATTTCTATTTTCCATTTATTTTTTCTAAATTGTGTTTCCAGTAATAAATCTTGCCAGCTCAAAAAGGAAAATGAATTAGCATTAATTTTCATATCCTTGAAACCTGATATCAATTTATAATGTCACTATTTATCAATCTATTAAAAGCATTCTGGGGGCCAGCCGGGTGGCGCAAGCGGTTAAGTGTGCGCTCTCCGCTGCAGCGGCCCGGGGTTCGCAGGTTCGGATCCCGGGCAGCGACCGACACACCACTTATGCCATGCTGTGGCGGCGTCCCATATAAAGTGGAGGAAGATGGGCATGGATGTTAGCCCAGGCCCAGTCTTCCTCAGCAAAAAAAAGAGGAGGACTGGCAGATGTTAGCTCAGGGCCGATCTTCCTCACAAAAATAAATAAATAAAATAAAATAAATAAAAGTATTCTGTGCTCATTTGAAAGGATGTAAACATGTTTCTTCTGCAATGTGAACAACTCAAAAAACTCAGCAATGGAAATGACCCCAGGTGAACTGTAGAGTGGACTAGATAATTTTTTTTTAATTTTATTTTTCACAAAGAAAATTGCATGGGGATTTCTGGAGGCCAGAGTTGTCTTTATAAGGAAATTGAATGCTAAGGAAAAACAGATTTGACCCAGAGCTACACATGCATAGATGGAACTTGGCAAGCTTCCCCGTGGTCTAACGTTTCCAGGAGTAACGGGGTACGTGCATCCCAGCCACACGGCATTATAAAGGCAGAACACAAGAGGACTCCACACACTACAGCCTCAACCCAACAGGCATCTAGTTGAGTAAAGTAATAAATTTTCAGAAAACAGACTTAATCAAAATACTTAACCACATATAGCAGGCACATCTACAACCACTAACACAATCGCTAATACTTTGTTCTAAGCCTACACTAGAGTCTGCTTCTCTACAACACATTTATTTTGACCATTAGAATCATTAGATCTAAATTTAATCATTAGAATTTAATAGGCTCAATTCTGATTAGAGTTTACAAAAGCAGCTCTCTTATTGTTCAAGTATAATAACCTCTGATGTCTCAGATTAGAAGTGATTTTACATCTAAGAGCCTTAGTATTAGAAGTGTTTTCTAAAATCAATATATATCAGACAGCCTTAGCTTTTGAATTTTTAAAAGCTTGTAGTATATACATGGAAAGACCAAACTTATTTCTATTAATAAACTTTGTCTATGGGGGTTGCTAAGCTAAATGATTATGGTAACATTTGTTTTATGTTTACTAAACGTCTGGCATTGTACTAAGTGCTCTCCGTGATCACCACACAAACATAGCTATAAGATAAGTGCTGTTATCACATATGAATGAAAGGAAGGCCCAGGGAGGTTGAATAAGGTGCCCATGATAACTCAGCTAGTAAATTGCAGATCTGAGATTGAAAGGCAAGCAGTCTGGCTCCAGAGCCCGGTGGTCTTAACCACACTGAAATAAATATTTGTTCACGAATATTAAAGGAAATCACAGCTTTGAAGATGGCATCATTGTGTGTTCTGATTACCTTTCGCCACTGAGCCAAAATAGAATGTAGAAATGAGAAGCTGTTCTCCCTTGCAAGTTCCCATTTGAAAGTAAAAAAGTAAATGTTTTTAGGGTCATTTCTGGCCATGCCTTATTATTGCACCTTATCAACGGGATCATATTTTCTATTATTTTGCAAATTACTTGGTATCTATTAGCTATGTATGGCTGCAATTGGTCATTAGACTACTTTGCTGGGTTAGTTGAATTCTCTTAAGTAGGGTTTTAAAAATTACTAAACAATATATTTTTGCTACAAAAAGTACATGCAAGAAATTTAAAATCATTATTATTCCTACTATCCAAAGATAGTAGCCTCAACACATTTTGGTATAAATCATTCAAGGCACTTTTTTTTCCTCTGCTTATATGGCAAGATAATTTGTTCAGTGTTTTGTTCTCTGCTGTAGGTATTTTTCTTCCTTTATCCCAAGAAGTTAGCCAAATCTTATTTTTCAGGAGCTTTTATATTGCAGAAATACCACAAGAGGTTACAAGACTTCTGTTGAGGAAGCTAAGAGATATGCAAGGCTCCCCAAATTAAGAACTGAGCCTTGGAAGCCATAGGAAAATACACCCGGATCACAGTCAGCATGAATGCACTCAAACCATGCACCTACAAGCTTGAGAAAGGTTACATCAGGAAACCAACATGGAATGAGGCTTTCTCCTGCATGTTACATGCAGCATAAGACAGTCAGAACTTTCTTACGCCTCCCCCAAGAGAAAGGAGGGTGAAATAAAGAAATGGTATGTGTCTTGAACTTTCTATCGAAATAAATCTATAAATATACGTAATTTCAAACTGAGTATAAATGTCTGAATTAATGTAATAAAGGCTTTTGTTTGTGACTGAAGTCTTCTAGTTTTTTTATTTTCTTTTTTTATTGAGATATAATTCACATAACAAGAAATTGACCATTTTAAGTTACAACTCAGTGATTTTAGTATATTCACAAGATTGTGCAACCATCACCACCATCTAATTCCAGAATATTTACATCACTTCAAAAAACAAAACAAAAAAACCCTTGTAACTGTTTGCAGTCACTTCCATTCCCCTCCTAACCCCCCATTCTCTGGCAACTGCTAATCTAATTTCTGTCTCTGGATTTTCCTTTTCTAGACATTTCATATAAATAGAGTCATATAACATGTGGCCTTTTGTGTCAGACTTCTTTCACAAGCCATGTTTCCAAGTTTCAACCGTGTTGTAACATTGATCAGAACTTTATTCTTTTTTATAGTATAATATTTCATTGTATGGATATAGCATTATCATTTATCGATTCATCAGTTGATAAACCTTTGGTTTGTTTCTACATTTTATGCATTATGAAGAATGCTGCTATTAATATTTGTGTACAAGTTTTTGCATCAAGGTATATTTTCAGGGGCCAGCCTGGTGGCGTAGTGGTTAAATTTGTGCTCCGCTTTGGTGGCCCGGGGTTTGCAGGTTTGGAGACTGGGTGTGGACTGATGCACCACTTGTCAAGCCACGTTGTGGTGGCATTCCATATAAAGTAGAGGAAGATGGGCGTGGATGTTAGCCCAGGGCCAGTCTTCCTCAGCAAAAAGTGGAGGATTGGCAACAGATGTTGGCTCAGGGCTAATCTTCCTCACACACACACAAAAAAAAAATGGGAACAAAAAAGATATGTTTTCATTTCTGTTGCTTATATACCTAGGAGTGCAATTACTGTGTAATATGGTAATTCTATATTTAACTTTTTGAAGAACTACCAAAATTTCCACAGCGATTGTACCATTTTACACTCCTACCAGCAATGTATGAGGGTTCCAATTTTTCCACATTTTGTCGGCACTTGTTATCATCCATCTTTTTTATTATAGCCATCTGAGTGAATGAAGTAGTATCTCACTGTGGTTTTGATTTGCAGTTACCTGATGGTTGATGATATTGATCATCTTTTCATGTGCCTATTGGCCGTTGGAACATCTTCTTCAGAGAAATGTCTATTCAGATGCCTTACTCATTTTTAAATTGAGCTACTCATATTTTCATTATTGAGTTATAAAAGCTCTTACATATTCTGGATGCTAGACCCTTATCAGATAAATGATTTGCATGTATTTCTCCCACTCTGTAGATTGCCTTTTCACTTTCTTGATGGTATCCTTTAAAACACAACATTTTAAATTTTGATAACATCCACTTTATCTATTTTGTCTTTTGTTGCTTGTGCTTTTGGTGCTATATCTAGGGAAACATCACCTAATCCAAGGTCACGAAAATTTACATCTATGATTCTTCTATGAGTTTTATAGTTTAAGTGCTTACATTTAGGTCTTTAATCTATTTTGCATTAATTATATTATATGGTAAAAAATAGAGTTACAAATTCATTTTTTTGCATGTTGATATCCACTTGTCTCAGCACCATTTGTTGAAAAAAGCACTCTTCATTGAATTGTCTTGGTGTCCTTGTCAAAAATAAATTGACCATAAAAGTTGATATCTGAATTATCAGTTCTATTCATCTATGTGTATATCTGAGTACCACAGAATCTTGATTTATGTATCTTTGTAGTAAGTTTTGAAGTCAAGAAGTGTGAGCTCTCCAACTTTGTTCTTCCTTTTCAAGATTTTTTATTTTTTGGCTATTTTGGGACCCTTGTAACTCCATACGAATTTTAGGACCAGCTTGCGCATTTCTGTAAAAAAGGCAGCTGGAATTTTAATAGGTGTTGTGACGAATCATAGATTTGGGGAATATAGCCATCTTAATGACATTAAGTCTTCTTTTCCATGAACACAGGATGTCTTTCCATTTATTTAGGTGTTCTTTTACTTCTTTCAACAATATTTTGTAGTTTTCAGTGTACAAACCTTGTACTATTTTTGTTATATTTATTCCTAAGTACTTTTAATATTACTGTAAATAGATTTGTTTCCTCAACTTCATTTTAGGATTATTCATTCTAGTGTATAGAAATGCAACCAATTTTTTATATTGATCTTGTATCCTGCAACCTTACTACACTCGTTTTTTAGCTCCAGTAGTTTTTTATGAACTCGAAAAGTTTTTCTATATGTAAGATCATATAATATGCAAATGAAGAGAGTTCTTACATCTGACTTTCCAATCTGTGTACCTTTTATTTCTTTGTCCTGCTTAATTGTCTTGGCTAGATCCAGTAGTACAATGTTGAACAGAAGTGGCAGTCATGGATGTGCCAGTCTTACTCCTAATTTTGGGAAGAGGGTTTTCAGTGTTTCACTCTTGTATGCAATGTTAGCTGTGGATTTTTCATACATGTCACTTATCAGGTTGAGGAAGTTCCCTTCTATTCCTTGTTTATTGAGTGTTTTTGTCATTAAAAGGTGTTGGATTTTGTCATATGCTTTTTCTGCATCTATTTAGATGATCATGTCGTTTGTTTGTTTTTACTCTACTCTGTTAATATTAATAACATCAATATTACATTGATTGATTTTCATATGTTGAACCAAACTTGCATTCCCAGGGTAAACCTCACTTGGTCTTGATATTTAATCCTGTTTATATACAGCTTGTTTTGGTTTGCTAGTATTTTGTTGAGGATTTGGGGTCCATATTTACAAAGTATGTTGACCTATAGTTTTCTTTTCTTGTGATATCCTGGTCTAGTTTTGCTATCAGGATAACACTGGCCTCAAAGAATTAGTTAGAGAGTGTTCCCTTCTCTCCTATTTTTTGGAGTAGTTTATGAAGGATTGGTGTTAATTCTTTAAATGTGTGGTAAAATTTACCAGTGAAGCCACCTAGTTCTGAGATTTTCTTTATGGTGTGTTTTTCAATTACTACATCAATGTCTTTACTTGTTATAGAACTAATCAGATATTCTATTTCTTTTTGATACAGTTTTGATAGTTTGTGTCTTCCAAGGAATTTGTCCATTTCATCTAGGTTATCTAATTTGTTAGCATTCAATTGTTCATGATATTCTCTTACAATCCTTTGATTTCTGTAAGGTCAGTAGTAATCTCCCCTCTTTCACTTCTGATTTTAATAAATTGAGTCTTCTCTCTTTTTTTTCTGGGCCAGTACAGCTAAAGGCTTGTCAAGTTTGTTGATCATTTCAAACTATCAACTTTTGGTTTCATTAATTTTCTTCTTTTTTTCTTTTTTATATTTCATTGATTTCCACTCTAATCTTAATTCTTTCTTTCTTTCTTCTTGCTTGTTTAGTTTGTCTTTTTCAGTTTCAAGAAGGAAGATTAGGTAATGGATTTGAGATCTGTTTTCCTCTTTTTTTGTGTGTAAGCATTTACATCTATAAATTTCCCTTTTGCCATTGTTAAATCCCATAAGTTTTGATATATTTTATTTTCATTTTCATTCACTTCAAATAATTTTCTGATTCTCCTTGCAATTCTTCTCTAACCCACTGCTTATATAGGAATGTATTGTTTAATTTCTACATATTTGTGAATTTCCAAAATATCCTTTTGTTATCAATTTCTAATTTCAGTCCATTGTATTTGGAGGACATATATTGTAAGATTTCTATCCTTTTAAGTTTTTTGAGGCTTTTTTATGGCCTTGATATGATCTATACTGCAGAATGTTCCATACGCACTTGAGAAGAATGTATAGTCAGCTGTTCTTCAGTAGAGTGTTCTATAGACGTCTATTAGGTCTAGTTCATTTATAGCATTGTTCAAGTCTTCTATTTCCTTGCTGATCAACTGTCTAATTGTTCTATCCACTTTTTAATTGGATATAATAATAATCATCTATTATTTTTGATGTATCTATATTTCCCTTTAATGCTGTCAGCTTTTTTTAAATGTATTTTGGGGCTCTATTGTTAGATGCATGTATGTTTATAATTGTTATATCTTTTTGGTGGAATGACCTTGTTATCATTATAAAATGTTCTTTGTTTCTAGTAACAACTTTTATCTTTCTAGTAACAACTTTTATCTTAAAGTCTGTCTGATATTAGGGTAGCCAACTGAGCTCTCTTTTGGTTACCAAGTGCATGTCTTTTTCCATCTTTTTTCTCTCAACTTTGTGTCTTTGAAACAAAACTGTTGTCTCTTGTATAAAACATATAGTTGGATCATGTAGGTTTTTCTTTTGTTTTACTAATTCTGCCAATCTCTGCCTTTTAATTGGAGAGTTTAATAAATTTACTTTAAATAAATTACTGATAAGGAATGATTTATGTTGTCATTTTGCTATTTATTTTCTACATGTCTTATGTCTTTTTGTTCCTCCTTTCCTCCATTATTATCTTCTTTTGTGTTCAGTAGCTATTTTCTTGTCTACCTATTTAATTCTCTTGTTATTCCTTTACTATATATTTTTAGTTGTTTTCTAAGTGGTTGCATTGGGAATCATCATTATCATCTTAATTTATAACAATCTAGTTCAGGTTAATACTAATTTAATTTCAATAACATACAAGAACTTAGTTCTAATTATATCTCTGTTTCTCCACCTCCTTTAAGTTGCCTGCTCAAATCTGCTGTTGAACGCCTCTGTGAGTTTAATTTTTCATTTCAGTCATTGAACTTTTCAATTCCAATGAGAAAGTGAAAGGAAGAAGAAAATTAAGGGGATGGCTCCTTAATAAGTCAGAGGGAGAAGGTCAAATACTGTATGATTTCCTTCATTAAGTAGTAGATAATAACAACAATAAACAAACACATAGAGAGAGAGATTGGATTGGTGGTTACCAGAAAGGAAGAGGGGGGGGAGGGCGAAAGGGATAATTCAACATAAGTGTGTGGTGATGGGTTGTAATTAGTATTTGGGTGGTGAACATGATGTAATCTATGCAGAAATAGAAGTATAATGATGTACACCTGAAATTTATACAATGTTATAAACCAATGTTACTGCAATAAACAAAAAATTAAAAAAAAAAGTGGGGAGGGATGGCTCCTCATCCTACCCGTTCCCACAATGGCCTCACCTCTTTAGGAAGATTAAAGCCAAGAAATGAAAGAAACAATTTTTTCATCTGAGACACTCAGGACCCAGACACAGAACTATGCTGCTCGAGCCCTATATGGTAAAGTGTAATGCAGAGCTGCAGAGGGTCAGTCCTCCCTGCCTGGTTGTGCATAGTCAGCTCACCACTGGACCATTCAAGACAAACACTATGGACTACCACTATGCTCTGTTTTGCTGGACAGAGACAAGAAAGTCCACAGGGCACCTGCCCATCCAGGGCAGCATTCCCTTCAGGGGATCTGGCAGCAGTGCTGATAGTAGTGGGCAGGTTTCTCAAGTTTTTAGTACTGTGGACCTCATGTAGGTAGCCTGAGACAAAGAACATGAATACACTATTTTCTGAGCATCTGTGAGACAACCTTGGGGACTCCCAGATACACTTGGTGAGGCTTTGAAGTAACACAAAGGTGTAGCAAATATTGAATATTAAATATTAATGTGAACTCGTATATTCTCACAGACTCCTTTCACCCTTTAAATAGATTGCATTTTTTAGAGCAGTTAGAGGTTCACAGCAAAATTGAACACAAAGTACAGAGAATTCCCATATATTCCCTGCCCCACACATGCATAACCACCCGCACTGTCAATATCAGCCACCAGAGTGGTACATTTGTTACAATTGATGAACCTACATTGACACATCATTTTCACTCAAATTCCTTAATTTGCATTACAATCCACTCTTGGTATTGTACATTTGATGAGTTTTGAAAAATGTATAGTGACATGTATCCACCATTATAGTATCATACAGAATAGTTTCATTGCCCTCAGAATCCCCTGTGCTCTGCCTATTAATCCCACCCCCCTCAACCCCTGATCGTTTTACGGTCTCTACAGTTTTGCCTTTTCCAGAACGTCGTGTAGTTGGAATCATACAACTACATTTCAAACATGTAGCCTTTTCAAGTTGGCTTCTTTCACTTAGTAATATGCATGTAAGTTTCTGCCATGACTTTTCATGGCTTGATAGGTCACTTATTTTTAGTGCTGAATAATATTTTAATGTCTGGATGTACCAGTTTATTTGTCCATTTATCTACTGGAGGACATTTTGGTTGCTTCCAAGTTTTGGCAGTTATGAACAAAGCTGCTATAAACATCTGCGTGCAGATTTTTGTGTGGTTGTAAGTTTTCAAGTCCTCTGGGTAAACACCAAGTAGTGCAATTGTTGGATTGCATGGTAAGAGTATATTTAGTTTTGTAAGAGATCATCAGACTGTCTTCCAAAATGGCTGCACCATTTTGCATTCCACTAGTAAAGAATGAGATTTCCTGTTGCTCTGCATTCTCACCAACATACAGTGTCTTCGCTGTTCTGGATTTTGGCCACTTTATAAGTCTGCAGTGGTATCTCATTGTTATTCTAATTTGCATTCTCCTAATGACATATGATGTGGAATGTTTTTTATATGCTTATTTGCACTCTTTATATCTTGATTGGTGAGATATTTGGTCAGATCTTCTGCCCATTCACAGACTTTTGAAGTTTGAGGTTAATAAGGATTTTTTCTAGACAACGTTGCTTGAAAACAGTTATTTTCAAGAGAATTATTCAGTTCAGGAGTTAAATTTCTTTCTTTCATTCATCCATCCTGTTTTCCTTCCTCTCTCCTTCTTTTTTGTCCTTCTTTCCTTCCTAACAAAAAGCAGGAGATATGCATGTGATTTGGTTACATGATGTATGAGGTAAGAGAGTAAAGTTGCCAGGTAAAATACAGGATACCCATTTAAGTTTGAATTTCAGATAAACTGTGAATAATATCTAGTATAGAAGTATGTTTCAAATATTGAATTATCCATTATTTATTTTAAATTCAAATTTAACTAGACATTTTGTATTTTTTCTTGACACAACTTTTAAAGGTTTTATTGGACATATTAATTTTTCACAAAAAAGTTTTTAAGTTATTTATAATTCTTAGAACGTCAAAGTAGAGGAGAAGAAAAACTAAGTTGAAGAGGGTAGCAGGAGAAGCAGCGGCTCGGCCACGATTCCTCAGCCCTCTTCATGTTTTCAGGCATCCCTTTTCTCCAGGAAAACTTTGGGCAACTCGTCTACATCTTTGCTTATTTGTATTCTAATTAACACTTTGAGATGGTGGCATTTTTTTCATTAATTGGTGGATTTACAACACAGACAGCAAGTGCATTGTTTTTCTGTGTTCCAGTACTTGGAACATCAGGTAGGATGAGAACTATCAGCAGCATTTTGCATAAATTGGTGTCTCCTGCACTGAAAGCTGTGCTTCTAACTTGCTGTAGGTTTTAATGCAGAGTGCCTACACTCTTCTCTTCAAATGTATTGTCTTTATTATAAATTAGTTTGTGCTTTTTGGAGTAGAAAGCATTTTCTTTATTTGAGTAACCGCTACTTTGGGTGGCTCATTATTCCCTTCCCTGTTCTCTACCTTTGCATTCATTTCTGCCACCTTCTGCTTGCCTCTCCAATGTTTTAGTGGAAAATGTTGAATAAACTAGTTTACTCTGGGTAATATTTTTGCCAAATAAAATGGAATTTCCAGGGGAAAATGAAAATCCAGGCAGGGGGTCAGAGCTTAACTAGCCCAAAACAGAGCTATCAATTTTCTTGCAAATGCATTTGTTGCTCCTGGTGATGGGTCCATTTTCTTTTCAGACACAGACTCCACTTTCTTTTCAGATGTATCCTCAGTTTTGTTGCCATGAAATAAAAATGTTGCTTCTCAGTATAGTGTAGTTGAACCAAACAGGGAAGGAGACTGTTTCAACCAACATTTTGTTAGTTTTACTTTCATAATTACTACTGCTGTAACCACGACTGGCCCATTTAGAGCCAGTTGGGACAGACCACATCTCTTATCACCAGAGTGACTAAGAGTTGCCTTTCAGAAAATTTGCAAAATCACATAGCCAGAGCATGTGCAGAAGAAATCTTGACATGAAATGACAATGGAACCAAAGATTATCCTCCCCATGGAACCAAAGGACCAGGACTTAAAAGTTGGACTCTTATTAGAAGCGAGGGGTCCCACGGTCAGGAAGATCTGGTGTTAAAATTCCTTCCCAACCTCATCATAAATGTTTCAAACCCTATCACAAAAGTTTAGGACCTCATCATAAAAGTTTAGAACCCTGTCATAAATGTTTAGAACCTTACCATAAATGCTTGAAGCCTACCAACCAAAATCCGTCCCACCAGCATTTCCACATGCCAGCCTGTTCTCCCTAACCTCTTAAATTTCACCCCAAATCCTGTATAACGGAGAAAATCTGAGGGGACATGCCCCCGTCTCCCTGCAGATTGATCTCACAGAGTAAAGCTGATTTCGCCCCCAAAAGCTGATGCCGTAATTAGTTGCATTTTTTAGGTGCATCGGGCAAGAGAACCCCAATTTTGTGTGGTAACACTGCCACTGTTCCCACCTTCAATATTTGCTAAATATTTCTCCCAGTCTCAAAGACAGATATCAGATCAGAGTGGGTTTATGTTCACGTGCTTCACTATCCAGTCACGAACACAACAAACACAGCTGACTGCATGTTACCAGCATTCCCTTTCATGCTTTATTCACAATAACACAGAGGAAAAGGGCTATTGACTGTCGCCATTAGTTTTGGGATTTGAAATCTTTCTCTTGCCATTTGAAGTAGTAATGGAACGAAAGGTTGCCTCGTTCTCTGCCTTTGGACTAGTGAAGGAAGGGGCACTCGTTACCGCTATTTCCATTTGACAGTCCTTGTAAAGGTTTCACTCCACTGCCATTACCAAATCCAGAAACACTCCTCCTCCAGAAAGTACAACCAAACCTTTGAAACCTTTAAAAGTCCCTCCACTAACAGATTCAAGTCCAACATCTACACTCTGCTGTTAACGGCTCTATTCTTCAAGACTTCCTCACTGGACCACAGAGCAGGTTCCCACCCCTTCTGCTTCGTCTTCTTGATCCCAATTCCTGTCTGTCAATTCCTTCTCTGCAGTTCTTTGACCACTTTTTTGAGCCACTGTGGCAGCAGTCACACTGGCTGGGGTGTGAAGTGCTGGTGCTGTGGTGGCAGCAAGCCCAAGGGCGCGGTAGAGTCCTAGGGGCTGTTGATCTCCTGAGTGAGCTCCTGGTCACTTCCAGTGCTCTTCGGGTGCCAAGAACTTCATGGTTATTAAGCTTGGATGCTTGGTTATTAAGCACCATGCCCCCGAGGCCGCATCTCTATGTTTGAGAGTGAGGAGACGAGTCCACTCCACTAAAGACCGCAGGAGTAACAGTGCCATACTCCCTCCAGGCTGCCATTTTGTAACTATAAGGGCAGCCTCTATTTTTGCTACAAAATCTCACAAGCCTATACTAGCGAGCTAGATATTCCAGGGAAAGTATAAAAGACATAGTCAAGACTCAGAAAACCAACATTACTAGTAGCAGCCAAGGGGAGGGTCTCGTTTGCAGGGAGAGATCATTGAGGTCCCTGCACAGTGGTGGCACATACACTTCCCCTTACAAGCCCTTAGATAAGGGAAAATCATCTGGGAAAAAAAAATATGTTCTTGTATACTGAACTAAGCAACTATTTTGAACCAGTGTTACCTGGAAGTGGCAACATTAAGAGTTTTCTACTGAGCAGAAATAGGCACTGGGAAAGTTGAAGTTACATTTCAACAAATATGAATTGTGACTATAAACTTTAACCTTTGGCAATTGCCTCTTTGAGATGTGCTGCCAGTACCAAGATGCATTGCTAGGGTTGCATGTAGCAAGAGAGCAGGAGCAGGGACACCACACCCCACACACAGCATGGGATGGGGGCCTTTGTTTCTGTGACAGTCACCACTGCAGATCCCCGGACACTCACCCCCTCTTCCCCACAAGAGCCTGGGGTACCCAACACCAAGTTCTCCCTGGGAGTTTTCAAGAGAGGCAGAGGGGTCTCAGAATCAGAGGGGCTTCCACAGGCCTGAAGTTGTTTCAGACGAGTATGGGAGGGTGACAGGATTTGGGCTGTGATGGCTTGTTGGAAGGCACAACCGCCTTTGTGTCAGTAGCAGAATCAGTGATAGAGTGACTGCCTCTTAGATGGCATCTAATTCAGAATCTCACAACTTAGGAAATGCCCAACTAAGGAATTAAATATTTTCTATTTAATTGACTCTCCTGGAAAGCAAGACTATATTCATAATTTATTTTTTAAAAATTTAATTGATATCTTATCAAAATAATATACATATTTTTAACAACAGAAACTCAAATAGTCCTAAAACCTCATTAAAAAGAAAAAAATAGCAGTTCCCTGTTTCCCAGTTCCCTACCCAGACTCCCACTCCCCAAAATTGAACTGGTCGCTTTCCTTTGCCATTTGGTCCTATTCTAACTGCAAGTTTATACCTTTTCTGTTCTTCCACACTCATTCTGGTGAGGTTTGTGGAAGGTTTTCAAATAAATACGTGTATGTTAATATGAAGTCTGGGATCCTGATTTACTTTACACTTGTTCACGGGGGCTAGCACAGCGATCTGTACAGAAGGACAAACTGGTAAACAAACCTGAATGTCACTGAGCACACAGACACAAACAGCTGCTTTGAAACAAGAAACTGGGAAATTTCCATTGGTAAATCTGATTTTAGCAATGACCAAATACCTGTGGTCTGGATCTGCTGCTCATCAGTGTTCCTGTAGCTCTTCAAACCATGTGTGAACAGTCTCCAAAATTATTCGGAGATCTGCAAGAGAATCACAGCCCTTCCGTGAACGGGTGGCCTCTGCCGATATTTCAGTGCTGCACTAGGGCACAGAGTCACGTGGTCTTTCCTCGGTGTGCTCACAGAGAGGACAACCTCCAGGCCTCTTGCTCTTCTCATGAGGACACAAGTCCTGTGGAATTAGGGCCTACCCCAATGATCTCATTTAACCTTAACTACCTCCTTAAACCTCTCTCCACATACAGTCACACTGGGGGTTAGGACTTCAACATATGAATTGGCGGCGGGGTGGGGCGGGGGGGGGACACAATTCAGTCTATGACAGTCAAAAATCATCTAACTAAATATCCAGTGGTTACACACATTATTAGTATATTAAAAAGTATATTCAATGCCCAGGGGGAAATTCAACTTGGGAAATTGAAAGCAGGAGTTAAACAAGGACACAAAGGTTCAGTTTTCATTCAATTCCACTTGAAAATAAGAGCATGACTTTAAAAAGGAGAGCTGTCATTGCAAGGCAGGAGAACCGGCTCTGTAAATCTGGAAACTGCATTATTGTCAGCAAATGCCTCTTCTAAGAGGAGGCATCCCTATCTGTTGCAATCTGTTTCATAAAACTCACTAAAAATAGGTCAGAAAATCATTTGCATCTGGAGACTATATAATCTCAACAGCCTCTCCCCGAAGATTAATTGCATCTCTGAAAGTACAAAAGTTGAATAAAATGTTAACAGTAAGCATTCTTCCCTTAGACATTTGTTATAGGACTGGAAATTATGCAAATAGCTTCCCCTAAATACGTTCTAGAAAATTTTAAAACTGAATTTATACATGTCTTCCACATTTTTCAGAGAAAATATTTATTGACAAATTTCTTGGAATTATCTCAACTATTTACATGGCTGCTAACGTCTTTTAAAGTCTGCATCAATTTACAACTGTGCTTTCCTTTGTGTGGAGGTTGTCATCCTGATTAAAAGAACAAAAATAGCTGTTGCACTGTTCTCTTATTTTTAATGGTGGAAATTTTGTCACATGCAAAAGATCAGATTTGTCATTAAATTTCAAGACACTTTTAAACAGAGTTAAATCTAGAAACATTATGAAAAACGATTCATTTGAAATTCTGAAAAGGCTTATGAAATAATTGTATCATGCGGCATGAACCATGCGCCTCACCTGGGCCGTCCGTGAGACGTGAAGTCCAGAGGGCAGCTGAGGGAATGGAGGCTGCAGGAACAGGGGCCTCTGGCGTGTGCTGCTGGTTCCCAAGCAGAGACAAGATCGGTCTCCAAGTAGCAAACTCACGTTATTCAAAATGCCCAGAAGACACACCAGCGTGTTCAAAATTTCACAGCAGAGGCTAAACATTAGTGTTTAATTGGATTGGGGGTTACCAGAGGGGAAGGGGACAGGGAGGAGGGCGAAAGGGATGATTAGGCACGTGTGTGTGGTGAGGGGTTGTAATTAGCATTTGGGTGGTGAACATGATGTAGTCTATGCAGAAATAGAAGCATAATGAGGTTCACCTGAAATTTATACAATGGTATAAACCAGTTACTGCAATAAAATAAATAAATAAATAAACAAACAAAAACATTAGTATTTGATTTTTAGTATGTGATAATGTTTGGATGAATGCAGTATTTTGTGAAATTTTGAACTATTAACTTTGGAAAACAAGAGCCTGGACAGAAGCACAGTTTGTGAGTTATTTTTCACAGATTTTTCTTTCAGCCACTGTGAGCTGATTTTCTCTCTTTCATCGTAAATACATAAGAGTGTCCATTGTGGAAGTAAGTTCTCCTATGATTTCAGAAAATTTTAAAAACTCACTGCCTCTGGAGTCACCCATTTCAAAGTCTTGGTTGAAAGCATACTTAGCGTCTGGCCTTGTGCCTGGTGCTGGGACGGAGCGGGGACAGTCTGACATCATCTCTGCCGTTAGGAACCCCAGTCTACGGATACTCCAGTGTTAGAGCTGATGGTCACTGGGGCACACTGGCTGTTTGTGATCAACTTCCATTATCATCGGTTAGTGCCCTATTTTGATTGGCTAGTGTCTGTGCCATGAAAGATGCTTAAATATTCTGAATATCACCTCTGACTATAATGTTATAGCAGTATTCAGCTTAAACTTTAAAACTATATTTTTTCAGTGATATGTGATATGTGTGATATGTGTTTTCTTTATAGTAATATAAAAGTTCTGAATACTATTTAACAGATTTTACAACTCCAACATAGACCAAATAAGCCAGTATGAAGCCAACTGACCATATTTCTCAGAGGTTTGTATGCCCTACAAAGAGCACCATCTCTTCAAGCTACTCAACATACTCACCTAATTTGAGCAACTTCATTATGTATGAAGCAGGGACCATAACAATAAAGGAGAGACGTAATCCTAGTCTTGGTTCTGAGAATTCGCACAAATCACAACCTTCTTAAGTGAAAGTCTCCTAACCTCTAAAATACGTTAATCAAACAATATGACCTCATCTTATCAAAAGGCTGTAGTGAAAAGCAGTCAAGAAGGGAACATAAATGTAAGACCTATTGATCATTTTATCTCTGTTGGCTGTTAAAGACCAAATCCATGATCTTTTCTGACTCTTGGGAACAATGATGTTTAAACCACTTCTCTTCAGTTCACCTGGATCCACTGTTTACACTGAAGAGCAGGCACTTAACTGCAGAATTCTGAAGATCTTGGATCTGATAACTTGCTGTTTTCTCATTTTTCTCCCATTAAGCTGAACTTTTTAGACCATCTTCTATACTGAAGAAACCTAGTGTCGTTTTTCCCTGCCTCCATTATTCTTAAGTTTCTTCCACACACACTTCCCCTCATACACGATATGAAGTGGCTGGAGGCATATTGCATTCTGACTTCATACAACAAAACAAATACTGAATTTCTTGAATTGTCATAAATGCTACAAATTTGAGGAAAACATAAAGTGGATTATACTATAGTCCCTCTGTCAAAGATTTACTTTTTACACTTAGTATAAAAGGGAATTTTATGAGAAGTTTGAAATCTGTGTACACCATAGGTTAGAAACACAATGACCATGTAAACAACACATACGTGTGACACAGCTGAGTGTGGAACAAGTGGGGGGGACAAAGATAGGCGTTCTATGTGGAAGGCAACTCTTCCCTCTTTAGCCTAAGTTATTGTAACTCTGTAATTTTTTAAATTTACAAACAGTTTATCAGTTTTATAAAGAATCCAAAGATATTCTCGGTCATGATGAAAAGAGAGATTCTCATCTGTGGCCCCTGCTGTGAAGAACTGGGGACAGCAGCCAGGAGCGGGGATGAGTCCATGCCAGCGCTTGTGGAGCAGTGACTCCAGACGCCCGACTCGCGCGTGAGCAGCTCTAGCGTCTGCTAGACAACCGAGCAGGGCAGCGTTATTCAGGACTAGGCATTATCTTTGTTTGAGGATTTCAAGAGGAAGAGGTAGACTATTCTGAAAATGATGAAATTTTGAAAGTCACAGATGGCTTCAGAAACTCAAAGCAGCCTCCAGATTCAAAGCCTTCACCCAAGTGTCAAGGCTGTGCTTTCATTAGGAGCCCTTCAGAAAATCATTAGAGACTCGGGCTGGTGAATTAGTTTGGGTGAAACCAGCAAAGAGAGAAAGAGAATATGGAGAAGGTTGGTCTAGAAGAGACTCACCTCATTTCTGTCCACATTCCACTGGTGAAACCAGCATATGTTGGCTGGAGGGGCACTGGGAAATGCGGTCACTGCTTGGGCAACTGCTTCCCGGAGACAATTCTATTCCAAGAAAGGAGAAGCACGGGCTTAATGGGCAGCTAGCTCTTTCTGCCTCTGCTACATCTCTGGCTTAGGAAAAAATTGGTAAAGAATTTGTATACAATTTTCAAATTGAGTTGTTTACAAAATCTTGGACAATATTATTTCCTTGAGTTATTTTTATAATAAATTTAAAGTTATGTTTGAGATTTCACTTTAAGTGGGTGAAATGGTAAAGCCCAGATTTCAGTATAATCTTTGATTACATTGCTAATCATAAAGTACGATGATCGATTTAAGGAATGTTGCATTGGGAATGGTTTTTGAGGAGGAATTGTAAACCAGCTGAGACTGCTGACTCTTGGGTCTTGGCCGGGTCTTGTCCTAGCTTGCTGACTCTCCTTTTGTGGCCAATGAGTTCTCCTGACAACCACCAATCTCATTTGTCCCATAATTTCTCTCGATTAATAGAGTTTCCTTGTGCTACCTAGTGAGCAGGATGACTGCTGCCTAAGAAAACAAGTCTCCCAGTAGATGACAAACCATAAAATGTGTAGAAATTAGGGGGAAAAATCCAGATGGTTTAAAATAGTATGCTGGCTTTTGCATGCTTGGTTTTAGTTACTATTACCACTAAAAGCCATATCATCAAACCACGTAAACCTAAAAACGTCATTTGGTAAAATCACTCAGTTTTCACTTAAATGACAAATGGAAGAGTTTATATGCACACTAAGAACCCACAAGTGGTGTAGGAGAATTAAGTCAAGGGATGATACATGCTCATTTTTCTATGTGTCCCCCTTTTGGCTACATAGAATTCTAAGTATAAAAATAATTTAAATGAGGATGAGAAAAGTAAAACTTAAAACTTTCTGTCATGTCGGGCCAAGATCTGAATTTTGAAAAGGGAGTGAGATGTTACTAATCCACACTGCCAAGGCCAGAGCTGAGCACCTGCGTGGGAGCCGTGGCTGGCAACGATGAGGAGTCTGTGATTATCACCGGATACAAAAGCTAAAGAAAAAGACAGCAGTTTGCTTACAATATGAATTACGTTTATGGGTCCTACTCTGTATGCAGAGGCATAAACTATCAAATAGCAATGCATTTACTGAGCCAAAAAATGAGAAAAAAAGTATTTTAAGCTAGTTAATCTTGGTTCAGAATTTCAGACTATACTTTGGTAAAAACATGATAATTTTAGTAAGAATCTTGTGCTTCAAATTTTAATAACTATGTTGTAATAGATCTATTTAAAGGTTAACCTTTATTGTATATTTTTTATTCAGTCTAGGACTATTTTTTGGCATCTTTAAAAAGATTTTGAATTCAAATTTAAATATTTTTATTGTCAAAAGTTCAGTAAGTTCACTGAATAAAAAAGCCTACTGTAACTTGACAAAACCATCAGTGTTTGGAAAATTCCAAATAAGTCAGAGTAAAAGTTGTGATCACATTTCAGCATTCTACCTTATGATGGTATAAAATACTCTACAGGTCAAAATCTTTTGGTAAAAGATATTTTTTAATGAGAAAAAAAGTGGATATTCAAAAAGATAAACAAATTAGCTTGAAAAATATTTTTATACATAATCATAATAAAATTTCAGAATAAAAATCAGGTTATTTTCTTTTAGAAAATACTGTTACGAACACAAAATTTTCTCATATATTCCCTAAGGATATTTGTTAATTGTTCTAAATATAAGAATTTGTGTCTGGTTAACAGCTTAGAAATATGCATTTGTTTACAACTGTACAGTCATATTCAGTGGAAAATGACAACTAAATAGGAAGATTAATAAAAAGAAAGCTATATTTTTCCTTCGGCTTATTTTTATTTTTGGATTTACTCTGGTGTATGGTCAAAAGTCCTGAATCCAGAAGAAATCTCATCGCAATGGTATTAGCTGCCTAGAGCTGCTATAACAAAATACCACAGACTGAGTGGTTTAAACACAGACATTTATTGTCCCACAGCTCTGGAGGCCAAGAGTCCAAGACAAAGGTGTAGGCAGGGCTGGTTTTCTCTGAGGCCGTGAGGGAAGCATCTGGTCCAGGCCTCTCCCTGGCTTGTAGACAGCCACCTTCATGGTCACATGGCCTTCTCCCTGTACATAAGTCTATTTCCAAATTTCTTTTTATAAGGATACCAGTCATATTGGATTAGGGCCCACCCTAATTACCTCATTTTAACTTGGTAAAGACCTTGTCTCCAGATAAGATTACATTCTGAGAGACTAGGGGCTAGGACTTCAGCTATGAATTGGTAAGGGATGCACTTCAGTCCACAACAACCATCAGTCTCAGCAGTCATGAGTGCAAGAGTTGGAACATGTATGATTAGGAGGCAGGTACACGTGTAGGCTGTCTTTCCAACTCCTGTGGAAGCGGAAGGTCTTTCCACCCAGGGGAGAACACTGGCAGCCTTCCTGGCCTTCACTAGCACAAAGGAATCACACCACCTGCTCCGCTGGCCTCCCACAGTGGCGCGTTGTCTGTGAGTAAGTGATATATGCTGTCTGCAACCCAAAGTGGAAGGGAATTTTGAAGTGCACTTTGTGCACCTTCCTTTAAGGATTCTAAGTATACCCTTGAACCAGATGAGTCATTGGAGGTCGGCCTGAGAGACCTCTACCAAATAAACACCTTGACCTTTGTCATCCCAACTCTTTGCAGGGAGTTGCTCACAGACTCACATTTTAATTTTAGTTCTTTGGAGTTTATCAAGATGAATATTGGAAACATGCCTTTGTATTGGGGTTCTACATTTATGGTAAAACTATCATTGTCCATTTTTTCTGAGTTTGATAATTAGGAGCAGAATTGTCTTTCTTAATAGCCAGTTTGTTTTCCCTTCTCTGATTATAAAAATTATACAATTTCAAATGTTATCTTTTTTACCTTACTGGTCTGTTATCAAAATTTATGCTGTCAGAGCAATTATTGAGAGTTTTACATCAGGTACCTTTGTTTTTCTCCTCTTAAAGGTATTATCTTATTTAAAATTCCACATTTTAATTAGTGTGCGTCTAGGTGTGTGTGTGTGTGCATGTGTGTGTGCCTCTTTTTTGGCAACTTTCTCTCTAAAACATTTTGGAAATACATGGGGGAAAGTGAGTTAACTTAAAATTTAATATCATAATAAAAAACAAACTACCTCTTTGTTTCTTACATTGTCTACTTACCTGCACCCACACCTATGATGACACAATTACTCTCAATAACTAAGGAGAATTAAGCCAATTCTCTCAGTCCACAGGCAGAATGGTTCGTAGTCTATAAATGTCAGTTATTCCAACTGCATCACATGATTGATAGGCAAATACCGAATGGTTTAAGCAGATGTTACAACTGAAATATTGCAGGAATCTTAGCTCCTGCTACTGAAAATTTAAAAATCACCTGTTCTCTTGGCACTATGTAATTTATTAAGGGCTTAATTAAAATTAAGTCTGCTAAAGGTATTTTCAGTAACTTTAAAGCTGAGGTTACACTTCCCCAATGCCTGGATATTTGTGCTAATTCACAAATTACTCAGAGCTATAAGGAATTTTATATCAACTCTACAAAAAAATTCAGAGGCAGAAAATTTAAAGGAAATTTCTTCTTTAATATGTTTTATAAAGTTAATTTTGTTTGCTTTGACCTGTGATATTGCCAAAATGTGATGACTATTTGAGACTGAACAACATTCTATTCATGTACATTTACAAGTTGGGTAACACTTGAACAAATTCTTGAATTTCTCTGACTATCAAAATCCCCCAAATCAGATCACTATACATTCACAGCCCGGTTGTTTCATTACTAAGTGAGTAGTATGCCCCTTCTCATTCACTGATGCGTAACTCTTAGACGTATTAAATTGCCAGTTGGTTACTAACCAGGTTCTTACCTTCTCACTTCTGTCCAGGAAACTATTTGGTGTCTAGGGCATTTTTTTAATTATATAAGCTAATAAGATCAGTCAGAGTATCCTTTAACTGATAGAGTTTATAGACCAATTGCCACCAATTCTGTCTTGTCTATGAGAGTTTTATGTGACAGAGAGTATTGATCCACAGTCCTTGCTTGCCTGACAAATTCATTCATTTCACAAGAAAGCCCCATAACCCAATAACTTCTACCAACAATTGATCTGAATACCATTCTATCTTCTGGGCTATTTGCCTGTGTTTTGATAATTCAGCAGCATCTTTGTCCATGCTGAGGAGTGCATTTTCATTTTCCATTATGATGTGGTTCCAGACCACGGCCTGTCTCATCCTCATAGATCATCTGCTCTCCTTCCTGGGTGGGTCCTCTGATTCTTTAATCCAAACAAAGTGGTTGGATGGGGTTGTGATGCCTAGAAATGAGGCAGATGGGTGTGTGCAGGGGCGGCTACCCATACTTTGACCAAAGCATATTTATAAATTCTATGTGGATTCCGCAATATTCTTTTCTAAAAAATAGATGTAAGTGATATTCTAAGTCTCAATAGAAAGTCTGAAAGTCTAAATTACAGCTTGAAACTTTCCACTTCTCAAGTTATAGGATCACATAATTTCCCAAACCATTCATGAAAGGAAGACATTATAATAATAGTTTGTACTAAAATAAAACGTGTTGATGTACTTCAGATCTTTCTAGACCAAATATATCTATGCCAAAATATAAAGGAAAAAGTAACCAAGATCCATGAACTAAATATCTAAATTTTTTCAAGTTAATATATCATGTTATCTCCAGTATTAATTTGTCAAAACGGGAAGAAGCTTGATGGATTGCTGAATGACAGCGCCACACCTTATTCCACACACACAATGGTTTATTTATATTCATATATATTATTATATTTTCATATACTTACTATCAATAATATCATAAATATAATCCATTCCACTTTATATGTATACCTTTTCATAGAACAAGTACCTTTAAACTTGTAACCAAAGGAATAAAATTATCTGCTTTTAAAGTATATTTCAGTATCTGTGTGTTTTAGTCCTCGAAATGTTGTCAAAATAAATAGCTGGATGATGATTCAATATTACTGTTCAATGAAGGTTTTTTAACTAAATTGGAAAGTTCCTCTTCTCTATATCTGTGGTACCTATGAAATCCTCTCATTTCTCCTCTCTTATTCCAGGAGAAATCTGGAACTAATGTGTTCAGAAAATGAAGTAAACAATCTTAAAATATGATAAGTGGTAGCAACCAGAGAACATTGTCAGAGCTTTAGAAATTCATCTGCATATCCCACAGCACGTACTGCAGATCTATTTGGTAATGAGAGTCTGCAACTCCTGCTGTTAACAGGAAACATCCTCACGTGACAGCTTTAGTTTTAAGTACTTTAATCTTACTTTATCCACTCAGATGTCAGTGCTGCTCTCCAAAGAAATTTAGCAATTACTCTATGTACTGTTTGCATTAAAGGTGCTAAAAACAATCATAAGTGGATGTTGAATAGTTTCCAGACAACTAAATACACAGTGTGAAGATGTACAGAAAATATTCTCTTGTTAATTTACCTCATAAATATTATTGTTATTAAAATACAGATTTAAAATTCTACAAGTAACATAGCTTTATTGGATTAATAATATGCTGAAGTAATTTGCAGTCAAGTTTTCATTTGTTAGCCTACATTTATAAAGATTTAAACTTATCATCTGTATGAAATTATACGAAAATGTTATCATGGGTCCTATAATTCAACCAGTTCTACCTTTTGTAGACTGAAAATGAGAATGGTCATTGAAATGCATTTTGCCGTATTAGCTGTAGATCATTAAAATGGCAATGAGACAACAATGAAATGTAGTTAAATATATAGTTAACTAAAACTACAAAACTACTATGACAAAAAAACAACTGATTTCTTTTTCATGAATCAAATTTTTTTTTCTGAGATATAATTGAAAAATAACATTATATTAGTTTCAGGTGTACAATGTAATGATTCAATATTTATATATATAGTGAAATGATCACTGCAATAAGTCTAGTTAACATCCTTCACCACACACAGTTACAAATATTTTTTCTCATGATGAGAACTCTTAAGATCTACTCTCCTAGGAACTTACAAATAAATATACAATATACAGTATTGTTAACTATAGTCCCCATGCTGTGCATTACATCCCAAGACTGACTTATTTTATAACTGGAAGTTTGTACCTTTTGACCCCCTTCACCTGTTTTACCCATAGCCCGCACCCCACCTCTGGCAACCACCAATCTACTCAGTGTATCTATCAGTTCATATTTTTTGTTTTGTTTTGTTTAGTTTTAGATTCCACATATAAGTGAGATCATATAGTATTTATCTTTCTCTGTCTAACTTATTTCACTTAGCAATGCCCTCAAGATCCATTCATGTTGTCTCAAATGGCAATATTTCCTTCTTTTTATGGCTGAATCATATTCCATTGTATACATATACAGTCATGCACCACGTAATAATGTTTTGGTTAATGATGGACCGCATGTACAACAGGGGTCCCATAAGACTAGTACCATATAGCCTAGGTGTGTAGTAGACTATACCACCTAAGCTTGTGTAAGTATACTCTATGATGTTCACCCAATGACAGAAAATCACCTAACAACGCATTTCTCAGATCATATCCCCATCAAGTGATACATGACTGTAGATACCCATTTTCTTTATCCATTCATCCATCAATGGACAGTGAGGTTGCTTCCATGTCCTGGTTATTGTAAATAATGCTGCAATGAACATAGAGTGCATATATCTTTTTGAGTTAGTGTTTTTATTTCCTTCAGATATATACCCAGAAGTGGAATTGCTAGATCATATGGTAGTTTTATTTTTTAATTTGTGAGGAACCTCCATAATGTTTTCCATAGTGGCTGCACCAATTTACATTCTCACCAACAGTGCACAAGGTTGCCTTTTCACCATGTTTTCACCAGCACCATCTCTTGTCTTTTTGATAATAGCCATCCTAACGGGTGTGAGGTGATAGCTCATTGTGGTTTTGATTTGCATATCCCTGATGATTAGGGATGTTGAGCACTTTTTCATGCACCTTTTGGCTATCTGTATGTCTTCTTTGGAAAGACGTCTATTCAGATCCTCTGCACATTTTTTAATTGGATCATTTATTATTTTTGCTATTGACTTGAATGAATTCTTTACGTATTTTCAATATTAACCCTTTATCAGATATGTGATTTGTGGTTCTAAGTACTTTCACCCTAAGCATCATTGCTTTAGACATCTTTGCTGTAAGCATTTTTGCTGCAAACTTTTTCACCACAAACTAATTAGCCAAAGGCAATTTTGCTGTAAAAGGTAAAATAACAAAAAAAAAACTTTAAAAAGGACATAACGAAATATGTAGTACATGTCAGAATTACATTTAAATGTTCCATCACATGCCCAGTCCTTACATTTCACCAAATCATCTAAGCCAGATTCTGTGCCAAATACCAAAATTCTGTCCTCATCATGTTCTCCACTATAAAATAGAAAAAAATTTTCATCATTTTCAAGAAACTTATACTCATCAGGAATCATATAACTACTTCTTTCCGTAGGGAAGGAGGAGGAACTTGATTTTTGCCTTCAACTTGTAATATTGCGTGATATATTTGGTAAAGATGGCATTAGAAAACAAGCTGTTGTATCTAAATTAGCTAAAAAATCAATAATTAATGCTCTGGAAGACTGTTGTGAATGACTAGCCACCTCTTTTATATTTGCCATAGCTTGGTAAACTTTTGGTTTTGACAGGTAGGAAGGATGACTGTGCTCACCGAAGGATTTGCAAACTGATGTTATCATTTTCTAGTATAGTGTGCAATCTAGCTCGACACTCTCTTATTTCACACTTTCAGTAAGTTTTATCACCATGTGGTCTATCAAGTCGATAGAAATAACCAGTTCTATCAAGCAGTTATATTATCTTTTAAAGCAAAACTGCCTTACAGACAATTAGTTATGTGAGGAAAATGAGGCAAAAATGCTTGCAGCAAAGACGTCTAGGCATGCTTACAGAGAAAATACTGGACAAGATGATTTGCAAATACTGTCTCCCATTCAGTAGTTGCCTTTTCATTTTGTTGATGGTTTTCTTCTCTGTGCAGAAGCTTTTTAGTTTGATGTAGTCCTACTTGTTTATTTTTGCCTTTGCTGCTTTTGCTTTTGGTGTCAAATCCAAAAACATCACCACCAAGTCTGATGTCAAGGACTTACCATCTATGTTTTGTTCTAGGAGTTTTATGGTTTCAGGTCTTACATTCAAGTCTTTAATTGATTTTGAGTTAATTTTTGTGTACGGTGTAAGATAATTGTCCAGTTTCATTCTTTTGCATGTGGCTGTCCAGTTTCCCCAACACCATTTTTTCTTGGCTCCTTTGTCATAAACTAATTGACCATATATGCATGGGTTTATCTCTGGGCTCTCTGTTCTTTTCCATTGATCTACCTGTCTGTGTTTATGTCAATACCGTACTGTTATGATTACTGTAGCTTTACAATATAGTTTAAAATCAGGAAGCATGATGCCTTCAGCTTTGTTCTTTCTTAAGATTGCTTTGGCTATTCAGAGTCTTTTGTGGTCCCATACAAATTTTAGCATTGTTTGTTCTATTTCTGTGAAAAATGCCATTGGAATTTTGATAAAGACTATATTGAATCTGAAGATTGCTTTGGGTAGTATGGACATTTTAACAATATTAATTCTTCCAATCCATGTGCATGGAATATCTTTCCATTTATTTGTGTCTTCTTCAGTTTCTTTTGCCAGTGTCTTATCGTTTTCAGTGTAGAGGTCTTTCACCTCCTTGGTTAAATATATTCCAAGGTATTTTATTATTTTTGACCCAGTTTTAAATGGGATTGTTTGTTATTAGTTTGTTATTAGTGTATAGAGATGCAAAAGATTTTTATATGTTGACTTTGTATCCTGAAACTTTACTGAATTTGTTTATTAGTTTTAACAGTTTTTTGGTGGAGTCTTTAGGATTTTCTATATTTAATATCATGTCATCTGCAAATAGTGACAGTTTTACTTCTTCCTTTCTGATTTGGATGCCTTTCATTTCTTTTTCTTGCCTAATTGCTCTAGCAAGGACTTTCAGTACTGTGTTGAATAAAAGTGGTTAAGAGTCGGCATCCTTGTCTTATTTCTGATCTTAGAATAAAAGCTTTCAGCTTTTTACTGTTGAATAATATGTTAGCTGTGGGCTCCAACTGATTGCATAGAAATTAAATACCACTGATTTTACTAGATATCTAGCATACTTTATGCAGGGTGGCTTGCTATGTTGTATAGTTTATGCTCAGCCAAGAAGCTTGAGTGACAACCGAAAGTAAACATTGCTCTTTGGCGTGAGTTCTACCAAGGCAGAGGGGGCTCTTTTTCCTAGTTTGTCAAGGTAGAGAGAGTGCCTTTTCTAAATCACTGTGCGATGACGTGGCAGACCCATTGTGGGGTCATTTTATTTTCAGTTAAACCTATTCAAAGTTTCCAATAAGGCTAGGAAGTTCATATGACATCTGAGATGTTTGTTATTTAAATGACTTCTGGAATAGGTGATAATATTGATGTACACTGAAACAAATTTCAATATAATGTGAAGCGAAAAAATAAATAAGCGGGAAATGTCATCTATACTTAAACGGGAACAACTCACAACTCATAAGATGCATGAAAGAATATGAAAAAGATAAAATTTTGTCTGAATTGAAGGAGGATCTTGAAAATATGGTCTAATAAAGTGGGAAATAAAGAAGGAAATGCCCCAGTAATATTCCCCAGCATGTGGGCACAAGCACTGGAAATTACACAGACAGGAAAAGACAGGAAATCCCTAAACCGGAGCACATTTCCCCAAGTCCACAGATCATCAGTGGAGGGGAGATTGGAGGAGAGACCAGGAACCTACACATTTCCATTATTTTTCCTCTAACCTTGCTTCCTAAATGACAGGTGTTAGGTGTGAGGCTAGGGTAGATTGTGTGAGATGGAAAAGAATGTTCCCCAAGCCAACTCTGTAGTTTCAGAACAAAGATAACCTGTGAGAAAAAAATAATGTGCTGATCTAAGAAACAAAAATATCAATTAAACATTTTTCTAGACTGCATTCTCACCAAAGCACTGGCTCATCCAGAAGAAAAATTTAAGTGCCACTATTTGCTATCACAGTAGCCCAGCACAAGAGTCTCAACCAATTTAAAGAAAAATCAGGCAAATAAAGAAACAAAACAGAACAAAACAAAAACTCAGATTGCAGCTGCCTGTGGTGTCATATTAACACTGTTGACTGACAAAGAAAATATGAGCTATCAATATCTCACTCTCAAGCTCTAGCGAATGTTTATACAATGCACAAATAAACAAATAATGAAGTCAAGGAAATTACACCCACACTGTTCTGGAGCAAACAATGTGTGGAGAAATAACCATCCATTCCAAGATGCATAGATAGAAAATATTATAACCCGAAGCTTTGGCAAAAAGACTCCAGGTATAAAAAAAACAAAAGGAACAGAGGATGTCAAAAATGAGAAACAATTTTTGGAAATTAGTATATATAACACAAAAAATTAAACAACATGTGTCTGTACTCTCAAGGAATGCTGAGAAGGCATTAACTCTAGGAAACAGGAGTTAACAAGGCATTAGGATAATATTTTATTTTAAAAATCAAATAGGCACAACCAAAGAAAAATTATGGAGAAAATTAATACCAGTGAATGATTTATAATTTAGTTAGAATCATTAATACACAAAAGACTTTAATCGTGGTATGGAAAGATGACTTCAGAAATATTACACAAATGAAGAAATGGACAAAGAGATAAAAATGACTATAGGTAGATCTGAGGACGGATGTCAGGGATCTAAAATATGGAGAATTGGTGTTCTTCAAAAAGTGACTAGAATAAATGGAACAGAAAAAAAACCTCACAGATACAATAAAGGGCTTCCACATAAATATGAGAGATTAGCCACACTCATTTCTGCCCTCCCTTACACAAATCAGCACTAAAATCACATTACAGTAATGAAAAATTGTCTCAGTCCACATGGACAAAAAGAATTTGAAAGGGGATACCAGTGACAAAGACTCCAGCAAACTTTGAGAGAAGGAAAGCTGAGAGATCATAATATATGGCCATGGAAAGTGATATCGAAGAGAGGTTCTGAATTTGGGCAAACCATAAGCCTGGAAAGTAAGGTCATTGTTTCACAGGACTCAGCAGATAATTGTACTCACAGCAAAGATTTATTGCAGTGATACAAGAAGGACCAGGGAGGGAAAGACACCAGTGGACTCTGGAGAGATCCCTGTGCAGGCTTCCTACGCTCTCTCCCTCCTCTGTCACACACAGCACACCTTCCATCCAACAGGGAAAACGCAGTGACACATGTGGGATGTTTCAGTGATGCCTGTTTGAGACTAATAGTTTAGAGTTTTTATTGGGGGCTAGTCATGTACTCACCCTTCGCCTAGCAACTACAAAAATTTCAGACTTCCAGAAGGAAAGCATGTATTTCCTGTAAACCACGGCGTTTGTACAAACAGCATAGGCATAGCAAAATAGCCCTATCAGTTAGTAAAAAAGAGAACATTCTGAAAGCCTAAGTACCAGATGTCAGCCAAGGGCCAACCTTGCAAGCAGATCCTTCTAAAGACTATAGCCTCAGGCCTGCTATGTCAACTTCTACACAGTCCCATCCT